>NC_090438.1:702606105-703286105 GCF_031143425.1 Pleurodeles waltl
ACTTAAGGCCTCATGCGTCTGTACTGTCTGTGTTTCCCCCCAGTTCCCGTTAACTGATTTGTGACTTTCCCCTTCCCTTTTCAGAGCTGTATGACCCACTGCGTGACTTCTGCTTTGTTTGCCCATGGACTAAAGCTTATTGAAATTGGTATGTTGTCGTCACAAAGTTACTGGACATTATTGCACCGTTATGTGTAATACATTTGTTGAGAATACAAGCAGACTCCTGTTATTTTAAGTGCAATCAGTCATTTATTTGAAGTGCTACATATTGGTACATGATTGTCAAACGGTGATGGGTGGGGGTGGAGTAATGTCCATGGCAGAGTCCAGTTCTCAGTCGCACAGGTGCATTGTCCATATGCCTGTGGAAGGATGGAGCAGGGGCAGTTAAAGGTTGGACAGGGTGACAATGTGGGACAGTGGGATGACATCAGGGGGTATCTTATGCTGGCGGGGGTCTTGGCATCCTACTCTGTCTTCTTGTGAGATCTCAGGTTCCGCTTGCGGGGTGGTTCTTCTTCAGCAGGAGGTGGGGTTCTGGTGGCCTGTTGTTGTGTGGGGGCCTCCTGTCCACTAGCACCGGCGGAGGAGGTAGGCTGTTCCTGGCCTGGGCTAGTGACAGGGGCCCTTTGTGGTGCCACATGGTCCCGCAATGTGGTGACTATCTGGTTAAGGGCCAGGATGATGGTCCCCATTGCGGAACCGATGTTCCTCAGTTCCTCTCTGAACCCCATGTACCGTTCCTCCTGCTGTGCCTGGATCTCCTGGAACCTGGCCAGTACCGTCGCCATTGTCTCCTGGGAGTGGTGGTAAGCTCCCATGATGGTGGAGAGGGCCTCTTGGAGAGTGGGTTCCCTGGGCCTGTCCCCCCCCTGTCGCACAGCAGCCCTCCCAGTTCCCCTGTGTTCCTGGGCCTCTGTCCCCTGGACGGTGTGCCCACTACCACTGCCCCCAGGTCCCTGTTGTTGTTGGGGTGGTGGGTCAACCTGGGTGCCCTGTAGTGGCAGACACACCGCTGATTGACGTGTCCTGGAGACAGAGGCATGGGCCCGCTGGGTGGGAGCTGTGCTGGTGTTCCCAGAGGGGGTTGGGTCTGGTGTAGCCTGTGGCTGTCTGTGGGGAACTGACTGTCCAGAGGTCCCCAATGGGCCGGGCTGGTCATCTGGGTCCAGGTCGACAGAGCTGCTGTCATCGCTGGGGGCCTCTTCTGGGGGTGGGATGGACATCTCTGTACCCTCCGTGGCGGTGTGGTGGCGTTCGGGTCCTGCAGGGGTATGATGGTATGGTTATTGCTTCTGTGTGTGGCATTTCGTGTGATGGGTGGGTGGCCGTGTACCCAAGTGCAGGCATTCCCTTGTGGGGGCTTTTGTGAGGGTGGGTTGTGGGGGTGATGTGTGTGCGCTGTGGGCATGCTTTGGTGATGGGTGTCCATGCTTTGTGGACGCATGCAGGGCTAGGTTTCGGGATGGGTGGGTTGTGATGGTGAGCCATTTGCAAGGAGTTGGTGTGATGGGGGTGGGGGTGAGGGTGGGGGTATGTGCTGGCATGCAGGTGGGGTGGGGGTGGGAAGAAGTAGTTAAGATTTGACTTACCAGAGTCCATTCCTCCGCGTACTCCTGCGAGGCCCTCAGGATGCAGGATGTGCAAGACTTCCTCCTCCCATGCTGTGAATTCGGGGGGAGTAGGTGGGGGTCCGCCGCCAGTCTTCTGCACCGCAATGTTGTGCCTTGATACCATGGAACGCACCTTCCCCCGTAGGTCATTCCAGCGCTTCCTAATGTCATCCCGATTGCGTGGATGCTGTCCCACCGCGTTGACCCTGTCCACTATCCTTTGCCATAGCTCCATCTTCCTGGCAATTGTGGTATGCTGGACCTGTGCCCCGAAGAGCTGGGGCTCTACACGGACTATTTCCTCCACCATGACCCTGAGTTCTGCGTCACTGAACCTGGGATGTCTTTGGGGTGCCATGGGGTGGTGTGGATGAGATGTGGGGTGGCGTTTGTGGTGATGAGTGTGGTGCGTGTGGTGGTGTGTGGTGTTTGGTGCGTGGATGTTGTGTGGGTGATGGTGTTGTGTGCCTCTGTGTTGTGTGATTGTCTATTCTGTGCTCTCTCTCTAGCCTTCGTCATTGATTTCGGGTCGTAGGGGTTTGTGGGTGATGTGGGTGTGTGTTTTAAGTTGTATTGGGTGTGTGGGAGTGGTGTTAGTATGTGTATCAGGTGTGTGTGTTTCAAAATGACCAATGTGGCTGAGTTTTCTATGTGTGTGTTTATTTTGACCGCGGCGGTGTGTACCGCCAATGGAATACCGCGGTTGAAAGACCGCCGCGTGGATTCGTGTGTCGTGATAGTGTGGGCGTATTTCTGTTGGCGTGACGGTGGAGGTTTGGTCATCGCCATTTGTTCGCCGACATTTGGTATAGCGGACTTTTGTGGATGTCGTGTTTTTGGGGGTTTGGCAGTTGCGGGTCAGAATGACCGTGGCGGTTTACCGCGGCCGCGGCAGTGTTATGGCGGGCTTCTGACCGGCGGTAAGCGCCTTTTACCGCCGAGGTCAGAATGACCCCCTTAGACTTTTCATCCTTGGTGTGGTCTCCCTTAACTTTTTGCCTCTGTTCCCCAGGTTGTTAATGTGTGCTGGACTCTGATTTTGCTGTTTTTCTTACTCTGGGCACTTTACCACTGCTAATCAGTGCTAAAGTGCAAGTGCTCCTTTACAAAATGTGTATGTAATTGGCTTATCCATGATTGGCATATTTGATTTACTAGTGAGTCCCTAGTAGAGTGCACTAGAGGTGGCAGGGCCTGTAACTCAAATGATACTAGTGGGCCTGCAGCACTGGTTTTGCCGCCCACACAAGTAGCTCTGTAACCATGTCTCAGACCTGCCACTGCAGTGTCTGTGTGTGCAGTTTTAACTGTAAATTTGACTTGGCAAGTGTACCCACTTGCCAGGCCTAAACCTTTCCTTTTCTTACATGTCAGTCACCGGTAAGGTAGGCCCTAGGTAGCCCCAAGGGCAGGGTGCAGTGTATGGTTAAGGTAGGACACATAGGCCCTCATTACAACCCTGGCAGCCAAAGACCGCCAGGGCTGTTGTGATGATTGTACCGCCAACAGGCTGGCGGTGCAATCCTGCTAATTACGACTGCTGCGGAAGCGCCGCTGTCGCACACGTTGGTCCCGGCGGTTATAATCCCCCAGGGCAGCGCTGCTTGCAGCGCTGCCAGGGGATTACGAGTCCCCCTCCCGCCAGCCTTTTCATGGTGGTAGGAACCACCATAAAAAGGCTGGCGGAAAGGGGAGTCACGGGGCCCCCTGCCACAGCCTCATGGAGCTTTTCACTGTCTGCATAGCAGACAGTGAAAAGCGCAACGGGTGCAACTGCACCCGTCACACCGCTGCAACACCGCCGGCTCCATTTGGAGCCTGCTCCAGTGTTGCGGCCGACATCCCCGCTGGGCCGGTGGGCAGAAACTAGGTTTCCTCCCGCCGGCACCGCAGGGATCTCGTAATGGCCACCGCAGGAGTGCGCCCGCATTGGCGGCCGCACAGCGGTTACAACTTGTCGGGTGGCAGTTGCCGCCCACCAATGTTGTAATGAGGGCCATAGTAATGTGTTTTCTCTGTCCTAACAGTGAAATATTGCTAACTGTGTTTTGTTCAATGTTGCAAGGCCTGTCCCTCTCATAGGTTAATAAGGGGGCTACCTTTACATCTGATTAAAGTGTAGATTCCCTTTGGGAGGAGATGGACATGTGGAGTTTGGTGTCTCTGAGCTCACAATTTAAAAATACATCTTTTAGTAAAGTTGATTTTAAGACTGTGTGGTTGAAAATGCCACTTTTAGAAAGTGAGTATTTTCTTGCTTATACCATTTCTGTGACTCTGCCTGTTTGTTGGTTCCCTGTCTGGATCAGTTTGACAGTTGGGCTGGTTGCACCTCACACTAGACAGTGAAACAAAGGGAACTGGGATGTAGTCTGCACTTCCTGATGAGCCATCCGTGTTAGGAGGGAGGGGAGGACTGGTCACTTACACCTGAAAGGGCTGTGCCTGCCCTCACACAATGAAGTCTCCAACCCCCTGGTGAGTGTCTGGGGCCTGGCCTGTGCAAGAAAGATTTCACATTCAAGAGATACTTTGCTTTGAAATAGGCCTATTTCAAAGGAGAAATTGGGTATAAGAAGGGCACCAAAAACCACAGACTTTAGAACACTTCTGGAAACCAAGAGGACCCGCTGCCTGGAGAAGAGCTGAAGAGCTACCCTGCCTGTGACTGTGCTTTGTGGAGGTATCCTGCAGTTGCTGCTTCTGCCAGAGTAAGAGCGCAAAGACTGGACTTTGTGTGCCTTCCATCTTGTGAAGATCTCCAAGGGTCTGATTTAGAGCTTGCCTCCTATTGTTTGAAGTCTCAGGGACAGCAAAGATTTCTCTCTGCCAGCACCTGGAGTCTCAGGAGAGACTCCTACTCTGCCCTGCGGTGCCCATCCATATCCTGGGACCCTGAAAGGAGAAGCTGGCAGCCTTGGAGGAAGGAAATCCATGCACAGAATGCTGTGCAGGGAAAAGATTGACGCGACTGTGGCTGGAAAATCGACGTGCCACCTTCGCGGCTGAATGTTGACACTCATCTGTAACGCGACCAAAGAATCGTTGCACGGAGCTGGAGAAATGACGTGCAGCATCGCTGACGGAGGCTGGTGAGATCAGAACCCGTGCTGCTTTCGGATCATCGTGCGACTGGATTTCTGACTCAAGTACCTCCTGGGTGTGTAAAAACAATGCAAGACCTGCCCGGACCCGAGAGTCCTGACCAGATGGATGGATAGCTCTCCTGCGGAGAGACCAAACGACGCGCCTGACCAGACTAAAGGAGAAACGACGCAAGGTCTTGCTCGTGACTGAAATTGACGCATCGCAAGCCCTTTTTGACGCACACTCGCCTGCAGGATTATTTTTGACACACCCAAGGTACATTTTCACGCTAACAGTGTTAGTGTGCGTTTAAAACTACATAAAGACTCTTTTTGCTTTTTATTTGATAACTTGACCTGTGTATTGTGGATGTTTGTCGTTTTGGTCTTGTTTTGTTTAGATCAATGTTTCCTATTTGTCTAAACCTGTGTTGTGTCATTTTGTAGTGTTTTCATTAAGTTACTGTGTGTTGGTACAAATACTTTACACCTAGCACTCTGAAGTTGAGCCTACTGCTCGTGGCAAGCTACGAAGGGGGTAAGCAAGGGTTAGCTAAGGGTGATTCTCTTTTACCCTGACTAGAGTGAGTGTCCTTGCTTGGACAGGGGTAACCTGACTGGCAACCAAAGACCCCATTTCTATCAGAGGAATATTATGAAATGCTTCATAAAATGTGCATTGTGTACACCTCTCTTCCTTGGGGATGTAGAAATATACAAAAGATAGGATACAGGAGTAGATGGTCTTTAGTAAAAGAGGTGTTTCAAATTCCCCAAGAGACTGGACAGTAATGCCTAATAATATGGATCTAACTGAACATCGAATGATAGAGTGGTTAGAGTCTGTAAAGAACATAGGGCCTCATTATGACCCTGGCGGTAGAGAACCGCCAGGGCCAACGGGGGCGGGAGCACCGCCGACAGGCCGGCGGTGCTCCCTTGGGCATTCTGACCGCAGCGCTTTGGCCGCGGTCAGAAAGGGAAAACCGGCGGTCTCCCGCCGGTTTTCCACTGCCCCTAAGAATCCTCCAAGGCGGCGCAGCTCGCTGCGCCGCCGAGGGGAATCTGACAATCCTTACCGCCATCCTGTTCCTGGCGGCTCGCCCGCCAGGAACAGGATGGCGGTAAGGATTGTCGTGGGGCCCCTGGGGGCCCCTGCAGTGCCCATGCCAATGGCATGGGCACTGCAGGGGCCCCCGTAAGAGGGCCCCGCTAGTATTTCACTGTCTGCATAGCAGACAGTGAAATACGCGACGGGTGCAGTAGCACCCGTCGCACCTTCCCACTCCGCCGGCTCGATTACGAGCCGGCATCCTCGTGGGAAGGGAGTTTTTCCCTGGGCTGGCGGGCGGTCTTTTGGAGACCGCCCGCCAGCCCAGGGAAAAACTCATAATACCCTCCGCGGTCTTCTGACCGCGGAGCGGTATTATGGAGGGCGGCATCCTGGCGGGCGGCCTCCGCCGCCCGCCAGGGTCGTAATGAGGCCCATAATTACCTCCTAGCAGTGAAACATGGAGATTTTTCTCAGGTCACAGCTACGTTGCAGAAGTCAGGCAGAATACATCTTAGGGTACAATAAAGCATGGGATAATAGTGCAGGGGTAGCAAGGACAACAGAGGCTTATAAATTGTTAGCTACTAAACACTTATGAATGGATTACTATCCTCAGTGGTCCATATTGTAAACGGCGCCACCCTGCTTGGTCTACTAACAGATATCAGTTCACTGCTCTGACATGTCACCATGGGCATGCGTTACACTTGTAAATTCAACATGGATTGATTACAAATAGTGTGATATATTTCAAAACACTTTCCTGAGGGATTAGACCTTTTGCTTGCAACAAAAGTTATTGAACTCTTCTTTCTACAATGTTTTTAATCAGAGTGGGAGCATAACAAGGGATGTAGCACAAATTAAGCACGCAGTCAAAATATTCAATGGCACAGAGCAGTTTACTTACTCCGGGGATTGGTCCTGGCTGTGGTCTTGGCTACCAACAGGATGTGTAAAGAGTTTAGTTCTAGCCTTAGAGGCAGCGGCTGCCAGGGGCTGGTGGACTTACCTGACCACTGGCAGCCTGTTCCATGTGGTTTATGGGTCCCATACCCTCGGCTATGAAAAGGATGGAAAGCCTTGAAGACCCCATCCGTGGCCATGAATGGGGTGAATGGTGGATTGGGTTTGATGAGGTGCCATAGACAAGCCCAAGACCTGGCCCAAGTCATGCTGTACTTGAAGCACTGCAGCACTGAATCTGTGTTGTCTCCCACAAGGTGAGAGCCATCAAAGGGCATGTCCATGAAGGAGTCCTAGACATCCCCTGAAAAGCCACATTTTCTCAGCTAGGTGCGATGGTACAAGAAAATCAGCGAGGGAATCACTCTGTTCAGCAAGTCAGTCAGGTGAAGTTTACAGCGAATGGTGGCTGCATCCCTCCCATTGGCAACAGCCTGAAAGAGTATAGCCCAAGCCACCTCCAGGACCGTAGACAACACTTGCTCAACCAAACCCTATTGTGTATGGGAATAAAGTCCCAATAAGCATGGAGCGTTCAATGGTTGCAGTGCTAGACTGGTGGAAAAAAAAAACAATTACCAAAGGTGTCCAGCTTCTTGGATTCCCTATCCAGTGGTGTGGTAGGCTTGGACCACCAAGCTCTCTGGGGTGGGTTGGGGTGCTGGGTAAGGAAACTGGGATCCCCAAGAGTGGGGCGATGGAGGAGGGCAATGATCCTATTCACATGAGACTCTGTGCAGAGCTTGGACCAGCCCTCTGTACGTCTGTAAGTGCTTTATTGAATGGGAGTAAGAGTTCTGAGAGGGTGACTCTGGGCTAAAACACCTACATAAAGACATTAGTCTTGACTGCCACTGAGAGTATGGTAAGGTCCAGGACATCAGCCTCTCTATGCACCAGCATTTCAAATGGGGCCCATTTTTCCATAGCAAAAGTAGGAGGAGCAACCAGGCCAGTCTCAGGTGAGGTGTCTAACACAATGGCTTCACCCAGTTCTTCATATCAGTTGTCCAGTTCCTTAAATGGTTCATCTTCAGAAGGGTCCATAAACCTCTCTTGAACGTCTCCTTCATCTGCCCCATCCTTCAAATAAGGCACAGTTCTGTTCCAGGAAGTACATCCTCAGTTGTTGCCAAATTCATTGTTGAGAGACACCCATCCAGCTCTGTGGTGGAGTCTGGACTAAAGATGAGGACAGCGCTGTCTAGGGGCGTTGGTGACATCAGCACTGGAGCAGGCACAGAGGAAGGTCTCGGTCTCACAGGCAGCTCTGCTCTGGCTCAAGCAATGGAACCCTGGGCCCCTACTGGTGCCGAGGGTAAACCAGCTGAGTTGATCCCAGTAAGGGACCTTTCTACACCATGGGCCCCAAAGGTTCTCCAGTGGTGTTGGTCCGCATCGGTCTGGAGTACCAGCACTGGTTAGTAGTGGTAAAGTGCTCAGAGTTCAAAAGCCAACAGCAACAGGTCAGAAAAAATAGGAGGCAGGAGGCAAAAAGATTGGGGATGACCCTGTATAAGCACAAATATCCAACACAACCCCCTACCAGCCTAAAACCAGGGGAGAACAATCAATACCTTGATGTACTTCCCTGATTGGGGCGATAGAACAAGACCCAGGCCCACAACAGCAGGGGCATGTTCCAGTTCTACGCCTTCCTGACTCTAGTTGGATCCTCTGACCATACTCTCAGGGCCCACTAAGCTAACCCATGGGGAACCCTTCTCCACATCTACAGACACAATCTGTGCAGCACCTAACTTTACTTTGTTCACAGATGTTTCCCAGTGGGCAGATAGTACCACCAGGGCCAACACAGTGGTGTTGCCCATTCCACCCCCGGGGTGTGACTCTCGTCCCTCCCCAGGGGCAACTCTGTCCACCAGGACAGCAAGCCACAGCGACCCCTGACAACTGTCAGGGATGAGAGCCCAACCCCAGGCCTCTCCAACCACTGTGACTGTGGAGTGGGGAGTGGTAGCGCCAGGCGCCTGGCACCCTTTGACCACTCTCTCTTTCACCAGGTCAGGGACGACAACCTGACCCTGGTTTTCACCTCTGGGGTTCTGTACCCTCTCTCCAGGAGCGGCATCCCCAGAGTAAACAATTGTCAGGGTGCTTGTAGAAGCTGTCCTGCACAAGTCTTTCACCAGTGAAGGGATGTTAACCTGCCACTGGTCCTCCAACCTGGGGTCTGTACCTTCAGGTTGGACCAGGGCCAGGGGTGAGGCTTCCCCCCACTGCCCTCCCTTCTGGGGTCCTGCACCCCCCAACTAGGAGTGGCCCCCCAGAAGACAACATGGTAGGGGCACTGTTAGCAGTGGCTCCTTCCTCTAGGGACACCCTGAACCTGGCCTTCCAATCCAGGGACTGTACCCTTAGATTGCACTGGGGTCAGGGGTGAGCCTCTTTACCCCGCCCCTACTCTCAGGGTTCTGCACCTACCCCTCAGGGACAGTACTCCTTGAAATCACACCGTGGGGGTGATCGGGCAAACTTCTCCCCCTTCAGGTCAGGGTTTACCCCCTGCACCTGATCCTCCAGTCCAGGGTCTGTACCCACAGACTGGACCACCGCCGGGCAACCCAGGACTTCCTGGAGGGCATACCTACCTCCCACCAGGTCAGAGTTTACCCTCTGAACCTAGTCATCCAACCCAGAGTCACCACCCTGCAGTTGAACCACTGCCTGATGCACCAGGACTTCTAGTGGGGCACACTTACCCACCTCAAGGGCCACACAAGAGTCTGGCTGGTGCAGGTCACCTGACCTCTGCCCATCTGACAGAGTATGGGTTCCCCCCAACCAAGAAATGGTCTCACCAAGGTCATCCCTGGGGGGCTCTGCTCTCAGAGCTTACCCCTGATCCTCCAGGTTCTCCAATGGGGTCCGCAACCCATTCTCAGTCTGGAATTCTGCACACCCTCACTAGGAGTGGTACTGCCAGACACCAGAACCGATGGGACGATGGTGACAGCCGCCCCCCAAGTTCTCCTGACATTATGGGGTCTCCCTCAACAGATGGCCCTAAGGTACAGGCTAGGCTCTCCTGCTGGTGTTCCCTCATGGAACCCTCCAGGACCTGGGACCGGATCTCGGGCACCTTGGGCCTCACCCATCCCAGTACACTGGGACCTACCTGGGACACTACAATCCTTCCCTATCACACCTGGTTGGGAAATACCTAGACCACTCCTCTCAGGAGCACCCCCAAATGCCTCTTCAGACTCTCTGGTACTCACCCTGGGGTTAGAGAACTCACACTCTATCTGGTGTTGGCGTGGCTCTGGAAAATAAGGACTAGACATTTGCTCTCCAGCAATTACATCACTCAGCCTCTCACATGAATTAACAAAAGTACCCTTCACGCAACCATCCAGTGGCTCTGCTTTAAAAAAGCACCCCACATCACCCTCCTGAGACTGGTGAGACGGTACCTGACTGTCCCTGACACTCAACCCACACTCTTCTGGGATGTCTTCACACTCCATAACCAGGACTTCTACCTGGGGGGAACCCCTCTCCCTGTCACTCTCACATAGAGTCAGTAGAGTGTCCCTCCCACCAGTAGGAATATGATTCCCCGTGCCAGTTCCACAATCCACCTCAGGGACCCTGTGCATCACTGGAGCTACCTCATGCCCCTGAACCTCCTGGTGTGTGTTAACTCCCTCCGTCAAGTATGGCACCACATCTCTAGGCATGTGCACTTCTTCAGCAGTACTGGATACAAGATTTTAGCTGCTACCATCTGAACTGGACTCAGCCCTCATGGCTTCCAGGTTCAGCTCTACACAGCTCAGCTCTTGAGCTGCCAACCTTTATTTTTCTAGGGCTAAGGCTCTTTTCTCCTCGTCCCTCTCAAGCTCTGCCTCCAGCTCTTCCAGACTCTGGATTCGAGCTAGGAGCCAATCATCTCTTTCTGTTCCCTCAGGGCCACTGCCCTCCTCCTCAGAGTAGTCCTCTTCCTCAGAGTAGTTCTCCTCCTCAGACTCACTTGGCGGTGTTGCCTGACAACGTTTCAACTCATACTGAAACAGGGCTGACTCAAGATCCTCCCTTCTGGATTTCTTGTTTACAGCCAGTCCCCTTTCCATGCAGAATGCTTTAAGCTGCCACTTTTTATACATAAAAGTGGTGTCAGGCATGCGAAGGTCGTCGCGTTCCAGCGAAGATCACGGAGTCGGTTGCTGCCAGCGTCACTGGATTCAGCAGCGGCCTCGGTCCGGAGTTGTCCGAAGTCGATTTCCTTGAATTTTCACCAGCTTTTCCTTTCAAGGGCCCAGGGACTGGATAGGGCACCACTTGTCAGGGCAGGAGTCTCATCAGAGAATCCAGGTGCTGGTAAGGAAAGTCTTTGATGGCCCTGTGACTTCAGAACAGGGGGCAAGCTCAGTCCAAGCCCTTGGAGAGTCCTTCTCAAGCAGGAATATACCACAAAGTCCAGTCTTTGTCCCCTTGTACAGGCAGAAGCAGCAACTGTAGGATAGCTCCACAAAGCAAAGTTACAGACAGGGCAGCAGTTCTCCTCAGCTCTTCAGCTCTTCTCCAGGCAGAGGTTCCTCTTGATGTCCAGAAGTGATCTAAAGTCTGTGGTTTTGGGTGCCCTTCTTATACTCAATTTCTCCTTTGAAGTAGGCCTACTTCAAAGTAAAGTCTCTTTTGAATGTGAAATCCTGCCTTGCCCAGTCCAGGCCCCAGACACTTACTAGGGGGTTGGAGACGGCATTGTGTGAGGGCAGGAACAGCCCTTTCAGGTGTGAGTGACCACTCCTCCCCTCCCTCCTAGCACAGATGACTCATCAGGAAATGCAGGCTACACCCCAGCTCCCTTTGTGTCACTGTCTAGTATGAGTTGCAGCCAGCCCAACAGTCAAACTGCCTCAGACAGGGAGTCCACAAACAGGCAGAGTCACAGAAATGGTATAAGCAAGGAAATGCTCACTTTCTAAAAGTGGCATTTTCAAACACACAATGTAAAAATCAACTTTACTAAAAGATGTATTTTTAAATTGTGAGCTCAGAGACCCCAAACTCCACATGTCCATCTGCACCCAAAGGAAATCGACACTTTAATCAGACTTAAAGGTAGCCCCCATGTTCACCTATGAGAGGGACAGGCCTTGCAACAAGGAAAAATTAATTTAGCAATATTTCACTGTTAGGACATATAAAACACATTACTATATGTCCTACCTTAACCATACACTGCACCCTGCCCTTGGAGCTACCTACGGCCTAGCTCAGGGGTGTCTTCTGTGTAAGAAAAGGGAAGATTTAGGCCTGGCAAGTGGGTCAACTTTATAGTTTAAATCTGCACACACAGACACTGCAATGGCAGGTCTGAGACACGTTTACAGAGCTACTTATGTGGGTGACACAACCAGTGCTGCAGGCCCACTAGAATCATTTGATTTACAGGCCCTGGCACCTCCAGTGCACTTTACGAGGGACTTACTAGTAAATCAAATATGCCAATCATGGATAAACCAATTACATACAATTTACATAGAGAGCATATGCACTTTAGCACTGGTTAGCAGTGATAAAGTGCTCAGAGTTCAATAGCCAACAGCAACAGGTCAGAAAAAATAGGAGGCAGGAGGCAAAAAGATTGGGGATCACACTGCATAAGCAAAAAAATCCAAAAATGCACAGAAGGATTTAAATGCAGAGAAATACTCACTTTCTAAAAGTGGCATTTCTGCAATAGTAATATTAAATCCAACTTCCCCAGTCAGCAGGATTTTGTATTACCATTCCGGCCATACTAAATATGACCTTGTTACTTCTTTCATATCAGAATCTACCACTCAAACGGTATATGAGGGTAGCCCTAATGTTAGCCTATGAAAGGAACAGTCCTCACAGCAGTGTAAAACAAATTTAGGGGCTCTACACTACCAAGACATATAAACTACACAGGTATTTGTCCTGCCTTTTGCCTACATAGCACCCTGCCCTATGGGCTACATAGGGCCTGCCTTAGGGGTGACTTATATGTAGAAAAAGGAGAGCTTAAGGTTTCGCAAGTACTTTTAAATGCCAAGTCAAAGTGGCAGTGAAACTGCACACACAGGCCTTGCAATGACAGGCCTCAGGCATGGCTAAGGGGCTACTTATGTGGGTGACACAATCAGTACTGCAGGCCCACTAGTAGCATTTAATCTACAGGCACAGGGCACATGTAGTGCACTTTACTGGGGACTTACAAGTAGATTAAATAAGCCAATTGGGTATGAACCAATGTCACTGGTTAGCAGTGGTAAAGTGTTCAGAGTCCTAAAAACAGCAAAAACAGTATCCAACAGTGGAGGGAGGCAGGAAAAAAGTTAGGGGTGACCACCCTAAGGCTGTCAGGTCTAACAGTACGTAATAAAACTCCTGGGCCTGATGGATTACTGTGTAAATTTTGTACCACATATGCCAATCGCCTACTCCCTCACCTGGAGAAGTTATATAATAGGTTGCTTGAGGAAGGTCTACTCCTAGTCATAACTCTAAAGGCAGTGGTGACTTTACTTCTTAAACCAGATTGACCTCCTGCACAGATGTTCTCTTATAGACCCCTTTCTATTTTAAATACTGAAAATAAACTCCTCAGTAAGGTATTAGTGTGCAGACTTCTCCCACTTCTTCTGCGATTATTACACACAGACCAATGTGGATTCGTTCCAAGCCATGGTACATCTATGAATATCCAATATCTATTTCAGTTAATGGACCCCACGCGGGCTGCATCTTTTTAGATATGCGGCAAGGATTTGACACTCTCAGCTGGAACTACATGTTGGCCTCTCTGGTGGCCTATGACATACCTCCAGATTTCATACGGTGTGTGAGGCTATTATATGCGGCCCTGGCTGCTACATCCAAGACTATGGGCGCATGTATCTGCCTCGTACCCCATTTATCATGGAACTAGGCAGGGGTACCCTCTTTCCACCCTTTTATTTGTATTGGCATTTGAGCCCCTGCCACAGCACCTCCGCTACAGTGCAGGTGATTGGGAGATTTTGCTCAGCCCCACTACCCATGCTTGCTCAATATATGTAGATGACATGATACTCTATTACTGGGATTTACGGCAGGATACAGAGGGACGGCACAGATTTGTTCCCTATTTGCACTTCTTTAAGGGCTCCAAATTAATCCTGATAAATTCTATGCCTATTCATGTCCGGGCACCTATCAGGAACCCTCTATCCACTTTGGTCCTATGACCATTGAAAATGCACCAGCATCCTTTTGTTATCTTAGTATTCGTATATACAGGGACCAGGCAGAAGGTAACTTGGGCCAGACAATTATATCTCTCCGGTCCCAAATTGATTTCTGGACTACTTTACCCCTCTTGGTAACTCGAAGAGTAGCACTGGTGAAAATGGTACTGTTGCCCGGGGTTTTATACCATTTTGTTAACCTGCCACTCATGGTACCAACTTGCATATTTTGCACATTAAACTCCTCACTAATTGAGCTAATACGGGAGAAGGGCCGCCGCCGAGTAGGCCTGTCGACACTACAGTTACCCCCGGACATTGGTGGCCTGGGAGCCCTGGACTTCAAAGCCTACTGCATAGCATGTTAGCTTCAATGGCTGTCCTACTGGCTGGCCAGGCATATTCTGGAAGAGATAAATTGTACAGTAGTGGAATGAAAAAAAGGTTCTATAGATAGGTTGCTCTGCCCGGGGTCCCCAAAATTACCCCCCGGGGCTACCTTACTGCTGTGATTGACATTAGCTTACTAGAGACTAATTACACGATACACAGCCTCAACAACCCCATACGCACCCAAAATACCTCTGTGCAGTCTCCCTACCCCCTCAGGAATGATCACAGCAACTAAGCTCCGAATGTAGGAACAACAGGGACTGATTACTCTAGAGGACCTGTTTGAAGATGTCATGTGTTAGAAATGGGCTTTCTGGTTCGCTAGGGTATGCACCTAAGCCGGGCAGAACCTACCCACTCTAGTCACGGCAAGGGAGTTAAACGTCCAAGATAACCCCTGCTCACCCCCTTGGTAGCTTGGCACGAGCAGTCAGGCCTATCCCAGAGGCAATGTGTAAAGCGTTTGCACAACACACACAACACACATGACACACTATCCCCACCACCAAGGAAACACAACACCAAGTTATATGAAAATATAATGTATTGTACACAACGCAATTATTAGACCAAATACAACATGTCAGTAATATCCTGCTACCTTAGCAGTTGTCAGAAAGTTACACATTATTTACTCTGCAGAACCAGCAGTAGTTAAATATAACACACAGGTTACTTAATATTCTGCAACATAAGCTGTAGTCCGGAATCACATTACTACTCCAATGCACTTGTCATAAAAATATCATAAACTCCCATATCAGGAACATTATAAAACACATGGCAAGTCAGAAAAACATCTTAGCATGTTATGCCCATAAAAGTAGCATTAGAAAACATATATATAGTACATCATCAGTAAAACAGGTCAACATAAGAAACATTAACTTCCATATAAGGATCCTATGGCATATGCCCGATAAAAGTAAATGCATTAAGATGTGCGGGCACTCCTAGTGCCAGGAAGAATTAAATGGGGCCCCAAGCACTCTGTGTGCTCCCTCGGGGGCCACTTTGATGATTGGGGTGTGGAGGGGGGCGACACACACCCTCTCCAGTTTATAAGGGACCCTCCTAGGGCCCACGATCTCTGGGGCCCCCTCTGGACCTCCACTGGCCCTCCAGAGGGTGAGGAGCCAAAGCCAGCTACAATTACTGGGCCCAAATCAGGAGCTTGGGGTGCAGGGGGGTCTCTGGCGAGGCTTCCCCCTGACCACAATCTTCAAGGAACATCGGGGGAGAGTCACAGCCCGCTCTCCTCTCGGGGACCACAACAACCACGTGCACCCCTTCCTCAGTGGGATTTACCAGTCGGGAGCCACGTCCTTGTGATCCGGCTGCAAGATGTGCCACTGCACACCTTCTCCGTGCAGCACAGCTCTTCCCTTCTCCTCTGGCCGGGCCGCGGAGCTGAAACACCTGAAGGAGGTGTCTGATGGTGCCCGGGGGCACTGGCTTTATCGCTTGTCGCCCAGAGGGCACTATCAGGAGCACGTTGGCTCCTATCTTTACCAGATCGTGCCCCGGGGGTCCGGGACAGCGTCGATTGCTTGCGCTGGATGAGAGTAGCTCACCTGGGCTGCGGTGGTGATTCCTGACGTCGGAAAAGCACTTCCAAAGTGCTACACAAATAACACCTCAGCCCTCAGCAAGCGCTAAGGACCTAAAGAAAAGTGCTCTTCAGGAGCTCCATAATTGAAAAGAAAGCGCTCCTCATGCGCTTGAAGCAGGTGGTTGGAGGGGTCAGGAGCCACGGTACCCTGTCCCTGGGGGACAAACAGTCCAAGAAGAAGGAGCAGAGAAGGTAGGGGCCAGCAGCAGGCCAGCGCAAGGGGGATGCAGGCAGATGACAGTCTCTCCTAATGACCAGCAGGTCACAGGTCAGCACAACAGCAACAGTCCACTGCAGTTCCTTGTGAGTCCCTCCAGCAGTCTGTGTCCAGTTCCAGGGAAGTTCCAAGAGTTCCAAAATTGTAGGGACAATTCAACTGTACTTGTACTCAGTTCTACAGTGTGTCTACGAAAGAAGGAGAGAGGAAGTTCCAACCAGTTCCAACTGGTTCTGGGAGTGCCCTCTCTCCTCCAGCACAGGCTCCAAACATCAGTTGTGGGTAAACAACCCTTTTGTGTGAGGCCAGGGCACAGCCTTTACAAATGCATTTGAGCCCCGCCTCTCCCTTCTCTCAGCCCAGGAAGACTATTCAGTATGCAGATGCTCCTCTGTGACACCTGCACCCTCCCTGTGTACAGGCTGTCTGAAAAGTATGCACAAAGCCCAACTGTCACTCTGCCCAGACGTGGATTGGAGTCAAGCTGCAAAACACCAGAGTCATAAGCACAGAGAAATGCTCCTTTCTAGAAGCGGCATTTCTGTAATAGTAATAAAAAATCCACCTACACCAGTAAGCAGCATTTTTCATCAGCATTACAACCACACAAACATGCCTACGCTAACCCTCATAAATCAGACAATACCCCAAACACATAAGGCAGGGCATTTTTAATGCAATCCTATGAGAAGGCAGCACTCACCCCAGTGAGTCATCAAGTTAGGTTGTTTGTCACTATCAGGACAGGCCACGCAACTAGGCACATGTCCTGCCTTCTACATACATAGCACCCTGCCCTTAGGGCTAGCTAGGTCCTACCTTTGGGTGACTTACAGGTAGTAAAAGGGGAGTTCTGGGCCTGTCAAGTAAATTTAGGTGCCAGGTCCCTGTGGCAGAAAACTGTGAACACAGGCACAGCTGCACCCCTCCTGGGGTGGCAACCCAAAATGCGCAGCTCTAAGGTAACTTCATTGTTCATGAATTTAGCTCTGTTATTGGACAAACGACAACTAACAGGACGTTGGAAGTCCCCCCATGCACCAACCAACCATCCTTTCATGGAGGGAGGAAGTTCAACGATGGAGCCAGGCCAAAAGCTCAGCTCTTTGGAGAGAAGAATACAGGGGGTTGAGAAGAAAACCAATAGCTCTCGAGTGGGACACACTAGAAGAGGTATTTAGAGCCCAGAATTAGGCACAGGATTAGTAGCACCGAGGAGAGCAGCATCCCTTAGTGAGGCTGAGAGTGGCAAGAGAGTAGATAGGCTGAGGCTTAACCTAACAACAAACTAAGGGGCTCCTAGTTGACCTTACTCTCCATTGCTTAAGGCCCACCGTGGGTGGGAGTGTTTTTACACAGATCACATATGTTTCTCCCCCCTTTTTTGTTGATAGTAGAGGGACTCCTGCGAGGCACATCGAAACCGGCAACATAGATGGCTTAACTCATGCTTATTGACGGAAGCGAGGTAGAGAAAGGGGAGGGGATTTGTTGTTCTTCAGTACAATAATGTATGAATATGCAGTTTAGTTTACAAGTCTGGACTTTCGCACAGATGTCTATATCTCTGCTTCATATGTAGAGGCAATTGAACTGTGCAATATATGCTGTACTGTAATAAGATAGAAAGCCAAAAAAAGTTTGTTTAAAAAAAAAAGTGAATCATACATTTTTCTCTATTAGTGTAATAAAATTGAGTACAGATAGCTGAAATATGCCCTTTCCATGTATCTGAGGTAAGTAAAAATGCTTTTAAAATGCTTTTAAATGTATGTTGTGCGCATGCTTGCAGGTGAGTGTGTTTATGTGAGAGAGTGTATGCAAGTGTAAATTTGTGTGCAAAAGGCATGTGATGTAATTTCCGCCACCCCTGGCACTTCGGTCAATTGGCGTCCATGTACTCACCGCAAAGCGCTTCAACACCTCGTCAGTGGTAGTAAGCGCTAGATAAATACAACTTATCAAAACATACAAAGCTTTATTTCATGACAGCCCTCTCAATGAAGCACAAAAAATAATCATGTGTTTCAATGTCTTTAAAGAACTCTCGTTTTATTAGAGAAGTAGAAAGAGAAGGTGTGTTTCAACAATAAAATGAAGCAGCTTACACTACCTGGTTAAAGAAATTATAATAACAGTAAAATTAGCAATAATAATAGTAATATTGTATACACTTTGGTCCTGATTACAACTTTGGAGGACGGTGTTAATTCGTCCCAAATGTGACAGATATCCTGCTCACCGTATTACGAGTTCCATAGAATATAATGGACTCGTAATACGGTAGGTGGTACATCCGTCACATGTGGGACGGATTAACACCGTCCTCCAAAGTTGTAATCAGGCCATTTATATCTATCAAAAATGTAGATACAATTTGCTTTTTTACTTATGTTGAATGCACAAAGTAATGATGACTGACTAAAGGCGAAGCATCAAGAGGGTCATGATGACCCTTCCCTTCACTCATTCAACAGAGGTAATAAATAAATACATAGCGCATTTAAACGGAAATAAATAGCATTTTCACTGTGCAGATTTGCAGAAATGGTTTTTGCCTTGCTGTATTTTTTCTTTTACAGTAAACATGGGCAAATCAATCAAACTCCAAGCCAGAGTAAGGGATTAAATATATACATTGAGATAAAATCACAGAAACTAGACTTTATGAGTATGAGCATAGAGGTTTCTTCTGTAAAGTGGCTCTAAATTGCAGGTTGTAAGGCTTTAAGCATTGTTTTCTCAAGACAGCTAGGAACCACTGACTTAATATAGACTGACCTTAGTTTCCACCTCAGTGGTAACGGTGTTAATTTGCAAATATTAGCACACATTTTCCAAACAACTCGTTTTTCAGCTATATTTATGTTAGCTAGCAAGGCATAAAATGTATATAGTGATTCGTAAGCCATCTCTAACCACTCAGTATTCTTTTACAACTTTATGGTCTTCAATTTGAGGCCTTGTGTCTCGCACCAGAAATCAGTCACTTCCTACCGTGTCTATGGCACTTGACAGATCCACAAACAGGCTGAGGTGTGTGCAAAACTGTTGTTTTACGTGATGCAGGATGGTTAAGTCACGCATATTTGGACAAAGACAAAATAACAATGATTTTATCAAGTCTGGTAATGGCCTCAGGGCTAGTCGTTCAGTCTTAGGGGGTGATTCTGACCCTGGCGGGCCAGTGTCGGCGGGAGCACCGCCAACAGGCAGGCGGTGCCCCGCAGGGCATTCTGACCGCAGCAGTTTGGCCGCGGTCAGAAAGGGAAAACCGGCGGTCTCCTGCCGGTTTTCCGCTGCCCTATTGAATCCTCCATGGCGGCGCAGGTTGCTGCGCCGCCATGGGGATTCTGACACCCCATACCGCCATCCTGTTCCTGGCGGTTCGCCCGCCAGGAACAGGATGGCGGTATGGGGTGTCGTGGGGCCCCTGGGGGCCCCTGCAGTGCTCATGCCAATGGCATGGGCACTGCAGGGGCCCCCGTAAGAGGGCCCCACAAAGAATTTCAGTGTCTGCCTAGCAGACACTGAAATTCGCGACGGGTGCAACTGCACCCGTCGCACCTTCCCACTCCGCCGGCTCCATTCGGAGCCGGCTTCCTCGTGGGAAGGGGTTTCCCGCTGGGCTGGCGGGCGGCCTTCTGGCGGTCGCCCGCCAGCCCAGCGGGAAACACAGAATCACCGCAGCGGTCTTTAGACCGCGGAGTGGTGTTCTGTCGGGGGAACTCTGGCGGGCGGCCTCCGCCGCCAGCCAGAGTTAGAATGACCCCCTTAGTCCCTCTGGCGGGTAGGAAATTGAGGTTTGACCCCTCTGCGGGAGCAGCAGAAAATATTTCCCTGTCGAGGAAAGAAACAAGATAAGCCTCCTCGTGGGTGGTGGGAGCCATGGACCTCACCCTCGTCCCCGTGCTACTTATATGAAAATTAAAAAGGACAAGGCCGCACAGAAGTGGGCTCCCCAAGCTGCATATAAGTAAATAAAAAATAAGACATGGCAGAGGGGGAATTGTCTCCCTGCACTGCAAAATAAAAAAAGGAACAAATTAGTGCCCACACTGCCTTAAAAATTAAAAGAGCAAAACAGTGAATACGAAATGAGAAATGAGAAATGAGAATTTCCTATTCTCTGCTTCTGCCTGGAAGCACCCCATAATGCCCTGAAAGTGCTTTATATAGTGCCCTGGGGCTTTGGCACCAACAACCACTTTTTTACATATGTTGTGCAGGGCTGCAGGAAGTTCAGCAGCCACCCAGAAACATTAAAAAAACAGTGAGTTTCTTGGATCAATAAATCCATGCCCCGAGGTGAAAATACTGTATTTTAGCAAAGCATTTGCAGCTGGAACCTTAGGCTCTTTACCTGGAGTGCAAACCCCTCTTTTACTTTTTTTTGTGATTGTATTTTTTTAGTCTGAAAAATGCTAAAAAACAAAACAAAAACACATTTAGGGGGTTATTACAACTTTGGAGGAGGTGTTAATCCGTCCCAAAAGTGAAGGTATAGTGACGGATATACCACCAGCCGTATTACGAGTCCATTATATCCTATGGAACTCGTAATACGGCTGGTGGTATATCCGTCACTTTACCGTCACTTTTGGGACGGATTAACACCTCCTCCAAAGTTGAAATAACCCCATTAGTGTTGTTTACTAAAATATATCTCTGTGTCTTTCTTTCAAAATTGTTCAGCCCTCAAAATGCAAAATTAAAAACTAAATAATTGTTATTAAATATTGCATTGTGTGAATTAGTGAAACGGGCATGTTCTTAAAATACTGGTTATTTTTGGAGAAAGAAGATAGATCTGCTTTGATATGCTCACCCCTTGATAAAGCTAATAGGCCTACTTTTATATTTTTTGGTGCTGTGACTCTTTGACAAAGTCATTAAGTTTGCCTTTGTGCACTCAGGACCAGCAAGACCAACTGGACTTGGCCAGAAGGATGTGTGCTGCAGGAGGTAAGGTGCTTGTAGGGAGTAGGGTTCAGGGCTTTGCCGCAGACCAGGCCATAAACCCAACCTCACATTGTATGTATCCAAATGGCATGCACAGTTGAGGGTAGGCACTCGCAGAGGTTTTAGTACAGGGTCTGGCCACAGGCCAGGCCCTGTGCCTTGCAGTCAGGCAATTTGCCCAATCTTGTGTCACACACGGCAGAAGGCCATCCACACCGTGGGGTTGCTTACCTGCAAGGGGCTGGAGGCTGGGCCTGGACACAGGTCAGATCCTTCTCCCAATCCTATGTTGTGCATGTGGGCCATGCATTGGTGGGAATGGCTCCCTGAAGTGGGTTACACCCAACTGCCAGGCCCTAAGGCCAACCCCATGGTTTGACGTATACTTCTAAAATATTATTTTACATTAAAAGAAACTTGAGAAATTCAATGAAAAAAACAAAGGTTAAAGTGACGTTATAGTTAGGAATTGTAATTATATCTTGATTTCCATTGAAAAAACTTCCAAATTCACTGACAAAAACACGGTTAAAGTAATGTTGTAGCTAGATAAAACTGTTAGTGATAACATGATGTTTTAAACTAAAAAAACACTGACATTTCCCAGTTATACTTATCTCTAACATCTATAATCCATTTCCTAAAGTAACTCTAAATCGCACCCTTGCCACTCACTGGTAAATACTTTATATATCACATAATTTATGACATGTTCTATGACATCATTGATAACATCAATGCACCATCTGAAATTACATCATTGGTCACAACACTGTGCATGGTGAGAGACAATGATTCTATTCTGCCTCTATTAAAATGTCTCAAAATATACAAAAAAGTGTCTTCACAATGCAAAATGCCCTATCTGATTCTACATCTCTGATGTTAAATGCTCCATCTTACCAAGAAATTAGTGAACAGTTCAAAATTGTTTTGTTGAGAAGATTGAAGCCATCAGGAAGCATATCAGCTCCAGTGGCTGTTTACACTCTAGTCATCAACCTGAGCAGTCAATGTACTTATCAAAAAGAGGTGCCTGTATTTCTTCTTTCAGAACATGTATTTCCTCTTGAGACAATGTGTAACCATGTTTATGATTGCTTCAAAACTAAACATATTCTCAACACGACTGAGTACTCAATATTCAAATATATTGACACTGGATGACTTAAACACAGTTTTTTTACCCAGTTGATATACTCTGTTATATCTCATACACATAGGCCCTCATTACAACCCTGGCGGTCGGTGATAAAGCAGAGGTAATACCGCCAACAGCCCGGCGGTAAAAAAAATGGGATCACCACTACGGCGGAAACCGCCAACATAGACAGCCGCTTTAACACACTGACCGTAATGGCGGTAGCAACAAACACAGCGGCGGTCACTGCCAACAAACAGGCAGAAGACAATGTACCACCCACCCTATCACAACTCGCCAATCAGCCAGCTTTTCCGGGGCGGTACCAACGCCATCAAAGCACAGCTGAAATAGGACTTGGAAGGAAAACCACTCACCTCTCGACAACCAAGGAAGAACCAGGACGCCATGGAGCCTGAGCTGCAGGTCCTGCCGATGCTGGTCTACCTCCTCATACATGACGGATATCAAAGGTGGCGGCGACGACCACAGTGAGTACTGCACCTAGCACACAGGCGGGGCACCTCAGCCGGAAGATGGTACAACGCCCCTGCTCCTAGAGGTTGCTCAATGCCCACTGCTTGGTCCTGGGGAGTGCAAGGCCACAGTCTCTCAAGTGGGTGGTTTGCCCACTGCTGGGTCCTGGGGAGTGCAAAGCCACAGTCTCTCAAGTCTCTCCACTGGGTGATTAGCCCACTGTTTGGTCCTGAGGAGTGCAAAGCCACAGTCTCTCAAGTGGGTGGTTTGCCCACTGCTTGCTCCTAGGGAGTGCAAGGCCACAGTCTCTCAAGTGGGTGGTTTGCCCACTGCTTGGTCCTGGGGAGTGCAAAGCCACAGTCTCTCAAGTGGGTGGTTTGCCCACTTGGTCCTGGGGAGTGCAAAGCCACAGTCTCTCAAGTCTCTCCAGTGAATGGCTTCTCCACTGATTCTGAAGGGGGCTTTGTGCCCAGTTTGCTTCATCCTGCCAAGGATAGTGATAGTGGATGCATTTCTCCACTGGTTCTCGAGGGGGCTTTGCGCCCAGTCTGCTTCATCTTGCCAAGGATTGGGTGAGTGGATGCATTTCTCCACTGGTTCTGGAGGGGGCCTTGTGCCCAGTCTGCTACATCCTGCCAAGGATAGTGATAGTGGATGCATTTCTCCACTGGTTCTGGAGGGGGCTTTGTGCCCAGTCTGCTTCATCCTGCCAAGGACTGGGTGAGTGGATGCATTTCTCCACTGGTTCTGGAGGGGGCCTTGTGCCCAGTCTGCTTTATCCTGCCAAGGATAGTGATAGTGAATGCATTTCTCCACTGGTTCTGGAGGGGGCTTTGTGCCCAGTCTGCTTCATCCTGCCAAGGATTGGGTGAGTGGATGCATTTTTCCACTGGTTCTGGAGGGGGCTTTGTGCCCAGTGATGGTGCACTTGGGGTGTTGCGGTTCACCTTACCTCACCTGGGTGTCTGAGGCACGAGATTTGCATGGAACAGGTAGCATGAAACTCCATGGAGGCAGGGCCAGACTCCATCCTGCGGCGACTAAGGCTGCAAACTGGTGGTAGTGCCGGTGCTGGTGGGGGTGCTTCAAGTGGTGGTGGGAGGCTACAGGCCCTCTCCTGCAGCCTTAGACAGCTGCCCACTGGGGATGCTGCTGTTCACAGTTGTTGTGGCACCGGCTGGGCATGTGGCAGTGCAGATGGTAGTGCAGGTGGGGGTGCTTGCGGCAGTGTTTGTGGTGGGGATGCTGCCGGTGCTGGGCATGGTGCAGGTGATGGAGGGAGACACCAGGCTGTCTCCTGCAACCTCGGACAGCTGCCCACTGTGGATGATGATGCTGACAGTTGTTGTGGCAATGGCGGTGCAGGTGGGGGTGCAGGTAGCGATGCAGGTGGCGGTGCAGGTGGCGGTGCAGATGGTGGTGCAGGTGGCGGTGCCTGCGGAAGTACCTGCTGCAACATGTTGCAGGGCTGTCAGTACTGATGGTGGGCACCAGTCCCTCACCTGGAGCCTTCGAGGCCTGCAGTGTCTTGCCTTGGGTTTTCTTCCCCTTCCCCACCTTGGCAGATGCTGCTGGGACCTTGGCACTGGCAGCTTGAGTTTTGGAGGAGGCCTTGCTGGGTGGGTCGTGGTTCTTGGCCGTGCTGCATGCTGGCCCCTTCTTCACCTTGGCAGGTGGCGGAATGGGTTGGTCCTTTGCAGGTGTCGGTGGCACACTGGCTTCCCTGAGGCGTGCCCCCTTTGATCCTCTGGGACTTTCAGGTACCATAGTGTCTGCCGACTTGGAGGCTGAGGTGTTGGCCTGGGATCTGGACACCCTGGCCCGAGGTGGGGGACGGGGGGAGGCATAGGGAAGATGTCAATATTTGCCAGGAAACATTTTTTAGACACACTGGGATGGGAAGATGGAGAGGTTTTGGGAGTGGAGGAAGAGGGAGTGGTTGTGGGAGGTGTACGTCTGCTGAGTTTGGGTGAAGGTGCAAGGGCTCGATGCTGTTGTGAGATGGAGGGCTTTTGGGTTGGTGGGTGCTTGCGTTTGTGTACTTTGGGAGGAGGGGTCACAAACACACTGGGAGAGGACACAGGGGATGTGTGCATGGTTGTGGGGGTGGTGACTGCTTGTGAGGGGTGTGTTGGGATGGGCGTGCTGGTGATGGAGGTAGTGGATGAAGATGTAGTGCATGCAGGTGTGAGTGTAGATGCTACTGGGAGGGAGGTGGACGAGGAGGAGGAGGGGGACACAGTGGAGGCAGTGGATTTTGGTGTGTTTGCATGGGCATGGTGCTTGTGTGAGTGTCTGTGAGATGAAGTGTGGTGCTTATGTTTGCCTGAACCACTTTTGTGTGTTGATTTGGGTGCATGCTGGTCTGAAGGTGTGCTTGGGATAGGCTGAGGCAGATGGGATTGGGTCTGAGTAGTGGAAGTTGGAGGGGGGAGGCTGGGCACGGACAATGGCTGCCATCAGTGCTGAGGCCAGAGCCTGAAATGCTCTCTGTTGGGCTGCCACCCCAGAGAGAATGCCCTCCAGGAATGCATTTGTTTGTTGCAAATGCCTCTCAACACCCTCGATGGCATTCAGAATGGTTGACTGCCCAACAGTGAGGGATCACAGGAGGTCAATAGCCTCTTCACTGAGGGCAGCAGGGCTGGCTGGAGAAGGGCCTGAGGTGCTTGGGGCCAAGGAGATGCCCACCCTCCTGGGTAAGCGTTCACGTGAAACACGCTGAGGGGCTGCTGGGAGGGTGGTGCTGGTAGGGGGGTGGCGGCTGTACCTGTTGTTGAGGTGGGCACAGAGGTGTCTGCCACTGCCAGGGAGCTGCCATCGGAGGAGGAGTCGCTGTCTGTAGTCTCCACTCCTGTCCCCATCGTGGTGCTCCCCTCGCCCTCCGTTGCACACTGGTGCCTTCACCCTCTGTGGATTCTGCATCCAGGCCCATGTGGGATGCAGCTCCCTCCGTCGCCGGTGCCTCTGCTCCTCCACCAGATGGTGCTAATGCACACAAGGACAGGGTGAGAAAAAAAAGGGGAGGAAGAGACAGAGGATATACTTGGTCAATGCCAGCAACACCACTACCGTTGGCGTATACAACACACAAGGAGCTGCCCTATGCACTAGGCCATGCCTAACCCTTCACTGAGACAGTCACCAGCCCATGGGGTATAATGCCTAGCACCAACATCCGCACACCTGAAACCCACAGGACCCTGCACAGTAGTAGATGGCCACTTACACCATTGGGGTAGGAGTGCGCCAGAGCCTGCTCAACAAGGGACCTACCCTGCCATGATCGCCCCGGCCTAGGAGCACCCACAGCCCACATCCCCCCCCCAGCTACCTCCTAAAGAGCGCAAAGTCAGCTTTCAGAATCTGTACTCACCCCCTTGTGGCTGCTGTGATGCCCTCAAGCGTCCATCCAACTCCAGACAGGCCCCTGCCAGGTTGCGGAACATCAGGGGGGTCATGGTGCGACAGGCACCCCTTCCACGTTGGGAGGCCAGCCCCAGCTGGTCCTCTGCTGTTTTCTTGGTCCAGCGGCGCAGGTCATCCCATCTCTTGTGGCAGTGGGTGCTCCGCCTGTGAGAGACCCCCAGGGACTGCACCTCCTTGGCGATGGGACGCCAAATGCCCTTTTTCTGATGGGCACTGACCTGGAGGGAAAAGACAGCAGAAAAGAAAATTACTCACCTGTCCAGACCAGCATACTCATTGTCCACCAGTTCCTACCTATGCTCTGATGCACATACACTGACCACCTCTCATGCAGCACTCCTCAGCACCCCCCAACATGTGGCTTACATCCACACCACTCAAAACATGCATTGCCCACACATCATGTTCACAGTGTACTCACCTGTTTGTCTGGAGGACCGTTGAGCAATGTGTACTGGGGTAGGCCCCCATCCACCAGTTTCTCCAACTCCTCCGCAGTGAAGGCAGGGGCCCTTTCCCCAGACACATGAGCCATTGTCGCTTCCAGACACAGGTCACAGCAGCACTTGCAGTGTAGATCCTCTCCTGTTGAAGGTCAGGTAGCAAGTGAGTGAATCGTTAGAAAATGGCGGTGATGTCCACGGTGGTGCGTACCATCACTGCTGGCGTACATCGCCATTGACTCCTGGAACCCATAGGGCTTAATGATAACCAATGCAAGGTTGCGCAGCGGTCATCGACCACTACCGTGACAGCGCACAATGTCAGCGCTATTACCTCATTTCCACTTGTCCCTCCTCACAGGTTAAGCAGCTGACCTTTCAGGGGGGCCCAGGGCATGGCACCTAACTGCGTCAAAGCATTGGCACATCAACTGACTCTCGAGTTCACATATTGTTTCTGTAAAGTAAACAAATCCACATTAGTGCAATATATGTGGAAATATGACCCTCTGCTCACCATTCTCTTCCATAGGCTTCGACTGCTGAGGCAGCATATGAGATGGCGGCATCCTCCGGTATACAGACCCCTGGTGGACCTGTCGACAATGGAGGACAGACACATTATCATCACATACAGACTTGATCATGCCACAATTCAAGAATTGTGTGCCCACTTAGAGCCAGACCTGATGTTAGCTATCCGCCCGACCACAGGTATCCCCCCTCTAGTGCAGGTCCTGTCAGTGCTTTATTTCCTGGCAAGTGGTTCCTTTCAAACCACAGTATCCATGGCATCAGGGATGTCTCAGCTAATGTTCTCCAACGTGTTGACCAGAGTGTTGTTAGCCCTGCTGAGACACATGCGCAGCTACATCGTTTTCCCCCAGGTAGATGAATTGGCCACAGTGAAGGCTGACTTTTATGCCGTGGGACATATCCCCAACATCATTGGTACCACTGATGGTACACATGTGGCATTTGTTCCCCCCCTCCCCCCGGAGAAATGAACAGGTTTACAGGAATAGAAAAAGCTATCATTCGATGAATGTGCAGATGGTGGGTTTGGCGGACCAGTACATCTCCCATGTAATTGCCAAATAACCTGGCTCTGTTCATGACGCCTTTATCTTGAGGAATAGTAGCATCCCATATGTGATGGGCCAACTCCAGAGGCACTGGGTGGGGCTAATAAGTGAGCCAAAGGTCCCCACTGAGTATCAATTTGTGTCTGGGTATGGGATTGCCCCTAAAGGTTATTGTGTATCTAACAGTTGTCACACTATATTTGCAGGTGAATCTGGTTACCGCAACCTCTCATGGCTACTGACCCCAGTGAGGAATGCCAGGACAAGGGCAGAGGAACGTTACAATGAGGCACATGGGTGAACAAGGAAGATAATTGAGAGAACCTTCGGCCTCTTGAAGGCCATGTTCCGGTGCCTCCATCTGACAGGTGGATCCCTGTACCACTCACCCAAGAAAATGTGCCAGATCATCGTTGCATGTTGCACAACCTGGCCTTGAGACACCAGGTGCCTTTTCTGCAGGAGGATGTGCCTGGAGATGGTGTTGTGGCAGAGGTGGAGCCTGTGGACAGTGATGAAGAGGAGGCAGAGGAAGAAGATGTTGACAACAGAACACATATTATACAGCAGTACTTCCAGTGACACACAGGTAAGACACTGTAACTTAACTTAACATTTCAGTAACTGTTGGACATTGTACATGGCAGCCTCTTACCCTATGTCTATGGCCACTGACTGTTCCCTTTGGATTCTGTATTTTCAGATCTCTGTGCCCCATTCTGGCTCCTGCTATAGGTACTGCTGCCCATCAAAGGTCATCCTGTAGTAGATTTCACTGTACATATACGTTGCAATGCTTTGGAAATGTTGTACTAATACTTTTGAGATTCATTACACTGACTCCAGTATGGTATTTGTTTCAAGGGTGTTTATGTATGTGCCAATAGGTATAGGGGTATGTGCAAGGGGCTGGGGTGATGGGGGAGGAATGTCCAGTTAGAGTCCAGTTTCTTGGTATCACAGGTGCATTGTCCAAAGGGGCATAGGAAGGGGAGCAATGGCAGTTCAAGGTGGACAGGGTGACATAGTGGGACACAAGGGTGACTATCAGGAGAGTCTTATTTCCTGGCGGGGTATTGGCAATGTTCTCTGTCTTCTGCCTGGATCGCAGGGACCGTTTGCGGGGTGGTTCTCCTTCTGCAGGGGTGGGGTGCTGGTGGCCTGTTGTTCCTGTGGCGGGGCCACCTGTCCACTAGTGCCGGTGGAGGTGGAGGGTTGTTCATCGCTATGGCTAGTGTCAGGGGCCCGTTGTTGTGCCACTGCCTCCCTCATGGTCTTGTTCATGTCAGCCAGCACCCCTGCAATGGTGACCAGGATGGAGTATATTTTTGTTAGGTCCTCCCTGATCCCCAGGTACTGTCCCTCCTGCAGCCACTGGGTCTCCTGCAACTTGGCCAGTACCTGGCCTATGGTCTCCTGGGAATGGTGGTATGCTCCCAGCATGTTTGAGAGTGCCTTGTGGAGAGAGGGTTCACAGGGCCTGTCCTCCTCCTGTCACACAGCAGTCCTCCCAGCTTCCCTGTTGTCCTGTGCCTCTGTCCCCTGAACCGTGTGCCCACTGCCACTGACCCCAGGTGCCCGATCGTCCTGGGTTTGTGGGGTTGCCTGGGGTCCCTGTAGTGGTGGACACACTGCTGATTGACATGTCCTGAGGACAGTGGCATGGGCCTGCTGGGTGGGTGCTTGTTAGAAATGGGGTTTTTGGTTGGCAGTTAGGTTGCCCTCTGTCCAAGCAAGAACCCTCACTCTAGTCAGGGTAAGTCACACACAATCCAAAATCAGCCTGTGCTCACCCTCCGGTAGCTTGGCACGAGCAGTCAGGCTTCACTTAGAAGGCAATGTGTAAAGCATTTGTGCAATAAATCATACAACACCATAGCATAACACCACAAAAATACACCACACAGTATTTAGAAAAATATATAATATTTATCTGGGTATCTTCAGGTCAAAACGATCAAAGATGCAATATGAATTTGTAAAGATATCACTGAAAAGTGATATAAAGTGTCTTAAGTCTTTAGAAAGTAAACAGAGTCTCTTTCAAACACAAAGTACCTGGTTTCTGGTGGAAAATCTCCTCAGAGGGCCACAAAGGAAGAGGTGCGTGGAAAAAGGGTGTGTGCGTCGATTTCTCCCCAGCACACACGGACTTGCGTCGTTATTTTCCACGCGGGGAAGTCGGGCGTCGTTTTCCGGCGCGCGGACAGTCTCTTTCTGTGGGTCGCGGGGATTACCAGATGTCCCGGGTCTGTGCGTGGATTTTCCTGCTTGTTTTCTGGCTGCACGTCGTTCTGCGGGGCTGCGCGTCGAAGTTTCGATCTCACGGCAGGCGTCGCGTCGATTTCTCCTGCGGAGTCGGGCGGCGTTGTCCTTGCGAGGCTGTGCGTCAAAGTTTTGATCTCACGGCAGGCGTCGCGTCGATTTCTCCTGCGGAGTCGGGCGGCGTTGTCCTTGCGAGGCCGTGCGTCAAAGTTTTGATCGCACGGCAGGCGTCGCGTCGATTTCTCCTGCGGAGTCGGGCGGCGTTGTCCTTGCGAGGCCGTGCGTCAAAGTTTTGATCTCACGGCAGGCGTCGCGTCGATTTCTCCTGGGAAGTCGGGCGGCGTTGTCCTTGCGAGGCCGTGCGTCAAAGTTTCGGTCGTCCCGAAGGCGTCGCGTTGATCAGCGTCGGTGTGCGGCGTTTTTCTTGCCGCGGAACAAGCTGTGCGTCGAAAAGTTCGGTGCACGGAGCGTCCAAGAGGAAGAGTGAAGTCTTTTTGGTCCTGAGACTTCAGGGAACAGGAGGCAAGCTCTATCCAAGCCCTTGGAGAGCACTTTTACAGCCAGGCAAGAGTTCAGCAAGGCAGCAGGCCAACAGCAAGGCAGCAGTCCTTTGTAGAAAAGCAGACAGGTGAGTCCTTTGAGCAGCCAGGCAGTTCTTCTTGGCAGGATGTAGTTTCTGGTTCAGGTTTCTTCTCCAGCAAGTGTCTGATGAGGTAGGGCAGAGGCCCTGTTTTATACTAAGTTGTGCCTTTGAAGTCGGGGTGACTTCAAAGAGTCTCTAAGAAATGCACCAAGTTCCCTTTCAGCTCAATCCTGTCTGCCAGAGTCCCAGTAGGGGGTGTGGCAGTCCTTTGTGTGAGGGCAGGCCCTCCACCCTCCCAGCCCAGGAAGACCCATTCAAAATGCAGATGTATGCAAGTGAGGATGAGTACCCTGTGTTTGGGGTGTGTCTGAGTGAATGCACAAGGAGCTGTCAACTAAACCTAGCCAGACGTGGATTGAAGGGCACAACAAGTTTTTAGTGCAAAGAAATGCTCACTTTCTAAAAGTGGCATTTCTAGAATAGTAATATTAAATCCGACTTCACCAGTCAGCAGGATTTTGTATTACCATTCTGGCCATACTAAATATGACCTTCCTGCTCCTTTCAGATCAGCAGCTGCCACTTCAACAGTGTATGAGGGCAGCCCCAATGTTAGCCTATGAAAGGAGCAGGCCTCACAGTAGTGTAAAAACGAATTTAGGAGTTTCACACTACCAGGACATATAACTACACAGGTACATGTCCTGCCTTTTACCTACACAGCACCCTGCTCTAGGGGTTACCTAGGGCACACATTAGGGATGACTTACATGTAGTAAAAGGGGAGTTCTAGGCTTGGCAAGTACTTTTAAATGCCAAGTCGAAGTGGCAGTGAAACTGCACACACAGGCCTTGCAATGGCAGGCCTGAGACAGGTTTAAAGGGCTACTGAGGTGGGTGGCACAACCAGTGCTGCAGGCCCACTAGTAGCATTTAATCTACCTGCCCTAGGCACATGTAGTGCACTCTACCAGGGACTTACAAGTAAATTAAATAGTCAATCATGGATAAACCAATCAGTAGTACAATTTACCCAGAGAGCATATGCACTTTAGCACTGGTTAGCAGTGGTAAAGTGCCCAGAGGTCAAAAGCCAACAACAACAGGTCAGAAAAAATAGGAGGAAGGAGGCAAAAAGTTTGGGGATGTCCCCGTCAAAAAGCCAGGTCCAACAGTGCTGTGCTGGTGTTTCCTGAGGGTGGCGGCTCTGTGGTGGATTGGGACTGTGGCAGTTTAGTGTGGTAGTTAGAGGATTGGGTGTGGTTGTGACAAATGTTCTTAAGAATCCTGTTGGGCTACTGATTGATCACCAGCTCTGCTAGGATTCTTATGAGGCTTTGTAGTTCAGCCTAAAATTGTTGAAAGTTCAGTGTAATCTAACTTAGTCTGGCTTCAAGTAAAGCGTGGAAACAAGCGGCCATGGTTTGAGGTAAGGGGACAGTGAAGGAGGGGCGCTCTGTATTGTGGTGTTGGAAAACTGGCAGTCTGGGAGAGCCAATGAAGGGTATGTCTAACTGGCGATGGAGTTAGGCATGAAGAGGGGAAGTGGGGAGCTCGAGAGCTAATCGAATAGGAGTTCTGGGGTTGTGTGAGTCATGTTGTTAGTCAAGTTAGGGAATTTGGACTTTGAGAGTGTCAATGATTGGGCCATGAGGAATGTCTTAGGGACACAAGCAATACCAGCGAGGAAGTATTCAGGAGTCAAAACTTTGAGGAAGAAGGTTTTGAAATCGGGACTGTGTAACTCTGTGCCCACTGCTCTAGAGGAGTAGTGTGGGTGCAATCTGGTTCGGTGGTTCATGGGACGGGACATGGACCCCGCCAGGAGGAGTCCCAGAGTTGGTTTCATGTATGCTGCTCGACATGGGGAAGCAAGGGCAAGATACGAGTGGAGTGCTAGGTGTAGCAAGGGCATGTGTGGACACTACTGGAGGTGCCTGTGAGATGCCTGAGGAGCTAGGATAGCCTTGGGAGGTGGAGGTTTCCTTACTGGACAGAAAGTTCTTGATGATAGAGAAAATGTCATCAAATATTTCCAAGTTGCTGATCGATGATTTGATGAGGATAGTCTGATTGTTATATAGGGAGATATTAGCATCTGCTCTGCAAAAGAGTAAGGGAGCTACCAAGAGTCTTAGACCATGAGGAGTTTTCCTAGAAGTAGTGATGAAGAGCAAAGAGTACAGAGCTTTCCACCATTGCACTTGTCATTTGGTGAAGAAGATAAGATCACTTAATATAACTCCGTAATTCGAGCAGAAGTAGGGGTCAGAGACTAGAGTTTCTGGTTGGGATTTGAGGAGTCTGTGTTTAAGATTTTAGATTTTTTTTTGTTAGAAGAGGAGGGTACTTTATTTTGTATGCAATTAGGCCGGCGCTAGTCTGGTGTTCTTAGGGAGCTAGGATCCCTGTCTGGACGAGCAACTAAAATCTGAAGGATGAATGGGTTAAATGAATGTGGTTGGGGTTTCCAGACTTAATCCATACAGATTTAATCCATATAGTTGTAATAGGAACAAGTGTAAAGGGTTTAGAATTATCGTGCTATGAGTTATTGCAGGCTGATAATAGACGTTCCCAATGCAAGGAGTTGTAGCCAGTGATAAAAACCTGGTGAAGCCATGAGTCATTCCAGGCTACAAACTGGCGACCAAAAATACAGGGGGTAGTAACTGGTGAAAAAGGCCTGATTGTTGGAGTGATGGAGATGTATCTCATACCATGACACATAAACGGTAAGACAAGAACAAGGGGAGGGGTGAGTAATGCAGAATCGTTAAGGCAAGCAGAAGTTTCAGGGTACAGTAGGGATTCAGACTATAGTCAATACAAAATGGCCGCTCTGGGATAACAATTTGAAGTTAGAGCCAGAGTCCTACTATACTTTCTATTGAAGTCCTATGCTTGTTTCAGTGCAAAGGGGGAAAGGGCTGCCATCATAGAAATGATGCCCTCGAGACAAAGGAAGGAGAGGGACCCCAAAATGGTCGGTAAAATACAGATCATCTCGAGTTATGTTGCACTGCCGGGCCCCAACAACTTTGAAACATAAGGCAGCTTTGCGAGGGGATCCTTCCATAAGTGATCAGCTCCGAAAATCAGATACAGACATCCAAGTTACCAACCAGACTGGAAGGGACCCATCATGTTCAACGTGAGGGGGTCTGGGTGAAAGAAATCACGTCTGGATATCATGTCTGGCGGGAATAAGTGGCCCTCCAATATCACACTCAGATGTGCAGGATGCCTGCAAAGGAGGCTGACCCACCTCAGGCCGACCTCAGCTCCATGTTCTGTGTAATCATAACCACCTTCCCAGGAGAGACAGCAAAACGAATCAAGCAGAGGATGGCAGGCGAGACCACTGCCAAAGCGGAACAGGGGGCGTCAAACTCACAAGACTTCCACACCTTCCATGCGGCGGACCGACTTCATCCCTCAGCCCTCATCAAGCCGGTGGGGAAGGCGAAGGGTAGAGCGCGCCCGTCATCCAAGAGAGTCAGCTTCCGGCCTGGCAGCGGTGGACAGAAAGCATCTGTCGGTCAATGGTAACAGCAACTTTGTCAGGGAGGCCTATTCTTCCAGAGAGGAGAATACCTGCAGAGAGCAATCCGTGGGCAATGCGAGTATCTTAAAGGTAATTTCCAAGGAGATCCCGGGAGAATCCTTGTTATAATCGTATAAGGTAGTAGGTTGGATGGCAGGGTATAACAGGGATATTAAGCGATTATTGATTCCTAACCCAGGAGCTCCATCCATGCAGTTCTGTGGCCATCTTCCTCTTCACGTTTACTTTCCATCACGAATATGCATTCAGTAAGTTTCCTTCGGGGATATTTCCTTGTCTATTCATATTTCTATACCGTTCATCTGTCTTACGTGTTATCTATCCCATTTATTGCTAATGTCAAGGGTTACAATATCTCTAGACGTAGTTCCTCTTGCTTTGTAGACAGATTCAAAATCATTATGCTTCCCACCTTCCCAGCCTTTGTGGCGGGTAGTGGACGTGCCCCAGGATCCCGAAATGATAGTCCACATTTCTAACATAACTTTGATTAAAAAATTGTCACGGCAGGTTCTTTCTTCGAGTGATTTATGTGTTTTTTCCTGTCGTTTTAATTTCTTGCAATTGTCTACAATTCTATTGCTAGCAGGTTCCATGCCTGTTGCACCTGCTACCACTCAATTCTGTGTTCTACACAATTATAGTATTTTCAACAAATCTATTGTTTTCTTCAACAATTTAACCCTGAATAACATCCTTATATTACTTGCAAACGTATTGCTTCTTCATTGTTAAACTTGTGAAACTCACAAGAGTTGTCAAAGTCGTGTTACAAGTTCATCTGAAGACTTATCCTGTTTTTGATTTGCCGTACTAAGCATGTACCTCTCATTATCAGCACTCCTTTGTGGTTAGAATCATTCTTTTAGACATCTTATTATCCATTTATATGTCTCTGTCTGATCGTTACTATTATATTATCCACAATAACATCACTAGATTTAAAAACAGATCTTGTGCTTTTCATCATTATGCCTTTTCCACATGGCTTGCAAGTAACGTTGAAATCTGAGCATTTGACCTCCGCTGCTCACAAATACCACACATGACGTGGCCCAGTGGACCACCGCTACATTGCTCTAGTTTAGAGCAGCTCTTAATTTGATAATTTATGTGTTTGCATGTTGCTACCTCAATCAGCCATGGATTTGCATAAATAAACTACATCAACCCAGTCGGATTATTACATTCCATTTTTAAATACTTTTACAAACTTGCGTTTTAGATAGCAAATCACGCATTATAATACGAAGACACATATCTCTTGAGACCTTGGGTTGAACGATGAAATGAAGCGGGTTAAAAATAAATTGTGGAAAGTTGCAAATGAAATCAGAGAAAACACATACGCTATGTTGACCCTACATGCATGGATTACTCGCTTACCTGAGTTACATTGATCAATACGTTTTATTCATTACCACAAGTACTCTGCGTGGCTACAAATTCGACATGCGTGTTTACGGAGGCTTTGTAAAACCCCGGTGTCTGTATGACCTTCCTTCATGGTGCCGGGCCTATTACTACCTTTTGTGCCCTCGCAAATGTACCTCATGCTGTATGCTAGTTTTCGAGAACCTGTCGGAGGCTTTATCGGCGCACGCACCACACTGAGAACCCTCTTCTGAAAAAACTTCCATATCAAAAGACAAGAAGCACAATGTTAGGAAATGTAACACACTGCATCTTACCTTTTGACCTTGCAGGTAGGGACAGTGTTCAATAAATGCGTGCTCCGCGCCTGTCTCTGTCGACCAGCATGTATAGCTTCTCCTGTGGGGAAACACATACTGGTCAGAATAAGCAGTTTACGAACTGTGTTTATGCACCAATCATATTTGCGATCTAGGCATGCATGCAGCCTTGCTCTCCTGTTTCATATCCGCACACTTATTTTCCCCGTTAATTTCCTTCTTTTTCACAGGACACACTTTCCTGGTTCCTGATATATTCTGCTGTGTAAAATGCCATTGTTACCCTGGAGACCCTCGTCTGGCTCTGTCCACAGACCAAACAAGAGAGAATGTGTCAAAACAAGTTACAACATTTTTTTAAAGTATAATCACGCACTACTGGAAAAATACAGCTTGTTGCAGTCTATTCTACTTCAGCCCTCTCTCCATGGTCCTGAATGTATGTTTGCAGAATCACATCAGCGCCGTATTTAGATGGGATGTAATTATTTGCAGAATGAGCTGTTTTCTTGGAGGTACAGGCAACTATTACCGAGCAATATCACAGTGGGTATGAAGAAACTACCAGCAAGCTAAGAGCAGAAAGCTGAATGGAAAAATTATGTTGCTTGGTATGCACTTACATGTCGTCTCTGGATGCGTTACAAAGGCTGTCACGGCCGACAAACTGCCTCAGAAGGACGTGGGAAAGATTTGCAGAATCAACTCCGTCAGCACTATGTAATTAAAGTAAAAAAAATGTAATTTAATTCTCACTGTATTGAATAATATGAGGGCAGTCAATGATGAACAGGCATTTATCGATTGAGTGATGGTGTCTAAAGCACTACTGCTGCTAGCTTTGGAAGAACCGAATTTACCGAATTAAAAATGAGATAAATCCGTATGTGGTTTGAGTTTCCATGATCTCTTTTACCTATTTGTGGTTTGAGATTAGGGCTCAGATTTGCCCCAGTCTCCGAAAGCCCCAAACTATTGCTACTCATCATCGGTTTACAGAAAGCATAATGGGAAGTTGGGAAGTTTGTTGACTGTGCTGGTTTAGGTACTTATGTAGGGGGAGTCAATTAAATATTTAGTTTATGTTAATCTAGTGTAGTCAAATTGTGTATTTGTTTGAAAAAGGAGTCATTGCGAATGCAGGCGGTCATTTACTACCAATAGGCTACACAGATCTTGAAAAAACTCCTGCAGGCTGTCTGTGCACAGCCCTTAACTTGACATTTGACAGAAAACTTCATCAATGGGGAGCTATGTGAGGTAGTCAAATACTGGGCAGCAGGCTGAACATGTCAAGCTGACGTTTATCAACAGTCTACATTATGCACATAAGCTTGGCTTGTAAATCCCACAAACAAGAGATGAACTATAGGAGAAATTAGAGTAGATGTCAAATGGCTAACTCCAAAGTCATACCAAGCGTCGATTGTTGGAGCTGACAATGGACCTAATTTAATGGCCGATCTAAATCTCTGAAATAAAATGAATATTCCTTGCATTGCCCATGATCTTCTTTTTAAAAGGGACACGTTTTGTAACTCACACCAAAAATGTCAAGGAGATGCTTGGTAATTTAAAGAACATATGTCCTCATTTCAGTCAACCACCTTCTTCCATCGCAAGATCAGCGACCTCCACGACAGCTTCGGACACCAGACCCAACCAAGCATCACCGAACCCACACCTCCGACCATCACCCTCAACGACTGGACCCACATCAACACCGAAGAAACCCAAACCACCATGAACTCGATCCACTCCGGCGCTCCATCGGACCTCTGCCCTCACTTCATCTTCAAGAAAGCCGACGACATCATCGCCCCGCACCTCCAGGCCGTCATCGACTCCTCTTTTTCTTCTGCTACCTTCCCCGAATGCTGGAAACACGCTGAAGTCAACGCACTACTAAAGAAACCTACGGCTGACCCGAGGGAACTGAAAAACTTCCGCCCCATCTCGCTCCTCCCCTTCCCCGCCAAGGTAATAGAGAAGGCCGTCAACAAACAGCTGACCACCTTCCTGGAAGACAACAACCTGCTCGACCCTTCACAAACCGGATTCCGAACCAACCACAGCACTGAAACCGCCCTCATCTCAGTCACAGACGACATCAGAACCCTCATGGACAACGGTGAAACAGTCGCCCTCATCCTCCTCGACCTCTCGGCTGCCTTCGACACCGTCTGTCACCGCACCCTAATCACCCGCTTCCGCTCCACCGGGATCCAAGGCCAAGCCCTGGACTGGATCGCCTCCTTCCTCTCAAACCGATCCCAAAGAGTCTATCTCCCTCCGTTTCGCTCAGACCCCTCCGAGATCATCTGCGGCGTACCTCAAGGCTCATCACTCAGCCCGACACTCTTCAATGTCTACATGGGCCCCCTCGCCGACATCGTACGCAAGCACGACATCATCATCACCTCCTACGCCGACGACACCCAACTTATACTCTCCCTCACCAAGGACCCCGCCAGCACCAAGACCAACCTACAAGAGGGCATGAAGGACGTCACAGACTGGATGAGGCTCAGCCGCCTAAAGCTGAACTCTGACAAAACGGAAGTCCTCATCCTCGGCAACACCCCGTCCGCTTGGGACGACTCCTGGTGGCCCACGGCCCTCGGCACTGCACCGACCCCCGCAAACCACGCCCGCAACCTCGGCTTCATCTTGGACCCTCTTCTCACCATGACCAAGCAAGTCAATGCCGTGTCCTCCGCCTGCTTCCTCACCCTCCGCATGCTCCGCAAGATCTTCCGGTGGATCCCCGCCGACACTAGAAAAACCGCGACCCACGCCCTCGTCACGAGCCGCCTGGACTACGGCAACACCCTCTATGCTGGGACCACTGCCAAGCTCCAAAAACGCCTGCAACGTATTCAAAACGCCTCGGCCCGCCTCATCCTCGATGTACCCCGCAACAGCCACATCTCCGCACACCTGAGACACCTGCATTGGCTCCCAGTCAGCAAAAGGATCACCTTCCGACTTCTCACCCACGCACACAAAGCCCTCCACAACAAGGGACCGGATTACCTCAACCGTCGCCTCAGCTTCTACGCCCCCACCCGTCTCCTCCGTTCCTCGGGCCTCGTGCTCGCTGCCGTCCCTCGCATCCGCCGCTCCATGGCGGGTGGGAGGTCCTTCTCCTTCCTGGCAGCCAAGACCTGGAACTCCCTTCCCACCAGCCTCAGGACCACCCAGGACCACTCCGCATTCCGGAGACTCCTAAAAACCTGGCTTTTCGAGCAGCAGTAACCCCCCCCCCCTTTCCCCCTAGCGCCTTGAGACCCGCACGGGTGAGTAACGTGCTTTATAAATATTAATGATTTGAACCAAAAGTCCTCCTTTGTGTATATATTGCTGAGGAGCCATGGTTTACCATGCCTCTAGCTGAAGACTTTTATCAGACCTTGCACATTCTTGCCCAGCAGTAAATGAATACATCAACCGTAGTGCACAGCATAATGCTGCTCTGTGTCAGATTTGCTTTAAATTGTGCACATGATTAATTGGAAACAATGTTCTTTCCCACACTATATACACTAAGACATGAGGGACAGTGACAGAAGTGCGGAAAGGGAAGTAAGAGACTGCAAGAGTAAACAGAGTCTCTGTACTCTGCATCATCCTTCTTAGGTGAGGGCAGTGTGCGGAGTGTAGTGGATCGCTGCATGACAAAGAGCTGCATTAAATAACATGTCATTGGAACATTCAACATAACTTATAATTGTGAATTGATATTTCCATAGCAATATCTCTCTATGACCAACTCTGTATGCTTTCATGGGAGAACTGAGATTTTCTGGAAGCTAAACACTAATGGCTTTCTAAATACATGTAGACTTACTCCTCTCCCTATGTTTACAAAAAATATCTCGATACGTGTAAATGTACCCTCTTTAAAGGAAGAATACTATAGCTTCCACTTGACTTTCTGTGGAGTTGGAAAATATTATTATTAACACACTGTGATTCCCTACACGCCTTGATACACACACATACTGGACAACTTGTACTTTCAACACAACGTTCATTAACATTTATATACATATGAAATGTCAAGTACCATTGTGATCCCTTTATAACCAGGCACAGAAATGAATGTTTTAACTAAGTGTGTTTTAACTAAGTGCTGTGTTAAAACCTATTGATCATAAGTAAAATCTGAGACTAGAAAGATGATCGGGCAGCACAGGTGGATTTCCCAATTTTGGATGGTAGACCTGTTCTAGTATACTGCATTCAGATGATTACCTACCTTTCTGCTTTCCTCATGTTGGGCATATCACTTTTGTTAAGACAGAATTTTACGAATGAATACTCTTGTATTGCGAATGTTGAATTTGATTAGAAAATGAGTTAACATAGAAAATAAATAATGCACACATTTGAAATTGTGCCTACTTGAGTGATTGTCAATGTTCACGAAGTGTACTTATTAACAGCTTATTAATGTAAAATGTTGAGCTCATGTTTTGATTAATGTAGCAGTATGTCATAGTAAGGGTTATGTACTATATATTAGCTTTATTAATCATAGGCCTTAATTTAGCAAGGTCTTGGGCCCAGTTGCACAGCCTCATGTCAAGATGCATTGATTAGGTTATTTATAAAAAGGCTGCTTAGCTAATTAAATTGTGATTTTCCACTGTATTGACCAAATGCTTGTAGCTGAAATACTTTCCTGTGAGAACTACTTGCTAGAATATGCTGTACTAGCTAGGGATACAATGTATATCTTAGTGCATGTACAGGCGACCTTCCTAGGAGAAGACAGTGGATGACTGGAGTATAAGCTGACACAATATTGATACCCGGCAAGCCCAACGACGAGAACAGGAGAAGAGGAGCCAATTAACAACATGTGAACCATGTACTAGTAAATTCTTAGATTTTGGGATCTACTTTCATTGGACTTAATGTAAACGTACAATTTCTTGACCAATAGCAATGTGGGAAGTAGTTTTAGAAAATGTAACTTAGCCAGACTGCACGGGAGGAGAGAGGCCATTCCGCTACATTCTTTTTAACCGTCCTTAGTGTTTAGCAATTATTCTTTTCTGAACTGCATAAAGTGACTTTGCTTTCCTGAACTTTAATGCTGAATTCCGATCTTTGCTGACCGAAATGATGTCCAGTTGACGAAGACTGTCACAGCTTGCTGAACCATACTGACGCAAGGTATAAGACGATGTTACTGCTTGTTATGTCTATTGCTTTTGTCACTGGCTACCAACCTCTACTTTTGATAGAGCCATAGTTAAATGTTTTTCCAAATTTGTGTTGACTAAATTGTTTTGCATGAAGTCCAAATATGCTATTCTAATCTGAAGCTAAATTAGGGTACTCACTGATGACGCTCTCTACATGTAATAACAGTTGATGTATTCCCTTTGCTGAATCGAAATATATGTCATTTCTTGTGTGCAGTTATTCTTGCTATTAATTTGTACTGTAACCTTATAATGTGTAGTTGTCCAAGCTTTGATTAAATTGTTATTCTTTAGGAGATTTGGACAGCCAGTATTGTTTTTGTATGCTTACCATTTGATTTTGAGACTAAGTTACGTGATATTAGCATTGTTAATACAGTGAAATAAACATTCTGACTTTTACATAAAGGGGTGGTTATTCCTGACTGAAATGTCATGGTGTGTGGAAATTACTCACTCCTATGATTATTGATGTTATTGATTGTCACTGCTATTGATTAGTATTGGTACGGGGTCTCATGGTGGGAACTAATCTGAGCGCAGTCAAAAGGTCCATCGACTTACAAGCACGTCCCATTAAAAGTAATGTCAATTAACCAAATAAGGTCTGACGTGCTAACACTTTAAATCACAGTGGAAATATTTGGGTTTAAGTGTGGGGGTTGAATATAGGTTTCCAAGTAGGAAGTAACTGGCCATTCAAATGCGACACTGATTATTTTTATGCCCAAAAATTACCAAAGTTATCCTTATCTGACTAGCTGTAATAAGAGCAAAACATGCCACGAGCTGCTTCTACTTATTCCAGTTTGGCTTATATGGTATTTTTATTTTATCAATCCAAAGGTGTACTACTGGACCTGGAATGATAAAATGTCTTCATAGCTTGGCATAGGTGACACTGTCATATATGCTTAAATATTGTGCTAGAAGAGACATTGAGGTGAGCAGAGTTAAAGTCGTGGTGATGAGGTAGAAGTCTCCATGCACAGGAGCTGCTCTTCACCCAAATCATGGGAACAACCCAGAGCTCCCCATTTCTTTGTTGCATAATTTATGCAGCACTCTAAACCTCAAAGGACATTTTTTGAGTTTAGACTGGGTGTACCTTTGTGCCGGGACAAAGCTATGCTTAACTGAAAAGGTCTAACAAGAGTAAAACTTGAATCAGGAGCTACTTTTAGTTATTCCAGTTTGGTCTGGATAATATTTTATCAATCCAAAGCTGTAATTTCGTGTCTGGAATAGTAAAATGCCTCTGTCATTGTTTGATTCAGCATGTATAGTACTTTGTAATACTATGCTTAAAGACATTACCAGACATGGCAAGATGCTTTGTAACTTTTTTAGCTCAGCGTAAATGACATTGGTCTTATCCTGTGCTTAAACGTCCCATTGGAAAAACAGACATTTGAGGTGAGCAGATTTAAAGTGTTGGTTGAGTTGTAGAGTGTCCCATGTAAAGAAGCTGCCATTCATGTAAAACGTGGGAACTATCCAGAGTTCCCTAGTACTTGCTTGTATAGGTATGGAACATTAATTAATTCTTGCGAATAAGATGTCAGAAGATACAATGAAGGATACGTTATCCCCTAAAATACCACTGCACCCAAGTCTGTAGCATAACCTAAATAGAATACCTTCATATTCTACCTTCATTGATAGCTAATTCATTAAAGGTAGACTAACCGGACTGGTTTCTTAGAAATTAATTAGGTTAAACAAGAATCATTGGCATTTTAATCATTTTTGCTCATTTTGGCAAAATTCCCAAACATTTTGTGTTTCAATTTCAACTCACACAGCTATGTGTGGAAAACTAGGATGCTCCAGTAGAATTACAGCATAGATGGAGACCATCATTTGATTGGCAAAACTAGTAATACGTTTAAGCAACATATTTTTCCATTCGAATTACAGAACACTTTTCAATCCGGGTACAGGCAGTGATCCTGGTTTTATTTTTCCCTTGTGTCACTACATCCATTGCATACCCTCATGTTAATTTTTAGAAGATCCTTAATAAGCTTGCCCCTTTCAGCAATTAGCTCAAAGACATCAATCAGGCCTAGGTACAGTTTTTCGGTTCCCCACAAATCAAATGCACACTCAGTTCACACATTTCAACAGTCCTTATTTCTGGTGGTGTTGTGCATAATTAGTTAGTCTCTTCACCTTCCTCACACAGGTAAAGGCCCTTGGTTGTTCAGAATGGTTTGAGGAGCTGCAAAAGAGCTGTCAACCCTGTTTTGGTGCATATGACCCACCAGGCTCCATACAGATGTAAGGGGAGGCCCCAGTGCTTGTTCATAAATGAGGGTCTGGCTGTTGTGGCTCTTCCAGCAACAACATTGCAGCTAGACCCAGCTGGGTATTTGGTAGGCAACGAAGCAGATACCGACCCCAACCAGGCTGTCAGAGTCACTGCAACAGTTGCTCCCTGATCGAGCCAATGCAGTGAGCAGAGCAGTTGGGCCACCCCAGTGATGAAGGCTCCAGGAACTTTTGTGTGAGACTGGGGAAACCCTCTGCAGCAGGGGTTGCTTTTGGTTTCACCCCCAGCAGTCTGCTTTCTCTTGGTGTATTTTGGCACCAGGGGCATGCTGTGTAGTGCACATCTTGGACAGTCTCTCCTCCTGCAAGGCTAGGCAGACTCCTTCCTCAGACAGGCCCTTTGGCATTAGGCAGATTCTTAGGGGCATATTTATACTCCTTTTGCGCCGAATTTGCGTCGTTTTTTTCGACGCAAATTCGACGCAAAACTAACTCCATATTTATACTTTGGCGTTAGACGCGTCTAGCGCCAAAGTTCATGGAGTTAGCGTCATTTTTTTGCGTGAACACCTTCCTTGCGTTAATGATATGCAAGGTAGGCGTTCCCGTCTTAAAAAATGACTCCGATGCATATGCGTCGTATTTATACTCCCGGGCAAAAATGACGCCCGGGAGTGGGCGGGTCTAAAAAACCTGCATTAGCGCCGGATTTTAACGCCTGGGTCAGGGCAGGCGTTAAGGGACCTGTGGGCTCAGAATGAGCCCAGAGGTGCCCTCCCCTGCCCCCAGGGACACCCCCTGCCACCCTTGCCCACCCCAGGAGGACACCCAAGGATGGAGGGACCCACCCCAGGGACATTAAGGTAAGTTCAGGTAAGTATTTAAAAAAAAAAAAAAATGTGGCATAGGGGGGCCTGATTTGTGCCCCCCTACATGCCACTATGCCCAATGACCATGCCCAGGGGACAGAAGTCCCCTGGGCATGGCCATTGGGCAAGGGGGCATGACTCCTGTCTTTGCTAAGACAGGAGTCATTTCAATGGGGGTTGGGAGTGAAAAAAAAAAGGGCGCAAATCGGGTTGAGGCGATTTTTTTGCCTCAGCCTGACTTGCACCATTTTTGGACGCCCATGCTCCATTTTCCCCCTACGCCGGCGCTGCCTGGTGTACGTCGTTTTTTTTAACGCACACCAGACGGCGCCGGTGGCTAACGCCGGCTAACGTCATTCAATAAATACGGCGCCCGCATGGTGCTTCAGAATGGCGTTAGCCGGCGCTCATTTTTTTGACGCAAAACTGCATTAGCGCAGTTTTGCGTCAAAAAGTATAAATATGGGCCTTAATTCCTAGAGCAGAAAGTACAAATTGCAGCTGATCTCCCCTCACTTTTGGGGGATTGGCTGTCCAGCTCTCGTATCACAGAACTTCTTCAAGTACTCTAGGGAGTATGCCTAAGTTGGTTTTGAAAGCGTAGGGTGATGCTTCTCACAGCAGGTAGCACTGGGGGTGTCTCTAAACAGGAGCACTGATAACACAGACACAACTAAGTGTGAGGTTTCCACACCTCACTGTAATCAGCCTCTCTTAAGCAGTAATCAGGTACAGACAAAACCATAGGCCTGACCTAGAAACCTTCTCATCTAGCACTACAGAAACTGTGTTCCGCAGTTCCCGCCTATCATCAACCAAGTGGAGTGTTCAGGACAAACTAATCAACAGCCCTGTGAGAAACTGTGATGTTAGTTGACTGGGGTGGGAGCCCTGGTAAACTAGCAACCACAATTCTTATGAAGATAAGGCACAAGCAAATCCCAAACTTACCTGTGCTCACCCTCTAGTAGCTTGACACAGAGCAGTCAGGCTTAACTTGAAGGCAATGTGCAAAGTACTTCTGCAACACATCAAATGGTTAAACAGTGAAAACACCACAAACAAAGATCCCACACCAGGTTAGAAAAACAGAACTTACCTACCATAAATAAAACAAGACAAAAACAACTAAAGTCTAATAAACAGAAATTGAGTTATGAGTTTTTTGAGACTAAACTGCAAAATTGCATTTAAAAGTCAAATGTGTCAACCAGGAGTATTTAGATATGGTAAATGACCCAACTCAAAAGTTCAGGCCGACCTCAATGGAGCGCTGGCCTGGCTACAGGAACCCAGTTAGGCCCACTGAACCAAAGTACCTTAAATTCTGGTTGTGGAGCATGGATCTGAAACAAAGATGCATTGAGCAGTCGAGGCAATGCATCAGTTCTGAAATGTGACAACACTGTGGTGCAAGATCCTGAAGTGATGATGTGCAGCATTCTGTCGACAGGGCTTCCAATTTGTCTAGGATGCATATGGCAGTTGAGGCGATGCATTGGTTCTGATCAGCACATTAGTGGCGATGCAGAGGTTTGGTATCGTCGCCGAGACTGCTGTCGATGAGGGGTACAAGGACCTTGTGCAAGGAAAAGCTTCATGCAGTGGCAGTTCTGAAGGTGATATGAGGCTTTTGTGATGGTTCCGACCCATGCAGTTGAGGATGAGTTAGTTCTGCTTCACACAAAGCTGTGATGCATCGGTCTGCTCCCAAAGCAGAGGACGCATCATTTCTACTTGAGCAAACATATGAGGCACACTTCCAAGGGTCCAGGACTTGCGTGGCATCACTTGGCAGGGCAGATCTATTGATGACGGAGTCCAGGTGCAGAAACAGAGTGGTTGGAAATCTTTTATATACCTGAGACTTCAGGTCAGGAGGCCAGCCAACTAGTCCTTGCAGTCACTCTGAGTTCTGGGTTGGAGAGATGCAGGTCCAGTCCTTCTCACTCTCAGGCAGGAGGGAAGCAGGCACAGGTCAGCACAACAAAGCAGGAGTCAAGCAAAAAAGCAGTACAGCAGAGTGGGAGGCCTTTAGCAATACAGCAGTTCTTCCTGGCAGAGTATCCAAAAGTCCAGACGTGTACTGAAGTAATAGTGTCAGAAGTCCAGTAAGTGGGGGAGACTTCAAAGACATTCCTTTGAAGTGCACAGAGTCCATGCTCTTCCTGTCCTGGCTCCAGTTTCACTACAGAGGATTATGCAGCCCTTTGTGTGTGGACAGGACACAGCTTATTCAGGTGTAAGTGTGGCTGTGCCCAGCTCCTCCTTCCCATCCTGCCCAGGATGAGCAATCAAGGCCCATCAGGTCACAACTGAGCTCCCATTGTGTGTAGCTGTCTTGGAGGTATGCACAAAGCCCAGCTGCCCACCATCCCCGAAGTGGTCAGAGATAGGCAGCAGGCACCAAATGGCTAAAGTAAAATATGCCAGCTTTCTAAAAGTAGCACTTTCAGAATTGCAATTTAAAATCCAACTTCACCACAAGTCAGTATTTTAAATTGTGATTCAATAGACACCAAACTTAGAGGGGTTATCTATTCCCATTTGGAAATTACGCTTATAAAGTGTAATAAGGTAATTCCAATGTTACCCTATGGGACAGATAGGCCTTGTAGTGGTGAAAAATGAGTTCAAGAGTTTTTCACCACTAGGACATGTGAAACTTAAAATTATATGTCCAACATTTTAAATACACTGCACCCTGCCCATGGGGCTGCCTAGGGCCTAAAATACATGTACCTTACAGCGGTGACTTACATGTGTTACAAAAGAACGTTTTGGGCTTGGCAAAGGGTTTACTTTGCCAGGTTGAAATGGCAGTTCAAAATGTCTCACACAGGCTCTACAAGGACAGGACTGAGACATATTTAAATGGATACTTAAGTGGGTGGCACGATCAGTGCTGCAGGCCCACAAGGAGCATTTAATTTACAGCCCCTTGGCAAATTTAGTGCACTGAACTAGGGACTTGCAAACAAATTAAACATGCCAATCGGGTATAAGTCAATGTTACCACATTTTAAGGAAAGAGCACTTCGGCACTGGTGAGCAGTGGTAAAGTGCACAAAATCCTAAGGCTAGTAAAAACAAAGTTAACAAAAACAAGAAGTCTGAGGGCAAAAAGTCAGGGGGAGCCAAGTCAAGGATGCCAGGTCCAACACGCCCTTGCTACCAAAGCCCCTCCTGCATATCCAAAGGTAGCTCTCTCTCCATCCTCTTCGCGTAAGTGTGTGCCTCGCCACAGTTTACTATGCCATGCCAAAAAGGGGCATATACAATGCATTACATTGGCATTAGTACTCAGGCTTACTCACACGCAGAATGCTACTACTTCACATCTGCTACACACACATACACACACTAGCCATGCATAATCACTCAACATACATGCAGGAATGTAGTGCAAGGTCCAAGGCAGTCAAATAACAGCAGAAGTTCATATAAAAGAGGCCTGCAGGACATACTCACAGTGACATATATAAAAAAGTCAGGTCACACTATTAATTCCCCAAAACAGCATGGTACAACAACTGCTTCATTTGCTATACTCAGGGCAGGAACAGGCATTCTTTGTTCACCATGAGGGCACACTTGGCGCACCTCTCCATGTCACAGGACAGGTCCAGGACCTTAAATAGTCAGGAACAGGCATCTGTGCACATGCTTAAACTAGTGTGACACTAGTGCCAGCATAAAAGTCAGGCTACCAGATACCCTGACAGTCAGGAACTCAAGGCAGGAGAACACACCCATGCAGGAGGACATTTGTGTCCTAATATCATCCATCACATATAGACAATGTGTTACTTTACTCCCTTTAGAAGTGGCCATAACAAAAATATTCAGCTTTTTGAAAAAAAGTGCACTTTTTAACACCAGGAGAGCCGGGGAAAGGTCTTGGTGCCTACCAATGAAATCACAAAATCAGCAGGCAAAATTGTCTTTTTATTTCTTCCTGCCGTGAATCTTTAACAGCAAAATTCAAATCTCAAGAGGGCTGCAGAAATAGCTTATCTGACCTTTTGAATCCCTCACTGTCCTTGCCTTTCAGCCTAGCAGTGCTACAAGACTTCATGTTCAGGCTAAAAAAGAGCAAGAAAAATCAAAAAGGTTTCACAGCAGTAAGGTGAATTCAGCAGGTGAAGAGTTCAAGATCATCTCAATTGGGGCATTTGTGCTCCATTTCAGCCTCAGTGGCTACAGCGTCCTGTCGTGTCCCGCCGTTGGACATTAACTTCTGTTAATGTCAAAACTGTGAGTGAAGGTGAATAGCTGAGCTTAACCAACACTTGCTCTATAGTATTCAGATGCTTAGCACCCACCTACCCACACAGAATTGATAATGATTATTTTTGCCATTTTTTATTTTATTTTCATTTTGGTTTTGTTATAATCATTACATTTTATTTTCATTAAATTGATTTGGGAATTTTATATGTTTCATTTTTCAACTTTTATGTTGTCTTGCAAAACAGGAAACCTGTCAATTTATCTACAGGATTCTAGATTGGTTTGAGCAGCTTGGTCTGCTGCTCAGGCACTGAGTTGGAGTCTGTGTAGTTTCTCTAACCTGGCTGAGTAATACAGGTGGGTTGGAGAAACCTAAGTGTCCATGTCAGTTTGGCCAGCCTAAGACGGCCGGCCAAACTACCATGCTCACTTAAGTGCACTTCAGTCTTCCTCCCTCACTCCCATGGCCTGTCCCCACCCCTCCATGCACACATAGACTCAGCTGAGGCAGCAGCTGAAAAATAAAAAATAAATATTGTTTTATTTTTCAGCTACTGGCCCTTAGCCAGTGGGGTGGCTCTCCTCACCTTTGCAGAAGAACTGCCGCTGGTCTGTATAAAACTATTACTGGGCAGAACTCACAGAGTTCCACTCAGCAGAACTCCACAGACTTGTGTTGGTAAGCCACACATGAGTGAAAAATCCTCCACACGGGGAGTTTTGCTGTAACTCCTTGCTCCAAGCAGAACGCAGAATGGCCAAAACTCCGCAAACTCTGCCAGCGGAGAGGAATTTTCCACCTACCCCATATAAGACTACTGGTAGTTAGGACGGATGGAACTTTTTGTGGTAGGTCCGGATATGGATATCTTCTAAGGAAGGACTCCATTCAATCAGTCTAGCCCAGTGTTCCATACTGGGTGCAGTCTCTTCTTAATTTTTCTCTTTTGTCTTGGCCATTTACCCAAAATGTGTGGAACCTGAGATGAGTGCTGTCAATTCTGGCAATGTATTTGAACTAGCCCTTCAAGATACTCATGATAGTGGTGTGCTGGATTGGGTTCCAGCACTGCTCACACAATTTACTATGACAATGCTTGTTGTAAATTTTTATCAAGGAAACACAGAATAGCTGAGTACTAGTAGAAAGTGACACAACAGTATAAGCTGAAATTGGAGGTGAGGTTGTGATATTTGGCCAGGTACGTGTTATGCAATAAATATCTGTCTGTTTTTCCTGAAGCCAATGAAGAGGGTAGTATCTAGAGGAATGCCTTGAAAACGCAGAAGGGGAAATTTAGCTGCATAACACGCCCAAAACATTCACAAATCACCCTCATAGCAACAGCCCAGTAAATGGCCATAGGGGCATTCAAAGGGTTCATGTAAGACTTCAACACAACAAAAATGCCACTTATTGAAATCCCTCATTAGCTAGTGGCAGACCAGAAGTATTATGATACTTGGGTCAATTAATAAGGATGTAGACTAGGAGGTTAGAACTTTTTCTTACCACTCCCTTAATGCCTGTACATCATAATTGGGTAGACTCATCCCTAAAATCTGTATTCCAAAGCTCACATAGGAATGTAATACACAACAATTTAAAAAAGAATATAGACAATATGAGTGATAGGGGACTAAAGATGGAGGCCTTAAAATGAGTGGTCCTTGGACAAGCAAGAGTAATACATTTATCTTCCAGTCAGATTAAAACACCTTGAAATAGGATAAAGGGAATAGAGGCATTGTTATCTGATCCAGGACAGAGGCTGTGACCAAAAAGGAAATTTAACCAGAAAGCATGTGACCAGAAAACATAAGGATGAGATAAGAGCAACTAGTTAGTGCGTTAACTACACAGGTCAGTTTCTCAGGAGCAGTGGTAATGCAATGCAACCTGATTTAAGGTAGAATTCTGTTGTGCATTCTCAAGAAGGCAGCAAAAGGATATTTAGTGAAACATATTGGGGGTCATTCTGACCCCGGCGGTCTCTGACCGCCGGGGCCAGGTTTGGCGGGAGCACCGCCGACAGACCGGCGGTGCCCCGCAGGGCATTCTGACTGCGGCGGTTCAGCCGCGGTCAGATGCGGGAAACCGGCGGTCTCCCGCCGGTTTCCCGCTGCCCTGCAGAATCCTCCATGGCGGCGGAGCGCGCTCCGCCGCCATGGGGATTCTGACAGCCCATACCGCCATCCTGTTCCTGGCGGGTCTCCCGCCAGGAACAGGATGGCGGTAGGGGGTGCCGCGGGGCCCCCGTAAGAGGGCCCCACAAAGTATTTCAGTGTCTGCTATGCAGACACTGAAATACGCGACGGGTGCAACAGCACCCGTCGCACCTTCCCACTCCGCCGGCTCAATTCTGAGCCGGCGTCCTCGTGGGAAGGTTGATTTGCCCTGGGCTGGCGGGCGGCCTTTTGGCGGCCGCCCGCCAGCCCAGGGCAAATCCCAAAATACCCTCAGCGGTCTTTCGACCGCGGAGCGGTATTTTGGTGGGGGAACTTTGGCGGGCGGCCTCCGCCGCCCGCCGAAGTTAGAATCACCCCCATAATGTAGTATAAAACTAATCGCACACACTATGCAATCAACAGACGAATGATCTGACAGACAAAACAGTCACATCAAGTCTTACGGTGAATGGAGAGGATGAAGGATTATTTTATTTGATTTTATTATATTTGATTTTTTGTAAATCACCACTCACCATCCTGCAGTATGTAATTCTGGACAAAGAAGATGAGTGACGTTGAAGGCACACTCAACGGGAAGGCCTTGCACACAATGGAGATTTGCCTCTTTGGGGTATACACTCAACAGAAAAAGAAGGTAGGCAGTAGATTCCTTGATCTGGCAAAGGTCCCCACTCACAGGCGATTGTGTTACACTGGGATTCACCTTAGGGGCTACCGCACAGCAAGTGAAAGAAAACAGTTGAGTGATGGGCATTGGTGGAAAGCGTAATGAGGAGCACCAGGGAGTGAGGAGGAAACTCAGCTGCTTTCTGTGAGGTGCAGCCTAATCAAAGGCTATGTTGCTGCTTGCTGCAGGCTTTCAGCTGTGCTAACTTAACTTGGATGAAAAACTAGCTTACACATGCTACTCTCCTGACTACATACAGTATCTACAGACCAGAAGTGAAGCCCCAGACTGGTAGAAAAGCAGTTGATAAGATGACCATATCACAAGACCTGCCTCCTGACCACAATTACCATGGAGTGGGGTACACACTGCCAAGACGGGAGGATGGAGGCTGCCACAATGGCACAGGAATGAGTAGATGGAAGGGCAAAAGGCGCACTGTCTCTGCAGAGAGGTGCTAGTGCTGCCATGTGCACTTTGGTGCAGAGGCAAGCCATCTCAGTGAACACTGTTTGAAGACTCAATGACAAAGCAGAGATGATGCGATGAGCAGTGAAGAAGAGGAATTATTGGACAAACACCAGTGGATGAGATCATTGTCTACACTAGTAGTCTCCAACCTTTTCTATAGTGAGAGCTACTTCTGATCATTGAAGACCATACTGAGACGGTGCCTAAGTAAATGGGTATTATTTAAGGGAACATAAAATCAAGTACCTTAAACACCTTAAACACTACTCCTTCAGTACCCCAACCCTGCTCTTCTCAGAGGTGAGTGTCTGTATACATCGGAGGAAGGCATGTATACATCGGAGGAAGGACTGCTGCTGGATCCCTCGGGGCGGGGCTAAGACCCCTTTAAAAATCACACAGCGCGCCCGCTTCGCGAGACGCACGTTTGTATACATCGGAGGAAGGATTGCTGCCGGATCCCTGGGGGCTGGGCTAAGACCCTTTTAAAAATCACACAGCGCGGGATGCGCGTTTGTATACATCGGAGGAAGGACTGCTGCTGGATCCCTGGGGGCGGGGCTAAGACCCCTTTAAAAATCACACAGCGCGGGACGCGCGTTTGTATACATCGGAGGAAGGACTGCTGCCGGATCCCTGGGGGCGGGGCTAAGACCCCTTTAAAAATCACACAGCGCACCCGCTTTGCAGGACGTGCCCGGGCAAAGCCCGGGCCAAGGGCGGGCCCGTCCTTTGCCCGTCAGTGGCCGGAAGAGGCTGGGCTGGGCCATACCCCTTGGTTTTTGATTTTCCCTTGTGCTTTTTAGGGTTTAGTGAGAGCCTCCCCTCTTTTCTTTTCTTTTTTAAACATTGGGAAGCGTAAAGCGCGTACCAGTCCTGATCCTGCAGTGGTTAAATCCAAAACTTTAAAACTTAATAGAGTAACGCAAGCCCACTCAAACTGTGTCTCCAGAAAAATCGATAATTTAATCGAGGAAGTGGAATCTATTCTTAAAGAAAAGGAAGGTAACGCCTGCAAGAGATTGAAACCTGGGACTCTGCTTCCGTTTCTAACAACAGGCCCTAACATTTCTACTGATGCCCACCCTTTGATAACTTCTGTGCAAGTTCCTGCCTTTTCTAGGCAGTTGTGTTTGCCTAAATCCCCTTCTCCACTCGGTCCAGTGGATAATTCGGATGCTACTCTTCTTGATCCTATCCTTTGTGGCATTCCTTGTGCTAATCGGTTTTCCATTTTGGACCGCTCTGATTTGGTGGGGGATAAACAACCTTTGATTCCTCCACCTCTTATCACTCTTTGTGATCCTCCAGGAGAAGATGTGCTAACAATAGTCTCCAGTTTAAAACGAGAAGTTGGGGAGTTGAAGGGTCTACTGTTTGAGGTCCTCAAACTACTTTAAAAAACTGGCTCATCTCCCCACTCTACTTCGATTCCAGTGTCAGGGCAATCTTCCTGTTCTCTGGATCTGGTTGCCTTGCCAGTTATTTTTTCATCATTTGGGGATCTTAACAAGGGCCCTGCCAATAAGCCATCTCATGGGAAACATTTGGCCATTTCAGCAGTACATTCGATATCTCCTTTCTCTAACTCTGACCAAATAGTGGCCCATTCCGCTCATGTGCCTAATCCTAATTGTATCTATTTGTGCAATGTCCCTCCTCTCACATCTCATATCAGAGAAGATACTTCCTCTCTTATCAACAAGGTGTCATATTGGATCTGCCACACTAGGGGCTGTGCCTCTATTATCCATTCTGACATTGTTTTTGCTTCTCGTGTACGCAGCTGTCCGGGTGGACGTGATACCATTAAAATTATTCTTGTTAATTCTGAGCTAGTTAGGGGACTTTTGCAGATGGACGTCAGCAACATGCTAAGAACTGACTTGGATATATATTTTAGTGAACGTTTGCCTGTTGCTGGCCACAAGATCTTGCCCGCTCATCCTTTTAGGTCCAAGAAAAATCCCTGTAACGTTCCAGTTTCTGCTGCTATGTCTGGTTTGCTGTCTTTTCCTGTTGATGGGGCTGCTTTGGTCCACAATCCTAAAGGTGTTGATACTCGAGACCGCATTTTTTTAGGGGCCACATCTGATGTGGATTGACTACGCCCCCTTAATTCCTGTAATTCTAGTGTTCCATACGAGCTACCTCCAAGCTCTTCAACGAGCTTAGGTGGTCCCATTTTAAGTGCCTTATTTTGTATTCCTACATTAATTCCTATTCCAGTTCCGGACATTGATTCTGGCACGCTCACTTGCACCACTTCATCTCCTTTAGGGAATTTATTGTCCTGGAACGTGTCAGGTATTAAGAGCAAATTGGTTGATCCCGAGTGGGGGGATTATTTTGAATCCTATTCCATCTGCATGTTTCAGGAAACTTGGGCAACGGATGGCGTGTACAGGCAAGGCTACTGTTCGTTTACAAAAAAGGCAATCCAATCCTCTAGGGGAAGGGTGGTTGGGGGCCTTTGTACTTGGGTCAAGCTGTCGGAGATGGGTAAGGTAAAGGAAATTGCTGTTGACTCTTGTGACATTTTAGCCATAGCAATACAGCCAAAATCTGGTACCCTTGTACTATGCATTAATATCTATAACTGACCAGGCCCTATTAATCAGCAGTCTGACACTATCCATCTTCTGCATAATTTTTTATCTGAATTTCACTCTAAATATTGTATCATCATTGCAGGTGATCTCAATGTTCAAATTGAAATTTGGCTCAGCTCTTGTCGCATCCACTCAGGCTGAAGATGAAGTGTGGAATGTTCCCCCGATTTTATCTCAACCTACGCCACTTATTCCCTCCCCTAGGGCGTCTCAGATAATAGACCTTGCACTTACACACGGCCTTCGTTTTGGAAATGGCCGTTTTCCAAACGATAACCCTGCTAGGCCCACCTTTTTTAGAGGACACGATAGTAGTTTTTTGGATTATGTTATTGTAGATTTACGAGTTTGGCATTTCATAATTAATGTAGAGGTGGGTCTTCCCCGTACTAGTGATCATGCCCCTTTGCAAATTGCATATAAGACAGCCCTAGTTTCAGTGTCTGATCTGCCCACTGTTTCGGTTGAATCCAATCATTTGCTGGAACTGTCCACTAATAGGCGTGCTGTAAAGTGGCCCTCGTTTCTGGAATCTAATTTGTTGAATAACAAGCTTGGCGCTATGGTGTCCTGTCAACAGCTTTTTGAGGATTCCATCGTATTATCTCCTTCAGAAATCATGTCTTCCCATGCAGTTTTCTTTGCAGAACTTAAGGAACTTTTTACCAAGCCTTTTAAAACTCAATTAGAATCTTCTGCATCCAAATGTAAATGGTTCGACAAAAAATGCCGGGTGGCCAAACATCTTTTATCTGAAGCCTTAAAGTCAAAAAAACGGGATGTCATTATACAGACGAGAAGGAATTACGCGTCTGTTTGCAAGTTATCGAAACTCAAATATGAGGATCACTTATGGGAGTGTCTGGCGGAGGCTGCTAGTAATCGCGATGCCAAGCTCTTTTGGACATTGGTTTCGCGTAGTGATTCTGCCCTGTCAGCTACTCCTGAATATCATATTGATTCAGGAACTTGGTTCACCTATTTTGGGGAACTGTATGGCTCCCAGTCAGATTTTGATGACACTCTCATAGATTATGCATTGTGCCAGCCTGAAATGCCGCCCTTTACCTTAAAAGAAACAGAGTTGGCAATCTGCGCTCAAAGATCTGGTAGGGCCCTGGGCCAAGATGGCATTCCTTCGGATCTGTATAAATCAGATCTATCTGTATGGACCCGGTACATCAATAGGGTATCAAACACTGCCATGACAACTCAATCTTATCCGGTCTCATGGAAGATGGCAATTATTGTCCCCGTTCACAAAAAAGGAGACAAGAGTTCCCCCGGGAATTACAGACCCATTAGTTAACTTGATAACTTGCAGAAAATCTTTTCGTACCAGTTGCTAGCTAGACTAAAACACTGGATAACGAAAAACCAGGTCTTAAGTCCTCTTCAGGCGGGATTTAGGGACAAGGTCAGTACCATCGATCAGATCTTCCAATTTATTACCATCAAGTGGAAGATCGTAGACGCAGATAAAGGCCACTTATTTGTGGCCTTTGTCGACTTGAAATCTGCGTTTGACCTTGTCCCGCGTGCCAAGCTCTGGGAGGTCCTCAGTACTACTGGTGTTCTGGGTTCTATGATTAATATTATCAAGGATCTCTATTCTGACAACTGTGCTAAAGTCCGCTGGGGTGCCACTGGCGACCTGACTCCAGATTTTCCAACTGCACGTGGTGTGAGGCAAGGGTGCGTTTTGGCACCCACCTTGTTTCTTTTATTTATTAATGCTTGTTTGCCATACCTTTTAGATTGCCAAAGCGATGCTTCTAACTTGGGTGGGCAGAAGCTCCCTTGTCTCTTATTTGCAGACGATACTTTATTACTATCACGTACTGCCATGGGCCTTTCTAGATTGCTCTCCAGATTTCTGGAGTTTTGTACTGACCATGGGCTATCAATTAATTCAGCAAAAACTAAATATATGGTCCTTGGGGACATTAGTTATAAAATGAAAAGGCCTGTACATTTAGACGGTGTTCCCTTAAAAAGGGTGGGCACCTTTGACTATTTAGGCATCAAAGTGGAAGATTCACATTTCTGGCATGCTCAACGCCAAAAATCTTTATTATGCCTAAAGCAGAGGGCGGGTGGCATTGTAAGATTTGCCTCCAGATCCCCCAAATTTGCAATGTCCCCTGCCCTTGAAATATATAAATCTCAAGCTAGGGGGGGCGCCTTATATGGCGCCGAACTCTGGGGCCACTGCATCTTGGCGAATTTGGCAAGGGCAGAAAATCAGTTTCTAAAAATGTTGCTAAAGGTCCCATCGAGCACTCCATCTCTGCCTATTCGACTGGACCTAAACCTCTTTTCAATTTCACAGATTGCTGCTTTAAGGCCTCTGTTGTTTTGGATTCGTTTATGGACAACAGATGCCCTAATTCCTTTTCGCTGTAGGCTTCTTAATTTGGTGGGCCGTGATTCTATTATCAAAATCAAATGGTGCGCCTTTGTCGAACAATCTTTTTCCCAGCTCGGCTTAGGGTCCTATTGGCAGGATCCTATCTCCATTCCCAAAAACGCTGCACAGCTGTTAAAGGATGCTTTCTGGCATAATGTTCAGGTTGGCCAATTTGCTAGTTCTATTCCATTGTCTATGTCTGACAATTTCTTATCTGTCAAATGTCATTATGAATTTGAGCCTTTTATGGATGCAGCATTATCGCCATTTGCTCGTGCCCTTTTTATTAGGTTCAGTATTGGGTCTCTCCCCTTGTGCTGCTTAACTTACAAATGGTCCAGCTCAACTAAGAGATATAAATTATGCCCGATGGGCTGTAAAAGTGAAGAGACTGGTTTACATGTTTTTTTCACTGTCATGCGTATCACAAAGAGCATTTTGGCTCATCCCGCTTTGCAAACGAATAGGTTTTAGATCTAGTTTCCATACTGAGAGAATTTTAAGATGCGATCCGTCCGTCCAGATAGTTTTACCAGTGGCAAAATTTCTTGAGTCAATCTGGCGGTTGAGATTAGCAGTTTTAAGGAAATAGACTAGGTAGTTAATCCCTAGTTTTATTTACGTATATTTATTGAATTTGGATGCATGATTGTAGATTCTGTTTTATAGGATATAGATATTGGTTTTTTATATTATTGATTATTTATTGACCCATGGAATAATCAATATTGTTTTATGTTGTGAGAATTTTAAAATGTGATTCATCTGTCTAGACAGTTTTATTAGTGGAAAAAAATTTCTTTCGGGGAGTTCATTTTTAGATTTATATATGTATATTTATCAAATTGGATGCGTGATTTTAGATTTTACTCTATAGGATATAGATATGGGTTCATTATATTATTAATCATTTACTGATTTATGGAATCAGTCTTTTTCTGAGTGGACCTTTTTTATATCAAGAAGTGTACATCTGGTTGTTCATTTTGTTTGATTCCTAAACTTCTTTATTACTCTTTTCTAAATGTCTATTGTGTTCTTATTTTTAGTATCCTCTTGCTCTCAAAAAAGTTTTTTTTTACCTTGATGTGTATTGTACTTTTATGGTATGTTTTTTTACTTACCGAAATAAAGTTAAATGAAATGAGTGTCTTATTTGGCATGGTGTCTCATTCTATATAAAAAATTGATAACACTGAATTAATTGTGAGAGCTAGCACCTGGAAGACTGTCAATCTCTTCCTAAAATTGCCTTGAAGTCAATTGATTTATTCTGCATTGTGCCCTCAAACAGTACCATTACCAATAGTACATTTTGCAAGGTACACTCTAACCACATAGCCCCCTACAAGTAACCTATTCCTGCAATCACCTCTGAAGAAAAAGAAAGAAAGAAAATAAGAAAGAAAGGAAGAAAGAAAGAAAGAAAGGGAAGAAAGAAAGAAAGGCAGGAAGGAAGGAAGCGCTGGAAAGAAGAAAGGGAAGGAAGAAAGGAAGGTAAGGAAAGAAGACCGGGGAAGAAGAAAGGAAGGTGGGAATGAAAAAGGAGAGAAGCAGACTGAAAAAGAAGGCACAAGAGAAAGGCAAGGAAGAAAGAGAGAGAGGAAAGAAGCATATAAAAACGAGTGAGTGTTGAAAATGAAAGAGAAATAAAAAACAGGAAAAAACAGAACAAGGGAAGAAAAAGAAGAAAAATGAAACAGAAAGGAAAGAAAGAAGAGGGAAAAAATGGGAAAAAGGAGAGAAAAAACATTTCAATTAGTAAAAGAAGTAAAGTAAAGAAGTAGAAAGAAAAAGGAAGTAAATAAAAGAGAAAGAAAAAAAGGGAAGAAACAACAATGGAGAAAGATAGTGTAAAAAAAGGATGCTATTGCCCCCTACCCTGCACCATGGTGTGCCATATTTTAAATATGGCACACATATGGTGGTGGTAGGGGAGAGCTAAGGGGCGCAAGAAAAGAGGCGCTACACTAGGTGCAGCACCACATTTCTTAAATCTGCCCCATAGTATCTCCGGGGCTTACTGCATGATTTTTGGGGGACAGGGGCCCAATGGGGAGCCTAATTTAATACAGTAGGTGAAAGCCTATTACCTGCTCAACAGTGAGTAGGAAGAAGGAGCACAATATCTCTAAGTTATTGGGAGAAGTAGTTATTGGGAGAAGGATCATCCTATTGAACATCTGAAGCTGAATGATTATTAGCAGCGAAAGTGTTTTAGACATCTTCTACTTTGGCCTGAAAGAAGCCTGCCAGAGTGTTATAAAAGACTTCATTACAATTGGTATTATTTTTGTCAGGAAGATTAGCAAGTTTCTTAACTGTCATGAATACTGCTTTAGTTACATTCTTGGAAGTCTCTATTATATGAGTGAAATATACTGTTTTCTCCTTTAAAATAAGGCATTTGTAGTCCCTAATTGTTTGTTTATAGCTATCTCTTTATGGTGGATCATAATTCTCTCTCCACCTATGCTCCTTTCTATGGCAGAGCTGTTTCTGGGCCCTGAGTTTGTCTGAATACCTCAGTTCCAACAGGGTGTTTCTACGGTTTGTGCAAGTTTTAGCAGGGGCCGGCTGAATGATCACCTTGACTAACCAATGTGGAGTAGTCTAATGTGGCAGAGTCTAGGGCCCATATTTATACTTTTTGACGCTAAACTGCGCTAACGCAGTTTAGCGTCAAAACATTTAGCGCTGTCTAACGCCATTCTGAAGCGCCATGCGGGCGCCGTATTTATGGAATGGCGTTAGCCGGCGCTAGCAGACCGGTGCTGCCTGGTGTGCGTGGAAAAAAAACACGTAGACCAGGCAGCGCCGGCGTAGGGGGAAAATGGCGTTAGGGCGTCTTAAAATGGGGCAAGTCAGGTTGAGGCAAAAAAATCGCCTCAACCCGATTTGCGCCATTATTTTCGGCGCCCAGACGCCATTTAAATGACTCCTGTCTTAGTAAAGACAGGAGTCATGCCCCCTTGCCAAATGGCCATGCCCAGGGGACTTATGTCCCCTGGGCATGGTCATTGGGCATAGTGGCATGTAGGGGGGCACAAATAAGGCCCCCCTATGCCACCAAAAAAAATTAAAAAATATAAAAAATTATACTTACCTGAACTTACCTGAATGTCCCTGGGGTGGGTCCCTCCATCCTTGGGTGTCCTCCTGGGGTGGGCAGGGGTGGCAGGGGGGGGTCCCTGGGGGCAGGGGAGGGCACCTGTGGGCTCATTTTGAGCCCACAGGCCCCTTAACGCCTACCCTGACCCAGGCGTTAAATAGTGGCGCAAATGCGGGTTTTTTTGACCCGCCACCTCCCGGGCGTGATTTTTGCCTGGGAGTATAAATACGACGCATTTGCGTCGCCGTCATTTTTTTAGACGGGAACGCCTTCCTTGCATCTCATTAACGCAAGGAAGGCGTTCACGCAAAAAAATGACGCTATTTGCCCATACTTTGGCGCTAGACGCGTCTAACGCCAAAGTATAAATATGGCGTTCGTTTTGCGCCGAATTTGCGTCGAAAAAAACGACGCTAATTCGGCGCAAACGGAGTATAAATACGGGCCTAGGGCCCATATTTATACTTTTTGACGCTAAACTGCGCTAACGCAGTTTTGCGTCAAAAAATTTAGCGCCGTCTAACGCCATTCTGAAGCGCCATGCGGGCGCCGTATTTATGGAATGGCGTTAGCCGGCGCTAGCAGACCGGCGCTGCCTGGTGTGCGTGGAAAAAAACCACGTAGACCAGGCAGCGCCGGCGTAGGGGGAAAATGGCGTTAGGGCGTCTTAAAATGGGGCAAGTCAGGTTGAGGCAAAAAAATCACCTCAACCCGATTTGCGCCATTTTTTTCGACGCCCAGACGCCATTTAAATGACTCCTGTCTTAGTAAAGACAGGAGTCATGCCCCCTTGCCCAATGGCCATGCCCAGGGGACTTATGTCCCCTGGGCATGGTCATTGGGCATAGTGGCATGTAGGGGGGCACAAATAAGGCCCCCCTATGCCACCAAAAAAAATTAAAAAATATAAAAAATTATACTTACCTGAACTTACCTGAATGTCCCTGGGGTGGGTCCCTCCATCCTTGGGTGTCCTCCTGGGGTGGGCAGGGGTGGCAGGGGGGGTCCCTTGGGGCAGGGGAGGGCACCTGTGGGCTCATTTTGAGCCCACAGGCCCCTTAACGCCTACCCTGACCCAGGCATTAAATAGTGGCGCAAATGCGGGGTTTTTTGACCCGCCACCTCCCGGGCGTGATTTTTGCCCGGGAGTATAAATACGACGCATTTGCGTCGCCGTCATTTTTTTAGACGGGAACGCCTTCCTTGCATCTCATTAACGCAAGGAAGGCGTTCACGCAAAAAAATGGCGCTATTTGCCCATACTTTGGTGCTAGACGCGTCTAACGCCAAAGTATAAATATGGCGTTCGTTTTGCGCCGAATTTGCGTCGAAAAAAACGACGCTAATTCGGGGCAAACGGAGTATAAATATGGGCCTAGGGCCCATATTTATACTTTTTGACGCTAAACTGCGCTAACGCAGTTTTGCATCAAAAAATTTAGCGCCGTCTAACGCCATTCTGAAGCGCCATGCGGGCGCCGTATTTATGGAATGGCGTTAGCCGGCGCTAGCAGACCGGCGCTGCCTGGTGTGCGTGGAAAAAAAACACGTAGACCAGGCAGCGCCGGCGTAGGGGGAAAATGGCGTTAGGGCGTCTTAAAATGGGGCAAGTCAGGTTGAGGCAAAAAAATCGCCTCAACCCGATTTGCGCCATTTTTTTCGACGCCCAGACGCCTTTTAAATGACTCCTGTCTTAGTAAAGACAGGAGTCATGCCCCCTTGCCCAATGGCCATGCCCAGGGGACTTATGTCCCCTGGGCATGGTCATTGGGCATAGTGGCATGTAGGGGGGCACAAATAAGGCCCCCCTATGCCACCAAAAAAAATTAAAAAATATAAAAAATTATACTTACCTGAACTTACCTGAATGTCCCTGGGGTGGGTCCCTCCATCCTTGGGTGTCCTCCTGGGGTGGGCAGGGGTGGCAGGGGGGGTCCCTGGTGGCAGGGGAGGGCACCTGTGGGCTCATTTTGAGCCCACAGGCCCCTTAACGCCTACCCTGACCCAGGCGTTAAATAGTGGCGCAAATGCGGGGTTTTTTGACCCGCCACCTCCCGGGCGTGATTTTTGCCCGGGAGTATAAATACGACGCATTTGCGTCGCCGTCATTTTTTTAGACGGGAACGCCTTCCTTGCATCTCATTAACGCAAGGAAGGCGTTCACGCAAAAAAATGACGCTATTTGCCCATACTTTGGCGCTAGACGCGTCTAACGCCAAAGTATAAATATGGCGTTCGTTTTGCGCCGAATTTGCGTCGAAAAAAACGACGCTAATTCGGCGCAAACGGAGTATAAATACGGGCCTAGGTCTTTAGATACAGTGGGCAAAGAACTAAAAAGAGCTAAATTAAAATGAGTTGACTCAATTTTTTTGCCAGGCTCTACCCTTTGTGACAGTGTTAACTACCGATAAATTAACTGGTTTCCTAAATTCAAACATAACTGCAATGTGTCCATACCATGAGAATATGTCATCCAACACGTGGTCCACTAAATGTGTTTGGGCATCTACTAGTTGAGTTAGGCCCAAATTAGCCATGGTGTCAATTAAAATGTTGAAGTCTCTATTCAGAAAGTTCTCTAAATCTAAATTAAAATCTCTGAGAACAGTATAGGCGGTATAGGCGGCAGACTTTATGCTGGATTCCAATTGGATGAAGGGAGTATTCGCACTCCTGTGGAACTTGATATTTTAAGGGATAGTTGGCAAGCAATATTCTGGAAAAGCTGAAAATGCTCACATTAACTGAAGAACAGTGGTGGCCCTAGAAAAAGACATAACTCTGGAGGAAATCACAGAAGCTAATAAGTCTAAATCCCCTGTGGACAAAGGATTCCCAATGAAATTTTAGAAGACCATGGCTACTCAGTGGTGCCGTTGCTACAGTATTGGCAAAGATGTTGATGTTTGGTGAACCCCTAGAAGAATTCAAGAGAGCAATAAATTCCCTGCTTTGAAACTAAAAAAATGACCCATCTACCAGTTAAATGTCTATTTTGCTAAACAAAAATCAGAAATCAAAATCCTTGCCAAACACTGGCATTGCAACCACAGAAGGTAATCCCACATCTTCTCCACAGACACTAAGTAGGCTTTGTCCTGGGTCATCCTCAAGAAAACAATTGCGAACATTTATGAACCTTTTGAGGCATGGCTGACTTGACAGAGCTGTGACAGGGAAGGTGGCCTTCTCTCTTTATGCTAAAAAGGCCTTTGAAAAAATGAGGGCTCTTTCTTTTCTTGGTGCTACAAAGGATAGCTACAAAGGCTATATGAAAGACTCATTCCATTAATACATTACAATAGTATGCCATCATTATGATTCGGAATTAGTACAGGGATGCACCAAGGCCGTTCACTATCACATCTTATTATTTTTGTTGGTCTTGGAACCCTAAGCAATTGTAAAAAGGTCAAACCAGTTGTCACTCCAGCAGCAGAACTGAAACTGCTACTCTACACAAATTATATTTTGCTTACAATTGTGGATCCAACGACCTCCTTGCCTTAGCTACTGTATTTGGTGCTGGGTTTCACTGGAAATAAAATAAATTGGTCAAAAAGTGAGGCAATGCTTATGACAGCCATCATCGAAGAGGGCTTAATAGGTGAACACAAGTTTAAATGGCTGCTCAAAAAATAAAAAATACTTGGGCATATTACTGAGTTATATTCAAGCATGTTAAGTACAGTTCAATGTGTCAGCACTACTGAACAGAACACCACTAAGTTGAAGAAAGGTCAACTGTCCTAATGGTGAAGGAACTAAATTATAAAAATTATCATGTCACCCAAGTTTATGTTTTTTTGTAAACTGCTCATGAATGTTCACAAAAGCAAATATTAGAATTAATAAAGAAAAGGCAGCTAAATCATATATGTAACCCACTAAATAAGGCCCCTGGTTGGACTGATGTCTAATCCACATGTTTTCTAAGGCCACCTTTACTTGTTAGACTAATCTATGTAATCTCTCCTTGTTTTCTGCAAGTGTCACTGGAAGAACCCCATGGTCTTGCTACCTTTAAATAAGCTGTATGTGGTTCGCAGTATTTGATTGCTATTTCCATCCTAGCTCATTGAGAAGAAACGTATTAAACAATTTACCAACAGATTTGAAAACTTGACTGTCCCCAGTCATGTTTTTGACCCCTACAGAACACAGAATCTGCTTGCCCACCATGCTAGATGACCTCAGAATAATATTGCACTAAGGCCCGTATTTATACTTTTTGACGCTAAACTGCGCTAACGCAGTTTAGCGTCAAAATTTTTGCGCCGGCTAACGCCATTCTGAAGCGCCATGTGGGCGCCGTATTTATTGAATGGCGTTAGCCGGCGCAAGCAGACCGGCGCTGCCTGGTGTGCGTGGAAAAAAAACACGTACACCAGGCAGCGCCGGAGTAGGGAAAAATGGCGTTAGGGCGTCTCAAAAATGGTGCAAGTCAGGTTGACGCAAAAAATCGCCTCCACCCGATTTGCGCCATTTTTAACGACGCCCAGACGCCATTTACATGACTCCTGTCTTAGTAAAGACAGGAGTCATGCCCCTTGCCCAATGGCCATGCCCAGGGGACTTATGTCCCCTGGGCATGGTCATTGGGCATTGAGGCATGTAGGGGGGCACAAATCAGGCCCCCCTATGCCAAAAAAAAAATATAAAAAAAAATATATATATACTTACCTGAATGTCCCTGGGGTGGGTCCCTCCATCCTTGGGTGTCCTCCTGGGGTGGGCAAGGGTGGCAGGGGGGGTCCCTGGGGGCATGGGAGGGCAGCTGTGGGCTCATTTTGAGCCCACAGGTCCCTTAACGCCTGCCCTGACCCAGGCGTTAAAAAGAGGCGCAAATGCGGGGTTTTTTGCCCCGCCCACTCCCGGGCGTGATTTTTGCCCGGGAGTATAAATACGACGCATTTGCGGCGCAGTCATTTTTTGGGACGGGAACGCCTACCTTGCATCTCATTAACGCAAGGAAAGCGTTCACGCAAAAAAATTACGCTCTTTACTCATACTTTGGCGCTAGACGCGTCTAACGCCAAAGTATAAATATGGCGTTAGTTTGGCGCCGAATTTGCGTCGAAAAAAACGACGCAAATTTGGCGCAAACGGAGTATAAATATGCCCCTAAGCGCGTTCAGCTGCCTTGATTTTACGTGACCTTTCCACAACACTTGGCACAGTTTTACATTGCATTCTCATCAAACATCCCTTTTTTCTGTCCACCAGGTCTAAATCCATTTGCTGCTTGCCTGAAACTTGTCAGTTGTGGAGTTCCACAGGTCTCCTCTTTGAGCAGTACTTTACTCAATGCTTACATAACCTACCCTTCTGCATTGATTAGATCATTTCACTTTGAGGTCACATGCTGCCCAGATCATAGCTAAGGAGTGGTATCTTACTCAGATGATGCAACCCTAACCCAAGAATAACTCTGCTCGTGTAAGCTAAAAGACTTCTTGAATGAAAAACAATTGCCTAAATCTTAATAGCAACAAGGCAGAATTTCTTCTGTTTGATGGCAAATATTTTGTAGGAGTGCGCAGGGAGCTCCGCTCAGCTGGCAAAGCTAACTGAGTTTTTGGAACTCCGCACTCCACTTGGAGCTTGGAGTTAGTACAAAAACCCAGCTAGCCCTGCCAGTGGAGCAGAGCTTACCTGGTGTGCACTGCAGCATAGTTGTGATCTGCACAAGCGCATATAGTCTGAATTCAGGCCAGGGCCATAGGCAGTGAAAGAAAGCTGCAGTTTTAGGCCTCTTGTGCGCTGGCCTGCCCTATGTGCACTGCTTTCACTGCCTCTGGCCCTCTCCTGAACGTGCCCGATCTCGGAAGCACTAAGCAGGGTCGGGTCTAGCTAACCAGGCCGGATCCTGCTTAGCGCCTCCGAGATAAGGCGCATTCAGGATTCCACAAGTCACAGAACCCCGAGGAGTTGGACTCCTGAACTCTGCCCATGCCCAAGGTCTGTTCTTCTGCTTGCTGGCTCCCAGAGGTAGGTTCCAACCCCATTCCTACTGCTCTACCCACAAATCCATTTTTTCTATTTCTTTTTTTTACAATTGTTTGTTTTCCACTCAGGTAAGTCATATTGCTGCCGCTTTTTTAGTACGGCTCAGAATATTAAGGAAATCATCAATGGTTCACAACACTCTTAGCAACAAGACATCTGTCCAGGGCAGCAGTGCACTCCATAAATCTTTTCAATAATAATTAATAACAAAGAAGTGAAATCCTCTATGAGAGGGGATATATCACCAAGACTTAAAATGTCAAACTGTATGCTGCTATGGAATCCAGAGGTCAATGACTTCCAAACATTGCCTTTTACTACGGGGTGCATCAGCTGTCTTTCATAGTGTACCGCTATTGGGAGATGCTGAAGACAACAGATTGGGTGTTCTATAAATGACACATTATGAAATGTTCTGCTGCATCCTCCTCTGGCATACCAAGATTACTCTTTCTGATGATCTAGGGATCCCTATCCTAAAAGAAACAATCAGAATATGCACCCAGAACGACAAACCCCAGATCATCAGTGGTTTGCTGCATGCTGAGGCACCTATCTGGAATAATGCTTCAATACAGATTGACAATGTCACCGTTCACTGGAAAGAATGAACAAACAGAAGCATTCTGAGTGTGCAACAACTCCTCTACTAAGGTACTTCAAAATCTTTTATGATAAGGTCAGGGAGGAATTTCATATTTCCGTAATCAATGCTGTATGTACAGCCATATGGTTGATGGGAGCTAAAAGCCCACAAATGACCAATTCATACTTAAGTGAAAAGACAGAGTGATTTTAAGGGAATAACATTGGGAATCTGTGGTCTTCTGGTTGGTGAGTTGTTCTCCAAAACTTTATTATGAACACTCAGAATTTTGCCCAGCTTGGTAGAATTATGGGGAAAAGTCTGCACCTCCCAACAAGACATGACTACTTTATCTCTTACCATCATGGCCATCATTAGAGTTACTTCCTAATATTTTGGAGATTTCTGTTATTAGCAGTAATTGGAAAAGGTAACTAGACATGGCACTTACAGTAGAAAAAATCTACATACTTTGTAAATCTAAATTCGACTACTCCTCCCACATAGATAGACTGGTTTAATGACTTGATGACTATGGCTAACCATGAGCACACTATATGTAAACTGATGGTGGCTCCTCTGAAGGGACAGAAGTCACTGTTGGGTAGGAGGTGTTATCTAAATATAGTGTTTTTTCTGTCAATCAGTGAGATAGACATAATGTCCTCCACCACCATGACAGCCAGAGTTAAGTGACATACTTTAAGTCAGTCCCCATTATTCTCTATTGCAGGTAAAAGCGATGAGATCACTATGCCCAAAAGTACTACAGCTCACAGCTACACATATAGTACATAAAATAGTGAAATTATATATAATTTCTGGCAACACTAAGGGCTTGATTTAGAGTTTGGTGACTAGGATAATGTGGCACAAATGTGGCGAATATGTTAGTCACGGTATTGCAATTGCCATAGGACATAATCCACTGGTAATATGGCAGATTATGATATCTGACATGTTATTGATAGACTAGCTCATCTGTCCAACTCTAAATTAAGCGTTAACTGTTTAATTAGCCCAAAAGCACAAAAACACTAAAAAAATACCCTTTAAATTTCACACAGATCCATAAAAAGGATTCTATTTTGAACAAATAAATGGTTTACTGTAATGATGAATCTCATTATAAATTATTAGTATTGTATTCCTACCTGTAGAAGCACCCAGATGGACCATTGTATAGCTCAGGGCTCAGCTTGAGCGAAGGATATTCAATAGTCAATGGTTTCAGAGTAAAGAGTGCCATCGCCATAATGACGAAGACAATCGGCAGGAAGAGTTTTGAAAGGGCTCCTCTCCAGTCTCGTCTTTGGTGGTGGAACTGCTTGATTAGGAGCGAGGTAATTTGTGTAAGAGTCAGACACCAGCCTTCCAAAGTCCCCGCCTCCATCAGCAAACTATCTAAACAAACAAAAGAAAATAGAAAGCAGTCATTTCATTTATTAACGTACTTGGGGCCGATTCACAAAAGCATTTATGAATATGTCACTTAATACACCTGCATTACTCTTTTACATTCTCTTACATGCCTTTCTGAATTGGCTTTCCATAATCTAAAATTGAAATAAAATGGGAATATTCAGAAAATATTCATAGACAGTTATTGCAACTAGAAAACTTTGTGCCACCTTTGCCCTTTTACTAATAGGAATTTGGACAATTCAGGTCGATTCATGAAGATGTGTAAGAGTACAAAAGAGAATATTACTGTCAGCTTTTGTGAATCAAATCGAGCTTGTTTATGGTTATGCACTGGCCTCTGTGAAAAAGGTACACTTTACAAGCAAAAAAGGCCACCTTTTCAGTCTGTGAGTGTGTTGTCATTCCACCAATCTAACAAGTAAAACAAGGTATTAATGTATTTTTAATCAACTGCAGTTTTTGGTTGCTATTGTGGAATATGGCCTACTCATGCGTGCCATTTGCAGGCCACAAGCATAGGATAACAAGAATTGTTGAGTATCACGCCTAAGCAGGCAAATCAGAAGATGGACTGCATTTATGAAGGTTTTGTGAACAAGTGAGTGGGTGAGTTTGTGAGCATTCTACGAATTATGCCTGAACAAATGTATAGTTGTAAAATGTCAACAGTAGGTTGTTGCAAATGCTTACCACAATGGCAGAAAAGTGTACATGCAGAAATGTGCTTCGACAAAAAGTAATTTTGGAGTCTGGATTTATTTGCATCGCCCAGGAGAAAATTCTATTGCCTCACATAAATTCTTCTACAGACAAAACACCATTTACATGAAAGAATGTGTTTATCTTTAAAACCTTCTCTGTGGCACTATAGATGGGCAAGCCCCTCCATATGAAGAAAAAAAAACTAAACATGGGATTCAGCAGCTCCTCCCAATTTTAATTTCACAGTATTGAAATTTTAAATAGGCTACATTATACATTTAGAGTATTAATATCAATGTGAACTGGAGACATCGGGTGCACAATGAATCCTTCTGTCAATAACTCCTGCCCTTTCTTCCCCTTCAACTCTATTGGTATTTCTCCTATTTAACCTCACTGTCTGCAACCAACAAGTATCAAGTAGTTATACACTCACTCGCCACTCATTGGAATTGTTGAGTTAAATAATTTGAGAACCTTGGGATAACTCAATATTTCTCACTAGGCATTTCTTGCCCAATGTTCACAAGTTTGCCATTAGCGACACTTCACATCCTCCTCGTTTCTCTCTTTTGTAGGCCCTCTTTGCTTTCAAATCTATTGTGTGATTTATCTATATGGTCTAAACTATAGAAAGAGGCCACATTCTACATGTGTTTTACATGCTCTATTCTATTTTAATTTTAATGGGAAAAATAAAACCAATAAGTGCTACTTAATGTTACCCAACATTCATTTACGTTTTTGCTCAAATACATTTCAGACATTTAAATTAAATATTATTCAAAACAATAGAGAAACTACTGATTTAAGATGTATTTGTAACAGATTCTAGCTAAAAATAAGTCATAGCTCTAAATGATTTATCTTGTGCCAAAGCTGTTGCTTGGCTCAGTTTTCTATTATCATCTGTCATTTCTGACAAGAATAGTCTTTCTATAAGACCTTTAATATGAAATGTAAACCTAAAGTGATGGAAATGTTTCTTTTTCCATGCTAAAAATGTAAGCATTAGAAACCCATTTAATTATGTGGCATGGAGGAAAAATAAAGTAGGTGACACTGTAACTCTCAGTACTCCTCCAAAACAGTGAATGCAACACTTCTAAAAATAATTTTTAAATCTATTAAATAAATACTTTTGTTTGTTCACAAAATATATTGTAGTAAGGACGCAGTGAAATGGTTGAGTATGAAGGTAAGAGTATTGGGCATAGTGGTAATGTGTAAGGGTATTGGGTTAAAGAATAGGTTAAAGAGTTGTAGGTTTGGAGTATAAGATGAAGGTTCAGGAAATAGGGGCCAGCCATTACGTTGTTAGGGATCAAGGGGTTAACAGTTACTAGGTAAGGGTTTGGGGTATCTTTAAAGTTATATGGGATTAAAGTATGGGGTTAGAGCAATACGATACACTTAAAAGTTTTGATTAAAGGGTTTGAGATACAGGTTCAAGGGTTTGGAGTATCAGAAACAATGGTATGGATTTATGGAAGAGGCATTAAGGTATTGGGGATTAAGTGATTAGGAGTTAGTAGTTATGGGTTTGAGGACATAGTTAAAGATCTAGGGGTTAAGTGTATGAGGTTAGAGGCATAAACATTGGTTTCAATGTACTCCTTTAAAGGTTTGGGGTAAATAGTTATGGTCTTTGAGCTTAGGTTTAGGGTTTAGAAATTAGTGTTAGGAATGTATTGCACAGCATTAAGGTTTAATATGTGGGGTCTAAGGATTAAGGGTTAAGAGGTAAATAGTTACATGCATAGTGTTAAGGGAATCAGAGTTAAGCATAAGGGATAGGTGTTGTATTAAGTTAAAGGTTTTGACCTACAGGTATTGTGAGTTTAAGGGTCTAGGGTTAGGTGTTAAGAAAAAGGGTTAAGGGTTTTGGATTACTTGATTAAGGGTTTGGTCTATAGGGTTAAGAGTTTGAGGCATAGCAATACAGGTTTGTGGTATCTGTGTAAGAGGTTGGGGTTTAGGGGTTGAAGAGCTGAAGATTGGGGCTATAGGGTAAATGTATGTTGTTAGAGTCAGGGGTTCTGGTGTATGGTAAAGGATTTGGGTTTTTTGGTCATAGGATTAAGGGTTGGGTATAGAGTAAAGAATTACGACCTTATTTTATTGTGCTATGGTTTAATCGAATATGGCTGAAGGTTTAAAAATATAAAGCTATGGAGACAGTGGGTCAATGATGTTGGGTTAGCAACTATAGTTTAGTGGACTATCCTACAAATGTTAAGAGTTTCGGGTACAAGGTAATAGTTTTGGTTATAGGGCCAAGGGATTTAGGCATGGAGTTAAGAAGTTAGCTGTTGGGGTTTATAGTTAACTTCTATGATTGCATTTTTAGTCTCACATATGGAAATGTATTTAATGTGAGGTGTGGTGATGAGCATTATAGGTATTGTTAGCTTATGTATACAAAAATAACAGAATTGTTACTTTTCACAGTAACATTGTACTTAATTAACATCACTGAACCATACTTCAATTTCAGCAATAGATTTAGAAATACTAAATATTTATCTGACACAATTTTCCACTAAACAAATATGAATTATAAATGTAGAATCTAAACATCATAAGCACAAAGGTTCAGATTACAAGAGGGACAGATGATTCTGAACCGTGTGCAAACCCCTATTAGTACAGGGGTAGGAAATGTGAATTGAGAGAACTTTATTAGACATGTTAAATGCCACACTCTATACTTTTTTCCCAAGTACATATCTGCAATCTATGCATATTTCTGTGTGTTTTCTGTGATTGTGTGTATGTAATTGCTGAGTGCTGTGTACAGATAACACTGTTCTGTGTGGTATGTATGTGTTTGTCTTTTTGTACAAAGTGACATCTCTTGCTGTGTGTGGATAGATGCCTTTCTATTTGTTATTCCTTGATAATGAGTTCATTTATGACTCCTGGTCTTTCAGGCCTTTGCATGATCTTTGAGGCTGGACGTACTACTCAATATTATCGAAATTGAGGTTCAAATGATTTCTACAAACCAGAATGTTAGGTAATTGTTCTCCAGAGTTTAGCTCAAAGAAGGTCGTGTCAGACTATATACAGTAGAATATAGTTTTCACAGTTGCAATATGTATGGTTAGGTCAGAGTTTCCATTGAAAAGTCTTTTTTTGTTTTAGTATTAACTTTGATTCATTAGATTGCGCATCACAAAAAACCACATTTTAGCTGGTTTAGGTTTGGCACGTCAAGTTTATGCCACTCTGTCACAGTGAGAGGGAGGGGACCTAAAGATGGATCAATAAATCAAAAAATCTGCATATACTATTCTTATAAAAATCTTGGATCTCTTCTACCGAAAAACGAAATTGGACAGAATGCAAACAAATTTAGCATAAAACTAGAACTTTATGCAGAGTTTTTTGGTTTGTTTTGGTTTAAATCTATTCAATAGTTTTCAAGAAGTTAGTGTTACAAAATATGTCAGTGGCCTTTGAACAGTTAAGAATGTTTTGATATCTGTACTGTTTGGCTGTGAACTGTTCACAAACTGAATTACAAAGACAGTTCACAAACCCAAATTTAAAAAGAAAATGGCTGGACGAAGGAGCCTTTTCTACTGTCATTCATTTCAGATCCACAATCTCAAACTTAGGTTCACAAACTTGAAGGATCTGATTGGTTAGGTGCAAGAGAAAATGTAAAGTAGCATAAGAAGGCAATGTGGGCAGAACAGACCCCCATTATCCCAGTCCTAGGATGGAGGCTGCCAAAGGGACCCCCAAAGTTTAAAAATAAAAATAATTATGATAAAGAGTCTGCAAACTGTTCCCAGAGCCGCCTGCATCCAAGTTCTGGAGTCTGTGAACTTTGAAACTTTGAAACTGTTGAATCCATGTTGTGACATAGTAATAGTTTGCATACTCTGTGCTGGGCTTACGAACTCCAAAACCCTTGGATCCATTCTAGGTTTCCCACCGTAATCCACAGACTATGCACCATGTCTTTAAACTATAAAACTTATGTAACCTAAGTGAGCTCCCACCCTAGTTCAGGGACTCTGTACCATGTCTGCAAACTATGAACTTCATGGACCAATACTGGATCGCCATAGTTCAGTGTTTGAAAAGGGTCTGCAAACAATACTGTCCATTTTGTTATATCTTAAGTCTATCCACTTCTTGATTTTAAGGGCTACATGTACGTAGTAGCATTTTGCACATTGCAAACAGCAAATTGGGCCGTTTGCGACATTCAAAATGCACTTTGGCATGTTCAAACCCATTTTTGCGATTCGGTAAACTATTTACCGAATTGCAAAAAGGGATTTCGAATCGCAATTAGGAAGGGGTGTCCCCTTCCTAATTGCGATTCGCAGTCTCATGTATGTTTGTTTTGTGACCACGAGTGTCACACTGGTGCTAACCCATTCACAAATGAGAAGGGGTCCCAGGGGACCCCCTTCTGTTTGTGAGTGGCAGTAAAAACCACAGACCACTGCCTGCTCTGAAAAAATGAAAAGGAAAATGTTTCATTTTTGTTTTTGAAATGCATCTTGTTTTCCTTTAAGGAAAACGGGCTGCGTTAAAAAAAAACTGCTTTATTTAAAAGCAGTCACAGACATGGTGGTCTGCTGTCTCCAGCAGGCCACCATCCCTGTGAGGCCGGCCATTCCCAATGTGGTTGCAAATTGTGACCTACCTCATGAATATTCATGAGGTAGGGCATTTGCGACCCCCTTGCAAATCGCAAATAATGTCATTGACACTGTGCAACATAAGGTGTTGCAACTCGCAAAGTCGCTCTGACACGCAATTTGCGAGTCGCAAAACCAAACTTTCGTACATGTAGCCCTAGGTCTATAAACTGTCAACACATTTGGGCACTGATGAAAATATAAGTTATGTCTTCTTTGATAAAAGGTTTAGGAATCGGCTGGTGGCAGACTGTGTTTTTGAGATTGTGTTCTTGGTGAATTGGAACTTTTTTCAAAATGCATGAAATCACCTTGAAAAGAGGGGAGGACTTCCTTTCAAGTACTCTGACCTATAAAAAAATTCACAGACCTTTTGACAGTTGAAATTGCATTCTGAGGTTTTCATTGTTTTAGCCTTCATGTCGCCTGCAATCAGATCAAAATGTGCCAATTCCTTTGCAACAGGTGGCACAACCACCATTTTGAGAAGAATAGGGAACCTGTGCAGTTCACAAATAGAGGTAATGCTGCTTGAAGCATTAAAGAATGGCTGACACGGCTAATAAGAAATTTCCCAGGAGCATCATCTAAGCCCAGGAAGAGGACGTCACGTGCCCTGGGAGGACAATGGAGGAAGTAAAAAGTGCAAAGGACTTTTGTGTGGGATATTTTACCTATCTCCCTGCAAAGAAAAACGTTTAAGACTGTGAAGGGCATGTGCGAGCAGTATGAACAAAAAACTGAGCAAGAGATGAAGCAGTTTTTCAACAATAAAATTACATCCGGAGCTGAAACTAAAAAAGGTGTACAGGAAGCTCTTTGTGCATAGTAAAAAAAAAAACAGCTACCCAGGAAACAACCATATTAAATATATTTCTGAAGATGTGCTGCTGGAAATTGAAGAAAACAATTCCCACATCAGCACAACACATACTCAGACTTATAAGTAATACTGTAAACATTTTACTCATTAATAGTGTTAATAGAAATCTAATAGGTAGTCTGCCCTATAAAGCCACTTGTGACATTTATTTTTGTATCTGTTACATCAAGGGTGTGGTCATGAGCAATGCATTTGTGACACTAAAATAACATTTTTTAATAAAAAAGCATCTAGGAGCTTAAAGTAAAAATAATTTTGCTCATGCTTACAGTCCAACCCGCTGTACAAATGGACAGGAAACGTGGCACAAAAGAAGAACTTTACTCAGAAAGCACGTTTTCATTGGTTTGGTGCAATTACTTTCAGTAGTGCTTGAGATCACAATTTCAAAATGAGTCTGTTTTTTTCAATTCTGATTCATGCATCTCTTGTCTTCTGCCAATCATATTTTGTTTTTGTTTCCTCAAGTATGAGTGGCTGAAGAGGGGCATCATTTTTTTGGGGGGTAAACTGAAGCTCACAAGACAATAGTGATTTGCTAAATATGTGTCATGGAAAATAATTTTCCACAGCAATGAGAGGCACCTGATCCCAGGTCGTTGTTGGGCGGCACCCAAGACACTGAAAGATCCACTTTGAAATGCCAAAAAATGTTTCAAAGCACGTGAATCGAGATCCTCAGTAAAATCACAATTCACCGGCAGTCATTTCAGACGCAGAAGAAAAGCCACCATTATATATTCTAAAACTATTTTCCCGTTTTAAAAAAAAGGAACATTATTTTGCCTCACAAAAACATGAGTAAGTTATTTAACATCTATTGCCTAATTGGTTGCAGGGCCTGGAAAACAGCCCAAACCATGCTATGCATAGCCAAAGGCGGTGTGCCTCTGGGACTGGGTGCCTGTGGTGGGTTAGCCGAAGGCCATGTGTTGTAAAGGTTGCACACCTACGCTGGGTTAGCTGCCAGGCAGGCCCTGTACCCAACTTCTTCGGGGAATGGCTGAAGGCTATGCATAGCAAAGAGTGCACACTCTTTGTTAGGTTTGACAAAGGTCAGGACCTAACATCACCTATGCACAGATGGAGGTCATACACAATGGGAGCTGCGCCACTTGTGGCAGATTGGCCTCCCGGCTGGGCTTGAGTACCCGTCTTCCGATTCTCATGGCTGCTAATGGCATCACTGAGAATTTCAGTGATTTTATGCATTGGGTCTAGAACCATAGCACTAGCCAGTCCTATGCTTAAAGACTGCTGCAAAAATGGAAACAAAAGGTCTTTTCACTTTTCTAGGTTTTCTAGTTTAAAGGGTTTGGCTTTATATTAATCTTAAGAACTCCTAAAAATGTTAAAATGCTTACAAACTCTTGCTAGAAAAATAGGATTTGAGGTGAGTGTGAGCAGGGTTAGAGTATCGATGGAGTTGTAAAGACCTCCATATGAAGGAGCTGCTCTCCACCTAAATCTTGGGAAGTATCCAGGGTTCCATTCTTATTTTTACATTAATTGTGCTACACTCAGTCTGAAATGAAGGGGTGTTGTTTGAATATATCTGGGTGTTTTTTCGGATATATATCTATATGCATGCATGTGTGTGTGTATATAACCCACGCTGTGAAGACCGGTTCAGTCCTCATGGCGTGAGTACACCCTATCTGGCCCGACAAACACTATCCTTGTGAGGACGGTGCATTATGAGGACCGGTCCAGTAGTATGTATAGGTAGGTTCGAGCAAGTTTATTAAAATAAAAAAAGACACATTTTTCTCTCCTACCCACCATAAATTTCTCCACCCTCCTTGCCTATCCCAAATAGCGTCAGAAACATTATGGAATATCGTGCATGGCTTCTCACCATTTTCTTTAGTTTCGACAATAATTAGTCCTAACTTTATGGTTGAATTTGCAATTTGGTAATTTTATGTATACTTCGATGGCAGCACACAGCAACACATTGCTGCTGTTTTGTTTCATATGTGAGTATCATCTACTTCTGATATAGCCGTGCAGGTTGATTCAGCAAAATGACTGTTATGGTCGAAGCAGTGGAACGGACGCTAGAAAAAATCTGAGCATAAAATCCATTAATATTGCAGTAAAAAAGATTATTTAAAAGGCTAGACGAGTTTTGCTGGAGGATTTGTCCTACAGAAATGTTGGCACCGTTTATGGAATATACAGACTGCAGGGGTTTCAGCTCGCGTTCAAGCTTAATTAAAGCTTTTCAGCCAATTGTCGCTTGGGAGCTACGGCCAACATGTGTTGCAGACAGGTTCTTATGATTTGGCACCAAGAGCAAGCAAAGTGCTAAGCATGTCATTTTACCACACGCAATACAAGCCACCTCAGTCGATACAACCCTGCCAGCACAGAATTTACCCTTAATCACAGAATTGCATTTAAGGTAGCTCTATTGTAAAGCAACATAACTATCTGTAAATTACAGACCGTTGCTTCACATTTTTATTAACTCGTTGGATTGTTAAATGTTATAATTCACCCATCAAACGAGAACAACGGTTTCACTTTGTCCCTATTGAATAAGTAACTAAAATCCTTAGAAGGCACAATCAGTGGTGTTAACAGTGAAATACTCCAAAAAAGATAGCTTTGGTGCCTTGATTCTAGAACCTATTATAGAGTCTATTCTAGCTGATGTGTCACAAAGAAAAAAGATATTGTAACCCTGCCTAGAAAAAGGTTTCATTTTAACACTGCTTAGTGAACTTTTCGGCAAGGGACAGAGTAATTGTATTTACTTGTGTGGTTTTTAATTTCGTGTGTTCAATACTTTTTTGTTTTATTAGGTCCTTAGTACATATTCTAATGTTACACTGTTCATTTAATAAAATGTAATAAAGTATATTGAAAAAATGAAATCAAATAAATGAAAATGCTCATGGTTTCGATTTCTCTATTGCATTACGTTATTGTCATTAACATCAATCTGCTTTATAAAATCCTTTCTGGTGATATTTAGATTGCACCACCTTTTTCTGAACAAGTCCACCCTTTTCCGTATAACACTGCCAATAGTGATCAACGTGAGAAATTGACACGTGACTCAGTGGAAGCAATTTATTAATGGATTTCAAATATCTGTACTGCAACAAAACAGGCAATTCCAATAGTGTTTCATTAACGCAAGCATCCAACAAATCCGCATTTGGGGCATCCCCAAATTTCTTTAACGGTCACAGGCAGGGGATTAACATCGAATAAATGCAAGAAAAGAACCCCACTGACCAAAAATGTCAACCCTAACACGTTGCGATTTGTGGCCACCTATTTTAAATAATAGTCTTTTTAAAAATCGTTTATTTTTTAATACAATAATCACCTGATCGTACAAATACACTTGTTTTAAATATATTGATTGATTTTTGACATTCGCATCAAACAGTTGTAACATTTCTGTTACCCTAACTTTGTGTTAAGGAGTATGGAACGGACAAAAACTCCCACTCAACATCTACATGCAAACATTCATAAAATTGCTAAAAACAGTCCCTGTTACACAATGATCCCAACCGGTAAACACACCAAATGATTCCATAACGTTTGTATACTGGTGATGAGACCTAAGGTAGATAGGTCCTCTGCTGAAGTTAGTACCTTGGAAAGAGAATATCCACATTTCCCATACTATGCACAGCACTTGTTCTCGTACTCCTAGACACCTTTCTTAGTATTGGAACACCTAGCCCTCCTCCCAAGAGGAATTAAGACTGACCTCCAAATACATCCTCCTTGGAATTAATAGACATAGGCCCTCATTCTGACCTTGGCGGGCGGCGGAGGCCGCCCGCCAAAGTCCCGCCGTCAGGTTACCGTTCCGCGGTCGAAAGACCGCGGCGGTAATTCTGACTTTCCCGCTGGGCTGGCGGACGGTCGCCTTCAGACCGCCAGCCAGCCCAGTGGGAAAGAGGCTTCCACGATGAAGCCGGCTCGGAATCGAGCCGGCGGAGTGGAAGCTGTGCGACGGGTGCAGTTGCACCCGTCGCGTATTTCACTGTCTGCGCAGCAGACAGTGAAATACATGTAGGGGCCCTCTTACGGGGGCCCCTGCAATGCCCATGCCAGTGGCATGGGCACTGCAGGGGCCCCCAGGGGCCCCGCGACCCCCCCTACCGCCATCCGGATCTCGGCGGTCCGACCGCCGGGATCTGGATGGCGGTAGGGGGGGTCGGAATCCCCGCGGCGGTGCAGCAAGCTGCGCCGCCGCGGAGGATTCAATGGGGCCGCGGTACACTGGCGGGACCCCGCCAGTGGTGCCGGTCCGACCGCGGCTTTACCGCCGCGGTCGGAATCCCCATTGGAGCACCGCCGGCCTGTCGGCGGTGCTCCCGCGGTCCTCCGCCCTGGCGGTCAAAGACCGCCAGGGTCAGAATGACCACCATACTCTCTTATCATTGGGTACGACACAGCATTTGTGTTTTATATAAGTATTACAGGCACTCTTCTGATCGCATCGCGGTAGCACTTAGAGTACACCATCTCGATTCACTGTTACCAGTATTATAACATTACCTCTGAGCACTCCTTATTCTGTCTCCATAAAGGTTAATTAATTGCCCCTCTACAATGAGAGAAATACAATCTTTTCTGTGCTAGGTGTGATAAATTAAAGAGAGACACTGTGGACGAGTGATATTTGCATGTTATACAGACATTGCACTGAATGATGTTAGTTTCACAAGCAACATATTGTAAAAATGAGTTCGTTATATTGATATACAAATTCCTTGCAGTCAGGATAGCAAAGACGTATAGAATCAAATTGTCAATTTGTACAGGCTAAACTAAATATACAGAACTTGAGGGTAATAGTCGAATCAGTATATTTTCCTAGAAGGCAAGGGACACTTTCAGTCCCACCTGTCAAGAACATTATTTGACTTGGGAAAAACTGGATTGATTCTTGTAGGTGACTGAATATGATGATTGATTCAATTCTAGACAGATCAGGTAGATTGTACAGGAGGTCCAACAGGGATAGGCACATGCTACAAGTTGTCATTGACAACAATTCTATTATAGATTCATGACAATTAATACATCCAACAGAAAGGGACTACATATTCACATCTTGTGTCCATGGTATTAGTGCTCGGTTAGAATTTTTGCAGATGTAAACGACATTAACCCAGAGACTAGTAAACGGAGGTATCACATGAAATAGTATCCATGACCATGATATGATCAGCCACGACTGACTACTAAGGCCCATATTTATACTTTTTTAGCGCCGCATTTGCGTAATTGTTTGACACAAAAGCGGCTCAAACATACAAAATATAAATATAAATATAAAATGTATTTGTACATTTGCGCTGCTTTTGCATCAGAAAATGACGCAAATGCGGTGCTAAAAAAGTATAAATATGGGCCTAAGAGTGCTCCTTTTTTTAGACCACCAAGTAGTACCTACAGATTAAGGGGCATATTTATACTCCGTTTGCGCCGAATTTGCGTCGTTTTTTTCGACGCAAATTCGACGCTAAACTAACTCCATATTTAGACTTTGGCGTTAGACGCGTCTAGCGCCAAAGTTCATGACGCCAAAGTTAGCGTCATTTTTTTGCGTGAACACCTTCCTTGCGTTAATGATATGCAAGGTAGGCGTTCCCGTCTTAAAAAATGACTCCGATGCATATGCGTCGTATTTATACTCCCGGGCAAAAATGACGCCCGGGAGTGGGCGGGTCTAAAAAACCCGCATTAGCGCCGGATTTTAGCGCCTGGGTCAGGGCAGGCGTTAAGGGACCTGTGGGCTCAGAATGAGCCCAGAGGTGCCCTCCCCTGCCCCCAGGGACACCCCCTGCCACCCTTGCCCACCCCAGGAGGACACCCAAGGATGGAGGGACCCACCCCAGGGACATTAAGGTAAGTCCAGGTAAGTATTTTTTTTTAAAAAAATTTGTGGCATAGGGGGGCCTGATTTGTGCCCCCCTACATGCCACTATGCCCAATGACCATGCCCAGGGGACAGAAGTCCCCTGGGCATTACCATTGGGCAAGGGGGCATGACTCCTGTCTTTGCTAAGACAGGAGTCATTTCAATGGGGGATGGGCGTCGTAAAAAAATGGCGCAAATCGGGTTGTGGCGATTTTTTTGCCTCAGCCTGACTTGCACCATTTGTGGACGCCCATACGCCATTTTCCCCCTACGCCGGCGCTGCCTGGTGTATGTCGTTTTTTTTAACGCACACCAGACAGCGCCGGCGGCTAATGCCGGCTAACGTCATTGAATAAATACGGCGCCCGCATGGTGCTTCAGAATGGCGTTAGCCGGCGCTAATTTTTTTGTCGCAAAACTGCGTTGGCGCAGTTTTGCGTCAAAAAGTATAAATATGGGCCTAAATATCCACGTATATATCTTCACATGGCGAAGGCACGAGTTATAGTTACTTTAGGCTGCAAGTTACAGTTACTTGAAAAAACTCTGACTATATCTGCTGAATTTCTCTGGTTTTGTGTGAGTAAATTCAGAACCTAGCTATAACATCCTGGCAACCTTTGATTTTTAAAGTTAATTTCTAAGGCTTTGTTAATTCTATTTCCCAACTATAATGTCCCTTTGTTTTTTCAATGAATTTCTATGTTTTTTTAATGTAAGGTAACTTTCATTGCTATACCCTATTCCAACCATGGCCACACATGGCCTTTGCCTGTGTGCGGTGGGGATTGGCCCTAGGGCCTTGCCGCCCCCTTATAAGTACCCAAATCTGCGCTGAACACAGCCAGCGGCTGTGCGTCGTGAGGGTTAGCCGCAGGGCCTGCAGCCAATCCCCCTAACCACCCAAACCATGATGTGCATGGCCTTAGGCCATGCATGGTGGGAGTTGGCCACAGGGCCTGTCTCTCTGAGTATGAGAATATATGCAAGAGGGTATCTCTGGGTGTGAGAGTGGTTGTGATAGTGTCTCTCTGGGTATCAGGGTGAGTGTGAGAGGGTCTGTGTTGGTGTGACAGTGTCTGACTGTGTTCCAATAGAGAAAGATGCAGTCACCTCCAAGAAGAATTGCAGAAAGTTTTTCAATATGGAATTTCGAAGTAAACACATTTGCTTTGCCTTCACCAAGCCCAGGAGTTAAGATGGCTTGTCCTTTCCAGAAGTGTAGCTTCAACTGGGGTACTTGCTAAGTTTATATTTGTAAGTGCTTCCTGTTGACCTTTAATTTCTGTTTACCAGAGGCTTAACAGAGGCTAAAACAGATAATACTGATGCTCCTTTTTGTGGCAGTGTGGTTGAGCAGTTAGGCTTATCAGCAAAGTATTTGACTGCGTCAATAAAGGAGGCACACACTCAATGACTAACTCCAGGCAAATTATTTTTATATAGAACAAATATATTATGTTACTTTATCACTAGAACCAAAGGATGATTCCAGTCCTCAGGGGTTACGGTGTCCACAGGTCAAAGTTCAAGTTGACCCCAGAAGTGCACCACCAGCAACATGGGGCCAGATAGGTGCAGAGGTCAAAGTTGGTGTTGGGTTTACAATGGAAGCCAATGCGGACTGGGGGGACTTAGTATAAAAGAGATTACAGCTAAGTACCCACGGTTTCAGGACACTGGCCTGGGGTATTTAGGTCAGCACTGAGGGGCCACAGGTCAGCACCAAATATACTCCCTCAGCAGCACAGGGGCGGCAGGGTGCAAATACAGCATTGGGCGCCCAATGCTTTTCAATGAGGGAACCCCAGGAGTCACACAGATGCTGCAGGCTAAGTCCTGGCGTTGGTTCCAGAAAACCAAAGGCCAGACAGGCAGGAGAGGGGCCTGCTGGACATTGTTGGACCGTCGGTCAGATTCCCCAAGGCCAGGGGGCTGTAGATGCAGGTGTACCTTTAGGTGCCTGGAATCTTTGTCGGATCCAGTTGCGGTCAGAGGGAGCCTTTGGATTCAGGCTTCTGACATTGACATGTTGGTCAGGAGTGGCCAACCCAGGTAGGACTTGAGGTTTGAATTGCCTGGGGAACTTTTCTGGACCAGTGTGATACCTGGACTCTGGCCTTGGATGTAGGCTACAGAGTGGGCAGGATTCGCAGTTCTGGGGCGGTTCTGGAGTCCGTTGGGGGATTTCTTCTGGAGAGGGCTGCTGTCCTCGGGATTTCTTGGTCCTCTGCTGGCAGACAGTTCTCTGGGGCTTTGGAGAGGTCTCTGGTCCTGCAGGATGTCGCCTTCTTGGGGCAGAGGTCTTTGAAGCTGCAGACAGGCGGGTATGGCTGGGGCCAAGTCAGTTGTCGTCTGGAGTCTTCACTTCTGGCAATGGCTTAGCAGTCCTTCTTCTTTCTTATGAGGTTGCCAGGATTCTTTAAATGGTTAGGGGGCAGTTGCCAATGGCTACTGTCCCTAAGGTTGGCTACACCCTTCCAGTGCCCACTCCATTTGGGAAGGAGGGCACATTCCTAACCCTATTGGTCCCTACCTTCCAAAATAAGATGGAAGATTCTGCAGGGAGGGTGTCATTTCAGCTATGGACACCTTAAGAGTGGTCCTAGCTGGAGTGGTCACTCCTCCCTGTTTTACCTAATTTTCCTGACGGACCTGCTACCAAAAGTGGGGCTTGGTCCAGGGGGATGGGCATCTCCACTAGCTGGAATGCCCTGGGGCACTGCAACAGGAGGCCTGAGTCTTTGAGGCTCACAGTAAGTGTTACAGTTCCTGCAGGGGGGAGGTGTGAAGCACCTCCACACAGAGCAGGCTTAGTTTCTAAGCTCAGAGAGCACAACGACTCTCCTCCCCTGGGGTCAGAAATTTGTCTGTTAGTGACAGTCTGGCACAGACTGGTCAGTCCTGCACTAAAGGGTTGGGTAAAATACAAGGGGCATCTCTACGATGCCCTCTGTGTGCATTTTACAATAAATCCAACACTGGCATCAGTGTGGGTTTATTGTGCTGAGAAGCTTGATATGAAACTTTCCAGTCTTCAATGAAGCCATCATGGAGCTGTGGAGTTTGTAATGACATACTCCCAGGTTACGTAGTCAATATGGCTACACTGCACTCACAATGTCTAAGAAAGGACTTAGACAGTGTAGGGACATATTGCTCATGCAGCTATGTCATCACCTGTGCTATAATGCATCCAGCCCTAGGGCTGTAAGGCCTGCTAGAGGGTAACTTACCTATGTCACAGGCAGTGGGTTGTGGGCATGGCTCTCTGAGGGGGATGCCATATTGACTTTACCTTTTTGTCTCCACCAACACACACACACAATCTGCATTGGCAGTGTGCGTGTGTTTGATGAGGGGTCCCTCAGTGTGGTACAATATATGCTGCAGCTCTTAGGGGCACACCCTGGTCACAGAGCCCTTGGTACCACTGGTACCTTTTACAAAGGACTTAGCTGTGTGTCAGGGGTGTGCCAATTGTGGAAACAATGGTTCTGTTTAGGGAAAAACACTGCTCCTGGGGCCTGGTTAACAGAATCCCAGCACACACTCAGTCAAGTCAGCATCAATATCAGGCAGAAAGTAGGGGGGGATAACCATGCCAAAAGGGGCTCTTTCCTACACAAGCCCATCCCAAACAATAGAGGATGAGACTAACCTTTCCCAAGAGAGTCTTCATTGTCTCAGCGGAAAAACCTAGAAAGGCCATCTGCATTGGCATGGGCAGTCCCAGGTCTATCTTGCATTGTAAGGTCCATTCCCTGTGGGAGCTAGACCACCTCAAAAGTTTAGGGTTCTCACCCTTCATTAGCATCAGCCATCTCAGAGGTCTGTGGTCAGTTTGAACAATGAAGTGAGTACCAAACAAGTATGGTGTCATCCTCTTCAGGGAACCAACCACAGCAAAGGCCTCCCTCTCAATAGCACTCTGTTAGAAATGGGGTCTTTGGTTGGCAGTCAGGTTACCCCCTGTCCAAGCAAGGACCCTCACTCTAGTCATGGTAAAGGAGAATCACCCTTAGTTAACGCTCACTCACCCCCTTGGTAGCTTGGCACAGGCAGGCAGGCAGGCTTAACTTCAGAGATTTAGGTGTAAAGTATTTGTACCAATACACACAGTAACTTAATGAAAACACTACAAAATGACACAACACAGGTTTAGAAAAATAAAAAATATTTATCTACACAAAGCAAGACCAAAACGACAAAAATCCAACATACACAAGTCAATTTATTAATTAAAAAGCAAAAAGAGTCTTAAATCCTTGAGAAGACAGTAAAAACACTGTTACCGTAGAAAAGTACTTGGGTAGTGTCAAAATAACACGCACGGGCAAGTGTGCATCGAAAAAGGTAAGCAGTGTGTCAATTTCTCACCCGCAAGCAAGATGATGCGTTGTTTCTCCATCTCTGATCAAGGGAGCACTCAGGTCCGGGCAGGCGTTGTGTCGTTTTTCCACACCCAGCAAGGTTTGCGTCGAAAATCGTGCCGCACGGTATCAGCAAAACTGCGCAATGTGGGTTGTGATGTTATCAGCCCCTGTCAGCGGGTGTTGCGCGTTGTTCTTCCAGCCACGTGCATCGATTTTCCAGCCGCAATGCCGGTGGATCTTCGATTTCTGCTGCGAAGCCGGCAGCGCATCGTTTTTCAGAAGCGTCTCGGATGGTGCGTCTATATTTTCCCTGCACGGCAGTCTGTGCATGGATTTGCAGCCTTGGTCTGCCAGCTTCACCTTCCAAGGCCCCAGGAACTGAATAGGGCACCATTTGGCAGGGCAGGCCTCTCAGCAGAGAGTCCAAGTGCTGGCAGGTGAAGTCTTTGATGGCCCTGAGGCTTCGACAACTGGAGGCAAGCTCAGCACAAGCCCTTGGAGATTTCTTCACAAGCTGGAAGGCACACAAAGTCCAGTCATTGTCCCCTGGCATAGGCGGAAGCAGCAACTGCAGGATAGCTCTACAAAGCACAGTCTCAGGCAGGGCAGCACTTCTCCTCAGCTCTTCAGTTCTTCTCCAGCAGAGGTTCCTCTTGATGTCCAGAAGTGATCTAAAGTCTGTGGTTTTGGGTGCCCTTCTTATACTCATTTTGGCCTTTGAAGTAAGCCTACTTCAAAGGAAAGTCTCTCTTGTTTGTGAAATCCTGCCTTGCCCAGGCCAGGTCCCAGATACACACTAGAGGGTTGGAGACTGCATTGTGTGAGGGCAGGCACAGCTCGGGTGTAAGTGACCGCTCCTCCCGTCCCTCCTAGCACAGATGGCTCATCAGGATATGCAGGCTACACCCCAGCTCCCTTTGTGTCACTGTCTAGAGAGGGGTACAAACAGCTCAACTGTCAAACTGACCCAGACAGGGAATCCACAAACAGGCAGCGTCACAGAATGGTTTAAGCAAGAAAATGCCCACTTTCTAAAAGTGACATTTTCAAACACACAATCTTAAAACCAACTTTACTAAAAGATGTATTTTTACATTGTGAGCTCAGAGAACCAAACTCCACATATCTATCTGCTCCCAAGGGGAATCTATGCTTTAATCGTTTTTAATTTAAAGGTAGCCCCCATGTTAACCTTTGAGAGGGATAGGCTTGCAACAGTGAAAAACAAATTTGGCAGTATTTCACTGTCAGGACATATAAAACACATTAGTATATGTCCTACCTTAAGCATACACTGCACCCTGCCCATGGGGCTACTTAGGGCCTGCCTTAGGGGTGCCTTACATGTAAGAAAAGGGAAGGTTAAGGCCTGGCAAGTGGGTACACTTGCTAAGTTGAATTGGCAGTTTAAAACAGCACACACAGACACAGCAGTGGCAGGTCTGAGCCATGTTTAGAGGGCTACTAATGTGGGTGGCACAACCAGTGCTGCAGGCCCACTAGTAACATTTGATTTACAGGCCCTGGGCACCTCTAGTGCACTGTAATAGGAACTTACCAGTAAATCAAATATGCCAATCATGGAAAGCCAATTACATACACATTTTATACAGGAGCACTTGCACTTTAGCACTGGATTGCAGTGGTAAAGTGCCCAGAGTAACGAAAACAGCAAAAACAGAGCCCAGCACACATCAACAACCTGGGAACAGGCAAAAAGTTAGGGGAGACAAGGCCAAGGATGAAAAGTCTAACACACTCCAAAGCTGTTACTTAGGGAGTAACCTCCTGCTAATGAAAAGCAACGGGTTGGTCATGGCCATCATCATTGGTTTGGGACAGGACTGCTCCTATCCCATGTTAAGAGGCATCTGTCTACACAATTAACTGCTTAGAGTAGTCTGAAATGTTGAGAAATGGTGCTGAGCACATGCCCTCCTTCAGGGCATCAAAGGCCTTTTGACAATTAACAGTCCAGTTTACTTTCTTAGGCATATTTTTAGAGGTCAGTTCTGTGAGTGCGGTCACAATGGATTCATACCCCTTCACAAACCTTCTGTAATAACTGGTCAAGCTAATGAATGCCCTGGCTTCCCAGTCCAGAATTGTCTGAATCTTGGGCTGTAAATGTTGCACTTGGCCTCTACCTACAAGGTAGCCCAAGTATACCACAGTGCCCTGTGCTATCTGGCATTTGGATGCTTGATAGTGAGGCCTGCAGATTGCAGAGCATGCAAAACTCTCCCCAGGTGGACCAGGTGATCCTGCCAGGAGGAGCTAAAGACAGCAATATTATCAAGATATGCTGCACTGAAGGACTCCAAACCAGCAAGGACTTGATTCACCAACCTTTGGAAGGTGGCAGGAACATTCTTTAAACCAAAGAGCATAACAGTGAACTGATAATGCCCATCAGGTGTAGAGAATGCAGTCTTTTGTTCCTGGTGCCACGCAACTTTGCCAGTGCCCTACTGTTAGGTCAAAGGTACTGAGAAACATTGCTGCACCTAATTTGTCTACCAGTTCATCAGCCATTGGAATAGGTTGACCATCTGTCTTGGTGATAAAGTTGAGACCTCTGTAGTCCACACAGAACCTCATCTCTTTCTTTTCACCCTGGGGATGAGATTTGGGGACTAAGACCAAGGGGGCTAGCCCAGGGACTGTTACAGGGTTCAATAATCCCACGTTCAGCATCCTGTTGACTTACACTTTGATGCTCTCCTTAACTTGATCAGACTGCCACTAGATCTTGGATTTGACAGGCAAGCTGTCTCCTGTGTCCACATAATTGGTACAGAGGTGTGTCTGTCCAGGGGTTAAGGAGAAGAGTTCTGCAATCTGCTGCAAGAATTGCCTACCGTCAGCCTGCTGTTGGGCAGTGTGTGGGTGGAGGTGTCTAAGTAGACAATGGGTGGAGGTGTCTAAGTAGACAACTCCATCAACTGACCCATCTTTAGGGTTGTGGGAGAGGAGGTCAGGCAGAGGTTCACTCTCTACTTCCTGTTCCTCCTCAGTAACCATCAGCATGGTTACATCAGCCCTGTCAATGAAAAGCGTGAGGTAGTTCACATTGATCACCCTTTTGGGTGTCCTGTTAGTGCCCAGGTATACTTTTCTTTTCTAGGATAGGGTAAGGGCCATTCCACTTGTCCTGAAGTGCCCTGGGAGCCACTCTACCATTGCAGCCTTTTGGCCATGCTACTGCTTTTGGAGCTGTTGGCTGGCCTCAAGGTTTTTGGATGCTTTTTTCTATGTACTCTACCATCCTTGAGCGGAGGCCAAACACATCTTGCTTAGGCTCATGGAGAGGTCTCTCCCCACCTCCCTTCACAAGTGCAAGTGGTCCCCTAGCATGGTGGCCAAACATAAGTTCAAAGGGGGAAAACCCTACTCCTTTCTGAGGCAACTCCCTGTAGGGGAAAAGCATGCATGGCAGGAGGACACCCATTTCCTTTTGGGTTTTTCAGGGAGCCCTATGATCAACAAGTCCATTGGTTTGTGGATGGTATTGAGTGGAGGCCAAACACATCTTGCTTAGGCTCATGGAGAGGTCTCTCCCCACCTCCCTTCACAAGTGCAAGTGGTCCCCTAGCATGGTGGCCAAACATAAGTTCAAAGGGGGAAAACCCTACTCCTTTCTGAGGCAACTCCCTGTAGGGGAAAAGCATGCATGGCAGGAGGACACCCATTTCCTTTTGGGTTTTTCAGGGAGCCCTATGATCAACAAGTCCATTGGTTTGTGGATGGTATTGTGTGGTGAAATTATAAGTCACCCCACATTCATTCCACATGCGTTTTAGGTAAGCTGACCTGACGTTGGACCTCTGTCAGAAGCCACCTCCTTAGGAAACTCTACTTGGGTAAAGATACCAATAAGGGCTTCGGCTACTGCAGGAGAGGTAGTAGACCTAAGGGGAATTGCTCCAGGATATCTTGTAGCATGATCCACTACTACCAGTATGTACTGGTTTCCTGAGGTTGTGGGTGGTTCAAGTGGACCCACAATGTCTACACCAACCCTTTCAGAGGGAGCCCCCTTCACAGGTAGTGGAATTAGGGGGGATTTGGGTGGCCACCTGCCTTACCAATTGCTTGGCAGGAGACACAGGAACTGCAAAATGTCTTCACCTTTTGAGACATGTTGGGCCAGTAGAAATGGCTGACAAGCCTATTCCTAGTTTTAGTTTAGCCCAGATGCCCAGGTAGGGGGATATCATGTGCTAAAGTGAGGATGAATTCCCTAAACTCCTGAAAGCACTACCATTCTCCTGATTGCATCAGGTATGGGGACTCTGGCCTCAGTGTATAGGAGTCCTCCTCCCAACAGACCCTGTCGGAGACACTGATATCTCCCTTTTCCTGCGCAGCTGCTTGCTGCCTCTGGCCTTCAAGATTGGGACAGGTTCTCTGTCCCTAGTACAGCTGGTTCCTTGAGGCCCCCTAGATCAAAGAGCTCAAACTGAAAAGGACCAAGCTCCATGGATTCAGTTCCCTCGGAGGATATTAAGATTTCTTCCTGAGGAGAGGAGTCTTATGATTGTTGCTGTACGGAAGCTGGTCCTCCATTCTTCCTACCTTTTCTCTTGGAAGGTTGGGCCATTATTCCAGGCTCAAACACTTCTTTTTCCCCCCATGCTTGGCTCTGTGCTCTAGTCTTTACACACACCATCTCAGGGATTCCCAGCATGGCTGCATGGGTTTTGAATTCTACCTCAGCCCACGCGGAGGACGGACTCCAGTCATTCCCTAGTAGACATTCAACTGGGATTACAGAATATGCCACTACCTGTTTCAAGCCAGCAACCCCCTCCCCATTCTAATGTCACCATAGCCATGGGATGGAAATTAGTTACATTGTTTGTCAGATACTGTCCTGGGGAAACCAGCTTTTCTGTTACCATGGTGACACTGGTATGTGTATCCCTCAGGGCTTCTCCCTTAGTCCCATTAATCAAGGGATGCTGTATGTACTTGTTCATGTTAGAGGGCCAGACAGCAAGAGTGACATCTTCTACCCCACCCTCAGAAACTAAAGTAGCTTCAGTGTGAACCTTGATTAGCTCTAGGTACAGTGTTGATCCCACCTGGAGACTGTCTATACCAGAGTTAAATGGTGGAGTATTAGGGGATTCTTTTTGGGACACGGCAAGTATCCAGTTTGGTGTCCATTCTGTTTACAGTTGAAACACCAGGCCTTTTTGGAATCAACATTTTTACCCCAGTACCCATGTGAAGATTATGAAGAGGCTCGGGCCCCGGGCCCACCCTACCCGGCAGGTTTTTGGGGCCTTAAGTGAACTCTTTATTTTTACCCTTAAGTGTCTCACAACCCTTCCCTTAGGGAGGCTTTGAAACCCCTTACTTTTTGTCACCCCAGTGGAAGTCCTGGTCACCCTAGTCTTCACCCAGTGGTCTGCCTTCTTTCCCAGTTCTTGGGGAAAAATTGGATCTAGGTCTACCAGATATTGATAAATGTTGTCATTGAAGTAGTTACTTAAAAGATATTCTTTCATAACCAAATTATAAAGCCCATCATAGTCATGCACCCCACTGCCACTTATCCAATCATCTGCAAAAGTAGAGTAGTCTACAAAATCAATCCAGGACTTGCTCGAGGTTTTGTGAGCCCCCAAACCTAAATCGATACTCCTCAGTGGTTAATGCAAAACACTCAATTAGGGTAGCCTTCATGTGGTCATAGGATTCAGCATTTCCACCAGTGAGTGTGAGGAGCCTATTCCTACACTTGCCTATGAACAGTTCCCAAAGGAGAGCTCCCCGATGAGACCTTTTCAATTTCCTGGCCCTCTCGAAGGCTGTGAACCACTTGGCGATGTCATCCCCTTCCTTATACTTAGGGACACTCCCTCTGGGGATTTTTGGGGTGTCAGCGTGCTTTCCGTTCCTAAGAATTAAAGTGCCGCCACCATTAACAGGTGTTAAGCCCATCTCTGATCTCTCCCTTTCCACAGCCAGGAGTTGTCTCTCAAGAACTAATCTTTTGGCCATTCTTGCTAAAAGGAGATCCTCTTCATTGAGGCTACCCTCAACGTTCCCAGAGCAAAATGGAATCTATGAGTACCATCCTTGGAGTCAAGGACACTGTGAACCTGTCCTCCCTAATTAGGTTAGATGGGGGGAGTTCATCTTCCTAATCTCTAACTTCTTCCCCATCTAAGGGGAGAGTTTCCTCCTCAGTAGGATGTTCCTTTGCATACTCTGCCATGAACTCCTGGAGCTTAACCCTGGTAGGGTTTGAACGAGTTTTGATGTCCTGTGCTTACCACTGGTAATAAAATTTATATTTTCTTTGACCTAGTGACTGCCGATTGTAATAAAACAAAAATAAAAAATGAAAATCTAACCAAGAAAAAACATAGTGCACTTGAAGCCCTGATGCAAAATAATACAATAGAAATCAAACCAACAGACAAAAGGGGTGGGTGTACTCATTATAAACAGGTCTGCCTATATGGAGGAGGTGTATCGCCAACTAAATGATAGCACAAATTACAAAAACTGAACAGCATTCCTATCAATGACTTTACTATCAAATTAAACATCAAGTTGAAAACATGGCATAAGAATTCCATCCTCAATGAGGAGTAAGTACAGTATCTCATGAATAAGGCCCCAGTCATGCCAACTATATATTTCCTACCTGAGCTACACAACTCACTAGAAAAAACCCCGTGGTAGACCAATAATCTCAAGCTGTGATTCACTCTATGTTGACAAATATTTGGCACGAAATGCACCTGAATACTTCCTAAAACAGAAGAATGTCAATCACTTAGAACATTCAAATATAATATCAGAAATTATCAATATATGCTTAAGCAATTATGTCTTCCTATTCAATCACCAACTATGTGCCCAGATACGCTGAACTTCCATAGGAGTTTCCTTCTCTTTAAGCAACACCAACCTTACTATAGGTTGGTGGGATAGAGAGGTAGCTTGTGCAGAGGCAAATGAAATATATGTGAAAAGAAACTCACTGTGGCCAAGATCCACAGGTGATCTTTTTATCATTTAGTCAGGTAGCGAAAAACAATATCTGGAGTATTTTTATATCTTGAACAAAAACGAAGGTGGATTAAAATTCACTTGTGACATCAGGAATACACAAATAGATTTCTTGAATGTGAGAGTATATATTAACAACAACGGATTAGAAACAACTCTTTATAGAAAGCCTACAGCCACTAATAGTATTCTCCATGGAATGAGCTTCCACCCACCATCACTAATTAGAAGCATTCCTTATAGGGAATTACTCAGACGTAAATTGAACTGTTCAAACAATGAAGATATCTAACATCAATTCAACCAAGCAGAGCAAAGATTTTGAGCAAGAGGGTACACCAAAAGTTACATCAATCAAAGGATCAAGGGCCAGATGTATCATCAAGGCCATTTGCGATTCGGAAATAGCAATTCTTAAGAAATCGCTATTTCCGACTCGCAAAGTGCCATGTATCACATTTGCGAATCGGTAATAGCGATTTCTTAAAAATCACAAATGCTATTACCAATTTGCAAATTGCGATACCGGCCCCATTCGCACCTGCCCATATCTGCAAATTTTTTGCATTTCCAAATTTGCGATTTCTGAACCAGAAATCGCAATTTTGGAAATGCAAAACCCCAGGGTGCTGGGGGCCTAAGGCCCCCTCTGCTGCACCCCAAAACATTTTTGGGGGACATGTAAGGTGCACACATGCCAAAAGGGCATGTGTGCTTTACATGTACAATTTAAAAATGCATTTTAAATGCATTTTTAAATTTTGCACATGGTTACCACCAAGTTCAGCTTGGTGGTAATTAGCGATTCCTAAATGCCAAAATCGCATTTATGAATTGCTTCATACATGTGCTAAGGAATCGCAAATAAGGAATCCTTTCTAAATTTCTAATTTAGAGAGTCGCAATTTGCGACTCTCTAAACAGGGTCGCAATTTTAAGGAATCGCTATTTTAGCGATTCCTTAAAATTGCGTTCAGAATGTATTTCATACGTTCTGAAATGGCATTTTGCATCCGCAAACGGGCATTCGCACCGTTTGCGAATGCAAAATGCTTTCATACATCAGGCCCCAAATGAGCAAAATAAGCAAATCGCAATCAGATCCTGACTCAAAGTAATAAGAGGATGAAACTAAAAGATCAAGAAGAGTATATAGGAATTATTCTAATGTTTAGAAAGGAAAATCATCAAATCTACATCATCTTCAGGACATATTGTAATTTAATCAGCAAATACCCAGACATAGGCTCTAAAGTAAGTCAGAATCCTATGATCAAGTAATGAAAAGTTCCCTCACTTGAAGACAATTAGTAAGGAGCCACTTTGCAATCTCAAAACAACGATCCTGGCTGGACAAGGGAAAACTCAGGTTTGTAAACTGCAATGAATGCAAGGCCTGCTAAATAGGTAAAAATATAAAAACAATACAAGACTACAAAGGCAATGAAATTGCCAATCCAATTGCCACTGACTGCAGGGTGTGAGTTATACTTACCTGAGGGCGCAAGTTATACTTACTTGAAATAACTTTAACTATAACTTCTGAATTTCTTTAGTTTTGTACGAGTAAATTCAGAACCTAACTATAATGTCCCTGTAATTTGTGGGGCCATATTTATACTTTTTGACAAACGTAGCTATGAGTTAAAAAGTATAGCGCCGGCTTGCGTCATTCCAGAGCACCAGCCGGGTGCCAAATTTATGGAATGCCGCAAGCTGGTGCAAAGGGTGGGCTAGCGTAAAAAAAACAATGATGTTAGCCGGGTAGGGGTGGCAGTATAGGAGAAGTGGATTTTGCACCAAAAAATTACCGTTTCAAAGAGAGGGAGCACACTGCCTGCACTCCAGCAACAAAGAATAACCCCAAAGCAACACAGTAAATGCACGGTAAATGCAGTCAATTCATAGTCCGTTCAAAAAGTAAAAAGAGTCTTTCACCTCCGTAGGTGCAGCCAGTGCTGTATATCCCTGTACACGTGTTGTTTGTTGCTGGAGTGTGGGCAGTGTGCTTCCTTTCTTTGAAACAGCACCAAAAAATTACGTTAGGCTGATTAGAGGCAAAAAAATGCCTCTAACCAGCCTAGAGTCATTTTCTGATGCAAAACCACCCATACCACATGACTCCTCTCTCAGAAAAGACAGGAGTCGTGCCCACCACCCCAATGGCCAGCACAGGGGATCAGTGTCCCCTGGGCTTGGCAACTGCATCATGTGCCATGCAGGGGGCTCCAAGTTGGGCCCTGATGGCACGGTAATAAAAAAAAATATTCACCTATACTTACCCTACTTACCTGGGATGGGGTCTCCCATCATCTGGTGTCCCTCTGGTGTGGGCAGGGGTGTTCCTGGGGATTGAGGGGGGCACCTGTGGAACCATTCCATGGTGTTTAACCATGGAAATGGGTCCACAGGTCCCCCAATGCCTGGTCTGACCCAGGCGTTAAAAGCAAGCTTTGCACCATTATTTAGCCCCTCTCCCACTCTCATTTTAGCACGGGAGGATAAATATGGGGCTAGAGGGTTAGCACCATTTTTTAGATGGGAACGCCTACCTTGTATCTCTCATTGACACAAGGTAGGTTCACGCATCTAAAAAATGGTGCAAACTCCAATATTTTGACGTTAGACGGGTCTAAGGTCAAAATATAAATATGGAGTTAGTTTTGCGCCAAATTTGCATAAAAAAAAAAACTGATGCAAATTCCGCGCAAATGCAGTATAAATATGCCCCTTAGTTTTTAAGTGAATATATATATATAATTATATATATATATATTTATTTATATATATATACTTACATTTAATTTTCACAATTTTTATGATATAGGATAAATTGGGACAAGTCACAAGTGTGAAGCATTGCCAATTAATCCACTTAGGGCCAGATGTAGCAAAATTAGATTTTGCGACTCGGAAATTGCGACTCGGTGCGACTCGCAATTTCCGAGTCGCAAAACCATATGCAGAATGGTGTCTCAGACACCTTCTGCGAGTCGCTATGGGGTCGCAAAGACGCACCTCATTAATATTAATGAGTTGGGTCGCATTTTGCGATCCCATAGCGAGTCCCTGCACTCACAGGGATGGTGGCCTGCTGAAGACAGCAGAACTCCATGTCTGTGACTGCTTTTTAAATAAAGCAGTTTTATTTATTTATTTTGCAGCCCGTTTTCCTTAAAGGAAAACGAGTTGCAAAATAAAAAAAATAACTAAACCATTTGGTTTCGGTTTTTCTGCCTGCTCTGAAAAAACCTTTTTGGCAACATTCACAAAGGGGAAGGGGTTCTGTGGGGACCCCTTCCCTTTTGCGAATGGGTTACCACCAGTGTGACACTGGTGGTAACTGCGAATTGCTTTGCGACCACATTCGCGGTCACAAAGCAATTTTGCATAGCGATGCGAGTCGCAAATAGGAAGGGGACACCCCTTCCTATTTGCGAGTCGCATTCACAATTTGCGAGTCGGTACCGACTCGCAAATTGTGAATGAGCATCGCATTCGGTATTTTGCATGGCGCAAACTGCGATTTTCGCAGTTTGCACCATGCAAAATGCTTGCTACATCTGGCCCTTAGTACCAAAACACCTCTAGGTGGTGTCCCCTTCTGAATGGAAGGAATCAAGAATGAAGTACCTAGACATACTGCTCAAAACGGGGTTAGAGTATATGGTAAGAGCTAGAAATAAGGTCTCTAGTTGGCAGTGGTTTGCACCCTGTCCAAGTAGGGGCCCTCACTCTAGTCAGCGTAAGGGAGTCACACAGCTAAGATAACCCCTGCTCACTCCCTTGGTAGCTTGGCTCAAGCATTTAGGCTTATCTCAGAGGCAATGAGCAAAATAATTGTGCATACACATAGTAACACAGTGAAAACACCACAAAAGTACTCCACACCAGTTTAGAAAAATAGAAAATATTCACCTGAGTGAAACAAGACCAAAATGACAAAAATCTAACATGCACAGGTAAAGATACAAATTTTCAAAGATTAAGGCCCTTATTAAGACATTGGTGGTAAGTCCCGCTTACCGCCATGCCGACCACCACCAACATACCAGCGCCGCGGCGGATTACTGCTACCCATATTAGGACACACACATACCAATCCGTCACTATACAGATGCACACACAAGTCGGCCAGCCCAAAGGTCAGTGATAAATTGGCAGCACCGTTAGGCCAACAGAACTACGCCCACAGCATTATGACCTACGAATCACCGCAGTGGACATTCAACTGCGGTAAACCATTTGCAGTACTTACCACCGCGCTCAAAATACACACAACCTAACAAAACAACACCACATTGGACAATTCACACTACACACACCTGACGCATATACACACACCACACCCACAACACCATAAAACACACACACAATACCCACAACTCCTTACAATGAAAAAATATTGCCAACTGAGAGAGACAGACCAAGAGCACCCACAGAACCATAGCCGCAAAACACCATCACCCATAGACCATCGACGCACCTTACAGCACACACCCCAACACATCACCCAACACACCCTCACACACACCACACACACTACACGCATGGCACCACAAAGTCACCCCAGGTTCTCGGAGGAGGAGCTAAGGGTCATGGTGGAGGAAATCATCCAGGTAGAGCCACAGGAAGATGGAGCTATGGTGGAGGATCGTCAACAGGGTCAACGCTGTGGGACAGCACCCAAGAACAAGGGATGACATCAGGAAGAGTGGAACGACCTACGGTGGAAGGTGCATTCCGTGGCAGCAAGACACCAGATAGCAGTACAGAGGACTGGCGGTTGACCCCCAACCTCCTCCCCCACAACTAACAACATGGGAGGAGCAAGTCTTGGCAATCATGCATCCTGAGGGCCTGGCAGGAGTAGCAGGAAGACTGGACTCTGGTAAGTCAACTCTCTATTACTATCATCCTCCTAACTGCATGCCATCACATACCCCCACCCCTGCCCTCACCCCCATCACCCCACCACCTCACATACACCCCACCACCATAACCCATTCATCCCAATGCCAAGCCCTGCATGTAACACCAATGCACTGACCCCCATCACAAACCTGCATGGACAGACATCACTAAAGCATGCACACTAGAGACAATCACCTAGCCCACCAAATCACTACTCACACAAGGCTAAGCTGCCGGGGCAATAACAACCACAGAGGGCAACACACCCATGTACAAGATAGCAAGATAGCACACACAGAAACAATAACACTGCATTTCCATCCCCACAGGTCCCCCATCCAACGTCACTGGAGAGAAGGTGCCAGCAAACATCCAGTCCCCCCCCAGAAGAGGCCCACAGTGATGACAGCAGCTCTGGAAGCCTGGATCTGGATGATCAACCTGGCCCATCAGGGACCTCCGGACAGTCGGTAACCCAGGCACAGTCCAATACCACCATAGCACCCACCCAGCGGGCCCATACCACTGTCCCCAGGACACGTCAATCAGCAGTGTGTTCACCACTACAAGGACCCCAGGCCACCCCACAAACACAGGACGATCAGGGACCTGGGGTCAGTGGCAGTGGGCACACGGTTCGGGGGGCAGAGGCACAGGACAACAGGGAAGCTGGGAGACTGCTGTGTGACAGGAGGAGGACAGGCCCAGGGAACCGACTCTCCAGGAGGCACTCACCAACATCCTGGGAGCATAACACCTTTCCTAGGAGACGATGGGCCAGATACTGGACAAGTTGCAGGAGACCCAGCGACTGTAGGAGGGACAGTACCTGGGGATCAGGGGTGTTGGCAGACATGGCCAACACCATGAGGGAGACAGTGGCACACCAATGGACCCCTGACACTAGCCAAAACGATGAACAGCCTTCCACCTCCGCTGCCGCTAGTGGACAGGAGGCCCCGCCAGAGGAACAACAGGTCACCAGCACCCCTCCCCCTGCAGAAGGAGAACCACACCACAAATGGTCCCTGCGATCCAGACAGAAGCCAGAGAACATTGCCAAGACCCCTGCCAGGAAATAAGACTCTCCTGAATGTCACCCTTGTGTCCCACTCAGTCACTCTGTCCACCTAGAACTGCCATTGCTCCACTTCCTATGCCCCCTTGGACACTGCACCTGTGATACCAATAGACTGGACTCTACCCTCAACTTTCCTCCATCAGCAACCCAGCCCACTGCAATACCCCCTCCACTTATTAGCACCTAAATAAACACCCTTGAAACAAATAAAAGTATGTAGTCTGTCAATTGATTGACATATGTATTTGTTTAACAAGCTGTAAACATTGCAATTCAACTGTACAGTAATGTATACATAGGTATGACCTGTAGTTGGCAGCAGTCAACACACCAGGAGCCAGAGTGGGGCACAGATATCTGAAAATAGAGATGCCAAAGGGTACAGTACGTGGCCATAGTAGTGGGAAAATCAGCCTGCCATGTACAATGCCCAACACAAAACTGTCAATGGAAGGTGAAGTTATAGGGCCTGATTCTAACTTTGGAGGACGGTGTTAAACCATCCCAAAAGTGGCGGATATACCACCTACCGAATTACGAGTCCATTATATCCTATGGAACTCGTAATACGGTAGGTGGTATATCCGCCACTTTTGGGACGGTTTAACACCGTCCTCCAAAGTTAGAATCAGGCCCATAGGGGGTTATTCTAACTTTGGAGGAGTGTTAATCCGTCCCAAAAGTGACGGTAAAGTGACGGATATACCACCAGCCGTATTACGAGTTCCATAGGATATAATGGACTCATAATACGGCTGGTGGTAAATCCGTCACTTTTCCGTCACTTTTGGGACGGATTAACACCTCCTCCAAAGTTAGAATAACCCCCATAGTGTCTTACCTGTGTGTCACTGGAAGTACTGTTGTATGATTGATGTTCTGTTGTCCTCATCCTCATTCTCTGCCTCCTCTTCGTCACTGTCTACAGGGTCCACTGCTGCCACACGCCCATCTCCAGCCTCATCCTCCTGCAGAAACGGACACCTGGAGTCTCAAGGCAACATACAGCATGCCACGATGATCTGGCACACCTTCTTGGGTGAGTAGGACAGGGAACCATCTGTTAGATGGAGGCCACGAAACCTGGCCTTCAGGAGGCCGAATGTTCTCTCGATTCTTCTTCTTGTTCGCCCATGTACCTCATTGTAACGTTCCTCTGCCCTTGTCCTGGGACTCCTCACTGGGGTCAGTAGCTATGACAGGTTGGGGTAACCAGATTCACCTGCAAATATCGATGGATACCTGTTAGCCAAACACTAACCCTTAGGGCCAACACTATACCAATACACCAACATATACTGGGTTGGAACCATGGGCTCACCTATTAGCCACACCCGGGCCTCTTGAGTTGAGCCATCACATACGGGATGCCGCTATTCTTCAGGATAAAGGCATCATGCACAGACCAAGGATACTTAGCATTGACATGGGAGATGTACTGGTCCGCCATGCACACTATCTGCACATTCATGGAGTGAAAGCTCTTTCGATTTCTGAACACCTGTTCATTTCTCTGTGGGGGATAAATGCAATATGTGTACCATCAATAGCCCCAATAATGTTGGGGATATGTCCCATTGAGTAGAAATCAGCTTTCACTGTAGCCAAATCCTCCACCTGGGGGAAAACGATGTAGCTGCAGATGTGTTTAATCAGGGCAGACAACACTCTGGTCAGCACTATTGAGAACATTGGCTGAGACATTCCTGCTGCCAAGCCCACTGTCACTTGGAAAGAACCAGTTGCCAAGAAATGGAGCCCAGATAGGACTTGCACGACAGGGCGATCCCAGTGGGGTGACGGATAGCAGATATCAGGTCTGGCTCCAATTAGGTACACAGCTTGTAGCCCTGTCCAGCCTATAGGTGAAGATAATGTGCCTGTCCTCCATTTTTGCCAAGTCCACCAGTGGTCTGTACACGGGGGATGTCTCCATCTCCTATTCATCTGCAGCGGTTATACTCTATGGGGTAAAAGAATGAGCAGCTGGTCAATATTCCACATTTCCAAACTGTACACTGTATTGCTTATTGTGACAGAAACAGTATGTTTTTGGATAGGCCCAAATGGTGCCTATGTGTAATGTGACGCAGTTAGGTGCCATGGGCTGCCACCCCCTGAAATGGTGGCCGCCTGTCCTGTGTGGATGGACATGTGGAAAAGAGATAATCCCTCTGACGTTGTGTGCCTTTGCGGGAGGCGGTCGAGTACTGCTGTGCAACTCCTCATTGGTTGTCATTGGGCCCTATGGGTTACAGTGGCCAATGGTGAAGTACGCCGGTGGTGATGGTACGCACCGCCGGGGATGTGACCGCCATTACCTGACAGTCAACAGGAGAGGACCTACACTGCACATGCTGCTGTGACCTGAGGGCTGTGGTGGGACATGAGTGTAACAGGCCGGACAGTATAACTGATAACTTTTTCTATGTGTTATTTTCTGCAGGTCAGCTCCCACCAGAAAAGGGTATATGGCTTGCCATCGCCAAGGATGTGCGGACCCTGGGGGTCTACAGCAGGCGGAGCACCCACTGTCACAAACGGTGGGAAGACCTGAGGAGCTGGGCACGGAAGACAGCGGAAGCCCAGCTGGGGATGGCCTCCCAATGAGGAAGTGGTGCCTGTCGAACCCTGACCCTCCTGATGTTCCGCATACTGGCGGTGGCCTATCCGGAGCTGGGTGGGTGCTTGAGGGCATCACAGCAGCCACAAGGGGGTGAGTACAGTTTTCAAATCTACTATTTGTGCGTAGTGGTCTACGGGTGGGGGATGTGGGCCTGTGGGTGCCCCTAGGCCAGGCCGGACATTGCAGGGTAGGTCCCATGTTGGGCAGGGGCTGATGAACACCACCTCCTACAAAGCTAGTAGTCATCCACTACTGGGCAGGGGTCTGTGGGTGTCAGGTATGCTGCTATCGGCATTAGGTATTCCTATCCTTGTGCTGGTGACTATCATTGGGACTGGTAGTGCATTGCATAGTGTGTAGGCCTGATCCCTGTGTGAGGGTGCTGTGTACGCCAATGGTGTTGTTGGGGCATCCACTGACCAAATGTATCCTTTGTCTATTCCCCCCCCCTTTTGTTTTGTCATTCTGTCCTTATGTGCATTAGCATCATCTGGCAGAGGAGCAGTGGCACCGGCGATGGAGAGAGCTGCATCCCACATGGCCCATGAGGCCGAATCCACAGACGGTGAGGGCACCAGTGGGATGGAGGGCGAGGGGAGCACCACGGCGGAGACAGGAGGGGGCAGTTCTGACAGTGATACCTCCTGCGATGGAAGCTCCTTGCTGGTGGTGGACACCTCTGTGCCCACCCCAACTACAGGAACAGCCGCCACTGCCCGTACTAGCACTGCCCTCCCAGCAGCCCCTCAGCGAGTTCCCCGTGCCCGTTCACCCAGGAAGGTGGGCATCTCCTTTGCCCCAGGCACCTCAGGCCCTGCCCCAGTCAGCCCTGCTGCCCTGAGTGAGGAGGCTATTGACCTCCTGCGATCCATCTCTGTTGGGCAGTCAACCATAGTGAATGCCATCCAGGGGCTGGCAGGCCATATGCAACAAACAAATGCATTCCTGGAGGGCATTCACTCTGGCATGGCGGCCCAACATAGATCAATCCAGGCTCTGGCCTCCTCTATGATGGCACCCATTGTCCCTGTCTCTAGCCTCCCCCCTCCAACTTCCTCTACCCAGCCCCATTCCCCTCAACCCCAACCTATCCCAAGCACACATTCGAACCAGCATGCACCCAAGACAACACACAGGAGTGGCTCAGGCAAACACAAGCACCTCACATCATCCCACAGGTACTCACACAAACACCATCCAGATGCAGACACACCAACATCCACTGCCTCCACTGTGTCCACCTCCTCCTTGTCATCCACCACCGTCTCCGTAGCATCTCCACTCACACCTGCATGCACTACATCCTCATCCACTACCCCATCACCATCACGCCTATCACTACTCACCCCTCACTGGCAGTCACCACCCCCACATCCATGCACACATCCTCAGTGTCCTCTCCCACTGCGTCTGTGCCCCCTCCTCCCAAAGTACACAAACGCAAGCACTCAGACACCCAACATCCATCCACCTCATAACAGCATCCAGCCCATGCATCGGCACCCAAACACAGCAGACAGACCCCTCCTACAACCACTCGCTCTTCCTCCACTCCCAAACCTTCACCCTCTTCCCACCCCGGTGTCCATAAGAAGCTTTTCCTCTCTGCCGTTGACCTCTTCCCTACCCCTCCCCCATTTTTTACCGCGGACAAGGGTGGTCAGAACCCAGCCAAGCACCTCAACCACCCAGTCCAAGGCCACAGTGGTGTCAGCAGCTACTGCAGGTGTGAGAGGCTCCAGGGAACCAACCATCAGCACTGACAGTGTGTCTGCACCAGCTGCCAAGGGGAAAGGCAAGGAGGCAGCACCAGCTGCCAAGGGCAAGGAGGCACCACCAGCTGCCAAGGGGAAAGGCAAGGAGGCACCACCAGCTGCCAATGGCAAAGAGGCACCACCAGCTGTGAAGGGGAATGGCAAGGAGGCACCATCAGCTGCCAAGGGAAGGGCAAGGAGGCACCACCAGCTGCCAAGGGCAAGGGGCCTGCCCCTGCAGGCAGGAAGGACAGGAGGCCTGGTGCTGGGACTTATTCTGAGCCCCCAACACCAACCATGGCGGTTCAGCCATCCGAGGCTGCAGGGGAAGGGCTGGAGCTTCCCCCCACCACTGGCATTCCCGCCACCAGCACCACTGCCAGCACCAATGCCAGCAGCAGCAGCCTGAGTGAGCAGCCGTCCAAGGCTGCAGCGGATGGACTGGAGCCTCCCACCACCACTGCCAACACCGACACCAGCACCACCACTGCCACCACTGAGCAGCCGTCACCGCCGGTGGGCAGTGTGTAGTCCTACCTCCATGGGCTGTGGTGCGTCCTGGACCCTGCAAATCCTGTGGGTATGACACCCAGGTGAGAGACTGTGACCTTGCACTCCCCAAGTGCTGCATCACAGGGCACCAGGCCCCCTCCAGAGCCAGTGGAAGAAGCCATCCACTCACCCCATCATTGCCAGGATGAAGCACACTGGGCACCAGGCCCCCTTCAGAACCAGTGGAATAAGCCATCCACTCACCCCATCCTTGCCAGGATGAAGCACACTGGCCACCAGGCCCCCTCCAGAACCAGTGAAAGAAGTCATCCACTCACCCCATCCTTGCCAGGATGAAGCACACTGGGCACAAGGCCCCCTCCAGAACTAGTGGAGCAGCCATCCACTTGAGAGACCATGGCCTTGCACTCCCCAGGACCAAGAAGTGGGCAAACCACCCACTTGAGAGACTGTGGCTTTGCACTCTGCAGGACCAAGTAGTGGGAAAACCACCCACATGAGAGACTGTGGCCTTGCACTCCCCAGGACCAAGCAGTGGGCAAACCACCCACTTGAGAGACTGTGGCCTTGCACTCCCCAGGATCAAGCAGTGTGCGAACCACCCACGTGAGAGACTGTGGCTTTGCACTACCCAGGACCAAGCAGTGTGCAAACCACCCACTTGAGAGACTTTTGCCTTGCGTTCCCCAGGACCAAGCAGTAGGCAAACCACCCACTTTAGAGACTGTGGCTTTGCACTCCCCAGGACCAAGCAGTGGGCAAACCACCCACTTGAGAGACTTTGGCTTTGCACTCCCTAGGACCAAGCAGTGGGCAAACCACCCTCTTGAGAGACTGTGGCTTTGCACTCCCCAGGACCAAGCAGCGGACAAACCACCCACTTGAGAGACTGTGGCCTTGTACTCCCCAGGACATCGCACAGGGCATGTAGCCCCCTCCAAGACTAGTGGTGTTGTACCATCTTCTGGCTGAGGTACTTCCGTTCCCCATCCCCCTGAGGTGCCTGTGTATTTTCAACCTGATACCACTGCGGTGTTCTCTCCATGTTATTGCAGGAGTCAAGTGGGGCCTTGGCCTATGTGATGTCGCCCTGTGGCCCACGGACATTGTGGACTGGGCAGTGTCCCTCCATTTGTATATATGCATATACTGTTTTGATTTTTGAAGCATGATTTTCTACACTTTCATCTTATTACACTCACTTTAATCAATTCCTTATGTCCCTGCATTATTCCTGAGGTGTACGGGGTGAATATGTGGTTATGTGTATGGTGTTGGAGTTTGGGGTGTTGCGTGTGTGTGTCCTTCTCTTTTTCCTCCCCCCATCCCCTGTGTGCTAGGCGGCAGTACTCACCATGGGCGTCTTCGTCGGCTTTGGTGTTCATAGTGAAGAAGGAGATACACGAGCATGGGGAACAACTGCAACTCGGGCTCCATTGTGGCATGGTTCTTCCTGGTGTCTCCAGGAGTGAGTCCTTTGCCTTCTGTGTACTGTTTCAGCCGTGCTTTTCATGTCATTGGTACCGCCCCAGAAAAGGTAGCGGATAGGCCTGTTGTAATACAGTGGGTGGTACATTGTCTTTCGCCTGGCTGTTGGCGGTTACCGCCGCAGTGCCTGTTGCTACCGCCGTGGCGGTCGGTGTGTTAAAGTGGCTGTCTGTCTGAGCGGTTTCTGCTGTGGTCATAATTACATTTTTGTTACCACCGGCTTGTTGGCACTATTACCGCCGCTTTATCACCGACCGCCAGGGTTGTAATGAGGGCCTAAATGTATTATAGCACTTAGAAACACAATAGCTCCAACTGGTGCTATCAGGGTGGCTTGATGAGGTTGATTTCAAGAGCTCGGCACCACCCCTGAGGAAGCTTGGGCAGCCACAGAGTTGTGTAGACCCTGGTTACAGTACCTTAGTTAACGATGAGGAAACAAAGTTGTTGCACAGAGTCTGGCAGGTGAGGCATTGCTTGAGTCAGTGCTGCTTCAGTTCCTAACTGCCACCAGGGAGGTGATGAGTCAGTTCCTTACTGCTAAGCAGGGGGAGCGAGGCATCAGTTCCTTATGGTTACAGAGGTGATGTAGCGTTGGCGGGGAGGCATCGGTTCCTTACGACAAGACGGGGCCAATGAATCCAGCAGGTCAAGACATGAGACGTTGAATTCCTGGTGTTGAGATCACACCACAGGTGCTGCAATGGAGTTGGGTGCCACAGACATCGGTGCCACGACACTCTGGACTCATGCTGTGGTCAGACTTCAGAGGTGCTGCAGCGTCGGCCCCCATTGTAGGTCGCCTTCATTGCACTCAGCGGTGACCACTGCTCCGGTGCAGGCAGCGGCGTGGGGTCAGAGAGATGCACCGGTTCCGAAGTCATTATCGAAGTTGATGCAATAATTTCTTCATTGTTGCAACAGAACTCACTCCCAAGGGCCCACTAACTGGATTTGGCACCACTTGGTAAATCAGGACACTCAGCAAGAGAGCCCAGGTGCTGGCAGATGAAGTCCTTGATGTCCCTGAGACTTCTTAGCGGGAGAACCTTTGGAAGCGGGATGTAGAAAGCGAAGTCCAGTCCTTTCACTCCCAGGGCAGAAGCAGCAAGCAGCAGGCCAGCACCACAAAGCAACAGGCAGAGAGGCAGTCCTTCTGACAGTATCCAGCTTTTGTTCCTAGCAGAATTTTCTCAGTCCAGAAGAATTTTAACTATGTGGTGTCAGAGGTCCAGTACTTACAACCATTTCTGTCTTTGAAGTAGGCCAACTTGAAAGAGAAGTCTTTGTAGTCCACAAGACCCTGCCTTTCCATGCCCTGGCCCCTGACACACTCCAGGGGTTGGAGACTGCTTTCTGTGACGACAGGCACAGCCCTGCTGAGGTGCAAGTGTTAGCTCCCCCCACCTCTCTATCTCAGGATGACCCATCAGCCTGATGATGGGTCATCAGGAAATGCAGGGCTTACCTCAGTTCCCTTTGTGTGACTGTCTAGAGTGAATGTACAAATTGTCCAACTGTCAGCCTGACCCAGATATGTATTCAACAGACAGGCAAAGGCACCAAATGGTCCAAATGGTTAAGCAAGAAAAAGTCCACTTTCTAAAAGTGGCATTTTCAAACTCACAGTTCAAGAACCAACTTCTTCAAAAGATATATTTTTAAATTGTGATTTCGGAGACCACAACCTCCATATCTCTATCTGCTCCCAGTGGGAAAGTATGCCTCTAACTGCTCCCAGTGGGAAATTACGCTTAAAAGATATTTCAAGGCAATCGTCATGTTACCCTATGTGAGAGATAAGCTTTGCAATAGTGAAAAACCAAATTGGCAGTATTTCACTTTCAGGACTTGAAAAGCACACCATCACACTTCCTACCTTTTAAATACACTGCACCCCCTCCATGGTGCTGCACAGGGCCTAATTTAGGGGTGACTTACACGTATTAAAAGGGCAAGGTTGGGCTGGCAAGTGAGTACACTTGCCTGGCCCAAATGGCAGTTTAAATCTGCACACAAAGACACTGCTGTGGCAGGTCTGAGACATGTTTACAGGGCAAATCGTGGGTGGCACAACCAGTGCTGCAGGCTGACCAGTAGCATTCAATATACAAGCCTAAGGCACACATAATGCACTTTACTGAGGACTTACTAGTAAATTAAATATGCCAGTCGGGGATAAAACAATCACCAATACAATTTAGGCAGGGAGGATTTGCACTTTAGCACTGGCCAAAAGGCCGCCCGCCAGCCCAGCGGGAAACACCCTTCCACGATGAAGCCGGCTCCGAATAGAGCCGGCGGAGTGGAAGGTGTGCGACGGGTGCAGTAGCACCCGTCGTGAATTTCAGTGTCTGCTGAGCAGACACTGAAATTCTTTGTGGGGCCCTCTTACGGGGGCCCCTGCAGTGCCCAAGCCATTGGCATGGGCACTGCAGGGGCCCCCAGGGGCCCCACGACACCCCTCACCGCCATCCTGTTCCTGGCGGTCGAAACCGCCAGGAACAGGATGGCGGTGAGGGGGTCGGAATCCCCATGGCGGCGCAGCAAGCTGCGCCGCCATGGAGGATTCCCATGGGCAGCGGAAAGTCGGCGGTACACCGCGACTTTCCGTTTCTGGCCGCGGCTGTACCGCCGCGGTCAGAATGCCCGGCGGAGCACCGCCAGCCTGTTGGCGGTGCTCCCGCCGACCCCGGCCCCGGCGGTCCTTGACCGCCGGGGTCGGAATGACCCACTAAGGCCCTCATTCTGACCTTGGCGGTCAGCGGAGAGGCGGCGGTCGGACCGCGAACAGACCGGCGGTATTAAAAATGGCATTCTGACCCTGGCGGGAACCGCCAACACAGCCCGCCAACTTAACACTCCGACCGCCACAGCGGTACAAACAAACAGCGCGGCGGTTCCCGCCAACAGCCCGGCGGCAGACAAAGTACCGCCCACCCTATTACGACCCACCAATCTGCCACCTTTTCCGGGGCGGGAGCACCGCCGATAAGAACACGGCGGAAACAGACTACGAACGGGAAAACGCTCACCTGTACGCACTCCACGCGAGATTCCGGCAGTATGGAGCCAGAGATACAGGTCATCCCCGCACTCCTATTCCTCCTCATATACCAGGAGCACGCCCGGCGGCGCGGAAGACATCGGTGAGTACTGCACCTATGACACAGGGGAGGGAAAAGATTACCGGCACACACCCACCCACCCACACCCACTACAACACACACATCAATGCATTCCCACAGATCACTGTCACAACCCACAAACCACCCCCCTCCGAAATAATGCAAAGACCAAAAGAAGAGATCATAAACGGGCAGATATATTGAAATATGTACGCCATTAATCCCAATAAATAAATAAACTATGTACAAAATATATACAGCTACTAAATGTAGTCCAACCACTGTCCGTGGATCACAGGGGTCCTGTGCAAAGGGGCAAGGCCCAGTCCCACGACAAGAACTCCATGGAGAGAACACTGCAGGGGCATCAGAAAGAAAATAGGACAGGCACCTCAGGGGGAAGGGAAGGGGGGGCACCTCAGCCACTTGAGTACACGACGCCAGATCCACGAGGGGACTCCATGACCACTGGCCCATCCTGGGGAGAGCAAAGCCACAGTCCAAACAGTCCATACAGTGGGTGGCCTGCCCACTGGGCCATCCTGGGGAGAGCAAAGCCACAGTCCATACAGTCCATACAGTGGGTGGCCTGCCCACTGGGCCATCCTGGGGAGAGCAAAGCCACAGTCCAAACAGTCCATACAGTGGGTGGCCTGCCCACTGGGCCATCCTGGGGAGAGCAAAGCCACAGTCCATACAGTCCATACAGTGGGTGGCCTGCCCACTGGGCCATCCTGGGGAGAGCAAAGCCACAGTCCATACAGTCCATACAGTGGGTGGCCTGCCCACTGGGCCATCCTGGGGAGAGCAAAGCCACAGTCCAAACAGTCCATACAGTGGGTGGCCTGCCCACTGGGCCATCCTGGGGAGAGCAAAGCCACAGTCCATACAGTCCATACAGTGGGTGGCCTGCCCACTGGGCCATCCTGGGGAGAGCAAAGCCACAGTCCATACAGTCCATACAGTGGGTGGCCTGCCCACTGGGCCATCCTGGGGAGAGCAAAGCCACAGTCCATACAGTCCATACAGTGGGTGGCCTGCCCACTGGGCCATCCTGGGGAGAGCAAAGCCACAGTCCAAACAGTCCATAACAGACCCCACTGCCACTGGAGGAGGCAAGTTGGCCAGAGGACATCCTGCAGCCCTGCCCGAGATAGATCCTGCCCTGCCACGTCTGCCAAAGGGCCAGCAGTTCTTGCCTTGAAGGGCCCGGTTCAGCGGTTCTTGCCTTGAAGGGCCCAGTTCAGCGGTTCTTGCCTTGAAGGGCCCAGTTCAGCGGTTCTTGCCTTGAAGGGCCCAGTTCAGCGGTTCTTGCCTTGAAGGGCCCAGTTCAGCGGTTCTTGCCTTGAAGGGCCCAGTTCAGCGGTTCTTGAGACGGCGGGGCCCAGTTCAGCGGTTCTTGCCTTGAAGGGCCCAGTTCAGCGGTTCTTGCCTTGAAGGGCCCAGTTCAGCGGTTCTTGCCTTGAAGGGCCCAGTTCAGCGGTTCTTGCCTTGAAGGGCCCAGCTCAGCGGTTCTTGCCTTGAAGGGCCCAGTTCAGCGGTTCTTGCCTTGAAGAGCCCAGTTCAGCGGTTCTTGCCTTGAAGGGCCCAGTTCAGCGGTTCTTGAGACGGCGGGGCCCAGTTCAGCGGTTCTTGCCTTGAAGGGCCCAGTTCAGCGGTTCTTGAGACGGCGGGGCCCAGTTCAGCGGTTCTTGCCTTGAAGGGCCCAGTTCAGCGGTTCTTGCCTTGAAGGGCCCAGTTCAGCGGTTCTTGCCGTGAAGGGCCCAGTTCAGCGGTTCTTGCCTTGAAGGGCCCAGTTCAGCGGTTCTTGCCTTGAAGGGCCCAGTTCAGCGGTTCTTGCCTTGAAGGGCCCAGTTCAGCGGTTCTTGAGACGGCGGGGCCCAGTTCAGCGGTTCTTGCCTTGAAGGGCCCAGTTCAGCGGTTCTTGCCTTGAAGGGCCCAGTTCAGCGGTTCTTGCCTTGAAGGGCCCAGTTCAGCGGTTCTTGCCTTGAAGAGCCCAGTTCAGCGGTTCTTGCCTTGAAGGGCCCAGTTCAGCGGTTCTTGAGACGGCGGGGCCCAGTTCAGCGGTTCTTGCCTTGAAGGGCCCAGTTCAGCGGTTCTTGAGACGGCGGGGCCCAGTTCAGCGGTTCTTGCCTTGAAGGGCCCAGTTCAGCGGTTCTTGCCTTGAAGGGCCCAGTTCAGCGGTTCTTGCCTTGAAGGGCCCAGTTCAGCGGTTCTTGCCTTGAAGGGCCCAGTTCAGCGGTTCTTGCCTTGAAGGGCCCAGTTCAGCGGTTCTTGAGACGGCGGGGCCCAGTTCAGCGGTTCTTGCCTTGAAGGGCCCAGTTCAGCGGTTCTTGCCTTGAAGGGCCCAGTTCAGCGGTTCTTGCCTTGAAGGGCCCAGTTCAGCGGTTCTTGCCTTGAAGGGCCCAGTTCAGCGGTTCTTGCCTTGAAGGGCCCAGTTCAGCGGTTCTTGCCTTGAAGGGCCCAGTTCAGCGGTTCTTGAGACGGCGGGGCCCAGTTCAGCGGTTCTTGCCTTGAAGGGCCCAGTTCAGCGGTTCTTGCCTTGAAGGGCCCAGTTCAGCGGTTCTTGAGACGGCGGACGGTCTATGGCCAACTGCTAAATGCCTGGTGGTGCCCTCCTGGGCAGCGGGGATGGTGCTCCATCACTGCCCACCTGGGCTGTGGGTGGTGGGGCCCTCCTGGCCAGCTGGGCTGGGTCCTCCCTGGGCAGCGCCTATGGGGCTGGTGGGCTCTCCCGGGGCAGCTGTGCCGGTTCCTCCCGGGGCAGCGGCTATGGGGGTTGTGGGCTCCTCCTGGGCAGCAGGCCTGCTGCCTGACCTCTCCAACTTGCTGCCCTTGCCCTCCTTAGTCGTCGGCCTGTGGCCCTTTCCTCCCTTTGGAGCTGTGGCAGGTGACTGTCTCTGGGTGGTGTCCGGGGGGGATGTAGAAGGCGGGCTCCTGCGTTGCCCCTTCCGCCTTCTGCTCCTCTTCCCAGGGGGTGGGCTGGCTGTCCCCTTGCTGCTGGGCGAAGATCCAGACATGCGGGCTGGCGGGCTCCAATACCCCTGCACCCTTGTCAAGGGGGCTGCAGGGCTGGTGGTGGCTGAGGTGCTCTTCTTACCCCGACGAGAAGGAGGGGGGGGCTCAGGGTCAGGAAAGAAGTTAGTAGTGGCGAGGAAGAGCTTCTTGGGACAATGGAGAGTGGTAGGTACAGTGGGAATGGGAGTGGAGGGAGAGGATGTGGTTGTAGGTGAGTCACGTTTGCTGTCTTTGGGTGCAGGTGCAGGAGGGATAGGCTGTCGTGAGGTGGATGGCTGTTGGGTGGGTGGGTGGCTGCGTTTGTGTGGTGTGGAAGAGGGGGTGACAGACACAGTGGGAGAGGACACAGGGGACGTGTAAATGGCAGTGGGGATGGTGACTGCACGTGTGCGGACTGGAGTGGAGGGTGTGCTGGTGATGGAAACACTGGCTGATGGTGAGGTGAATGGAGGTGTGAGTGTAGACGTCACAGGGAGGGAGGAGGGAGACGAGGAGGTGGGGGTCACAGAGGTGGTAGTGACTGTTGGCATGTCTGCATCGGAATGTTGCGTGTGTGAATGTCTGCGTGATCTGTGGTGCTTATGTTTGGATGAGCTTCTCTTGGGTGTTGAGGTGTGTGCAGGCTGGTCTGATGGTGTGGGTGGGACAGGCAGAGGAACAGGAGACTGGGAGGAGGGAGTTAGTAGAGGCAGGCAGGAGACAGGGACAATGGCTGCCGTCAGTGCTGAGGCCAGAGCCTGGAACGATCGCTGATGGGCAGCCTGACCCGAATGAATGCCCTCCAGGTACGCATTGCTGCGATGAACCTCCCTCTCCACCCCCTGGATGGCATTCAAAAGGGTAGTCTGCCCAACAATGAGCGTTCGGAGGAGGTCAATGACCTCCTCACTGAGGGCAGCGGGGGTAACAGGGGCAGGGCCTGAGGTGCCTGGGGCGAAGGAGATGCCCGGCTTCCTGGCAGAGCGGGCACGGGGCGAACGCGGAGGGGCTGCTGGGAGGGCGGAGATGGTGCGCTGGGTGGCGGCTGTACCTGTAATGGCGGGGGGCACGGATGGTGCCACCCCCGCAAGGGAGCCCCCTTCCGAGGACGTGTCCGTGTCGCTGCAGGCTCCAGTCGTCCCCGTCGTGGAGCTCCCCTCGCCCTCCGTCTCACTGGTCCAGTCTGACTCTGTGGCATGGCCCTCCTGGGCCATGTGAGATGCAGCTCCCTCCTGCCCCGATGCCACTTCTCCTCCGCCTGATGATGCTGATGCACACAAGCACAGAAAGACAAACAAAAAGGGGGGGGGAGAGAGAAATAAAGGGATATCGAGTACATGGATCTCCGGTACAGTTAGCGGACATGACAGACACAGATGCCCCCTGCACTAAGTTGCGCACTTGGGGTCCGCTACGCATTCCGTGGAACATGCCCTACACGCCTAGAGTTGTCAACTGCACCCATGGATGACACGGCCCAGGGATGGCTGTACTGACACACTACTGAGGGTGGTGGCTGGGGACACAGGGGCTTACGGGGGTGCCCAGCCTACAGATATCGCCCTGGCCTAGGGGGACCCACAGCCCTCCTCCCCCACCCAGACACCTCCACTGCACGACAACAGAGTAGATGATGCTTGTACTCACCCCCTTGTGTCTGCTGTGCTGCCCTCACGCGCCCATCCAAATCAGGGTAGGCCACCGCCAGGATCCGGAACATCAGGGGGCTCAGTTGACGGCAGGCACCCCGCCTACGTTGGGAGGCCATCCCCAGCAGAGACTCGGCGGTCTTCTTGGTCCCGCGGCGGATGTCCTCCCACCTCTTGCGGCAGTGGGTGCCCCGTCGATGGTGGACCCCCAGGGCCCGGACTTCCTTGGCGATGGCACGCCAAATCCCGATCTTCTCATGGGCGCGGACCTATGTGACACGTACAGGGAGGGAGAAATACCACGTTCAAGTTACTCAGCATTTTCCTTTCCAGTGGCCCAACGCCCCCCATCCCCGCCAGGCCCCCCGCCAGGCCCAACATGCCCCCCATCCCCGCCAGGCCCCCCGCCAGGCCCCCCGCCAGCCCCAACATGCCCCCCATACCCGCCAGGCCCCCCGCCAGGTCCCCCGCCATGCCCAACATGCCCCCCATCCCCGCCAGGCCCCCCGCCATGCCCAACATGCCCCCCATCCCCGCCAGGCCCCCCGCCAGGCCCCCCGCCAGGCCCAACATGCCCCCCATCCCCGCCAGGCCCCCCGCCAGCCCCAACATGCACCCCATCCCCGCCAGGCCCCCCGCCAGGCCCCCCGCCAGGCCCAACATGCCCCCCATCCCCGCCAGGCCCCCAAGCCAGCCAGTGGCCCCAAATCCAGATAGAATTAAACTCACTTGTTGGTCTGGAGGACCGTAGAGTAGCGCATACTGGGGGAGGACCCCATCCACAAGTTTCTCCAACTCCTCTCCAGTGAAGGCAGGGGCCCTTTCCCCAGTCGCAGCAGCCATTGTCCCTTCCAGACCGAGGTCACAGCAACACTTGCAGTATAGGTCCTCTCCTGTGAAAGTTCAAGTCGCAAGTGGATAAGTAGATAGAAAATGGCGGTCACGTCCGCGGCGGTGCGTACCGCGGCGGTGTGTCCCGCCACCGCCGGCGCCCTTCGCCATTGGCTCCTGAAACCCATAGGCTTCAATGTTAACCAATGCGGCTTCGCGCCGCGGTCTTGGCCCGCCGCCCGCCGCGGTGTGCCACGCCAGCGCATTGACCTCACATCCCATTGTCACACTTCACAGGTCAGGCAGCCGCCATTTCCAGGGCCCACATGGCTCAATTTCAACTGCGTCACACAGGCCTAGGCCTTGCATAGCCACTCATACACGCCATTCACTGCATAGAGAATCGTATACTGTGCTAGCTGTGAGTACGTACCTGTGGGTTGCCTGACTGTGTGCTCCATGTTGTCCTTCCTAGGCACCGTCCGCTGGGTTGGGCGAGGAGACGGATGAATCCTCCCGTGTACCGACCGCTGGTGGACCTGTCGACAATGGAAGAACGCCACATTATCCTGACCTACCGTCTTAACCGTGCCACTATCCATGAACTGTGTGCCCGGCTGGAGCCCGACCTGATGTCCCCCATCCGCCAACCCACAGGGATTCCCCCTCTGGTGCAGGTCATGTCAGTACTCCATTTCTTGGCAAGTGGGTCATTTCAGACAACCGTGGGAATTGCTTCTGGGATGTCTCAGCCCATGTTTTCAAAGGTGTTATCCAGAGTGTTGTCTGCCCTGATGAAATCCGTGAGGAACTACATCATTTTCCCTGAGGTGGGCGAATTGGCTACAGTGAAGGGTGATTTCTACACCCTTGGACATATTCCCAACGTAATTGGTGCCATTGATGGGACCCATGTGGCTTTGGTTCCCCCAAGAGACAGGGAGCAGGTGTACAGGAACAGAAAAAGTTACCATTCAATGAACATCCAGGTGGTGTGTTTGGCTGACCAGTACATCTCGCATGTAAATGCCAAATTCCCAGGGTCAGTGCATGACGCCTACATCCTGAGGAATAGCAGCATCCCTTACGTGATGGAACAGCTACAGAGACACCGTGTATGGCTAGTGGGGGACTCTGGGTACCCCAACCTGTCGTGGCTACTGACCCCAGTAAGGAATCCCCGGACCAGGGCAGAGGAACGGTACAATGAGGCCAATGGGCGTACTAGGAGGGTGATCGAACGCACCTTTGGCCTCCTAAAGGCCAGGTTTCGCTGCCTGCATATGACCGGTGGATCCCTAATGTACTCACCTAAGAAGGTGTGTCACATCATCGTGGCCTGCTGCATGCTTCACAACCTGGCTTTGCGCCGCCAGGTGCCTTTCCTGCAGGAGGATGGTCGAGACGGTGGTGTTGTGGCAGCGGTGGAACCTGAGGAGAGTGACGAGGAGGAAGACGACGGGGCTGAAACAGACAACAGGGACAGAATCATTGAACAGTACTTCCAATAGGACACAGGTAACATTTCAAAGATAATTTAGTAAAAGTTAACTACTCTGCAGCATCTCTGCTGCCTGTCTATTTGCCCCAGTGTATGATGACTGAGTTTTGGCTTTTCCCTCCCTATTTCAGATCTGGGGTCCCCACTACGAGTCCTGTGCTTCGTTTCCCCATGGACTACAGCTTTGTGGCAGCTGTTTGTTGACTTCACCATGTACAAGGACATATTTGCACTGTCATGTCAATTACAATCTATTGAAATCACAGCCAGACTCCTGATATTTTGGTGCAAAATAGGTGTTTATTGAAGTGCTCAAAATGGGATGGGTGGTTTCAAGTGGGTGGGGGCTATGGTGAAGGAATGTCCATGGCAGAGTCCAGAGTAACAGTCACACAGGTGCATTGTCCAGAGGCCTGTGGAGAGATGGAGCATGGGCAGTTCGAGGATGGACAGGGTGACAATGTGGGACAGTGGGATGACATCAGGTGGTATCCATTGCTGGCGGGGGTCTTGACATCCTACTCTGTCTTGCGAGATCTCAGGGCCCTCTTGCGGGGTGGTTCTTCTCCTGCAGGAGGTGGGGGTCTGGTGGGCTGCTGCTGTGCGGGGGCCTCCTGTCCACTAGCGCCGGCGGAGGTGGATGGCTGTTCTTGGTCCCGGCTAGTGGCAGGGGCCCTTGGGTGTTGTTCAGTGTCCGCCCTGCTGTTTACGAGGTCCTGCAGCAGCCCTACCATGGTAACCAGGGTGGTGTTGATGGCTCGGATGTCCTCCCTGTACCCCCGATAGTGTTCCTCCTGCAGCACCTGGATCTCCTGGAACCGGGCCAGTACCGTCGCCATCGTCTCCTGGGAGCGGTTGTATGCTCCCATGATGGTGGTGAGGACCTCGTGGAGAGTGGGTTCCCTGGGCCTCTCCTCCCCCCCCTGTCGCACAGCTGCCCGCCGAGTTGCCCTGTTTCCCTGGGCCTCTGCCCCCTGGCCGGTGTGCCCACTACCACTGCCCCCAGGCCCCTGTTGTTGTTGGGGTGGTGGGTTATCCTGGGTGCCCTGTAGTGGTAGACACACCGCAGATTGACGCGCCCTGGAGACAGAGGCATGGGCCCGCTGGGTGGGAGCTGTGCTGGTGTTCCCAGAGGGGTTAGGGTCTATAGTGGCCTGTGCCTGTGTGAGGGGAACCGACTGTCCAGAGGTCCCCGATGGTCCGGGCTGGTCATCGGTGTCCAGATCGACAGAGGTGCTGTCATCGCTGACGGCCTCTTGGGTGGGGGGTGTGGATAATTCTGGCCCCTCCGCCGCGGTGTGTTGATGGTCGGGTCCTGCAGGGGTATAGAGGTATGGTTATAGTTTCAATGTGTGGCATATGGGTGTATCTGTGGGTTCTCGTGTCCCCAAGTGCTGGCATTCGTGTGTGGGGGCTTTGGTGAGGGTGGCTTGTGGGGGGGATGTGTATATGCATTGGGCATGCTTTGGTGATGGGTGTCCATGCTTAGTGGACGCATGCAGGCCTAGGTTTTGGGATGAGTGGGTTGTGATGGTGAGACATTGGCGGGGAATAGGTGTGGTGGGGGTGGGGGTGAGGATGGTGGTGGGGGTGAGGATGGTGGTGGGGGTGAGGGTGGGGGTGAGGGTGGGGGTGAGGGTGGGGTTCGAGGATGGGGGTGAGGGTTGGGGTCTGATTTGGCATGCAGGTGGGGGGGAAGCAGTATTGAAGCTTCAACTTACCAGTATCCATTCCTCCGCCGACTCCTGCGAGGCCGTCAGGATGCAGGATGTTCAAGACTTCCTCCTCCCATGATGTGAATTGTGGGGGTTGAGGTGGGGGTCCTCCGCCAGTCTTCTGCACGGCGATGTTGTGCCTGGATACCATGGAACGCACCTTCCCCCGTAGGTCGTTCCATCGCTTCCTGATGTCTTCCCGATTTCTGGGGTGCTGTCCCACTGCGTTCACCCTGTCGACAATCCTCTGCCATAGCTCCGTCCTCCGGGCAATGCTGGTGTATTGGACCTGTGTGCCGAACAGCTGGGGCTCTACACGAACGATTTCCTCCACCATAACCCTGAGTTCTTCGTCTGTGAAGCGGGGTTGTCTTTGGGGTGCCATGGGGTGGTGTGTATGATGTGTGGGGTGGAGTATGTGTATTTAAGTGAGTTGAGTGTGGTGGTGTGTGTTGTTTTGTGTGTGGATAGTGTGTGGGTGATGGTGTTGAGTGGCTGTGGCTGTTATGTTTTGGATGCTGGTGTCTCGCTCTTGCCTTCTTTACGATTTTGTAAGCGTAGGGGTTTGTGGGTGATGTGGGTGGGTGTTTTATATTGTATTGTGTGTGTGGGAGTGGTGTGTGTATGTGTATCAGGTGTGTGGGATTCAAATCGTCCAATGTGGGTGAGTTTTGTTCGTTGGTGTGTATTCTGACCGCGCCGGTGTGTCCCGCCAATGGAATACCGCGTTTGAATGACCGCCGCGTGGATTCGTGGGTCGTAATGGGATGGGCGTATTTCTGTTGGCGTGGCGGTGGAGGTTTGGTCACCTCCACCTTTCCGCCGACCGCTGGTCTGGCGGTCTGTTGTGGCGGTCGGATTTTCGGAGGTTTGCCTTCTGCGGGTCAGAATGACCGTGGCGGGTTTCCGCGACCGCGGCGGGATTATGGAGGATTTCTGAGCCGGCGGTAGGCGCCTTTTACCGCCGAGGTCAGAATGACCACCTAAGTCTTTTTCCATGGTTGCTAAGCACCAGCATTCTGCTGTTGTTATCTCTCGGACTAGGGGGTGGAGGGTGAGCTTGCGTTCGAACTTGGCTAGCTAGACATCTGAGGGTCTGCCTTCTTCTTCTGTTTGAACATTGTGCTGTCTGATGATGTTGGAGTTGTCATCAGACTCTGCTCTCTGCATTCTATGATGAGTCCACCTCTGCTCACTTCGTTACTTCATTGACTGAAGGAGAGGCAGACCTTGCATATTGTGTTGTTGTGCTCGAGGAGAGGCAGAGATTGCAGACTTGTTGATGGTCAGTCCAGGCAAACTTGGAATGATGCTGGAGGCTGCACTGGAAGGGCATTCTTTCAATCACTGTCCTTGCATCTTTGGGGTTCTCGAGACAAGGGGCAAAGGGTCCCGGATTAGAACCACCAGGAGATGCTGAGTCTTCCTTGTTTGTCAAGTTAGGACCAAAAACCAGGAGCAAGGATCTGCTGCAGTGGGTTTTTCTGTGAGTATGGGAGTTAAGTGATCAAGTGGCTTGGTGGTAAAGCGTTGTTAAGCCCTGAATACATAGCCTGATCGGTACACCTCAAAATGCTATGGCCAAAAATCCAACAATGGAGCTGCTGCCGTTTGTCAACTAAGGGATGAGTTGATATAACTTGTGATTTGAAAAGACTTCTTCAAAGAAAAACAATTTGCAAATATCCAAGCCAAACACTAGATGGAGGTATGCAGAGAATTGTTTATCCATAGCCTCACAAGCTAAGAACACGTTGTTTGAATTACAAAGGGAACCAGAAGCCTATTTATCAGCTCACATTTGTCCTAAAAAGCAGCAACCATATCATGCCTTCGCTCTGGTCACTCAAAAGACTGCTGGGCAAGCCTTCACTTTAAACCATTTTGTATAACATGTAAACCATGCAGCCAGATACATAACTAAGAATTTTGAGCCCTGCCATCTGTCAATAATAGTAATGGCAAATTATGACTTGTTTCTTATATAATGCTCCTTGCTGCTCCTCTGCTATTTCTAACCACTGTAAGTAACAATTATTAATGTTACATAGTTTAATTTAATGGTGTTCAATTTGCTGAAAGGCTGATTTGGACTTGCTGGCATTCAAAAGTGTGACCTGAAGAATACACACATCTTAATTGGGAGCTAACTTGTGGGATACACTACTGAAACTGACATTGCTGAAACTATTAGCCATCCTCATGACCAAGTTACAAGGTATTCATGACAGGTTTCTCTGCACATTGGATCTAACCTCTAGATTGCCCAGCCATACCTGTAAGAATTGGGGATATCTTTCAAAGTTCTAAGAAGACATCAATCACTTCTAAACTTCTCGTCCACTTAGTCTTGGGCCTGAGAAATCAGAGCCAGGATAAGACGTCTTAATGATCTCCCCAAACATAGAATGTATCCAACAAAAACGTTTTCCCAACTGTCAGCTAGATCCCTAAGATTAGTCATTGACAGTATGGACTCCAGTACTCATTTCCTATCCATCTACAACTTCAAAGGACACAAGGATTCCACTTTCGCACACTGACCTTAGCAATGATTCAGGAGAACCACCAACACCACCAGGAATGGAATTTCTCATGGCAACTCTTCATGTACCACCTTTGAAACAAAGAAATCTTAGGCCCTCATGTATCAAGCAATTTTACAGTTGGTAAAGCACTGATTCGTAAACCAGAGCAGTTCAAAAGATCACTCCCCAAAATGGCAATTTTTAATTCTACAAATCCTAATAGATGTTCAGTAATAAGTTACTGAATCTTACTGAATTGCTAATTGGTTTAAGTAATACATACAGATTCAGTATTTGGAAGCAGGGGTGTTAAGGGCATCCCTTCCAGATACCAGATCCTTAAGCTATGTATTATTGTTTGGCGACTGAAATGCGGTCTCAAAACCACATCCTCAAAGGAGGTAGTAGGCTATTTGGAAACGGGAAGGGGTCACCTACGGACCACTTCCCCTTTCTTAATGTTCACAAAAACATTTGTAAGACTATGCAGTGTTCCATAAGACCACTTTCTGCTTTCTTTTTTTTTAAACACATACCATGTTCCTTTAAGGAAAAAGAGATGCATTAAAAAAACTTAAAGCAGGGACAGACATAGTGGTCTGCTGACCCCAGCAGGCCACCTTGCCTTTCGTTGTAGCCAATCGCAGTAAGTCACCATTTGTGGCCTACCTCATGCATATTAATGAGGCAGGTTGCACTTAGACCCACTATGAATTGCTATCTTGTGTACCAACCAATTAGTAGATAGGTCTGCTCACAAAATACCAATGGAGCCAGTGCGCAAATTGCACCCACTTCAAACAAATCTAATTTTGTACATTTCATTTAATAATTTACAAAACATTATTTGTCACAATTTGCAATTCCTTAAATGGAATATTTGTACATGAGGGCCTCAGTTTGAAGAAATGTACCATGCAGCACTCCATAAAAACATTAAAAAAACAAATAAATTGTCATTAGGGGCAAAGTTGCTAAAACAACACGGGGAAAACATTTATTTATTAGAAGAATTACTAGAAAGCGCCATACCACTGCTAGCACAAAGTATTTCAGTAACAACTAAGTAAGTCATTGAGAGATTAAATGAATACACTCTAAATAACTCCAGTAGTGTAACTAGGGTTACTTCACCAACTATAATGTACGTAAATGGTGTATTTGTCTTGGCATGATGACGTTTTCATCTTTTTCCTGAACAGAGGGGGGCATGCACATTTCATAAGGTAGTTTTTCCCTTCTTTGTCAGCAGCTACAGAGAGGATCCAGGGCAAATTTATTAAAAAGTTGCATCACTTCTGAACCGCGCAACGGGGTGCAAAAGCGAAGCAACCCTTAAAATGTGATTTATCAAGCCACACAAGGCCACCATGGGTAGCCCTGAGTGGCTTGATAAATCCAAAGTAGTGCAATGCAGCACAAATCACTGAGTTGAGTGATTTTGCCACAGGGAGGTGTTCCATGGCAGGTATTAGGGTGTTCCAACTCAACACCCATGTATTTTGATCCATTCCGAGATTTAACATAAATAGTAGACCTGGGAATTTGCCAAAACTGTTACATGAGGCGTAACCAGGAGAAAAAAGTTTATTTCTGCTGTGTGTCCTCTTTCTATGCATTCTGCAGCACACACAGAAAGAGGAAGATACCTCAGAGTATTGTTTTTGGGCAGGGAGGTGCCCCTTCCTCCACAAACACAATTGTACTTACAAAACAGGCATCCTTGCACTGTGGTGCAAGAGTGCCTGCCCATTGGGAAACAGCAGAAATGTGCTGCATAATGTTAGATACGGCCCATTCCTGCCCTTTCCCTGTCATGCACCCCAGCACAGCAAGGTTACTTGTTATGTTGCACTGCATGATGTTTTGGTAAATGTGTCCCTTAATTCCCAAACAAGACAATCTAAACTTTGGAGACTTTGAGCTAAATTTGCCCTGCGGAGTGTAGGGAGCATTGTGCTACATAAAAATAAATTTTTTAAGCTACACAAAACAGAAACCAAGCCATGGACGGTTTGATGGCTAATGACAAATGTTTTAAACAGGATTCTTTCTTTGATAGTCATCAAATGAAGCAGATCAAGAATAGGAGAGTTACGCTCTTTACCAGAAGTGCCAGTAATCATCCACTCAGCAGCATTTTGTACAAGAATATGTATTGTTATTGAGCAAAACCAAATTGAAACTCTTAGCCAGAATTCTGGCTAACAGATTGACACAGGTGACTAGGTACCTGGTTCACACTGAACAGTGGGGATTTATGCAGGGATCTCAGCACATACCACTGTCTACGCAGAGTCCATGCAATGCTGGCTTGATACCATACACTCACTCTCCACTCCTCTTGAGGCTAGTGATTGCATCACTCATGAAGTGAATTATGTGTGATGCGCAGTTCTGAGGACTTCACTGGTGCAATGGCTTTGAGGACCACCTACCACTCTATGAGGTAAGAGTTCCACTCTATATGTGCTGCCTGAATATCTCTGACCATGACTGCTCCATAGGCTGCTCCTCTATGGTGGAGCCCATGAGCTAAGGTTAACAGGGACAAATTGCTCTTAGTACCTCTTAAAGGTGATAACTCTACGACGGTCAGGCAATCCCAGATCCCAATACATTGTCTTACCTTCCAATATTGTGCTGTCCATATTACATTAGGACGGGTTTGACCTGGAGTTTCCATCTCTGACCCCAGGGGCCTATTCCCCTGATGTATGATCAGATGCGCAAACCTTCCTCTCAATAATCTAGGTCAGGCAGCCCTGTTTGCAATTATGCTGCTACCTCAGTTCTTATATATCATGCATCCAAGATCCACGTAAATAAAGACTGGATCTTTGGAGGCAACGAAGACCCAGCCTTCCTGTTGAAGTGTCCCTAATCGGACAGCAACATAAAGAAGGGCTGTTATATGGAGACCTTCTCCCTAGCACCCTCCCAGAGATATCATGCATACCCTTTCTATCCCAGAGAGCAGCACTCTGATGGTCCCAAAAAGGCTGTCAACTCATACAGGAAACTCCCTGTGGCACAGAACATGGCTCACACACCCTGCCTATGAGAAGGGTTCAAGTTCTGGGACCTCATTGCAATTTCCAAATTAGGGAACGTTTGGACAGGTTCACAAATAAAAATACTTTAGTGATTTACAGGCAAAGTTCGCTTTGGATATGTCTCAATTCAACACACACTGGTGATGCACCAGTCCACAATGACCAACCTGCTGGAATTCACACATCCTCCTCCCTTACAAACATTGGGTAGAAATCACTAAACAATACCTTTGTACTTCACGATGAAGGATAGTAATAGAATGTGCGGAGTTAATGAATATAGGGGCATATTTATACTCCGTTTGCGCCGAATTTGCATCGTTTTTTTCGACGCAAATTCGACGCAAAACGAACTCCATATTTATACTTTGGCGTTAGACGCGTCTAGCGCCAAAGTTCATGGAGTTAGCGTCATTTTTTTGCGTGAACACCTTCCTTGCGTTAATGATATGCAAGGTAGGCGTTCCCGTCTTAAAAAATGACTGCGATGCATATGCGTCGTATTTATACTCCCGGGCAAAAATGACGCCCGGGAGTGGGCGGGACTAAAAAACCCGCATTTGCGCCGGATTTTAGCGCCTGGGTCAGGGCAGGCGTTAAGGGACCTGTGGGCTCAGAATGAGCCCAGAGGTGCCCTCCCAAGCCCCCAGGGACACCCCCTGCCACCCTTGCCCACCCCAGGAGGACACCCAAGGATGGAGGGACCCACCCCAGGGACATTAAGGTAAGTCCAGGTAAGTATTTTTTTTTATTTTTTTTGTGGCATAGGGGGGCCTGATTTGTGCCCCCCTACATGCCACTATGCCCATTGACCATGCCAAGGGGACAGAAGTCCCCTGGGCATGGCCATTGGGCAAGGGGGCATGACTCCTGTCTTTGCTAAGACAGGAGTCATTTCAATGGGGGATGGGCGTCGTAAAAAATTGGCGCAAATCGGGTTGTGGCGAATTTTTTGCCTCAGCCTGACTTGCACCATTTCTGGACACCCATACGCCATTTTCCCCCTACGCCGGCGCTGCCTGGTGTACGTCGTTTTTTTTAATGCACACCAGACGGCGCCGGCGGCTAACGTCATTGAATAAATACGGCGCCCGCATGGCGCTTCAGAATGGCGTTAGCCGGCGCTAATTGTTTTGACGCAAAACTGCGTTGGCGCTGTTTTGCGTCAAAAAGTATAAATATGGGCCATAATCTCTTATATACCCAGGAGGTTGAATTTCTCTTCTGAGTCTTATCTCATTTAACATGAAGGTTGGCATATTGGGCCCACAAGGAACATGCTCTCTAGCATTACTTCGTTCTTGTGCAACTACCCCCATGTCACTCGTGCCCTGGGAAGACCTAGATAACTCACCATCCGTCATCAACATTTATGCACTGTTTCCTTTGTCCTGGTCTCTTACCTCCTGCTACCCCCTCTTTGATACAAGGCCACCCACCTATTATTCCTCTTTTGATCATTGTCCAATTCAACTGAAAAACGAAGAGCACGTGTTACCCTAAATGGGCCTCTGAACTTAGACAGACCAGTCCCTTTCCAACCACAATGAGGTTTAACCCAGTCGCCTTCACATATACATTTGTTGGATCTGTCCTCCTCAAAAAGATCCTTGTCCATGCTACTCCGTTGAGTTTGCCTAAACATCTCCTTCATCCATGCAGGAACTAACTTCATTCTGAGCATTCTCCCTCACATCATTTCAAATGGGGTCTTACCAGTCAGTCCATGTGCACTCGTGCGATAAGCCAAGCCCATCTCCATCACCATCCTTCCAACCTCCAGTCCGCCGGCAACAGCCATCTGAATGGTACCTTTGACCATCCTATTAGCCCTTTCCACAACTCCCTTACTTTGTGAATTATACAATGAGGTGTGATTGTGTATAGTCCCAAAGAACTCCAAAAAACTCTTCACCTCAAGTGTAGTTAACTGTGTACCATTATCCATGATGATAATCAATGGAATACCTTCTTCACACATAACTTCTTTCAAAGGTGAAACAGCTGCTCTGGTAGTGTTTTCTTTCATAAATGTAACTAGTATCCAGCTTAGTATGCTCGTCCACCATAGCATATCTCATTTCTCCTCTCAATTCATTCATAGGTCCAATGAAGTCCAAACACACAGCGTGCCTCACTTTGCCCAGATCCTTTATGTGCTCCACATCTGCCTGTGCTTCTACCTTCAAGCATTTCTCTTCTTCTCTACATACATTGCACCCTTCCACACACGTATCTACTTGTTCATCCATGCCAGGCCAACAGCATTTGGCTCTCAACCTTTTTTAGTTTTCGATTGGCCCAGGTCCACCTCATGTGTCATTCCTACAAGTATTAGGCATAATCCATGAGGAGGAATAATTTGTTCGCCCCTCATGATCACCGTATCCTCACACACAGACAACTCATCCAGGACCTTGAGGTATGGTCTAACAGAGAGTACCAAAGAACTCTCCCTCCTTCCTCCCAACAAACTCAGACATTTTACCTCCTTAAGAGTTTGATCAGACTCCATCTCCTTCGCTCATTCCTGCACGGAAATAGCATGCACACTACTAACATAAAATACATCCATCACGGATGCCACTGCACCTTCACTCTCATTCGCCAAGACAGCCGGGCCATCCACCTCACGCTAATCCAAAGACAACCTCAACAAACAGCCAGCGGGACAGTTCCTCCACCCCTGAATATGGTCTAATGTGTAGCAATATTCATATGGTGAGCAGCCAGCCTAGCTAACCTCTCAGAGCCCTTATCTGCCCCCCGGTAACAATATCTTAACCAAGGGCTTGTGGTCTATTTGCAGAATGAATTTTAAACTCCACAGGTGAGTCCAAAAGTACTCCGCTCCCCAGGCTGCCACAAGTGCCTCACGTTCAATCACAGAGTAGTTTCTCTGAGAGGTGGTCAGGGTTCCAGACATAGGTGGTCATTCTGACCTCGGCGGTAAAAGGCGCCTACCGCCGGTCAGAAATCCTCCATAATCCCGCCGCGGTCGCGGAAACCCGCCACGGTCATTCTGACCCGCAGAAGGCAAACCTCCGAAAATCCGACCGCCACAACAGACCGCCAGACCAGCGGTCGGCGGAAAGGTGGAGGTGACCAAACCTCCACCGCCACGCCAACAGAAATACGCCCATCCCATTACGACCCACGAATCCACGCGGCGGTCATTCAAACGCGGTATTCCATTGGCGGGACACACCGGCGCGGTCAGAATACACACAAACGAACAAAACTCACCCACATTGGACGATTTGAATCCCACACACCTGATACACATACACACACCACTCCCACACACACAATACAATATAAAACACCCACCCACATCACCCACAAACCCCTACGCTTACAAATTCGTAAAGAAGGCAAGAGCGAGACACCAGCATCCAAAACATAACAGCCACAGCCACTCAACACCATCACCCACACACTATCCACACACAAAACAACACACACCACCACACTCAACTCACTTAAATACACATACTCCACCCCACACATCATACACACCACCCCATGGCACCCCAAAGACAACCCCGCTTCACAGACGAAGAACTCAGGGTTATGGTGGAGGAAATCGTTCGTGTAGAGCCCCAGCTGTTCGGCACACAGATACAATACACCAGCATTGGCCGGAGGACGGAGCTATGGCAGAGGATTGTCGACAGGGTGAATGCAGTGGGACAGCACCCCAGAAATCGGGAAGACATCAGGAAGCGATGGAACGACCTACGGGGGAAGGTGCGTTCCATGGTATCCAGGCACAACATCGCCGTGCAGAAGACTGGCGGAGGACCCCCACCTCAACCCCCACAATTCACATCATGGGAGGAGGAAGTCTTGAACATCCTGCATCCTGACGGCCTCGCAGGAGTCGGCGGAGGAATGGATACTGGTAAGTTGAAGCTTCAATACTGCTTCCCCCCCACCTGCATGCCAAATCAGACCCCAACCCTCACCCCCATCCTCGAACCCCACCCTCACCCCCACCCCCATCCTCACCCCCACCCTCACCCCCACCCTCACCCCCACCACCATCCTCACCCCCACCACCATCCTCACCCCCACCCCCAGCACACCTATTCCCCGCCAATGTCTCACCATCACAACCCACACATCCCAAAACCTAGGCCTGCATGCGTCCACTAAGCATGGACACCCATCACCAAAGCATGCCCAATGCATATACACATCCCCCCCACAAGCCACCCTCACCAAAGCCCCCACACACGAATGCCAGCACTTGGGGACACGAGAACCCACAGATACACCCATATGCGACACATTTAAACTATAACCATACCTCTATACCCCTGCAGGACCCGACCGTCAACACACCGCGGCGGAGGGGCCAGAATTATCCACACCCCCCACCCAAGAGGCCGTCAGCGATGACAGCAGCTCTGTCGATCTGGACACCGATGACCAGCCCGGACCATCGGGGACCTCTGGACAGTCGGTTCCCCTCACACAGGCACAGGCCACTATAGACCCTAACCCCTCTGGGAACACCAGCACAGCTCCCACCCAGCGGGCCCATGCCTCTGTCTCCAGGGCGCGTCAATCTGCGGTGTGTCTACCACTACAGGGCACCCAGGATAACCCACCACCCCAACAACAACAGGGACCTGGGGGCAGTGGTAGTGGGCACACCGGCCAGGGGCAGAGGCCCAGGGAAACAGGGCAACTCGGCGGGCAGCTGTGCGACAGGGGGGGAGGAGAGGCCCAGGGAACCCACTCTCCACGAGGTCCTCACCACCATCATGGGAGCATACAACCGCTCCCAGGAGACGATGGCGACGGTACTGGCCCGGTTCCAGGAGATCCAGGTGCTGCAGGAGGAACACTATCGGGGGTACAGGGAGGACATCCGAGCCATCAACACCACCCTGGTTACCATGGTAGGGCTGCTGCAGGACCTCGTAAACAGCAGGGCGGACACTGAACAACACCCAAGGGCCCCTGCCACTAGCCGGGACCAAGAACAGCCATCCACCTCCGCCGGCGCTAGTGGACAGGAGGCCCCCGCACAGCAGCAGCCCACCAGACCCCCACCTCCTGCAGGAGAAGAACCACCCCGCAAGAGGGCCCTGAGATCTCGCAAGACAGAGTAGGATGTCAAGACCCCCGCCAGCAATGGATACCACCTGATGTCATCCCACTGTCCCACATTGTCACCCTGTCCATCCTCGAACTGCCCATGCTCCATCTCTCCACAGGCCTCTGGACAATGCACCTGTGTGACTGTTACTCTGGACTCTGCCATGGACATTCCTTCACCATAGCCCCCACCCACTTGAAACCACCCATCCCATTTTGAGCACTTCAATAAACACCTATTTTGCACCAAAATATCAGGAGTCTGGCTGTGATTTCAATAGATTGTAATTGACATGACAGTGCAAATATGTCCTTGTACATGGTGAAGTCAACAAACAGCTGCCACAAAGCTGTAGTCCATGGGGAAACGAAGCACAGGACTCGTAGTGGGGACCCCAGATCTGAAATAGGGAGGGAAAAGCCAAAACTCAGTCATCATACACTGGGGCAAATAGACAGGCAGCAGAGATGCTGCAGAGTAGTTAACATTTACTAAATTATCTTTGAAATGTTACCTGTGTCCTATTGGAAGTACTGTTCAATGATTCTGTCCCTGTTGTCTGTTTCAGCCCCGTCGTCTTCCTCCTCGTCACTCTCCTCAGGTTCCACCGCTGCCACAACACCACCGTCTCGACCATCCTCCTGCAGGAAAGGCACCTGGCGGCGCAAAGCCAGGTTGTGAAGCATGCAGCAGGCCACGATGATGTGACACACCTTCTTAGGTGAGTACATTAGGGATCCACCGGTCATATGCAGGCAGCGAAACCTGGCCTTTAGGAGGCCAAAGGTGCGTTCGATCACCCTCCTAGTACGCCCATGGGCCTCATTGTACCGTTCCTCTGCCCTGGTCCGGGGATTCCTTACTGGGGTCAGTAGCCACGACAGGTTGGGGTACCCAGAGTCCCCCACTAGCCATACACGGTGTCTCTGTAGCTGTTCCATCACGTAAGGGATGCTGCTATTCCTGAGGATGTAGGCGTCATGCACTGACCCTGGGAATTTGGCATTTACATGCGAGATGTACTGGTCAGCCAAACACACCACCTGGATGTTCATTGAATGGTAACTTTTTCTGTTCCTCTACACCTGCTCCCTGTCTCTTGGGGGAACCAAAGCCACATGGGTCCCATCAATGGCACCAATTACGTTGGGAATATGTCCAAGGGCGTAGAAATCACCCTTCACTGTAGCCAGTTCGCCCACCTCAGGGAAAATGATGTAGTTCCTCACGGATTTCATCAGGGCAGACAACACTCTGGATAACACCTTTGAAAACATGGGCTGAGACATCCCAGAAGCAATTCCCACGGTTGTCTGAAATGACCCACTTGCCAAGAAATGGAGTACTGACATGACCTGCACCAGAGGGGGAATCCCTGTGGGTTGGCGGATGGGGGACATCAGGTCGGGCTCCAGCCGGGCACACAGTTCATGGATAGTGGCACGGTTAAGACGGTAGGTCAGGATAATGTGGCGTTCTTCCATTGTCGACAGGTCCACCAGCGGTCGGTACACGGGAGGATTCATCCGTCTCCTCGCCCAACCCAGCGGACGGTGCCTAGGAAGGACAACATGGAGCACACAGTCAGGCAACCCACAGGTACGTACTCACAGCTAGCACAGTATACGATTCTCTATGCAGTGAATGGCGTGTCTGAGTGGCTATGCAAGGCCTAGGCCTGTGTGACGCAGTTGAAATTGAGCCATGTGGGCCCTGGAAATGGCGGCTGCCTGACCTGTGAAGTGTGACAATGGGATGTGAGGTCAATGTGCTGGCGTGGCACACCGCGGCGGGCGGCGGCCGAAGACCGCGGCGCGAAGCCGCATTGGTTAACATTGAAGCCTATGGGTTTCAGGAGCCAATGGCGAAGGGCGCCGGCGGTGGCGGGACGCACCGCCACGGTATGCACCGCCGCGGACGTGACCGCCATTTTCTATCTACTTATCCACTTGCGACTTGAACTTTCACAGGAGAGGACCTATACTGCAAGTGTTGCTGTGACCTCGGTCTGGAAGGGACAATGGCTGCTGCGACTGGGGAAAGGGCCCCTGCCTTCACTGGAGAGGAGTTGGAGAAACTTGTGGATGGGGTCCTCCCCCAGTATGCGCTACTCTACGGTCCTCCAGACCAACAAGTGAGTTTAATTCTATCTGGATTTGGGGCCACTGGCTGGCTTGGGGGCCTGGCGGGGATGGGGGGCATGTTGGGCCTGGCGGGGGGCCTGGCGGGGATGGGGGGCATGTTGGGCATGGCGGGGGGCCTGGCGGGGGGCCTGGCGGGGATGGGGGGCATGTTGGGCCTGGCGGGGGGCCTGGCGGGGATGGGGGGCATGTTGGGCATGGCGGGGGGCCTGGCGGGGGGCCTGGCGGGGATGGGGGGCATGTTGGGCCTGGCGGGGGGCCTGGCGGGGATGGGGGGCATGTTGGGCATGGCGGGGGGCCTGGCGGGGGGCCTGGCGGGGATGGGGGGCATGTTGGGCCTGGCGGGGGGCCTGGCGGGGATGGGGGGCGTTGGGCCACTGGAAAGGAAAATGCTGAGTAACTTGAACGTGGTATTTCTCCCTCCCTGTACGTGTCACATAGGTCCGCGCCCATGAGAAGATCGGGATTTGGCGTGCCATCGCCAAGGAAGTCCGGGCCCTGGGGGTCCACCATCGACGGGGCACCCACTGCCGCAAGAGGTGGGAGGACATCCGCCGCGGGACCAAGAAGACCGCCGAGTCTCTGCTGGGGATGGCCTCCCAACGTAGGCGGGGTGCCTGCCGTCAACTGAGCCCCCTGATGTTCCGGATCCTGGCGGTGGCCTACCCTGATTTGGATGGGCGCGTGAGGGCAGCACAGCAGACACAAGGGGGTGAGTCCAAGCATTATCTACTCTGTTGTTGCGCAGTGGAGGTGTCTGGGTGGGGGAGGAGGGCTGGGGGTCCCCCTAGGCCAGGGCGATATCTGTAGGCTGGGCACCCCCGTAAGCCCCTGTGTCCCCAGCCACCACCCTCAGTAGTGTGTCAGTACAGCCATCCCTGGGCCGTGTCATCCATGGGTGCAGTTGTCAACTCTAGGCGTGTAGGGCATGTTCCACGGAATGCGTAGCGGACCCCAAGTGCGCAACTTAGTGCAGGGGGCATCTGTGTCTGTCATGTCCGCTAACTGTACCGGAGATCCATGTACTCAATATCCCTTTATTTCTCTCTCCCCCCCCCTTTTTGTTTGTCTTTCTGTGCTTGTGTGCATCAGCATCATCAGACGGAGGAGAAGTGGCATCGGGGCAGGAGGGAGCTGCATCTCACATGGCCCAGGAGGGCCATGCCACAGAGTCAGACTGGACCAGTGAGACGGAGGGCGAGGGGAGCTCCACGACGGGGACGACTGGACCCTGCAGCGAGACGGACACGTCCTCGGAAGGGGGCTCCCTTGCTGGGGTGGCACCATCCGTGCTCCCCGCCATTACAGGTACAGCCGCCACCCAGCGCACCATCTCTGCCCTCCCAGCAGCCCCTCAGCGTTCGCCCCGTGCCCGCTCTGCCAGGAAGCCGGGCATCTCCTTCGCCCCAGGCACCTCAGGCCCTGCCCCTGTTACCCCCGCTGCCCTCAGAGGAGAAGATTGACCTCCTCCGAACGCTCATTGTTGGGCAGACTACCCTTTTGAATGCCATCCAGGGGGTGGAGAGGGAGGTTCATCGCAGCAATGCGTACCTGGAGGGCATTCATTCGGGTCAGGCTGCCCATCAGCGATCGTTCCAGGCTCTGGCCTCAGCACTGACGGCAGCCATTGTCCCTGTCTCCTGCCTGCCTCTACTAACTCCCTCCTCCCAGTCTCCTGTTCCTCTGCCTGTCCCACCCACACCATCAGACCAGCCTGCACACACCTCAACACCCAAGAGAAGCTCATCCAAACATAAGCACCACAGATCACGCAGACATTCACACACGCAACATTCCGATGCAGACATGCCAACAGTCACTACCACCTCTGTGACCCCCACCTCCTCGTCTCCCTCCTCCCTCCCTGTGACGTCTACACTCACACCTCCATTCACCTCACCATCAGCCAGTGTTTCCATCACCAGCACACCCTCCACTCCAGTCCGCACACGTGCAGTCACCACCCCCACTGCCATTTACACGTCCCCTGTGTCCTCTCCCACTGTGTCTGTCACCCCCTCTTCCACACCACACAAACGCAGCCACCCACCCACCCAACAGCCATCCACCTCACGACAGCCTATCCCTCCTGCACCTGCACCCAAAGACAGCAAACGTGACTCACCTACAACCACATCCTCTCCCTCCACTCCCATTCCCACTGTACCTACCACTCTCCATTGTCCCAAGAAGCTCTTCCTCGCCACTACTAACTTCTTTCCTGACCCTGAGCCCCCCCCTCCTTCTCGTCGGGGTAAGAAGAGCACCTCAGCCACCACCAGCCCTGCAGCCCCCTTGACAAGGGTGCAGGGGTATTGGAGCCCGCCAGCCCGCATGTCTGGATCTTCGCCCAGCAGCAAGGGGACAGCCAGCCCACCCCCTGGGAAGAGGAGCAGAAGGCGGAAGGGGCGCCGCAGGAGCCCGCCTTCTACATCCCCCCCGGACACCACCCAGAGACAGTCACCAGCCACAGCTCCAAAGGGAGGAAAGGGCCACAGGCCAACGACTAAGGAGGGCAAGGGCAGCAAGTTGGAGAGGTCAGGCAGCAGGCCTGCTGCCCAGGAGGAGCCCACAACCCCCATAGCCACTGCCCCGGGAGGAACCGGCACAGCTGCCCCGGGAGAGCCCACCAGCCCCATAGCCGCTGCCCAGGGAGGACCCAGCCCAGCTGGCCAGGAGGGCCCCACCACCCACAGCCCAGGTGGGCAGTGAAGGAGCACCATCCCCGCTGCCCAGGAGGGCACCACCAGGCATTTAGCAGTTGGCCATAGACCGTCCGCCGTCTCAAGAACCGCTCAACTGGGCCCTTCAAGGCAAGAACCGCTGAACTGGGCCCCGCCGTCTCAAGAACCGCTGAACTGGGCCCTTCAAGGCAAGAACCGCTGAACTGGGCCCTTCAAGGCAAGAACCGCTGAACTGGGCCCTTCAAGGCAAGAACCGCTGAACTGGGCCCCGCCGTCTCAAGAACCGCTGAACTGGGCCCTTCAAGGCAAGAACCGCTGAACTGGGCCCTTCAAGGCAAGAACCGCTGAACTGGGCCCTTCAAGGCAAGAACCGCTGAACTGGGCCCGCCGTCTCAAGAACCGCTGAACTGGGCCCTTCAAGGCAAGAACCGCTGAACTGGGCCCTTCAAGGCAAGAACCGCTGAACTGGGCCCTTCAAGGCAAGAACCGCTGAACTGGGCCCTTCAAGGCAAGAACCGCTGAACTGGGCCCCGCCGTCTCAAGAACCGCTGAACTGGGCCCTTCAAGGCAAGAACCGCTGAACTGGGCCCTTCAAGGCAAGAACCGCTGAACTGGGCCCTTCAAGGCAAGAACCGCTGAACTGGGCCCCGCCGTCTCAAGAACCGCTGAACTGGGCCCTTCAAGGCAAGAACCGCTGAACTGGGCCCTTCAAGGCAAGAACCGCTGAACTGGGCCCCGCCGTCTCAAGAACCGCTGAACTGGGCCCTTCAAGGCAAGAACCGCTGAACTGGGCCCTTCAAGGCAAGAACCGCTGAACTGGGCCCTTCAAGGCAAGAACCGCTGAACTGGGCCCCGCCGTCTCAAGAACCGCTGAACTGGGCCCTTCAAGGCAAGAACCGCTGAACTGGGCCCTTCAAGGCAAGAACCGCTGAACTGGGCCCTTCAAGGCAAGAACCGCTGAACTGGGCCCCGCCGTCTCAAGAACCGCTGAACTGGGCCCTTCAAGGCAAGAACCGCTGAACTGGGCCCTTCAAGGCAAGAACCGCTGAACTGGGCCCCGCCGTCTCAAGAACCGCTGAACTGGGCCCCGCCGTCTCAAGAACCGCAGAACTGGGCCCTTCAGGGCAAGAACCGCTGGCCCTTTGGCAGACGTGCCAGGGCAGGATCTATCTCGGGCAGGGCTGCAGGATGTCCTCTGGCCAACTTGCCTCCTCCAGTGGCAGTGGGGTCTGTTATGGACTGTATGGACTGTGGCTTTGCTCTCCCCAGGATGGCCCAGTGGGCAGGCCACCCACTGTATGGACTGTATGGACTGTGGCTTTGCTCTCCCCAGGATGGCCCAGTGGGCAGGCCACCCACTGTATGGACTGTATGGACTGTGGCTTTGCTCTCCCCAGGATGGCCCAGTGGGCAGGCCACCCACTGTATGGACTGTATGGACTGTGGCTTTGCTCTCCCCAGGATGGCCCAGTGGTCATGGAGTCCCCTCGTGGATCTGGCGTCGTGTACTCAAGTGGCTGAGGTGCCCCCCCTTCCCTTCCCCCTGAGGTGCCTGTCCTATTTTCTTTCTGATGCCCCTGCAGTGTTCTCTCCGTGGAGTTCTTGTCGTGGGACTGGGCCTTGCCCCTTTGCACAGGACCCCTGTGATCCACGGACAGTGGTTGGACTACATTTAGTAGCTGTATATATTTTGTACATAGTTTATTTATTTATTGGGATTACTGGTGTACATATTTCAATATATCTGCCCGTTTATGATCTCTTCTTTTGGTCTTTGCATTATTTCGGAGGGGGGTGGTTTGTGGGTTGTGACAGTGATCTGTGGGAATGCATTGATGTGTGTGTTGTAGTGGGTGTGGGTGGGTGGGTGTGTGCCGGTAATCTTTTCCCTCCCCTGTGTCGTAGGTGCAGTACTCACCGATGTCTTCCGCGCCGCCGGGCGTGCTCCTGGTATATGAGGAGGAATAGGAGTGCGGGGATGACCTGTAACTCTGGCTCCATACTGCCGGAATCTCGCGTGGAGTGGGTAGAGGTGAGCGTTTTCCCGTTCGTAGTCTGTTTCCGCCGTGTTCTTATCGGCGGTGCTCCCGCCCCGGAAAAGGTGGCAGATTGGTGGGTCGTAATAGGGTGGGCGGTACTTTGTCTGCCGCCGGGCTGTTGGCGGGAACCGCCGCGCTGTTTGTTTGTACCGCTGTGGCGGTCGGAGTGTTAAGTTGGCGGGCTGTGTTGGCGGTTCCCGCCAGGGTCAGAATGCCATTTTTAATACCGCCGGTCTGTTCGCGGTCCGACCGCCGCCTCTCCGCCGACCGCCAAGGTCAGAATGAGGGCCATAATGCCACTGTTTTTTCTATTTTTTTGTGTATTTATGAAAGAACAGCTCCCAGCCCTGTGGCACTTGCATCGACTGTGAGAATAGACTTTAATATGGTGTTCAATTGTGTTAAAATGTCAACTCTACAAATTTCTCCTATCATTTGAGAAAAATGCTTCTGTTGCTCCTCTTCCTAACTAAAACAGCACCTTTCTTTAACAAAAGCCTTAAACATTCAGTCTTATATAAGAATCGTTGAACAAACTTGGCATACTATTCTATGAGGCCCAACAAGGACCTCAAACGATCTTTGTCAACCAGGTCCGAAGCCAACCTTATCACATTTAACAAATCTTCCTTGGGTTTCACACCATCAATAGTTATAATGTACCCTAGGTATTCCACTTGTTCCGCCAGAAATTTGCATTTGTCTCATCTTAATTATAATCCAGCCTCCTTTATTCTGTCAAGAGATTGCCTGAGAACCATGTTATGTTGTTCATTCTACGAAGTCACCAAATATCTAAATATCATCTTGGAAAAAGAGAATATTTGCCATGCCTCTGAAAAGTTCACTCATCATGCGCTGAAAGATGCTTGCTGCTGAACAGTTTAATAGGATGCTATTCAACTGAAAATGACCTTCCTTGGTAATAAAGGCTGTGGGGGCTTTAGATTCATCATGTAGCTTGAGTTGATGGTAGGCATTCTTTAAATCATGTTTGGAGAATTACCTCCCTCCACTTAGGGCCTGGATCAACCTTTATATTCGGCAACGGGTACCCACTTGCCACCACATTCTGGTTCAGGGATCTCAAATCCACACAAAATCTGTATTTGCCATCAGCTTTCTTAGTAATCACCACCAGAGGCATCTGGATGCCTCTACTGGTTCAATTATCCCAGATAAAACCATTTCTTCCACCATTCCCTATGCTGGTGCACGTGCCACTAAAGGAATCCTACGTACTTTATGTTGGACAGGAATTGGATCAGACCTTAACACAATTTTGTGGAGATAACCCTTAAAATAGCCAAATTTTTCTTCCTGGGCCTCCTCTAGAATATATGATAAGGAAGTGTCATTAAATATCATCACTTGATTGGCTGCTCTGGGATTGACTACAATGTTGAGATCATACTATTGTATCCAACCTGAAATGAGAGGTCCATCCTCCAACACGTACACTTTGCCTTTAATTACTTTCCTACTAAACCCCGCAGTTGCTTCCATGTATTCTACAATATCTATGTTTGCACCATGATATACCCACTGGATTATTGTCCTTAGGTAGGAACTTCACACTCTCCCAATGTTACAAAAACATACCTTTAGAAACAATGGTGTACATGGAACCTGAATCTATCATGAGTTCCACCATGCTACCATTCACTACAAACTCTACCCTGGGTCTGCTGCTCCTTCCCTGCACTTGTCGAAGTTGAGTGCACTAACTCTACTATCACTCTGTCAACAACGACCTGCCCCCAGAAGATACATGGTGCCTGGCTGGACCGGCAAGACGTGGCAATGTTTTGTCTCTTTCTCTTCCACTCCCCCTTTCCTTTTGGCAAACCTGCTGAGGTTTCTGTGCCCACCAGGAAGTGCCAAGAGGTGTTCCAGGAGGTCGGGGGCATACCATCGCCCCTGCAGACATCCTGCTTTTCAGGTGAGTGGCCCTGCCTCGACAGCACTGTGTCAACATCACCAATGTAGAAAATGTTATCTTGTTGTTCTGCCATATCGCTATCATCATTTCCTGCAGCCACTCTTAACTTTTTCTCTTGCTTACACACTGTTGCAAAATGACCCCTGCAGTCACATTTCCAACAATCCTTATTTATGGCTACACACTCATAAGACCAAGCAGTGTGAGAGAGTTACTCCCACATCTATAGCATACTCTAAGAGCTTATTTTGTTTTAGCAGTTACGTGAAGAGACTTAAACACTGCATCCACATTGAAGTCCTCCTTGGCAATAGTCCGAACTGCACTATTAGCCCCATCTTTCTTCACCATTTCACGCATACAGAGTGGAGATTGCTCTAGAACCTTGGCAATGTCAATTGCATCTTTGAGAGAGGGGTTCTTAGCTACCCATATGCACACTTGTGTTTTTTTGCATTTGCAATGCACTATTAGCTGGTCACAAACTAATTTATCCATCATTGCACTAAATTTACATTTCAAAGAAAGTTCTCTTAGTTTTGATACAAATTCAACTATCAATTCGGTCTCTCCTTGTGAGTAGGTATAACATTTGTAACAATTTAACACCAGGTTGACTTCTTTTGCAAATCTAAGCTCAAGATGTGTTTTAGTCTCTACATACATATCCTCAATAGGATTCCTTATGGGCTAAGTGACAGTGGGTAAGTTCTTAAAAATGCATTGTCCTTCCTTGCCTAAGTTGTTTAAAAGTAAGACTTTTTTCGTGAAGCACTAAACTTTGTACCATCCAATGCGTCAATGTTTGTTTCAAACATACTTATGAAATCCTCCCATTCTGTGGGTAAAGGACCTGGTTCTGACATAATAATTGGTGGTTAGACAATGGCACCCTGAGACTGCATGATGACCAAACAAGTGACGGACAGTGTGAAATAAGAGATCTGTGTTTGAGATGTGAGAATCGAACAACAAGTTGCGCTACATACTTTTCTAAATTGTAGCACTGAAAACTCACAGTTGGTTTATGAGTCACTGGTGCATTCACTTTGAATCACCATGCCCTCAGAAGTACAATAATGCAGATTAGGTTGATGTGCATATGATACACTCACCTTGAAGTACAGTACCCGCAAATGTACAATCATTTCTCTCCAGGTTAGATTGGTGTGTGTATCACCATGTGCAGTCAACACAAAAGTTGCTCCTGAAGCAAATAAGCTAATTAGATGTGCATACCACTGTAGGTGGCCAACAGAAAGCTTTTCCAATCACTGCAATGAGAATCTTCCCACTGTGAACACTGGTGTGCATATCGCTCTTGTGGGTGCCAACCAAGATGGTGGCCGTACGCAGAGCAGCTGTAGGATATATGCGGTGTCAGGCGGGCATGCATATCAGCTTGAGACTGTTGTGTGCCCCTTCTGCACACCTCTTTTTCTGAATGTACCGTTGAGCTCCCTGTGCGCACTTACTTCGGTGTTTCCCTGCACTCGGGGATGTTGGTGTTTCCAGGGTTGGCATTCGAGGTCGACAAGTTGGGAAATCCAACATTGATTCACTGCTAATGAAAGCAGCTTACTGCTCCTCACCAACAGATGATACAGTGGGCATGCCATGGGTTTCCAGCTGCGAGTCAGAGATTCTGGATGCCTAACTCATCACCAAATTCTTGTACCATTCTCCTATGTACAACAGGACACCACAGATGGTACGTAATCGGAGTATTTTTATAATGGTTCCTCTACAACTCGATTCAGCTGCCCCTCTGCCAGCCAGACTCCTACTGGCATTCCTGGAATGCCTGCATATGAGCCGTAGTCTGGAACTTGGAGAGAATTCACACTCCAAGTTCCAGTTACATAGCGTCTTAAGATCACAACAACTCCCTTCTCCTTTTATATTACTAAGAAGATCATATAAGTGTGAGACAGCACACCTCTCTTTATCAAAGGTCAATGGGTATTTTTCAAAGGATGTGATCACTCTTGTCACCCCTTGCTTGATGCGTGAATCCTGATGCCAGTGCAGGTAGCAGAAACATTCCATTTCCACTAGACCAAATTCCCCTTTTAACTGGTCAGAAGTTTTAACTTTTTCTGGTTCTTGCATCCCCTGTCCAGCCAGTGATAAAAGGCAGGTCTGTTTAGGCCTGGTGTGAATTCACGGTTTACCCAGAAAGGTGGAAAGGGTAAGTGGAACAATGATAGTTTGTTTTGACTGCTAAACCAGCCCAGAGATGCAGTGTAGCCCTCATCACTTGAAACATAGTCTGAGATCTTTATGTGCTTTTAGTTTTCATGAGACTCCCCATAGTGGTCCACCACTCAAAGTGTGATCTATCATACACCACCCCTTTTCTGTTACATATCTGGTTGAATGTACAAGAATCACAGGTGAGCGGAACTTTACTAATTAAGGAGTTTGGGAGCCACCTGCCTGGTGTGTATTCAATGTGCACTGGTCCTTACTTATTTTTTACATTTTGCCCTGCCAAATAAAGTCACAGCATCAGGTTTGGAGTTTGGCTAAGTATTCTTTTGGGATGTATAAAACTGTGGAAGCATTTTCACTAATTAGAAATTGACATATTTAACCCATACAATATGTCATGTAGGCCTCAACTAAATGTTGCTTAACATGTGGCTTTGCACATTGAACTTTCATTAAGATGTGTATTTAGCTTAAAATACTGACAAATGCATTTTTCTCTTTCTCTACTATCTTCTTTGTTTTGCTCTAACCTGTGTCATGGTCATACGTGTACTCCTTTTCATGACACAAATGCATTCTTGAAACTGCAGACTAAATGGCGAATGTGTCAGGATTCAGCTTTCTTACACATTTGACCTATGTAAAAATTGATAATGTATTGAAATGTTAGTTAAACCTTTAAAGAATGTTTCTTTTTGAATAGAGCTTGTTAATAGAAGCATATGAGAACGGAACAATCTCATGGAATTCTTGAAACTGCAGACTAAATGGTGAATGTGTTAGGATTCAGCTTTCTTACACATTTGACCTATGTAAAAATTAATAATGTATTGAAATGTTAGTTAAATCTTTAAAGAATGTTTCTTTTTGAATAGAGCTTGTCAATAGAAGCATATGAGAATGGAACAATCTCATGGAATTATGTACTATACTTACTTTGCCTTGTTTTGTCTTATAGATAGAAGCTTTGAGAGAATGACCCAAATTGATAATTGTGATATGAGTTGTAGCTAAATGTGTCCTGTGTTTAAGGCATTCTTTGTTTAGTTTTCTAAATAAACAGAAGCTGTCCGGTTCCCATGAAGATATTGTCATTCTTTTTTGTTAATGATCTTTGTTAGTTTTGCTTATAAATTCACAGTAACTTGTAGTATCTATGTTTGAAAGATACAAATTACATAACATGCCATCCATATCATTACAACAACTTGAGCACCCCCACCCTTTCCGCTCTTAAGGAATCTATCCATGTGATAGTTATCAAATATAGTATATTGTTAGCATAGAAAGTGAGGACAAGGAACCTGATATTATGCCACTGAAAAGCCTCACCTGCATCCAGAAAGAAACGTATGTGCTTAGACAGCAGTATGTGTCCAATGGTTCAAGCTAATGAATTACAGATGGCCGAGCTCAGAGAGAGAACAGATGCAACCTTTTGTTACACACTGACGCTAGCAAGTAATCAATAAAACAAGCAAACCAAGAAGTTTCTCTAGTACAACAGATAAACCAGAATTGACAGTTCTCCAGAGAATGACCGAGTGAGGGGAGGAAGACAAGGAAGGGATGCACACAACCAATCAGCTTTGAAATCAAATTAGTAGGGAAAGATAAGACATAGGGATGATCAAAATATTTTGCAATATGTTACAACAGCAGCATACGTTATGCTTGTGCTGAGATTTTAGAACAAGGACATGTAGTCAGAGGAGGACACGTAGTCAAATTGCACAAATAACACGTAGTCAGGTGATTGCACCAGTGAATATAGGGGGTGTGAGGCTTGACTTTAATTGTGTAATGTTGCTCAAATATGCTATATTTGTTCATTGTCAGTCACGTGGTTAGTCTGATTCAGCAAAAACACATTATATAAAGGGCTACCTGTTGTAACCAAATTGAGAGTTAGGTGGTCTGCCAGCCTTTATCACTTAACTGTTGCTCATCTTTCTACTTCAATTAAGGGTTAACCAACAAATACGCCAGCCAGCCAGCCAGGAGAGTTCCGGAGGTCATCGCCGATGGCAGCCGATAGACAGGAGACTGCCCTTTGGGAATAGGATTGCACACTTTTCTGAGAAGGTAAGCAGACTACTTGTTCGTTCAAAGGTCTGTCTATCCACATGGGAAGTTTTCCCCCTTTGGTGGTCGCCTTCATAAGGTAAGGCCAACGCGGATTCTTTGAGTTAGAGCAATTGAAGCATGAAGTACAAGTTGTGATGAAGTAGAAATGGCTTGGTAAACGAGCACAAGGCATCTAAGGTATGCATAAGTAATCTCCACACCACAGGCTGGTGAGGAAAGCAGATCTGAAAGAAGAAATAGGTCTAAGGTGTGGACAAAGAAAACCCATTCTAAGGTGAGAGAGTCAACCCCAGACTATGGCCCTCATTCTGACCTTGGCGGGCGGCGGAGGCCGCCCGCCAAAGTCCCGCCGTCAGGTTACCGTTCCGCGGTCGAAAGACCGCGGCGGTAATTCTGACTTTCCCGCTGGGCTGGCGGGCGGTCGCCTTCAGACCGCCAGCCAGCCCAGCGGGAAAGAGGCTTCCACGATGAAGCCGGCTCGGAATCGAGCCGGCGGAGTGGAAGCTGTGCGACGGGTGCAGTTGCACCCGTCGCGTATTTCACTGTCTGCGCAGCAGACAGTGAAATACATGTAGGGGCCCTCTTACGGGTGGCCCTGCAATGCCCATGCCAGTGGCATGGGCACTGCAGGGGCCCCCAGGGGCCCCGCGACCCCCCCTACCGCCATCCGGATCTCGGCGGTCCGACCGCCGGGATCTGGATGGCGGTAGTGGGGGTCGGAATCCCCGCGGCGGTGCAGCAAGCTGCGCCGCCGCGGAGGATTCAATGGGGCCGCGGTACACTGGCGAGACCCCGCCAGTGGTGCCGGTCCGACCGCGGCTTTACCGCCGCGGTCGGAATCCCCATTGGAGCACCGCCGGCCTGTCGGCGGTGCTCCCGCGGTCCTCCGCCCTGGCGGTCAAAGACCGCCAGGGTCAGAATGAGGGCCTATGTCTGGAGAATTTGAAGAGAGCATAAATCTAAAAGAGCAAGTTGATTGAGGACTGGAAAAGTCATGTCACTATGGTTCATATCAGATGCAGTTCAGAATAAATACGCAAATACATTTTTTGAATAATGATTTAAAGAGAACTAAACAAGTTCAAAAGAAAGAAACAGAGAAAAGGGGGATAGCCATCCATCAAATACTAAGCCTAAGTACTCCATAGGTAAAATGTGACAAACAGTACAGACATGCAAGATGAATAGGGAGAAAAGTGCTACAGGAAAAGATAGGGTCTCCCTTACAATACATGATAAAGACATTTCCAAGTGACAAGAAAAGAATAAAGAAGTATAGTCAATGGCATAAGGGAACAACACAAAATATACACACATGGTCAAAAGATGGTTCCTTTGACAAAGACATTATAGCACACACATTAACACTTATTAGGGCTACGTATAAAGGAAATCAATTAAATAAAAGAGAATGCATTCTTAGTTTATGATCTATATTTGAAAACAGCTCCAAGAATATTGAAGACTTACTAATTAAAGACCCCCTTGAAGAGAAGATTAATGACACAGAGGCAAGACCCATGACACTCCAAGGACTCTCTGCATATGTAGGAATCTACTCAAATCTCCTTCCCCAACAACGGGATATGAAAACCCACCAGAAGTGCAAAATGTTGCAAATATTTAACAAAGCCCAAAAGGGGTACAGATGCAAGAAACAGAATTAACTCCTGGGGGGTCTGAACCTAAAACTGGAAGGTTGAAAACAGGACACCTTTTATTTAGGATAAATGAGGAAGATCGTGACAGATTAAAAATGCAGCACAAAACTGGGTACAGTCTGAGGAGTGAGCAGATGTTGCCTCAGAAAGAGAATGGGACACAGAGAGATGAAGAGGAGGACCTAGAAGACCTTATACAAACACCATAACAATCATACTATTCCTCACTGCCCACAACCCCACAACCCCTCATAGAAGGGAATGTGTATAATAATAATATGCCACCGCCAACTCAAATGTCCCATGCAGTCACAGTAGAAGAAGGAAATAGAGACAATGCAGCACCAAGGTTGAGAACTGCAAACTTCAATAGAATAGGGGACAGGCTAAGGGCACATTTATTTAGGAGAACAAGCAATTAGATCAGGAATGACTACTAGAAGTAGGAGCTCAGCTGCCAATGCTGCATTGATTGTAAGAAATAAGAATAGGATAAGAAATGATCTAACACCTAAACAAATAATAGCTGAAAATTAATGATATATATATATATATATATATATATATATATATATATATATATATATATATATATATATATACAAACCCCTTCTGTGACTATCTAGCTGGATGGACAGAAGGAGAGGTCCCACAGAGGAAACCATTGCCCAGGGAAGGATCTTTTGATCCAGATGATATGGCAATAGCAGCATAATGCATTAGAGGAGCAAAGGGGGCTCCGGACTGGGGTTATGATTTAATGACAAAGGGCCTGATTACAACTTTGGAGGAGGTATTAATCCGTCCCAAAAGTGACGGTAAAGTGACAGATATACCACCAGCCGTATTACGAGTCCATTATATCCTATGGAACTCGTAATACGGCTGGTGGTATATTCGAAACATTTGGGACGGATTAACACCTCCTCCAAAGTTGTAATCAGGCCCAAAGTGTCTAACAGTGTAGGAAATTTATTCAATACGACAGGCAAGAAACCAAATTAAAGAAAGGACCTGCAGCAAAGAAGGATATAATGATAACACATGCTATACAATAAATAGTAGAATAATGCAGTTCCAATTAATTTAAAAAGGAGCAGGTCAGTTGAATTATATCCCATGGCCCCAAATGGAAAAGAAGGACTAAAAAATAAGTTACCAACCCTGTCAGATGGGGCAGATAAGTGGACAAGTAGCTTTGAGAGACATACTGCAGGAATGACCTTAGCTATAGGGGACATACAAAGTCTATTGAGTGGGTTAATTAGGAGCCAAACTGACAACAATAAAAAAAACTGCTAAAATCCCAGGTGTAACACTTACAGAGAATAAGTTTGTTGGAGCTCAATTTACAAAATATAGATCAGAAGTATGGGAAGCACTGAGGAAAAACTATCCTAATAAACCTGATATAGGAGCCATGATGACAAAGACAATGAGACCGAATGAAAATGTAACTGATTATGTCAATAGATGAAAGAAAGATGGAGTCAGGGAAAGCATGGGAAAATGAAGGAAGTAACACTGTGGGAGTCATTACAACCTCAGCGGTATTTTAACAAGACCGCCAAGGGACCGCCGTACGGAAGACCGCCAGTAGTGGCGGTTTGCCGCTCGGCGTATTATGACTGTTGGCTGCTCTCCGTCCTTCTTCCGACGGAGAGCCGCCAACAGCCATACTGGCGGGCGGCGGGGAAGTGGAGGTTGCTCCACCTTCACCGCCACGCCAACAGAACACCGCCAACCGAATCACGTCATGTGATTCGGTGTGGCGGTGTTCTGTTGGCGGTGTGGTGTCGGCGGAGCAGCCCCCATGGATCCCGTCCCCCCCGAAGGATCGACGGAACAGGTAAGTCGATCGTCCGTGGGTGGGTGTGCGTGTCTGACTGTGTGTGTGGATGTAGGCAGGTATGTCAGTGCGTGTGTGTGTTGGTGGTGCCTGCGTGCGTGTCGGGTGTGTGTGAGTTCTGTGATGTTGGGGGTCGGGTGGGAGGGGGGCCCTGCCACCTTTGGGGGTGGCAGGGGTGGTGGGGGGTGTAGGGGAGGGAGTCGGGGTGGGGGTGGGGGAGACCCCTATCAGTGCCAGGGAAGGAATTCCCTGGCACTGATAGTGCTTACCACCATGGATTTCATGGCGGTTCCAACCGCTGGAAAACCACGGCGGTAAGCCGGGTCGAAATACCGCCAGCGGTATAGTGACGGCCGCCGGGCTGGAGACCCAGGTCTCCAGCCCGGCGGTCGTCTCCGCCCTGGCGGGCGGAACGGAGAACCGGCGGATGACCATGGCGGTAACCGCCATGGTCATGATACGCTGAGGTAAGACCGCCAGCCTGTTGGCGGTCTTACCGCCGCTTTAACACCGTCCGCCAGGGTTGTAATGAGGGCCTATATTACTATATTCTTGTATGACATAATAAAAAGAGGACCACCAACAGATGTCCAGACCAAGTTAGAGAATAAAGTGGGGTTGGAAACAAAGCCCTGGATGGAGATCCTGGAGCATATTGTACACTTTTACAAAAAGAAGGTAGAGAAGGAGAAAGAAAAACAGATGGAAAATGGAAAAGCAGTTGCTAGGCTAATCCAACACAAATTAAAGAACACAGTAATAGAAGGGGCAGTATTGGCTGCAGCGGTACCCCAAAAGGTAATGTCGCAATAACAACAACATTATAAAGGGAGCCAGTCAAGTAATGGAAGGGGAAGTCGTAGAAGAAATATGGGCAACCAACAATCGATGGAATGTTTCTACGGTCATAACATGGGCCATATGGCAAGAGAGTGCAGACACAAGAGAGCATATATACAGGCACAAGCAATGCAGATACAGGGGCAGGGACAACAGTTACAGAACACACCTAACATAGCCCTGCAACATAACCTGATACATGGACAACAAATTTGGAGGCCACCCCAGCAAAACAATTTCCAAGGTTATCAGAATAAGCGTCCACAAGTCCAGCAACAACAATACATACAATGAAGGGGCCCACAGAGAATTCCAATGTGCCCAGTTTTATCTGTAATGCACAGATCGGATGAGGAACCCACTGTGACAGTTGCCATAAACAAAATCTCATGTATCTTCCTACTAGATACAGGGGCAACAGAATCATGCATGGAAGAAGGATTATTAAATAATCCTTATTAAATACAGCTATGGACACACTGGGATTCTTTGGGGAAGTTAATAGGGTTCCATTTACAGAAACAGCAGAGATGGAAATAGGAGGAGCTTTGGTAGATGGAAAACTGTTATACTCACCATCATCCCCAGCTAATCTCTTAGGAAGAGATTTGATGGCAAAACTGAAGATGACAACACATTTTGCATCAGACAGTACAATGGTCTGTACAACCCCAGGGGTTTCAGAAAAAAGAGTAATGATGTTACTTATGAGAACAGAGCACAATATTAAACAATACCATGCTAGACCCACTGATGAAAGAGAATTTCAGGGCAGTATATGCTATAATAGCTAATACACCCTGAAGGAAAGGCTAGTGGAAATATCGAAATAATTCCTGTTCAGATGCCAATGAATACCCCAATCTCAGCAGTTGCAGGGCACACCACTCTTGATTACCATAGAGAAAACTGAAATAACTCCCACACATAGCATACTATTGATGAGCACCAAACAATGTGGGCATGTGTGATATTCATGAACCCCGGGCTAAGGTTACGAGACTTATTTGATGAACAATTGTTTGAAGACAACAAACCAGCAACTTCCACTGTGATATTTGAAAATGCAGTAGCAATTTGGGTAGACTTAGAGATAAGAACAGCCAATCAATCAATCAATCAAAAAAATGTATAGAGCGCGCTACTCACCTGTGAGGGTCTCAAGGCGCTTGGGGAGGGGGGCAAGGGAGGGGCAAGGAGGGTCACTGTTCGAACAACCATGTCTTGAGGTTCTTTCTGAAGAGCAGGAGGTCTTTTGTTTTGCGGAGGTTGGTGGGGAGGGAGTTCCAGGTTTTGGGGGCGAGGTAGGAGAAGGACCTGCCTCCTGTGGTGGTGCGCTGGATGCGGGGGACTGTGGCTAGTGCGAGGTCGGCTGATCGGAGGTTGCGGGTGGGAGTGTGGAAGTTCACTCTGTCTTTGAGGTAGGTTGGGCTGGTGTTGTGGAGGGATTTGTGTGCGTGGATGAGGATCTTCAATGTGATTCTCTTGTCTATGGGGAGCCAGTGAAGGGATTTGAGGTGTGGTGAGATTCGTTCGTGATGGGGGAGGCCAAGGACGAGGCGTGCGGCTGTGTTCTGGATTCTCTGGAGTTTGCTTTTGAGTTTGAGTGTGGTGCCGGCATAGAGGGCGTTACCGTAGTCTAGTCTGCTGCTGATGAGTGCATGGGTGACTGTCTTCCTGGTCTCTGGGGGAATCCATTTGAAGGATTTTTTTAGAGTGCGGAGTGTATGGAAGCAGGAGGAGGTTAGAGCATTGATTTGCTGTGTCATGGAGAGGGAGGGGTCCAGGATGATGCTGAGGTTCCGTGCGTGGTTTGCGGGGTGGGTGCGGGGGCTAGGGTGGTGGGCCACCTGGAGTCGTCCCATATGGTTTTGCCACACCCAAGCAGAGTCTCAATTCTACAAAAGACTAAGATTTAGCAAAGGTACCAACACAGTTGTGAACAACAGGACCATACGATGTAGGTTTGATACAGACAGCAGCATCAGTTTAAATTAACATGAAGGAAGGAGCACTTTTACCTAGGGTTAAGCAGTACCCATCATCAAAAGAAGCAGAGGAGGGAATAGCACCCACTATCGCAGCACTGGTGCAGCAAGTGGTGATATATACGGGAGTCTCACCCTGTAATACTCCTATATACATGAATACAACATACTGGGACAGCTGCAGTGGAGGGTAATTCCCATTATTCGGCACAAGCAGCGGAACTCATGGCACTGCTGGCTGCCCTGGACCATGGGAGGGGAAATAATATTACAGTATATTCAGATCAGTGTATGTCACCACCACAGTGCGTTATAGTATCTCTAGATGGAAGCAATTGTCCACCAGTAGCACATAGAGATATCTTAGAACTCATCATTGAAGCATTAGAATTACCTACTAGAGTGGCAGTAGTAATGTGTTCAGCACATTAAGGAAACCAAGATTTTTTGTCCAGAGGAAATGAGATAGCAGATAAAGTGGCTATAGAAGCAGCTCGAAGCACACAAACAACACACCAAATGTTCTTTGCAGGACAAAAAGAGTAGAATGAAGAAAATAAGACATTTGAAGTAGACATATCCACAACAACACCATATATGGAAACTACATCTCAGAAAATTGCAAGAGGCAGCATCTGAATATGAGAAGGATCTCTGGAAACAGAGGGTGTGTCAACAATCTAGCATTAATTGGATATTCAGACAAAACAATACAGGAAAACCAGTGATGCCCCAGAAGCTATTGATCATTGCTTTAGACCAAATACATCACCCAGCACACACTGCTATTATTCAAATATGCAACGAGTTGCAATCAGACTGGTTCATACCAAATGTACATGAAATGGTGACTATGGCCCTCATTCCAACCCTGGCAGTCATGGACCGCCAGGGTGGAGGGACACGGAAGCACCGCCAACAGGCTGGCGGTGCTTCCAGGGCCATTCTGACCGCGGAGGTAAAACCGCGGTCAGAAAAGGGGATTCAGCGGTTTCCCGCTGGAATTCCCCTGGCCCGGAGAATCCTCCATGGCGGCGCTGCTTGCAGCACCGCCATGGGGATTCCGACCCCCTTCCCGCCAGCCTGTTTCTGGCGCTTTACACCGCCAGAAACAGGATGGCGGGAATGGGTGTTGTGGGGCCCCTGGGGGCCCCTGCACTGCCCATGCCACTGGCCACTGGCATGGGCAGTGCAGGGGCCCCCTAACAGGGCCCCATAAAGATTTTCACTGTCTGCTTTGAAGACAGTGAAAATCGCGACCGGTGCAACTGCACCCGTCGCACCCCTGCAACTCCGCCGGCTCCATTCGGAGCCGGCTTCATTGTTGCAGGGTCTTTCCCGCTGGGCCGGCGGGCGCCCTTTTGGCGGTCGCCCGCCGGCGGGAAAGTCAAAATGACCCCTGCAGTCTTTTGACCGCAGAGCGGTCTTTCGACGGGGTTACTTTGACCCCCTATGTATTTAAGTGAGTGCCAAACCTGTTGTAAATATTCCCTAAAACCAACTCTAAAGGTAATCACATAAACAATTCCACATCCAAAGTGACCTTTTTGAGATTTAAATCTTGATTTTGTAGACATGTTAGATAAGTACAACAACTACAGGTACTTATTAGTTGAAGTATGTCCATTCTCACAATGGATAGAGGCAAGCCCATGCATACATTGTGATGCAAAATCAGCTGCTAATTTCCTAGTAAGAGAAGTTATACCAAGATGGGGAGTTCCTTAAGCAATAAGATTAGATAATGAAACTCATTTTGTAAATGAAATCTTCAAACATATCAGAGAAATGTTAGGAATAAACCATAAACTGACTTCAGCCTATCACCCCAAAAGCTATGGCATTGTAGAATGCCTTAATATCCTTCTAAAGAATAACATTAGCAAAATATCAGCAACATTAAACAAGACATGATTACACTGCCACCCCATTGGTTTTTTCTCACTACGAAACACACCAAGTACTGATCATCACCTCACATCCCATCAAATAGTAACAGGGAGAACTATTAAGATGCAGGATCCTGCATCTAGATGGAGGACAGATGCTGAAACAAGTAGTGAGGTACTAGGAAAACATATATATAACTATTTGTCCCCGTTAGAAATGTAGTCTTTGGTTGGCAGTCAGCTTACCCCCTGTCCAAGAAAGGACCCTCACTCTAGTCAGGGAAAAGGAGAAACAAACCTGGCTTGCCCCCACTCACCCCCTTGGTAGCTTTGCACGAGCAGGCAGGCTTAATTCAGAAGCAATGTATAACGTTTTTGTACCAACACACACAGTAATACAGTGAAAACACTAGAAAATTGACACCACACCAGTTCAGAAAAATAGGCAATATTTATCTAAATCAAACAAGACCAAAACGGCAAAAATATGACATACATAAATTAAACTATGAACTTTCAAAAGAATAAGAGTCTTACTCCATAGAAAACAATAGAAACAATAATTTGCCCAAAGTACCTGATTCGTGTAAAAAATAAGGCTGCACGGGCGAGCGCGTGTCGGAAAAGGCAGCGAAGAGTTGATTCTTTCCTCACAAAGGAGGCCAGGTGTCATTTCTTCCCCGGTCGGGTCGGCAATGTGTCATTTTTCTCCCTCACAAGAGAGCGATGCATCGATTTTTGGACAGGACACCTCGTATCCTCACAGGTTCACTATGACTTTGATGCCCAGGGACGATGTGTGGAAAATCCAGTCACAGTGTTTCAGAAAAGCGCGCTGCATGTGGTTTGCGTCGTTATTATCAGCCGCAAGCAGGTGTTGCGCTTTGTTTCTCCAGCCGTAATGCGTCGATCTCCCAGCTGCGATGCAGGTGGAGAGTCAATTTTGGCCCCGAAGCCTGCAGCGCCTCATTTATCAGTCGCGTTGCAGATGGTGAGTCATAAATATCCCTGCACTGCGTTCTGTGCATGGACTTTCAGCTCTTGATCTACCAACTTCAACTTTCAAGGACCCAGCAACTGGATAGGGCATCACTTGGCAGGGCAGGAGTCTCAGAAGAGAGTCCAGGTGCTGACAGAGGAAGTATTTGATGACCTGAGAGTTCAAAACAGGAGGCAAGCTCACTTCAAGCCCTTGGAGATTCTTCACAAGCAGGCATGCACAACGAAGTCCAGCCTTTGTCCCCTTTCACAGGCAGAAGCAGCAACTACAGGATAGCCCAACAAAGAACAGTCATAGGCATGGGCAGCACTTCTCATCAGCTCATCTCCTTGGCAGAGGTTCCTTTTGAATCCAGAAGTGATCTTGAAGAAATCTAAAGTCTGGGGTTTTGGGTCCACTACTTATTCCCGTTTCTGCTTTTGAAGTTGGAAAACTTCAAAGGAAATTCTCTTTTATTTACAGGATACTGATTTGCCCAGGCCTGGCCACAGACACACACAAGGGGGTTGGAGACTGAATTGTGAGAGGGCAGGCACAGCCTAATCAGGTGTAAGTGACCACTCCTCCCTCCACTCTAGCACAGATGGCTCATCAGGAAAGGCAGGCTACACCCCAGCTCCCTTTGACTCACTGTCTAGAGGGGATTCACAAACAGCCCAACTGTCAAACTGACACAGACAGGCAATCCACAAACAGGCAGAGTCACAGAATGGTTTAAGGAAGAAAATGCCTACTTTCTAAAAGTGGCATTTTCAAACTAACAATCTAAAAACCAACTTCACAAGAAGATGTATTTTTAAATTGTGAGTTCAAAGACCCCAAGCTCCATATTTCTATCTGCTCCCAAAGGGAATATGCACTTTAATAATATTTAAAGGCAGCCCCCATGTTAACCTATGAGAGAGATAGGTCTTGCAACAATCAAAACTGAATTTAGAAGCATTTCACTGTTAGGACATGTAACACACATCAGTGTATGGCCCACCTTTAACATACACTGCACACTGCCCACGGTGCTACCTAGGGCCTACCTTAGGGGTACTTTACATGCAGGGAAAGGGAAGGTTTAGGCCTGGCAAGTCAAATTGGCAGGTTAAAACTGCACACACAGACACTGGAGTGGCAGGTCTAAGTACAGGGCTACAAATGTGGGTGGCACAACCAGTGCTGTAGGCCCATTAGCAGCACTTGATTTACAAGCCGTGGGCACTTCTAGTGCAATTTACTAGGGACTTACTAAGAAATCAAATATGCCAATCATGGATAAACCAATCAACAATAAAATTTAGCATATGCACTTTAGCACTGGTTAGCAGTAGTAAAGTGCCCAGAGTCCGATAGCAAACCGAAACAGGTCAGAAAAAATAGGAGGGAGGCAAAAAGTTTAGGAATGACCCTGCAAAAAGGGCCATTTCCAACGGTCCCAACTAACAAAGGCAGAAGAATTGTTTTCTAAACAGGTGTCATGGTACCAACAAAAGAGCTCCAAAAATCCTGCAGAGACAGACCCTGTCCCACAGCCAGGATACAGAGTGTACATCAAGAAGGTCGTCAGAAAGTGGAACGACCTCAAGTTTGAAGGACCTTACACAGTCACTGAATCAAAAAAGAAAGTGAAAGAGGGGAGGCCAAAGAAAGGAGAAGCAGCCCAAGACATCCTCCCCTCCAACATGGCATTAGGATTTTGTTTCACCAAAAAGGACAATGAGATATGTATTATTCTGTCATTTATTCTATTATACAGGGCTGGGTTGTGGTGGCGGTCTTCCGCTCGGCGTATTATGACCGTTGGCAGCCCGCCGTCCTTGTTCCGACGGAGAGCCGCCAACAGCCATACTGGCGGGAGGCGGGGAAGTGGAGGTTGCTCTACCTCCACCGCCACGCCAACAGAACATCGCCCAGCGAATCACGTCCTGTGCTTCACCGTGGCGGTGTTCTGTTGGCGGTGTGGTGTCGGCGGAGCTGCCCCCATGGCTCCCGTCCCCTCCCGGAGGATCGTCGGACCAGGTAAGTCGATCGTCCGTGAGGGGGGTGTTGTGTGTTGTGTGCGTGCATGGGGGTGTGTATGTAGAGGGGGGGTGTGAGTGCGTGTATGTCAGTGGGTATGTCTGTATGGATGTGTGCGTGTATGTTTGAATGTGGGTGTGCATGTATGACTGTGTGTGTGGATGTAGGCATATATGTCGGCGTGTGTGCGTGTAAGTATGTAGGTGGTGCCTGCGTGCGTGTCGTGTGTGAGTGAGTGATGTGATGTTGGGGGTCGGGGTGGGGGGGGGGCCCTGTCACCTTTGGGGGTGGCAGGGGTGGTGGGGGGGTGTAGGTGAGGGAGTTGGGGTGGGGATTGAGGGGGGGATGAGACCCCTATCAGTGCCAGGGAAGGAATTTCCCTGGCACTGATAGTGCTTACCGCCAGGGTTTTCATGGCGGTTCAGACCGCTGAAAAACCGCGGCGGTAAGCCGGGTCAAAATACCGCTGGCGGTATAGTGACGGACGCCGGGCTGGAGACCCAGGTCTCCAGCCCGGCGGGCGGAACGGAGAACCGGCAGATGACCATGGCGGTAACCGCCATGGTCATAATACGCTGGGGTAAGACCACCAGCCTGTTGGCAGTCTTACCGCCGGTTCTCCGCCTTCCGCCAGGGTTGTAATGACCCCCATTATGTTGGATCACCTAAAGAATTAATAAGCAACAATGATGTGGGTAATAATAGCCATAGTGACAATGATTGGATAAACAAGCATACACATAGGGAAATTAGGGAATCGAATAGTGGACACTCAAACACTCACACTAAGGATGACAAGATTCATACAAGATTAAAGGATAACACATGGTATGCACATATGGAAAACACTGGAGAACAGATCACAAATACATCATGTCATGTGTGTTCAATAATACCTCACCCAACATCCACTCCAGGGCTACAATTAACAAAAGCGGTAGACCCAAATATCATACTCTGCTTGATACATTTACTTGCCCGCAGAATAAGAGGCCAAATACAGCCTTACTTATTTCAAGGAACAAACAGATTCACGAATGTCTCTGGCAAACAAATAACAGTTTTACGAAGATAATAACTGACAGATCCATGATATGTGTAGAATTAGAAGATATGGAAAGAAGAGGACATGTTTTAGGAAAGTCTATAAGACATGAGTTCCTGAAAGAATATATGATACAGTGAGGAATACCAGCAGTGCATGACCCCGACGTTAGAGGTAATAATTACACCATCATTCCAGAGACTCCCAAAGATGGGTGTGAAATTAGGCCAACCATGCTAATAAATGGATCCATCTATTCACAGGAGGGATGGAGTAACAATCTTATCATTTTTTGCCAATGGAGATCTCTGTGGGGGAGGGGCTAAACAGAACATATTCAAAAGGATGTAAGCCCATTTGGAACACATATGCCTCTAGTTATATCACAGTCAGCCCTACTCCTAAAAACATAAAAGTGATACAATTAACACATTTTTCTTTATGTTTTACAGGTAATGGCACAGTTCCAGTGTGAATAAACCATAATTTCAGCACCACTAAAAACTTAGAATCCTTGCAACAAGACACCGCCAGACTAATTATCATTAATGGCAGTGTGGGTAAAAGGTCTATTCCCAACTACCACCCGGTTGAAATGGTGTCTGTTCACCGATGACCCTGCATACCCCAGTGCTAATAATTCCAAGAGCCGATATTTCAGCATTGCACAAACAGACAATGAGCAACATAATTACCCTTCTACATCAAAAAAGCTAGAGGAAAAACAGAGTACTTCGGATGGAATGTTTGCAAAAATATCCCACAAGAATTCTGACTCTTTAGTGAAAGACAAGTCAAAGCAGGAGGGTCAGTACCCTTTTTCACTTTGCAAATCAAAGCAAATGCAAGATGGCTACAAATAACAAGGTAGGAACTTTTAAAGATGTAAAATATACTGATAATGGTTTCAATTCAATTAAAGAAGAGCTCAAAGCCATAAGGATGATGGTGAAACAAAACAGATATGTTTGGGACTTGCTCTCAGCTATTGATGGAGGAGTTTGTGCAAAAATAGGAACATCATACTGTACATTGATCCCAGGAAATGACACAGAAAATTACTCTCTAACTAAAGGCATACAAATGTTGCATTGTAGTGTGGTTAGTTTTACGTATACTTTGCGCATTAGCTTCAGGCTTTAGGCCTTTGTGCACTTTGCCCTGAATGTATTTTATTCATTTGCTGACAGCTTAGAGCCTCTGTGCACTTTGCTGTAAATGCTTTTTATTAGGCTTCGTACTGTTATTTTTCAAATAGCCAGTTCTACGGTGTTGTTTTTTATTCATATCACACTGTTTTGCCTACTTCAGCACTGGAGTTCTTCATAACATATTCACTCTGTGCTTCAGTCAAGGATACAGTCTGGTACATTGCCGATAGACGTGGTAGGAGTTTAGATTTGGCATTCCTGCGTAGGGACATTTTGTGATCACGATGACATGTTAGTTATAAAATCACTTCCTTGTCCCAATACATGCAAGAGGGAGATTCCGACCAGAGACCCACAGCTAGACGCTGACTGCCTCGTTGCAGATGCTGAACCAGATCACAGGCCTTTGCTCAGGTATGAGGGCTTATGTCTCCCCGGTGATTCGAAAAGGCAAGCTAGAAGCTTAACATGCTGTGCTCTAAATAGATCAAGCAGAGGGAGAGTAGAAACTGTTAGGAAATATGATAGCTTTGTTCTTATGTTTTACTCTCCTGGTGACTATTTCAATCCTACTATGTTGTATTGTTCTGGTTATTGCGGCTCACGCCTTATTATCTAAAATACAGTCGTTTTATTAAAACATTATATAAAACCTATACTGTCTTTGTCATTTGTATATGAGATCATATTGTAAATAAGAGAGTTGGTTTGGATCTGAGTGACCACGATTTCCCTGAGAAGTTCCAAAGATGACATGCGCTCGGCTGCCTAATCATTTTTTCCCCGTGGGAGAAATGAGGCACTGCTAGTTAGCCGGAGCAAAAACCGGATTTAGGGTGACAAAGTTCCTTACACGTGGGTCAGACTCAGTCCCCCACACCGTTATCGATCCTGCTGCCTAGAAATCCAGTAGTCTCATTTAGGATAATGAGAGCCCACGCGACATGGCGCCGCCAACGACTGGTCTGGCTCTAATGTTTAGGTCCGACTGACTCTCTCGGTCTCATATATATTTTGACTCCTCGGTTCCGTACGCGGAGACGTCCGTGGGGCTGAGAGTTTCCGCCACCATGGGATAGGTACGTCCTATTGCTTAGTGGTTGGTTGTTCAAGCTTGAACTTTGAAAGGAAAAACCCCGATATTGGTGTGCCTTCTCTGACCTAGAGCCATTTTTAGCAAATGGCGAATCCTAATGTAGTGAATATAGCAATCAATATGCGTCACACGCTCACAGGACATCTGATAGCACATGGACTAACAGTCCAGGGGGGTCCAGTCACTTTTGTGGTGGACGCCCATGCAGCCTATAGGACAGAACTTTTTTTATTCTTGGGTCGCATTTCCAGCAGTTGATGGGGGTACAAATACTTTTCACGAATACACTGTTGCGAATGCCCCTGTACAATACAGGGCTTACGCTTATTTAGAGATACCTCTATCTTATCAAGAACACCATAATTGGCTTGATGGCGCCCTCCCACATACAGTAGCACAAGTGAGGTTAGGTCCGTTGAGTAATGATGGTCCGACCTGGCCTTTATTGGCTACTTACACACCATATCCTGCGGTTGCAAATTTGGCAGTGGCTGATGTGCGTCGTTTATATATAGACTTAGCTACAACATACAGAAGACTGGTTCAGTTTGTGATGCAGACATTAAATACTAATGCAGCGCGTGCTGCTCTGGTGCACCCACAAGCAGTGGTTCCGGGAATCAATCCGGCCACTGTACACTCAGTTATGGGCAAGGTACCGGCTAAACGGGAGGAGACTCCATTTTGGCTGGCACAAAAAATGAATACGCTGGAAGCAGTATTTCCCCATACGGGACCTCAAGATAAACATAGAATTTTGACGATGTGTTTGCCGTATGGGATGGTTCCTCCAGTGGACCTTTGTAATACCTGGGGCACGGTGTTTGCCGCGCTCTACACTACGGCACACGGTACACCGACTTTAGCTAATTTACCGGAAGTGCTTAAACAAATTCAAGATGAATATGGGGCTGCCCCTGCCTTAGATTTGGGCATGCAGTTAATGGGCAATTTTGCCGCAGTTTCTTCTATTATTTTGAGTAATCTCAAGGGGGAGGCAGTAGCACTAGCTGTGCAAATGCGTCTTCGGGATGTTCCGCAGATTAATCAAGAGCGGGAACTTCCGCGAATAATAGCTGAGACATATTCAAGTATTGGTCGCGATAGCCTAGGGGCTAGACCGCAGAAACCCCAATTGCAGGGTAAAAATAATAAAGATAATGCTGAGCAACAGCAACCTGAGGGTACAAAAAAGCGCTGGGAAAAGAAACAGCAAACACCTAAAAAAGATGGGGGACAGTCTCCGCAACCGGAGACCCCGCAGAATAGGTGTAATCTCAGGAATAGGGATAATTTGAAGACGCCTGATAGATATCAATATACTGATACACGCCAATCTCGTTCCTTTCAGGACTCCTCAGAGAAGAGAAGTGAGAGAGGTGGGCGGTCAGAGCGGAGGACGGAGTACGTGAAACCGAGACAGGATTCACAACGCTCAGCGGAGGTTTCTGTTAAACAAGAAGAGAAACCACTGCAACAAAAACAGCAATTTAAAAAGAAAAAAGTGGCAGCAGTCTCAGTTAGACATGCCGCTCAAGAAGAGAGTTCTCTTGACGAACAAGACATGGGCGTTAGCACTGTTAGACAGCGCGGCAGAGGTCACAATAGTTTGCCAGAGTCTTCTAGAGCATCTGGAGGTGAAAGCAACTGATGACTTCATACAAGTCGAAACGGCGGACATGCGAGTCTCTGATCCTGATAGAGTATATCAAGTGACTCTACGATTAGAAGGGGACATTGACCGCATTGTACACGCCATCTTTTGGGACCATGTGGTAAAATCATATGATGTTCTGTTGGCCGAACAGGATTGGCCACCTGACTTTGTTCGCGACTGTCCGGTTGGGGAGGATGTTGTTGTACCTTCCTTCTCACCACTTGTTCCGAGAGAGCTAGCGGAGTCCTATGGTAAAACATGGGCTCTAGCACAGGCTCCCGCCCTATATAGAAATAATGTGGGGTGGGATAGACAATCACCTTATCATGTAATTCCAATAAAGGGCACACCTCAGCCACAGCCGCAGTATCCTATTACATTTGAGGCAAGGGCATCGGTTCGGAAAATTCTTACACAATTGGAGTACCAGGGTGTAATTGAGCCCTGTGTCTCGCCGATGAATAATCCCTTATTTCCGGTTGCTAAACCGGACCATTCATATAGGATAGTGGTGGATTACAGACATTTGAATAGTCACACACGCACATATGCAATACAGAATTCACATAGCGCAGCGCTTATGAACAATATAGTGCGTAAGAAATAAAAAACAACGTTGGATATCTCGAATGGATTTTTCTGCCAAAATATAGCGCCCGAAAGTCGGGACTATACAAGTTTCAGTGCATTTGGCTCTCATAAAAAATGTTGTTGTTTGCCTCAGGGGTATAAGAATAGCCCAGGACTGTTTTCGGCTCGTGTGACTGAAATGCTGCACGAGTTGGACCCTGAAGCGTTATCATATGTTGATGACATATATCTGACAGACAATGAGATTCTGCAACATCTAAGGCGCGTATCGCGCATTGTTGTGGGGTTTGCTGATATTGGCTATAAGTTTAATTTCAAGAAATCAAAGATTGCCTTCCTCAGCGTCATTTTCCTGGGATATGAGTTGTCGAGTGAGGGCAAGAGCCTAGCGCCACATTTGTTGGAGAAATGTGCTTTATTGCAGCCTCCTAATACGGTTCGGAAGCTCCAGTCATTGTTGGGGTTTCAGAATTTTGGCAGAACTTACATTCCTGATTATGCTACGCGTATAAAACCCTTATACGAACTGATTCACCGGAATTTTTCGAGTAGATTTTGGACGATTGAGCATACACCCATACTGCGGGAGTTACAGACTGATCTCTTAGCAGTTAAACACTTACATACACGGGACAATAAGACACATTTAGTCATCAGGGTGGTACCTGGGGCTGTTGGGTTTACGTATGTCACCTTTAATGAGGGTGAGACAGTCCCGATTGCATACAAGTCCCACTTGTATTCTGCTGCAGAACAACGATTTGCACAGACTGAGAAAATACTCACTGCAGTACAGATGGCTGTGATTAAAGAAAGACCGCTTGCCCAGGGCCAACGCATCATTGTCGTTTCCCCGATTCCGGCCTTAGAGGCTGTTACAAAAGCGAGTGTTCCTAATTCGAAAGCTTTACACCCGCGATGGATACAATGGTCTACGTCTTTGACAGCCACTGATGTAGATTACATATTTGACCTTAAACTGCAGACTCAAGAATTACTTCAATATGAAATAGAGTACCCAGTTCCTGCTGGCACATTGCCTATTGACCAATATCAAGTGGTCATGTATACCGATGGCTCTGCGCAACCAGCGGTTGGGACTAAACAACAGTATTCTGCTGCATGTGCGGTGGTGAGCGGCACTATGGAGGGGGAAGTGTTCTGCCCCGACATACTTATACTAAAACCTTGGGAGATTGCACGGCGCAGCTGGCTGAGCTCAAAGCTCTATTGTTAGCGTTGGAGCACGTGGATCTGGCGATTTTGACCTTGCTATTCTGTGACTCCTACTACTGTGTTCAGTCTTTCAATGAATATCTGCACTATTGGAAGTTGAATGGGTTCAGAGATTCTAAAGGCAACACCATTAAACATAAAATGTTGTGGGGTAAGGTTGCGGATCTGAAAGAAACGCTTCCTAAGGTCCATGTTGTGCATACACTTGGACACCAGCGCGTTGGAATACATGTTGCTGGGAATACTTTGGCTGATGAAGCCGCAAAGTCGGCAGTGGCTGTCGCCACTGTGGCCGCAGTAACTCGTTCGAGTTCCAAACCAGACACAGAGATTTCGGCTGCCATAAAAGCTATGGCTGATGGCACGCCGTTTCCTAAAGGATTTCCTTTTAAATATAGTTACTGCTTGAGTAGTGCGCTAAATGCTGTTGTTAATATTCCAGGCATTGGTGTACGTGAACTTCCCAATAAAATTGAGAGACCTCGATTAATTTCTGCAGCACATGAGAGGGTGGCATCTGCACATGCTGGTGTGGCTGCCACGATTTCGCTTTTACAGGCTCGTTACTGGTGGCCTGGTCTCTATAAGGAGACGAAGCAGTATGTCCTTTGTTGTGACGTCTGTCAACAGATTAAAGCATCGTCGGCTAGACGCCCGCAGCAGACGCCCCTTCTGATTTCAAACAAACCGTTACAGTGTGTGTACTTGGATCATTGTGGTTCGCTGACACCAGATAGTGCATACAAATATATATTGGTTGCTGTAGATTCGTGCTCCAGATTTGTGTGGGTATGGCCTCAATGCTCGGCTGACGCTCGGACTGTTATTAAAGATTTGCGCATCTTTGTCGATACATTTGCAGTTGCAGCTTTTCATTCGGACCAGGGCCCTGCTTTCGCCTCTAAGGCATTCAGGGACACCATGGCTTAGTTGGGGGTCCAACTCCAATTCTCGTCTCCATTTTATCCCAAGAGAAATTCTGTCGTGGAGCGTTTAAATCGTGATTTAAAGCAATCCTTAACAGCCAGGGTTATAGGTACGGGTCGTAGTTGGCTAGCCCACCTATATTGAGTACAGAGAGCACTTAAAAACTTGCCTAGACGGTCACTGGGGGGTCGTACTTCATATGAGTGCCTGTTTGGAACACGAGTGTATGTTCCTGATCTAGATGGTCCTGGTGTGGAGGCGGCAGTTACGCCCTTTGACATAAATGATTGTGTCACTGTTTTGCAGGCTTTACAACAATTCCGTGAAGATAACTCTTCTGCAAGTGCTGCCTCCTCAGGAATTAAGGATGAGCCAGTAACACCTACTGGTTGGATACCCAGGATTGGGGATCTAGTGCGTGAAAAGGTTGCAGTAAAGAAAGAATTTGGTCCTTCTTATCGAGCACCTGTCCCTGTGTTAGGGGTGAGCGGCACGAGAACTGTGATTTTACCGCCGCTGCAAGGGGCCAAAGGAAATCGCTTTGTTTCTATTGATAATGTCAAGTTACAACATGTGGCCGATTCTGCACAGCAGACCAAGAGGGACACCCAGTAGTTCCGGCATCCCTCTCACTACTGGGGAAGAAGTCCCGCTGCAGGTGATTTACACCGACGCTGTTTCCTCTCCGAGCTTGGGGAGGGTGGAAGATGATCTTGCGATTGTTCCACAGACAACGATTAATGTGGAATCTTTTGATCAAGTTGCTGTACGTTCTACTGATGTTTCTGAACATGTGGTTTATAGCGTGCCTAGGAGAGAGTCTCCATCTGCTTCTTTGTTCACAATTGCACCTTTTGCAAGAACTGCTTCTGGCTGCTTCAACGACGCTGATGAAGCAGTGTCCAGCTCCTCGTCCTCGATGTCTTCTGTCCGAGGTCCACGTAAGCTGCTGAGTTGGCTTAAACGTGCATATTTTGTTTTTCCTTGGAAATATTTGTGGCTTTTTATGGCTGTAATGACTCTTTTTTTATGGTTGGGATTTGTGGTTACTTTTTTTCTAGTAATACATGGTCATTTTCTTCCTGATCGATCTGACATTGAGCACGTGGAGACTGTGTTGAGACCACATTTTTCGTCTCCTATGGTTCGAAGAGACTTGTCCAATGTGAACATTTCTGCAATACCGATTCCGGATGGGATTGTATGGGATAAAGTAATGTTTGATATATATGGTCCCACTGAATTGATTCAAATACCGTATGTCCTCAAGTTATCAATGAATGATATTGTTATACCAGGCATTGTTTCTGATGATTGGGATGTGAAGACAGTAGATTCTATGCTAACAGATTTGCAATATTATACTGTCTATGACGATGAAGATGCTTACCAATTTAGAGATAATCATGGTGACATGTTTTGCTACAACTATTATGGACACCACATTATTCATAAAGCTAGTAGCCCTAAGTCCATATTTAATTATCTGCAATGGGAACATTGCTCGACTCCTCCACAAGGGAGTTCTAAAACGTATTATGATAAATGTGCATATTTTTCTGGGCATGATCAGCGGAATGCTAAGTCTTACTATTTTAAAGTTGCACCGTATTCTAATAAGCAAATTTTATTGACCGATACTAAATTACTATATTCAAATTTGTTTGTATCTAAACTTTCGGTCGAGGGATATGAATACTGGTTAAAGACTGTTGACTTGAAAAGTGTTTGGGGTACGAAAAATTGGCAGATGCAAGGCAGGGATACATTATTTAGAGCATGTCTTATCCCTGTGCAGATGATTTTCCTCAATGACACGGTACAACAGACTAGCTGTTTGGGCTTGGCAACGATTAGAGAGTTGACTTTGCCTAGTATACCTGTCCCTTCCAAATTAAACAACTGGCAGCACTATGTGAATGCTACTTTTAGTGAATTTACGCATTGGGTCCAGAATGGTACGCTTAACACTTCATCGTTACATCCGGGCGGGTGGTTATTATGGCCTGTAGACACTAATCAGTGTCATCAACGTTTTGTCACCTCTTCAGGAGGGTTCAGGACTAGTAGGGCAGACCCTCGTTACATTTCACCAGAACATGCTGATATTATAACTACGTACAGCGTGGGGAAGCTTTGTCAACAATGGTTGAAGTCATCCACGCTGGATGCAGTTAAGTCACATCTCAAGTTACTGTCTAATGGTACTGATTTACAAGATTTTTTGTCAGGTCCCAAGGTACCACGGAAGAAAAGGTTTTTATATGAAGTTTATAATGAGATTTGGAAACTTTCACAACAGGAGGCTGCAGCCCGGTTGAGGCAGATTGATCAGGAAAATCTGCTGCAGACTTTGGCCCTGATTCTGATTCTGGCGGGCGGCCTCCGCCGCCCGCCAGAATTCAGCCCTCCATAATACCGCTCCGCGGTCAAAAGACCGCGGAGGGTATTATGAGTTTTTCCCTGGGCTGGCGGGCGGTCTCCAAAAGACCGCCCGCCAGCCCAGGGAAAAACTCCCTTCCCACGAGGATGCCGGCTCGTAATCGAGCCGGCGGAGTGGGAAGGTGCGACGGGTGCTGTTGCACCCGTCGCGTATTTCAGTGTCTGCTAGGCAGACACTGAAATACTTTGTGGGGCCCTCTTACGGGGGCCCCTGCCGTGCCCATGCCATTGGCATGGGCACGGCAGGGGCCCCCAGGGGCCCCGCGGCACCCCCTACCGCCATCCTGTTCCTGGCGGGTGAACCGCCAGGAACAGGATGGCGGTAGGGGGTGTCAGAATCCCCCATGGCGGCGCAGCAAGCTGCGCCGCCATGGGGGATTCTAAGGGCAGCGGTAAACCGGCGGGAGACCGCCGGTTTACCCTTTCTGACCGCAGCCAAACCGCCGCGGTCAGAATGCCCTGCGGGGCACCGCCGGTCTGTCGGCGGTGCTCCCGCCGACGCTGGCCCCGGCGGTCTGAGACCGCCGGGGTTAGAATGAGGGCCTTTGTCTGTTGTTGATAATGGCATGCATACCCTTTCTGACCGTGTTTACACGATTGACAGCATTGTTTCCTCTGCTATTGACATTATTAAATCAGACATGTCTTCTTTATATCATGGGCAGAGTCAGACACGGTCCATCATGCAGCTGGGTTGGACTCTTCAGACCTTGAAGGCGGGTCGCGTTCCATGGCAGCACATTCGTGCCAGAGAGATCTTTATCTCCTTTAATTTGACTAGTCAACAACAGTTGATGGCTAAAAAGGAAGCGAAATATGTTATGTTGAATATTGAGAAATTGGAGAAACTGCCTTTCACGGTGGCTGAGATTCCGTCAGCTGAGTGGTTGATTCATGGGGTTATTAATTTGCCTATCTCAACTCTGCAATTTACTTCTTGTTTGAAGCACATTCCGGTGGGTAGATATGAACTATTGGGAGACAGTTACATACACGAGGTGTGGGAGCTTCCCTTTCAATACAGATGTGTTAATGGTTTGAGGGAGGTTTTTCTTAGCGGTAGCGAATGCGAAGCTTCTGTCAGCCATTCCATGGTTTGTAAACAGCTGTCCTTGCACGGAGCGTGTAACGCTTCGATTGCTAACTTAGCTTGTTATTTAAAGGGTGTTCCAGTCCCGGTTATTAAAAACACTTTCCAGGTGCTTTCTAACGGCAGTTACATTGTTCTTAACAGCGAACGCTGCTGTGGCATGCGTGCCGGAATAGTTTACGTTGTCGTTGTCAACAAGGCTGTTACGTGCTGCAGGAATGTGTTGTTTCCCCCCACTCAAATTAAGGAGGTAGCGGACATCTGGCCTCATATTGCTACTTCCAAGGTTGATTTCGACAAGTTGAGTCGGCTGAAAGCTTTATTGTTTCAAAAGCATGTGGCCCTTACATCTGCTAGCGAGACCTCCGCACTTCAGGTGGCAAGGTCATCGGCGGAGATACAGTCCCTTTTGAATACTAACTTTCCAAGTCACTTCGGTGAACTTGTGGGACGTATATTTAATGCATCCAGCACTGCTGGTATTGCTAATTTTTTCAAAGCCGTTGGTGTTGGTTTCGCTCACACCTTCTCTTCCATATTCGGTTTGATACCTTCGGCTATACACTCTATTTTCGGAAGCATTTTTGGGGGTTTCCCGATTACTTTGGCTTTGTTGGCTGGAGTCTTGCTATTGTTGCTATTTTTTCGCAATGGCTGTCCTGCCACGACGAGATCCTATATTGCTGCTCCCATCAGCGCAGCTGTGTCGTGAACGCATGATGCAGCATTTTGGAGCTACACTCCTGGGCCATTTGGAGTGTGACTGGTCTCTGTCATTCAGACCGGTTTTGGATTGTGTGCAACCCGTGTTTCGGTGCCTTTGGTGCTCGTTTGAACATGCACTGGCTTTCTGTCTCTCACTGCAGCGCCCTCCAGTGGTCGATCCTGATCTGTTGATGTTCCCGATTAGGGCTCATTCCCAGACTTGTGCACTACGGTTGCGTTTGCTTCGTGAGGCGGTTTATGAGATTCCCTTCCTGGAGGAAGATGGTATTGTCTCTTTCATTGGCCCTGCACGGGGTGCCGCCCTGAATGGTTTTGGGGCTTTGGAACGCACATGCTCCATGGTACTTTGTGGCGTGGATCTTCCGATATTAACATATATCGAAGTGGAGGAGCTCCTGCGTTCTATTGCTTCTGTCTGACAAATGGATTTTTTTTCTTCGGCAAAATTGACACTATATTGAATTTGGCCTTATCGTCACATGTTTCCTAAATTTATGACTTTGTTGTCTTCTTACCTTGTCGAAATATATTGTTTATGTTTGGGGCATGTTTTTATGTTATTGGAACCACTTGCTACCGACAAGGGGAGGGTGTAGTGTGGTTAGTTTTACGTATACTTTGCGCATTAGCTTCAGGCTTTAGGCCTTTGTGCACTTTGCCCTGAATGTATTTTATTCATTTGCTGACAGCTTAGAGCCTCTGTGCACTTTGCTCTAAATGCTTTTTATTAGGCTTCGTACTGTTATTTTTCAAATAGCCAGTTCTACGGTGTTGTTTTTTATTCATATCACACTGTTCTGCCTACTTCAGCACTGGAGTTCTTCATAACATATTCACTCTGTGCTTCAGTCAAGGATACAGTCTGGTACATTGCCGATAGACGTGGTAGGAGTTTAGATTTGGCATTCCTGCGTAGGGACATTTTGTGATCACGATGACATGTTAGTTATAAAATCACTTCCTTGTCCCAATACATGCAAGAGGGAGATTCCGACCAGAGACCCACAGCTAGACGCTGACTGCCTCGTTGCAGATGCTGAACCAGATCACAGGCCTTTGCTCAGGTATGAGGGCTTATGTCTCCCCGGTGATTCGGAAAGGCAAGCTGGAAGCTTAACATGCTGTGCTCTAAATAGATCAAGCAGAGGGAGAGTAGAAACTGTTAGGAAATATGATAGCTTTGTTCTTATGTTTTACTCTCCTGGTGACTATTTCAATCCTACTATGTTGTATTGTTCTGGTTATTGCGGCTCACGCCTTATTATCTAAAATACAGTCGTTTTATTAAAACATTATATAAAACCTATAATATCTTTGTCATTTGTATATGAGACCATATTGTAAATAAGAGAGTTGGTTTGGATCTGAGTGACCACGATTTCCCTGAGAAGTTCCAAAGATGTCATGCGCTCGGCTGCCTAATCATTTTTTCCCCGTGGGAGAAATGAGGCACTGCTAGTTAGCCGGAGCAAAAACCGGATTTAGGGTGACAGAGTTCCTTACACGTGGGTCAGACTCAGTCCCCCACACCGTTATTGATCCTGCTGCCTAGAAATCCAGTAGTCTCATTTAGGATAATGAGAGCCCACCCGACAGCATAACTTACAACAGACTATGTATGAAGAAGGAGGTGCCCCAGATGAGTGGTACTCAAATTTGCTTATCTTGCTTCCAAATTGGGTATCTGGACTATTTGAGTCCTTACTCCCAATAATAGTGGTGCTGCTTGTTATGTGTTGTGCCGTCAAATAAATATTACATTGTTGTAAAAGTATGGTTAAGAAATTAGGAAAAGGAATCTATATTAACAGAAAAATGGTCAACCTTATGGCTAGAGAAGATAGGACAGAACCCGAGATAGTTGAAGCATCAACTTAAGGGGGGGGAATGTTAGTACACAAAGTGAGGACAAGGAACCTGGGATTATGCCACTGAGAAGCCTCACCTGCATCCACACAGAAATGTACGTGCTTAGACAGCAGTATGTGTCCAATGGTTCAAGTTTATGAATTACAGATGGCCGAGCTCAGATGGACAACAAATGCAACCTTTGATACAGAACGCCGGTAACCAGTAATCAACAAAACAAACAAACCGAGAACAGATGCAACCTTTGATACACACTGACGGTAGCCAGTAATCAATAAAACAAAAAAAACTAGAAGTCTCCCTAGTACAACAAATAACCCAGTATTGACAGTTCTCCAGGAAACAACCGAGTGAGGGGAGGAAGACAAGGGAGGGATGCACACAACCAGCCAGCTTTGAGGTCAGTTTAGTAGGGAAAGATAAGACATAGGGATGATCAAAATATGTTGCAATATGTTGCAACAGGAGCATGCGTTCTGCTTGTGCTAAGGTTTTAGAAAAAGCAGATGAGGACACATAGTCAGATTGCACAAATAACACGTAGTCAGATGATTGCCCAGTGAATATAGGGGGTGTGAGACTTGGCTTTAGTTGTGTAATGTTACTCAAATATGCTATATTTGTTCATTGTCAGTCACATGGTTAGTCTGATTCAGCAAAAACACAATATATAAAGGGCTACCTGCTGTAATCAAAATAAGATTTAGGTGGCAACCTACTTGGGTTCATCACTCTCCCCGCCGCTGTAAAAAATAAATATACTTTATCACTTAACTGTTGCTTGCCTTTCTACTTCAACTAAGGTTTAACCAACAGTATACATTGGATTAGTACATAGTTATTCAACATCAGGGACATGGATAGTACCAGCTGACTGCTCCGTAGCAGCCTCTAAGGAATGTTTTAAAGGGTCCATTGGCATAGCCACCCATGCAAGATCTTTCTCCAGTTTATCATCCATTCCAAAATGTTTCATACGAATTTCTTCTGCTATAGCCCATTCAATGACATGTCTGAGCCAGTCAGAATATCCAGGAAGGGTGGGGGGGGGTCAGCCATTTTATAGCTATGCATTGCTTCACAAGCATCAAGCCTAATACAGCAAACCTTCTACTAAGTTTCCTTTTGGAAGGGGAAGGGAGGTGGCCTAATAATATTTGTTGAGGCTCCAATAGTATAGCCCAACCTGTAGCTCTATTAAAGTTATCAAGATCCTGATGCCAGAATGAAGCAAGGGCTGTAAAGGTCCAAGACATGTGTATAAAGTCAGCAGCTGAACTTTGGCATCAGGGACATCTGTCACAGCATGTGTCGTAGATTATGCTCAGAGTAACCGGAGAAAGGTAGGTTCGATTAACAAAATTGTATTGAATTAATTTGAACCTCACATTGGAACTAACCCTGGGCATCACTTCATGTATATGTTCTCAATCTGTACTGGTTAAGGGGTCCGAGTATAACTCAACCCACTTAGTTTGTATCGGAAGAGGTTTCTTTAGGCGATCCTCCTGTAGCGCCCTGTATAGGTGTGAAAATAAACAGTGACCTCTGCCCATTTCTAATAGTGTGTTGAGAGTGGTAGATGGTGATGGAGCATCAGGAAATGTAGGCCCTATCTCATGGGTCGTAGCTGAGATTTTTTTAAATAGTATGATTTGTCCTAGGCCTAAATAAATTCCCTGTACTGCTTCTGCATATGATATGAATCATCGCCCCGGGTATAGATCCCCCAGTGTGACATAGATTCCTCAACCTTAGTAAAGGGTCTTAATATCCAGATTGGGAGGTTCGGTGCAAAAGGGGCCCTCTTTATGACTCTTTTGACTGTTTCCTCCCAAAGTGGGGTCACATGGCTTATCACATAGGGTGTTTCAGGGGGACCACTGAGACGCACATTAGTAATATGGGCACTGACTCAAACCTGTATGTACCTTCCAAGAGCATCTCCTTTCACGAGTTCTCCCCAGCTAGCCATACTGTGGGTGTGCCACTATACAATGTAACTCTAGGTTTGGAACCTCTATACCCCCTTGGGACCATGGTCTCTTCAATGTACTGAGACTTGAGGGAGGAGTGGTCTCTGTCTCTGCATTAGTTGTTCCACCATTGTATATGCCCTCCTCTTCTGTTCGATTGGCAATAAGTGAGTGTAATAACTTATTTTGCTAGCTTGCACGGACTTTGAATTCTTATCCTGTACCATGGTGGCCAGACTTATGGGGTCCTTTCTGTGTCTCTGTGGTTAAGCTGATGCCTTTTACACTGGATCAATTGCACAGGTCACCGTCTGGGTCTCCGCAGCATGGTCTCCCAATTCAGGATTCGCAGGTCACAGGCCAATTGAAGATGAGCGGAACGAGGAGCCTCATACCGGCAGGTCAACAGTACAGTGAATGTCAACCTTGTGCTAATGAACTAGTCATCTCACTTCCACTCAGGCCATCCCCTTCATCGCTCACAGCATAATTGTGCATTTAATTACCTTCTATTTTAGAACAATGGTAGTGCACCACCCCCAGTAAAATAAAATTAATGTCCAGTCCCTTGATGTGATGTTATAAAAATCTTCTCTTTATTCTTTATTCTTTTTCTCTTTTCCAACAATATATATATTCATAACAGCAACAGCCAATGCGTTTCGTACTCCAACATAGGACTTCAGGGCTAATCAATCAATTTCAGACTGGTTTATCATATCCTTTTTCCGTGCCATTGATATCTCCAATTATACATCTATTATTCCACAAATTGGTGCAGCCATTCCAACACCTCCCATTATTCCGACATTCAGGTGGATGGTAATACTATTTGTTAGAAATGGGGTCTTTAGTTGGCAGTCAGGTTACCCCCTGTCCAAGCAAGGACCTTCACTCTAGTCAGGGTAAGTCACACACAATCCAAATTATCCTGTGCCCACCCTCTGGTAGCTTGGCACTGAGCAGTCAGGCTTAACTTAGAAGGCAATGTGTAAAGTATTTGTGCAATAAATCATACAATAACACAATATAGCACCACAAAAATACACCACACAGTGTTTAGAAAAATATATAATATTTTTATTTGCAGGTCAAAACGATCAAAGATGCAATAAGTAAATGTAGGAATATCACTGAAAAGTAATATAAAGTGCCTTAAGTCTTTTTAAAGCAAACAAAGTCTCTTTTAACACAAAGTACCTGGTTCACGTGAAAAATCTCTGCAATGGGCCGCAGAGGAGGAGAAGCGTGGAAACAAAGGAGGTGTGCGTCGATTTCTCGGGCTGCACATGGTGATGCATTGTTTAGTTTTCACGCAGGGACAGCTGTGCACCAACTTTCGTTGCTCAGTCCTGGATCCTCTTCGGGTTGCGGGGTTTTCCAACGCCCCGGGGTCTGTGCGTGGAATCCTGGGCTTGTGGAGAGATGTCACAAGCGCTGCGTCGCTCCGGTGGGCGTTGCGTGGAAGTTTCTTCTGCACGGCGGGCGCTGCGTCGATTTCCCCTCTGGAAGTCAGGCCGCACCGTCGCAGGCCGGCTGTGCGTCGATCTGGTGGGCCGTGCTTCAAAGTTCCGATCACAACGCAGGCGCCACGTCGACTGTCTCCTTGCGAAGTCGGGCTGCATCATTCTGGTTCGCCGTGCAGTGAATTTCTCACCGCGGGGCAGGCTGTGCGCTAGTTCTAGCAAGCTGTGCGTTGAATTTTCACTGCACAAGGAGTCCAGTTGCAAGAGAGAAGTCTTTTTGGTCCTGAGACTTCAGGGAACAGGAAGCAAGCTCTATCCAAGCCCTTGGAGAGTACCTCTTCACCACAGCCAGGGAGGAGCAAGGCAGCAGGGCAACAGCAAAGCAGCAGTCCTTCACAGAAAGCAGTCAGGTGAATCCTTTGGGCAGCCAGGCGGTTCTTCTTGGCAGGATGCAGGTTCTGGTTACAAGTTTCTTCTCCAGGAAGTGTATATACCCAAATGTGCCTTTGAAGTGGGGGAGACTTCAAAGAGTGGCCTAGAAGTGCACCAGGTCCCCTTTCAGTTCAATCCTGTCTGCCAGGGTCTTAGTAGGGGGTGTGGCAGTCCTTTGTGTGAGAGCAGGCCCTCCACCCTCCCAGCCCAGGAAGACCCATTCAAAATGCAGATGAATGCAAGTGAGGCTGAGTATCCTGTGTTTGGGGTGTGTCTGAGTGAATGCACAAGGAGCTGTCAACTAAACCCAGCCAGACGTGGATTGTAAGGCACAGGAAGATTTAAGTGCAGAGAAGTGCTCACTTTCTAAAAGTGACATTTCTAAAATAGTAATATTAAATCCAACTTCACCAGTCAGCAGGATTTTATATCACCATTCTAGCCATACTAAATATGACCTTCCTACTCCTTTCAGATCAGCAGCTACCACTCAAACAATATATGAGGACAGCCCCAATGTTAGCCTATGAAGGGAGCAGGCCTCACAGCAGTGTAAAAACGAATTTGGGAGTTTTACACTACCAGGACATGCAAACTACATAGGTACATGTCCTGCCTTTTGCTTACACAGCACCCTGCCCTATGGGTTACCTAGGGCATACCTTAGGGGTGTCTTATATATAGAAAAAGGGGAGTTTTAGGCTTGGCAAATACTTTTAAATGGCAACTCGAATTGGCAGTGAAACTGCACACACAGGCCTTGCAATGGCAGGCCGGAGGCAAGGTTTAGGGGCTACCTAAGTGGGTGGCGCAACCAGTGCTGCAGGCCCACTAGTAGCATTTAATCTACAGGCCCTGGGCACATATAGTGCACAGTACTAGGGACTTACAAGTAAATTAAATAGTCCAATTGGGTATGATCCAATGTTACCATGTTTAAAGAGAGAGAGCATATGCACTTTAGCACTGGTTAGCAGTGGTAAAGTGCACAGAGTCCTAAAACAAGCAAAAATGAAGTCAGAAAAAGAGGAGGAGGGAGGCAAAAAGTCTGGGGATGACCCTGCAGAAAGGCCATTTCCAACACTATTCAATCGTCATTATGCAGTATCTTCCGGAATATATAAATTGTTGGAAAAGAGAAAAAGAATAAAGAGAAGATTTTTATAACCTCACATCAAGGGACTGAACATTATTTTTTTTTTACTGGGGGTGGTGCACTACCATTGTTCTAAAATACGTTTTTTCCTTTTTCTAAAAGGATTACACCTTGGCAGCAGGTGTTGGTTTGAGTGCACACAAAGGACAATAAATTATCTTTGAATTTTCTTATGTTTGTTGAAATATTGGGGTAGGTGTGTTGACTGTGAGCCTGCTGCTGTTTAGTTTTTAGAATATTGAGTTAATTACCTTCTATGTCATCACTGCATTTTGGACAGGGAGACCAGCCACAGGTGCCCAGTCCCGCAACCGCTCAATGATCCTCATCACAAATGGTCTACAAAGAGGGGGAGAAAGATGAAAGATAGTGTCTCCTGTGGATCCATAGAGGCGACCATGGTGGGCCTGGATCAATCAGGGAACCCCAGCACCTGGTGTTATAAAGTGGATTTCTTTGGGGTGCCAACATACAGTTAGATCAATGTCCGCTGTTTAGTCAGTCACGCTGTTCAGCCACGTGTAATATTCAGGGCATGCAAGAAGGATGGTGCAAGCAACTGTGCCAATGGGGTAGCCCCAGTCCCCCAGTGGGGTTGCACTGCTCCTTCCCCACCAGCACAGCAATTCAGGGGCGCTCACCTCTGTCTTTTGCATGTAGGCCAGTAGTCCCCTCTTCCCGCAAGACCATTTCTGGAGTGCAGGGGCACCCGTTCAGGGCATGCAGGTGGGCGGCCATGGCTCCATCGCACACTGCAGGCCCTTAGCCCTAGATGCGCCGGTCCAGAGCCCAAGGCACGGTGCATGGGTCAGGCTGTCCAGCAAGGCTGCAACACATCCACCCGCTGCCAGTGCACCACAAGTCTCCCCGAAGCTCGAGGGTGTCCACAGCCCAACCATCCCCACTTAGTGTTCTGGAGGCTCTCCCGGAATCCAAGGTAGGTCTGCCACAGTGGCTCATCCAGCTCCTGCTGTAGCTCTGGTTCTCTTGCTCCAGATTTTAGTCTGAGGATCTGAGGCAAACTGACCATATCCCTTGTCTCCTCCATCCCGGGCCATCTCTGCAGATCAACTTTGCCGTTTTCTGCTCCTCTCGTCCTCTAAGGCCGCAATGAGGCCTGAAAGGGTCAGCACAACTCCACACCTCAAGGTTGCACCCTGGTCTCCTCACTGTCGCGTGGGCCCCAGTGATCATTGTGTCAGAGCAAACGTTAGTCGCAGCCATATAGACTTGGGGGAGTCTTGGTCTAGTTTGCAGGCTTCATCAGTCATCACTTGAGGCAATTAGGGTCTCTTCCCCCAGGTGGCATATAGGGGGACGCTAAAGGGTGTCAGATGGGTACAAATTGATAAGGATTTTGGCAGGATTTACTGATTACTTATGGGAGCTGACAAGGAAGAGTCTATTCGGCCATCTTGCCTGGCCCCGCCCCAACATTGTCATTCCATTGATTCAGACAACGAGCTGTCATCACAAGCCTTTACAGAATGTTGTATTTTGCTTATATGTTTTGTTGTATATATATATGCTCCCAGACTAGAGATTAAGGCTTTCTTTCTAGACTGCTTGAAAGTCCCTTTTTCAGACTTTCTTGAGAGTACTTCAGCTCAGATACATTCTTGATCAGACTCTTTGCTTATGCTTCTCAGATTCATTCCGGGACATACTTTGGATTCTACTCTTGAATTCATGATGTTTTGAGACATTTCTCAGTTTCTCGAACGTCCCTTAGTGGGAAATTCTGTTACAGCTTTTATGCTTTCACTTCTCAAACTTTGAGCTCTTTATGTGTTCTGTTGATATTTCTTTTCACTTTAGCTTAGAATAGGGATAGTCTTATGGAATACACTTCATACCTTGTTCTGTAATTTTACTGAAAAACCCATAATAGGTGAATAAAGAATTCAATTACTAAAAAGATTTAAATAAAACTTTTACCAACAATCTCATCATTGACTCCTACAGAACTAAATGATGTTTAAAAATGCCAATAACCTGTTAATTACATTTGAGATTCTCATCGATTTCTTCTCACATCAAAGGTCCCATCTCTTGGGCCCAGTGGGGTGCAGGCACTTCGTGTTTCCAGTTAAATTAAATCTTAAACTACTGGAGTTCCCTAAAGTCCCACCTTCACTTGAACAAGCGTTTGGAATATGTACACTATCTTTGGGAGGGCCAACAGTTTTATGGCTGCTATCCTACCTACAAGATATTGTTATTTCTAGTGTCAGAGCCCATTTCTCCTCTCACTGTGCTCTTCAATTGTTTTAGGGTACTTTCCCTAGTTTGTATTGTGGTGTCAGGTAATTCTACTCTAAAGTAAGTGATTAAGGTGCCTGTCTATTTAAGTTGGGTCATATGTTGTATCTTCTGGATTTGGTGTTTAGGGGCCGAAATATTCTAAAGGTCTAATTTATTTAGTTTAATTTTGAATCCTCAGACTTGCTCATATTCTTAGACCACTTTCATTTGATTAGGCAGAAAGTTAAGGGGATGGCCACTGATAAAAATATATCATCAGTAATTGTGAGTTTAGTGTCCTGTGCCCTAATTTTATCTCTTTCCTTTTATCACAGCATTTAAGTTGTTGGGCTAAGAACTATAATGTCCTGCAAATAGGAGGGGAGAGAGGGAAAAATCCTGTCACAATAATTTTAGAGATAAGTGGCAAGATGGAAAATGCCCCACTTATTTTGGAGGTGCCTAAGTTGCATGTTTCAGGCTGTAGCATACCATTCTTGTAGTAGAATATAGATTGTCTCCGGAATGAGATATTGATCCAGGAGAGCTCCTAAACTACATTCCTCTGACAGCAAGAGTGGAATAAGGTAGGCCGTACTGGTTGAACTGGTTTGTCTGGGCCTGTGTGAGCCACATTTCACATTATCTAGACAATTTAATTTTTATTTTATCATCAAAAAAGAGTTCAGAGACATTAAGTGAGATCTCCTGGTGGATTCACAAATGAGGTGAAGTATAGAGCTTGTGCCAGTTTTGAAAAAAAAAAAACATCTCAGTATGACTATTGTTTTAGGCGTTTCACTACCTTTTACTTAGAGAACATTACATGATTGTGTCTAATTGTATATAATTAATTACTAGCATCGGTTTTTGTTAATCACCAGTTATTAAGCACAGTATAGACAATGTTTCTAGAGGCCACGTGACCAATCTACCAGGAACAGAAGTGATCACACCTACACTCTCTGACTTCTATATTAAGGCCCAGATTTAAGAGGGCTTAGCGCCTCCTTGCGCCACATTAGCATAACTTGTTATGACGCTAATGTGCAGTGGAATCTCAGAGATTCTACTGTGCCATTTTTAGCAGCTATTTTTAACGCCTGCACAGAGCAGGTGTTAAGAGGTGCATACCACTGCTTTCAATGGGCCCCTGTGTACTATGCAGGATTAGCGCCAACATGCTAATCCTGCATAGTACATAGATAGCGTCAAACAATGTTGACACTATTGCCTCTATCCTGCATCATAGTACGCCGTATATTCAGTAAAGGCTCGCTTCGCTAGGGCAGGGGCGGCGCATGAGGGTGTAAAATGTAATTAAAAAAATAAAAAATAAAATAAAAACGTACCTTATCTGCAGCACAGCTCCTCTTTCTTCCATCGCTGCAGGTAGGCAGAGGCTCACAGCCTGCCCTGCGGCCAATCCTGACACTGTTCATAGCGTCACTTTAGAAACACAGTGATGCACCATGTTTAAGGGAATACGGCGCACCCCTGCGTTTCCCCCCTGCGCTAGTGCCAAATTTATCTGCCTGTGTGTAAAGCTAAACCTGAGATTCTGTATTCTCGCTCTTCTTCTTTGCTAATGTCACCTGCCTATCTATTTGAGGCCCCTTCTGGTTACTTTTCACTTGTTTCATAGAAATGCACAGCACAGCAGTACAGCTGTAAATGTCATTACTTCGCAACAACGTGGCACATCATTTACAATATCATTAGTAAACAGGTTAGCTCTCACGTCTAATTTTATAATGTTTATTCCAAGTGCATTAAACTTTTATTGCATGCCGCCTCCGTTACTCTGCAACGTTTTATTTCACGGTAGATTAATTTTCATTGTGCTCCTATTTTCTTCCTTCAGCATCATTTCATTGCTTTGATCAAGCAGGCGAAGTATAGGTTTTTGAATAACTATTGTTGTGAATAGGAAATTAAAATGAATGCCATTTCTTTGATAGGCGGTCTTGTGATGACTTACACTAAGCAAGTAAGTAGCATGCCTTTCTCTGGGACGAGTCGTATGGTTGTGTCTCTATTTCCCCAGGCTATAAATAAAGGCCCATATTTATACTTTTTGACGCTAAACTGCGCTAACGCAGTTTAGCGTCAAAAAGTTTTGCGCCGTCTAACGCCATTCTGAAGCGCCATGCGGGCGCCGTATTTATGGAATGGCGTTAGACGGCGCAATCAGACCGGCGCTGCCTGGTTTGCGTGGGAAAAAACCACGTAGACCAGACAGCGCCGGCGTAGGGGGAAAATGGCGCATGGGCGTCTTAAAATGGGGCAAGTCAGGTTACGTCGAAAAAATCGTCTTAACCCGACTTGCGCCATTTTTTAACGACGCCCATCCCCCATCAACATGACTCCTATCATTGTAAAGATAGGAGTCATGCCCCCTTGCCCAATGGCCATGCCCAGGGGACTTCTGTCCCCTGGGCATGGTCATTGGGCATAGTGGCATGTAGGGGGGCACAAATAAGGCCCCCCTATGCCACCAAAAAAAAATATAAAAAATAAAAAATTATACTTACCTGAACTTACCTGAATGTCCCTGGGGTGGGTCCCTCCATCCTTGGGGGTCCTCCTGGGGTGGGCAAGGGTGGCAGGGGGGGTCCCTGGGGGCATGGGAGGGCACCTGTGGGCTCATTTTGAGCCCACAGGCCCCTTAACGCCTGCCCTGAGCAGGCGTTAAAAAGTGGCGCAAATGCGCCGTTTTTAGCCACGCCAACTCCCGGGCGTCTCTTTTGCCCGGGAGTATAAATACCACGTAAAGGCCTGGGAGTCATTTTTTAGACGGGAACGCCTCCCTTGCATATCATTAACGCAAGGAAGGGGTTCACGCTAAAAAATGACGCACATTCCGGGAACTTTGGCGCTATTCGCCTCTAACGCCATAGTATAAATATGGCGTTAGTTGGCGTTAGTTTTGCGTCGAAATTGCGTCAAAAAAAACGACGCAATTTCGGCGCAAACGGAGTATAAATATGGCCCAAAGTGCTCTTGCCCAGCAAGTGTCTTTGGATCAGGAAAAGTGTGTACTCGGCAAAAGTGTCCGGAAAGGAAGATCCAGTCAGCTGGGAGGTGTTTAATATGTTTGGGATACCCCATAGAGCAAATCAATTCGTCGTTCATAAATATTTAAACGCGATGCATTTTATAAGGCCATATTTTAGGGTTGCAATCTAGTGCAGATGTGTTTTTAGTTATCAGGAAATATGGCAGATACTACTTTGCTTCTTTTCTGATTCTCTAGAATGTCAACGAATCACCAGGCCAATCCGTTTGGGTATCTGGAGTTCTGTGAGGGACATGTCATTCGAGTTCTTGGCACATATTTCCTTAGGAATGGTACTCTTGCGCCACGTTTTGTTGTTTTTACACAATATAACTTTGCATATAAGCTTCTTTTATGAACTGTCAAGTTAGTAGAAGCACCAAAATATTAATTTAAATAAACCAGCCAGATATTTGCTCTCACTTAAATGCAAACAAATAAATAAAAAAGATATACAATGAAATAAAATGGGTCAAACAAAGAAGACATGCTCTTCGTTCAACAACCACACATCACACGTTACTTGGTGCAGATCAACCTCTTTAAGAGCAGTCCAAATCACAGGTTCCTGGGTGCATCATCTTATCTCGATATATTGTATTCAAATGTGTTATTTTAAAAGGTGTGCTGTTTCTATTGTGCAACATTATTGCAAGATGCATTCAGAATGTGCTCTGTCTTGAGAAAGCCATTTGGCTGAATTATTTAACAAAATAAGCAGGGGCAACTCCTCCATTAGGGCAGAGGAGCGTTGTCCCACCTCCAGCAGAGGCAGCTGCAAAGCCTTTCAAAGAAAATGATAATAAACAATGTTTATTATCATTTTCTTTGAAAGGGGCGGGGCCACAGGGGTGTGTGAACCTCACTGTGCATGTTTGTTTGGCCGGCCGTCTTGCGCACAGGGCTCTCTCCAGCCCAGCAACCGTAGAGCCTGCTCAGGCTCCCAGTCTTGAGGCCTGCCAGTATGGCCTGGAGTTCTTTGATATCCTTGTTATAATCCCAGTTCCCTGATACACATCTGTAAGAAAAATTTTGATTTGCGTTTTTGGATCATTAGAAAAGTAATTTAGTTAGGTAGACATTGCTAATTTTTCTAGACAACATTTTTAAAAATGGCAGATGTGTTGCAGTTATGATGTAATATTTCAGGAACCATGAGACCTTTAACTCCATTTTGGTTTCAAAATATAGGGGTAAAGTAGTCTTATAGCGGCAGAAAATAACTCCTCAGAACAACCCTCCTGCCATTTTTCAAAATGGCAGCTATAATGGAGGAAGAAGATACCTATATAGAAATGAAACAAATAATATATAAATATAATATAATATATAAATATATATTTTTTTATCCTTTTAGGTATACACCAAACAATATTTATGATCTGAATATGAAAAAGTAATGTTTATCACTCCGGTTTTAGACAAATTTACAAAGTTCACTTTATTTATTTGTTTCAGCAATTGTTTGTGGTACATTTGCAGAATGTTGAACATTTGGAAAGAGCATATCAACAGGGACATCTGTTTGTAACACAGGTTTTGCAAGTACATGTACGTGTAAGCTCTGTGGGTAGAGGCTTCACAAATTTTGCAGGTTTTAGCTTCCCAACCAAATTCACACAGATCTTTCTATACATATGCATGATGCAACACATTTACACATCTTCTGATCAAGTAGAACACTCTTTTAATGTGTCCATGCAGAGAATATGACATTGGTGGAAGGTCACTTAGCGGGACTGATCTCTTGAACCCACTATACCAAAGATCGTCAAAGGTGTGCCAGTCAGAACTCACTTTCCACACATGCACAAGATATATTTCTACATCTTTAAAGTCACATTCTTCTTCTGTCTCAAAAAATCCTTTTATAAACTTCACAGGTTCAGTAGTTAAAGCTCCAAGCTTTGTCCCAATTTTGCTCAGTGTCATCACTCGCAAGAACTTGTGCCTTGATAAGAACACTGGGCATCTCATGTTTCTTGTACAGAATAGGAAGCAGGTTTGTGTCTTTTCTCGCCTGTTCTATAACGTATCCATAACTCTGACAATACTTGACTTATGAACATTGCTATAAATCTAAGTAGCACAATAATGTCATTTGACAGTACAATGACTCAATTGGAACCATTTTGAACAGTCCACTCAACATGTGGCACAACACGAAGGTCAGCTTCCTTCAATTTACTATTAATATCTTGAACAGTATGGCCCGTACCTTTTGAATATATCGCTCTAGGCACCAACTCCTCATTGAAAATCATTCCACTTGTAATAATTGGAAATTCGGTGTTCACTGAAGCATCAGCAATGTTTTGGTGAGTTAACATCTCCATGTTCATCTTGTTTGATATTGAGGACCAGAATGTATCAAGTTGCACAGGTATAAGTGTTGAATTTTTGATGCAGGCAAGGTCAATTGTTCCACTTGTAGAAATCTGTCTAATTCTCTCGCATTATTTGACAGATAGTTTCAAGATAACTGTGAAAGACAATGTGCAGTCCTTGCAAGGTGCACACTAATTTTTATATCTGTAGAACTGTCTGATCGACCTCTCTGAAGTTTTGCATGGATGAAATCTTGACCATCCGCACTTGTGACATATAGTCCACAACAAAAGCAGTTTTTAATGAGGAAATTCTTCAGGTGAAACTTTTTTTTCCCATGCTTTTGTACAAGTTTGTGCCTCCCTAGTTTGGTTGCACCATCTCCAACAAATAATGCATTTATTGGAAGAAGATCACGCAACAGAATGTCCTTCATAAATTCAGCCCTTTCTTTTGCTACATCCATCTCTCGATGTGCTTGCGAAAGATGTTTATTTGTAACCTGTTTTGTAGTGGCTGGTTGGACAAAACTCCTACTATGACAATTAAAGCATAGAGGTTTAGCTTTAGTGATTACATCAAACAGATCTTTCTCTTTTAATACAAATATTTCCTACTTCAGTTCTGCAAATAGTTTGGATCCATGTTTCAAGAAATCTAGAAGACGAGTCTTTATAGCTTTATCCATATATTGTTTGGTCACAAACTTGTGTATTCGCCCAGGCTCAGTCATTCCAGAGGTGTTTCCTTGCCACTGCATGTAATAAAGAAGGCTGTGAACTTTTTTATTAAAATGTTTCCCTCTCTTTCCCACAAGCTCGTGGTGAGGAACAGTTTCACAATGGTCCATTAATTTTGAATTTGTCATCTCTCTGAAAACATTGCAAATAGAAAGGACTTCATGGTAAACTAGCTGCCATGGAGCAACATATTCATTTTTCATGTCTGACAACAATTCCCTTGGAGCTTTTATGTGATCTCTGGATTGTCTGTTCCAGTTTCATATCTGGAGCCACAGCATTGAACCTTCCCTCTCTTTCCTTCACCACAAAATGTATTTGGATGCATTTTCTGGAGAGGCACGGTTTTTCCACCTCTAGCTTCTTCACTCCTTCCAAATACCAGGACCCATATCTCAGATAGTTTATGCAATTGAATTTGTGAAACAAAGTAATCAGTGCCTTCACATTCTTCACGTACAGCTCCCAGTCACCTTCCCAGATCAGAGTGTACCATGTTTTTCACTAAAGCTATCATTTGTGAAACAATTCCCCAGTACTTGCAAAGTTCTGATTGTTCTTCATTCTCTGACAAACTCTACATACTTGGTTTTTAGGTTTTCTGATTTTGAACTGAGTATATTGAACATTGCCTGGCTTTGTAGTATGTCTTTTTAATGAAGTGCACCCTGTGCCTTGTTCACTTCTAAGATAAATTTTGCAAAACCTAATTTGGCATTCTTGTTCCAGATAGTATTCCAATGCAACGTTTCGATGGCCTCAGATATGATGAGCATACCTCATAATGAACTAACATAATGAGTTCCGCTCAATACTGACTTGACAGTTTTGCCTCCAAAGATTGCAGTCTCAATAAGAGCAACGTCTATACCACATCCACTGAGATAACTTCCTGCACACCACAGCACAACGTTTATCATGTGGAAAATGCAAATCATTGGATAAAGATCACCAAATTCTACTGGATTGCTCATAAAAATGTCAGCTACAATATGGAAAACATCCTCCAGTCTGCACCGAATAAGCAATATGATTAAAATAAATCACCAATATGATGGCTAAAACACATCATTACCCTTGAGACCCTCACCGGTGAGTAGCCGTGCTTTACAAATACTGATTGATTGATTGATTGATCATTATGGATCCACCATTTTGAAAAATGGTGGAAGTGTCGCTCTGAGGAGGTATTTTCTGTCTCTATAAGACTACTTGACCCCCAAAACCTATGTTTTGACACCAAAATGAAGTATAAAGGTCTCATGGTTCCTAAAATGTTACGTCATCACTTCAACACAGCCGCCATTTTTTTAAATGCTAAATTACTTTTCTAATGATGCAAAAACACAAATCAAAAATGAAAATCTCTAGTAAACAATTTTTCTATGAAGTTATATCAGTGGGCCAGGACTAATAACGGTGGTAACATCTTCGGTGATTGTGACTCTTTCAGCCATCTTACCAAGATCCAGTCTGAGGCAGTTCATGTCCATAGACATTTCATCTATTTTGTATTCCAGCGCTGGCCCTGAACCCTGAACAGCAGCCACTATCTCAGTCCTGCGTATGTTCTGCAGGATCCTGGGCCATCCGGCTTCCCTGTCCTTTTTCCTGAGGGCCTGACCCAGGCACTGTATCTTGCATTATGGTACTGGTTTACACTGCTTTTGAGCCCTTGTCTGTTACCATTGTGGAGTCTATCCCATAAGTCCAAGAAACAGGAGGCACCCCCTCAGCACCAGCAGGGGCCATCGGATCAGAAATGCACACAGACTGTCCCAAACAGAAATCCACACAAACAGCCTATCCCAGTCAGTCAGGTCCCTAATTCGCTCCCCACCCCTAGTCCATTTGGTGAGGGGTATCTACTCATCTCAATCTAGAATGTCTGAGCACTTTACATCACACATACCCATTACACATTGACAATAATGTCAATGTGCAGGATATGTTACATAATACAGTGAGGGTTACAAGGTGTAGGAGTCACATGTTCTTCATAGTTCACTCTGTTAAATTAGAAGGATTACAATTTATGCACTGCAAGTAACAAAGGGATCTCTATGTTAAAAGCAGTAACCCAATTACCCATCACCTTAAAATAAAAATCTGTCACCTGTGTGCCACATGACATGTTTTGCAGGAGACAAATTAACCCTCTATGAAACGTGGTTTCAAAATTGGGACTAGGCAAAACACAGATCTGCCTAGCAACTGCATTAACCTCCACAGTTATCTTACCCTTATTACTATTCCTTGCAGTTTACTGGACACAGAAATATCTATATAGCAGATGCCTTAACCCAATAAGTTATTTTAAAATGCTGGTTTTGCAACTATTTAAGCAGAATAGATTTACTATCATGTTTCTCCCTATTGCCAATTTCTTTGTGACAGAGTTTTAAAAAATAAAAGTAAAAATTGAGGGCCAGGTTTTGCATCTGTGTTGCTTCTCTTTCTTGGCACCACTCCGATGCAAAATCTCATTTTGTAAATATTGTAATGCATTCAAATGTACTCATGGTAGAACTGCTAAACATATGTGTGAGGTCTTAAGATCTGATCTCACTTCATGATGTCACACGCTGTGATGTCATGCACCATGATGTCACTTACATACGGCCTAACTTGGTCAGTCCCCCAACTTTCTTTTTGGGACTTGTGCCCTGTGGATTGCTGAACTGTTTGTTTGATGACAGTCCCTGGTGGTAACATCAAGATTCTGGGTTGCCAGAGCTAATCCATCACGGATCCAAGCACTTACAAAGGCTTTACAAGTTAGTGATACTTATAATAAAAACTATCATGTTTACGTCCTTATTACCCTTCATCTATCTTTATCCACTAAAATCATACCAGTAACCTATAATCTACCAGCCAAAAAGTGTGGGCCTCATCCAGGCCAGCGTGTGCTTCATTGATATTCTGGTCCTTCCACCTACATGGCTCATTCCACCACAACTTCACTCTTTCAGTCTTCAGGGCCCTCCCCTGTATCCATGCCTTTAATCCAGCCCTTAAAATGTCAGTTATTTTGCTTTTATGAATATATCTTTCCATCTTTGGCTTTTTTCTATGTCCAAATGAAGATGTTAGGCTTTTAGTATTCTTCTGTCTGTTTCCTCACTGCTCTTAGGGCCACATGTACAAAAATCAGGTTTTGCGACTCTCAAATTGTGAGTCAGAGCGACTCGCAATTTGAGAGTTGCAAAACCTGATGTACAACAGTGTCAATGACACTGTTTGCGATTCCCAATGGGGTCGCAAATGACCTACCTCATGAATATTCAGGGGGTAGGTCACAATTTTGGACCCCATTGGGAATGGCTGCCCTCACAGGGATAGTGGCCTGCTGGAGACATGTCTGTGACTGCTTTTAAATAAAGCAGTTTTTTTTTAAATGTAGCCTGATTTCCTTAAAGGAAAACAAGATGCATTTCAAAATTAAAAATTAAAAGTTTTGTTTTCATTTTTTCAGAGCAGGCAGTGGTCCATCGGACCACTGGCTGCTCTGAAAAAATATTTTCGCTGCCATTCACAAAGGGGAAGGGGTCCGATGGGGACCACTTCCCATTTGCGAATGGGTTAGCACCAGTTTGAAACTGGTGCTAACTGCGATTGATTTGCGACCGCATTCGTGGTCACAAAACAGTCATACATACCATCTGGATTCGGTATTAGGAAGGGCCCCCCTTGTCACGCCCCTTCCTAATACCGAATCGCAAAACCCAAACTGCGATTCGGTAACAACTTACCGAATATCAGTTTGGGCTGTGTACATTCCAAATAGCATTTTTCAAGTCGCAAATGGGCCGTATCGCCATTTGCGACTTGAAAACTGCTTCGTACATCTGCCCCTTAGTCACAGTGAGAAAAACTCTAATTACATAATCTAAAATCGTATTTTCTTTTAACTTCCCACTCAAAAAAGATGCTCTGAACTGATACTGTTCTGCGGTAAAACATATCTGTTCCAAATGTAAGATCGTTAGGACAAAACCTACATTTTCATGGAGAAGGAAGGCCATTCTCAGAGCTATCACTAAGGCATAAAAGTGAAATTCCTCCAGAACAGGTTGCACTGGCAACAATATCATTGCAGTGTTTTTACTCTTACAGCCGTCTTACCCATGAGAGCTCAAAAGGAGTTGGCAATTGGGTGTTTTTTGCGTATTCTGCCACTGGCGGCTAGGTTTTTATTTCAGCACAAATTAAAATGCTCCTGGGTCCTCCGTATTTACAAAGGCAACCATAATGTGAGTGTCTTGTCTGACATAATTGATAAAGATGCTGTCGCAATGTTTGCAGAGATTACTTAATGTTCACTACAACATCCCTTTGTAGCCATCTAGTTTACCCATCTACTATTTTACATTGAAATGAAACTCATATACTTTGTTATAAAGCACATAAAAAGAACGTAAAATTGCCAGTAGAAACGGGAAACTAAGCTTTGGTGGGCGTAGAACAATATTGGTTCTTTTCAGATTATTGGCCGTTTCAATACATTATTCATGCCCCAATTGAGAAATTGGAAGAATGATCACTGTAGCATTGCTAGTTTAAAATTCGGTGGAACCTAAAACTCTGAGGTAAGGAAAGGTAGCTTTAAAAGTAAAAAAAAAACATTCTGTAAATGATGCACCTGCGTGAATTGTTGTGTCTTAAATCTTTAGGTTTATGTTCTCAGCAGCAACATAAGGGCTGCTGAATAGACTTTAGCCACTATATACTAATTTAAAAATTGACTTCCATACCTTTTTAGTGCTGAACCTGTCGGATTGGGACAGTCCGGGATTGGTGGAAGATGGATGATGAGAACGTGACAGGCAGTTCCACACCAGTGGATTGTGCCTCGATCCCCCAGTGTTAGATTGTATTGTTGAACTTTGCAGTATTTGCTTCTGCGACAAGTCCCCATCCTGGAATATCAAGGTTCAGAAGCGTGATTACCTGCTGAAATCTGTAGAGCCTGCCTCCACATGCCCTTGGATCTTCTGGTCTCCAACTTCAGATCATCATCTGGCCTGGCCCTAAAGTGCAGGGGTTATGGAATGATCGTGATGCTGATGTTTGATCGGATTAGCTGCCACCATTGGTGCTGTGGCTCTCTCCTTTGTTTTGCCTGTGTGTCCCAGAGGATACCCTGATCTCGAATTAAATGGTCACTGCACATCTGGGAGGGTGACGGCTGATGGTTGCGGACTCATTGGGGCTTTGAATGCTCTTGTAGCCACTGGGAAGACTGTTGAGAGACAAAGTTGGCATGCACAAGGCTGTTGAAGGATGTTGAAGAATGCTAATGATGCTCAGCAAGCTGAGCACAACAAGACAACGAATGTGGTGACTGCCCAATTTTCAGTTTTCTGTCTGGCAGCCTAAAAAGCCAGAAAAGGGGATTAAGGCTGGCAAACTACTCTGCAGCTTTACCCTTGATTTTGATGGTGACATGTAAGGGATCAGGAGGCATTGATTTGAAATCTCTGTTGACCAACTTCAGTTAAAAGGAAACCAAATGAAAAACAAAGAGTTCCTTGGTTAGTTAACTGCATGGATCTATAATGGTGGAGGCCTGCCAGAGAAAATAACCTGGGGTGTCAGAAGCTTGAATCTATTTCGTCTACACACATAATCTGGTGGGAGAGGACGTGGTTTCCATAAGTAAACTATGCCTGTCCTGAAAGGCCTGGCAAACATTCCTTTTCAGGATCTGAATGAAATGCAGCTTCCACGTTCATCACTCCCTTCATGTAGCCTGGATGATTTGGCTGTTATCGACTATAAAGACAGTACTGGGAAGAGTCAAAGCATGAAGGAAGAGCAAATAAGCAGGGACTCTGTAAAAGATGACCCTACTGAACTGTCATTAATGAAGACAATGTCCCCTCAAAGAATTAAGCCACTCCAAATGGTAAAAGACATGGCATATGAGGGAGCCAAAACAAAACGGTAATTACTAACTCTAATCAGTAACTTCTTCCAAGCTAGTAGCAAAGCACTACCAGCACAACCACACTGCATCAGAGGCAGATTTTGAGACTCATCAAATCATGCAGAGTGGAGTTTTTTTACTCAAGATCGGATCAATGCTGCCAACTCATATAAGGGATAACTCTGTACTAGCTAAGCAGACCAATAGACTAAGAAGCACATGTATGAGACTTACATGAAGGAAAAAAAGGCGAGCAAGCTAAAGAACAAAGAAATAAAAACCTGTCTGAGTCCTTAAATCTACCAGCTGGAAATACAACTGAGAAGGAAAAAGAGGGTGCAAATAGGCTTTCATCCTCTTAGAGTAAGCACTACCATGTGTAGGGACCTAGGCGCAGCGGCACTCGTGAGAGTGGCTTTAGCTTGACAAGTTAGCTGTGTCCTTAAGGTAGCATCTATATGCATGATATGTATTTATTATTCTACTAGCTAAAGCCAAACTGAAAGGGCTATGTTCTAGGAAACTTATGCTTTAAACCAAGAAGAAGTAATATCCTAATTTTAGCTCTCTCAAAATGCTATAAAATATTAACACTATTCTCACAGTCTCCTGAACCAAGGGATCAGGAGGCTGACATGCAGAGAGTTCCTGGAGGCGGGAACCAGTGTACCAATCTGTCAAATAGAGTCTAAAGTATCAAGAAACTCACATAACTCTACTCAGCCTATGAATAGAACTGTTTTCAGAGAGATTAAACTGGTCAAGAAGTATCAAGCAGAGTAACCAACCAAGACTGAAGAACTGAGTGGCAAGGTCCAAGGAGATAGGTAAGCACCTGATCATCCAGGCTTATTCCTGTAAGAAAACCAAAGATTGCCTTATGACTCTGGAAACAGGAGTTAAAGAAACAGGAGAGGAAAGTAAAAAATAAAGGAAAGCACGAATTCCGAAATGTGATGACTTGCACAATAGTCACCATGCTCTAATGTGTGATTTGTTGGCATCCCAAAAGGGTTGGAATGTGGTCAAATGGTAAACACGATATCATAGGTTAGGTAGCTATTGAAAGAGAATTAGTTTGATGCTCTACTCTCTACTGATGAAGGTCTAAACCCAGAAACACATGTCTAGAGATATACAGCAATGTCTGCACCAACTTTGGTGAAAAAACTACAGATATTTTTCAAGTAAGCACTAACTGTGAACTGCATTTACCAGGATGCAAAGGGGCGAACTGTGCTGGGATGTGAGGCAGTGTGCTCCCAACCCCCCTTCCTGTTTAAAAGGGCTCCCTTGAGCCAGTGAGCTGATGAGCTTTGGAGATGCATCTGTGTGCCTGTGAGTGGTACTTGACCTGAGAGAATTTTGGCAGCATTTCCAGCAACCCCAGATGAATTTTCTTTGTTCTATACTCTCTACTGATCAAGGGCCAAACCCAGAAACACATGTCTAGAGATATACAGCAATGTCTGCACCAACTTTGGTGAAAAACTACAGATAATTTTCAAGTAAGCTCTAACTGTGAACTGCATTTACCAGGATGCAAAGGGGTGAACTGTTCTGGGATGTGAGGCAGTGTGCTTCCAACCCCCCTTCCTGTTTAAAAGGCTCCCTTGAGCCAGAGAGCTGATGAGCTTTGGAGATGCACCTGTGTGCCTGTGAGTGGTACTTGACCTGAGAGGATTTTTGCAGCATTTCCAGCAACACCAGATGAATTTTCTTTGTTCTCTACCCTCTACTGATGTAAGCTAAACCCAGAAACACGTGTCTAGAGATATACAGCAATGTCTGCACCAACTTTGGTGAAAAACTACAGATAACTTTCAAGTAAGCTCTAACTGTGAACTGCATTTACCAGGATGCAAAGGGGCGAACTGTGCTGAGATGTAAGTCAGTGTGCTCCCAACACCCCTTTACGCTTACATTTTACATGAGAGCACTTCCATTTTAGCACTGGATGGAAGTGTTAAAGTTCCCAGAGTATCACAAAACAGCAAAAACAGAGTCCAGCACACATCAACAACCTGGGAAACAGATGCAAAAAGTTAGAGGAGACCACGCCAAGGATGCCAAGTCTAACACAGTTTATTTGTATTCCAGCACATCCAAAATGGAAGGAGACATCCACACATAGGATCGGAGTTCAGTGAAAAGGGATGCAGGTTAGTTACTATCCCGACAAAAGGAATACAAAATAGAGTTCATGAGAGGAAACAGAATCCATCATTTAACCACATGAAATGAGGTGCTTGTATTTCAGGCACAAATTAAAACACTTTATTCAAAAGCAATTGCAAGAAAACTTCAAGCCTCTAGACTTTTTTGTTTGAACACAGAGATATAGTAGGCTTCTGTTTAGCTACATAGGTGTGTGAACATAGAAAGATGCAAACCATTTTTGGGGTTAAGAACCTGAGGGAGAAACACTTCTTGAGAAAGGCAGAAATCACTGAAGCCCTTTCTAATTTCTATTTGCAGCTCTATTAAGCTTCCTCGAGCATCAGTAACAGTACACTAAGTAAGGAAATTGAACATTTCCTGGATCAGAGACCTCCTCTGACTATGGCCAAAATTCAACAAGAAGCAATAGCAATTCAGGAAGCACTTGGAAATAAGCCAACTACACTGCACAACAAGCAAAACCCACGGGTAACACCATGGGTGTTATTCTTAGTGAACTGTTTAAATCTCTAGGTCAGGAGTATAGTCCTTCCTTTCTGTATACTGTACATGAAATCATGCTAGCATCCCCCATCCCATTACTTGCATACAGGATCAGCAAGGTGATGTCTATCATGGTAACCATGCCAATATGGCTACATCCCCGGGAGAGACACAACTGAACGTATCAAGTTAGCTGTAGTGCTAATCAAATTGGCAGAAGTTAACAAATAGCCATTGTTCTTGATATCCTAAAATGTTGATAAGGCATACAACTATTGTACTATTACATTAGATGTAATTATCAACTTCTTTAAAAAAAAAAAAACTATATGAATTAGAAGTTGTGTTTTTGGCTGACTGTGGTGCAAGCAGCAACCACAATCCTAGTCAGGGTAAGGCACAAGCAATCCCTAAATTAACCTGTGCTCACCCTCTGATAGCTTGACACAGAGCAGTCAGAATGAACTTGTGTAAAGTATATGTGCAACACTTCAAGCAGTAACACAGTGAAGACACCAGACAAAAAGATTACAACCAGGTTAGAAAACTTGCTCTGAATTTAATAATAAAACATGACCAAAATGACAAAAATCCAATCAGTAAAACCTGAATTATGATTTTTTTAAACATAAACTTCAAAATAGCACATAAAAGCATAAAGCGCCAACCACGACTATCTGGTCGCACTAGACCTGGTCAAAGTAAAAAAGTCAAGCAGACTACGATAAAGCGCGAGTCAGATACAGTCCCAGACCATCTCCACTGAAGTTTTAACCTTCTCAAGAATTTTGGCAAGAGTCCCATTTGTGGTGTAGACATTTATTGGGGGCAAGGACAGCTTCGCTGGCGATGGTCGTGGGAAGCAAGGAGCAGGCTGAGCATTGTGGATGGAGGGGCTGGAGCCTCAGGGTGGCGATCCATGCAAGTGGATGATGCTTGCTGTGGAAGAGAAGAACTCATGGCTGCTAGTGCTGGATTTCTCGGTGAGCAACAAAGTTCAGAAGCAAACTAGTTTGTTCATGTTTGCGAGGTGCCTTAAAGCTTGACTTTAGGGGTTTGAAAACCACTTCCAAGGGCCCAGGACAAGAGAGGCGCCTCTTGAGGGTCAGGAGCTTGTTATAGATAGGTCCTGGAGCTGTGGGGAGTCTGTTATGTCACTGAAGCTCAGATCAGGAGGCCAGCATACTAGCCCTTAAAGTCACTTGGGGGTCCTAGGATCAAAATGGGTTCTTCCTTTCCAAACAAGAGAGCAGCAGGCAACAGGCAGCAGGTTATCAGAGCAAGGCAGCAGCTCCTTCGGAGCAGGTCATCACAGCAAGGCAGCAGCTCCTTCGGAGCAGTCCAGCAGAGTGGCAGCCCTTCCAGCAGCACAGCAGTACTTTCTGGCAGAGTATCCACAGTTCCAGAAGTGTACTGAAGTAGTGATGTCTAAGGCCCAGTTGTTATACCCCGTGGTGCCTTTGAAGTGGGGGAGGCTTCAAGACAGGCTTTTGAATTGTACACAGACCCTGTCCTTCCTGCCTTTGCTCCAGACTCACTACATGGGGGTATGCAGCCCTTTGTTGACATAACACATCCTATTCAGGTGTAAGTGTGGCTGAGTCCAGCTCCTCCTATACATCCTGCCAGGAAGGCCCAACAAGTTACACCTAAGCTTCTATTGTGTGTGGCTGTCTAGGGGGAATACACAGAGCACAACTGTTACCCACCCCAGACATATGATCAGAAACTGCCAGCAGGCACCAAGTGGCTAAAGTAAGAAAATATCAACTTTCTAAATGTGGTATTTTCAGAATTGCAATTTAAAAACTAACATCACCATACATTTGGATTTTAAATTGTAATTGCAGAGATACCAAACTTTAAAAGTCTATCTTTTCACTTTTGGGAATTACACTTATAAAATGTAATAAGGTCAACCCAATGTTGTAGAATGAGATAGGCTTTGCAGTAGTAAAAAAACGACTTTGGGAGTTTTTCACTAGAACTTGTAAAACTTAAAGGTACATGTCCTGCCTTTTAAATACATTGCACCTTGCCCTTTGGGTTGTCCAGGTCCTACCATAGGGGTCAGTTGTATATATAAAAAGGGAAGGTTGTACCTGGGTTACTTTTCCTGGTCAACATGGCCGTGTACAACTGAATGCACAGTCTCTGCAATGACAAGCCTGAGACATGGTTAAGGGGCTACTTAAGTGGGTGGCACAATCATGGCTGCTCCCCATGCCACTGGAGTCAAGCTAGCCTGGCTGATGAAGGGTGATACTCTGAAACCGGTCCTTGGATGCTTGTTTCCAGTCCAGGGAGGACCTGGCTTGGAGGTTTGGGCTTGGCTGTTCCTATGGGAACAGGGACAAGACTGATTTGCATATAGCTGGGTCCAAACTGGAATGGCATGGGTAGTAACACAACAATGGTATTAGGCCCAGATCTCTGCACTGGGGGTGAATGTTTGACATTGTTCAGTATTCCGTTCTTTTTTTGTATTTGTCACGAGCAGTGGGAAGGGTATGCCCAGACCTGGGTCCCCTGCTCCCCCATGCCACTGGAGTCAAGCTAGCCTGGCTGATGAAGGGTGATACCCTGAAACCGGTCCTATGATGCTTCTTTCCTGTCCAGGGAGGACCTGGCTTGGCAGTTCGGGCTGGACTGTTCCAATGGGAACAGGGTCAAGACTGATCTGCAGATAGCTGGGTCCAAACTGGAATGCCATGGGTAGCAACAAACAATGGATTTAGGCCCAGATCTCTGAATTGGGGGTGAATGTTTGACATTGTTCAGCATTCCGTCCATTACTTGTTCTTTTTATAGGCCTACTAGTAGCATTCAATTTACAGGCCGTGAGTACACATGGTACCACTTTACTAGGGAGTTGTAAGTAAATTAATTATGCCAACTGGGGATAAGCCAATATTATCATGCTTAGGGAGAAAACAGAAGCACTTTAGCACTGGGTAGCAGTGGTAAAGCTCACAGAGTCCTAATACCAATAGAAACTAGGTCAGAAAAGTCTGTCAGGTCTAACAGAATGCAATTATCACTTTTTTTCAATGGATATGTAAAAGAACCAGATGTGACTTGAAGTTGTTGTAACTCTGGCTGGAACCTTCAAGGTCTACTATTCAGCTGCATAAAGGGAACATTTAATGAAACTGGTACAGAATGTGGCTATTGCCCCTTTATTTTTGCAGGTTTGTTTAAGACCTGCAAAAGACCACCCTCATTTATTTCTATAACACTTTTCAAACCCTAAAGGATATCCACACAAACTCAAAGTTTGCCTAGTTTTATCAGGTGTAGCAGAATGTCGTCAGATATTTTAAGATCTTGAACTTTCATAGATATGCATCTGAGATATGCTTCCATGTAAAAAACACAACTATCAGAGACCTTTCATATCTAAAATATATATAGGTCAAAAACCAATTTCTATATTAACTGTGCACTCAGGATATATTAAAATTATTTGCTGAGTTAGCCGAAGAGTTAAATATGCCTCATTCGGATTTTTGAACTATCTGGAGGTCAGAAAAAGTCTTTGGTCTATTAGAATGAAGTAATCATCAAAGTGTTTGCCGAAGATTTTTTTGGGTACTGTCCGAACAGTTTGGACTGACTGGAGGTGAATTCCTTACCAATGGAAAGTTATAGCATGCAATCTAACATATCTGGAAGACTCCACATGCAGAACCCCCTACGGACACTGTATTGTAAATGCTCCACACAACAGGGTGTGTTGGAGGCTGGTTATTAGTAGAGGTTAGAACACACCTACCACTAGCAACAATGCCCCAGTGACAATGGGGGTTATTCTAACTTTGGAGGAGGTGTTAATCCGTCCCAAAAGTGACGGAAAAGTGACGGATTTACCACCAGCCGTATTACGAGTCCATTATATCCTATGGAACTCGTAATACGGCTGGTGGTATATCCGTCACTTTACCGTCACTTTTGGGACGGATTAACACTCCTCCAAAGTTAGAATAACCCCCAATGTTTGGTTAAGTCAAGGTCTGAAAACATCAGCCCCTGGCTCAATCCCTGGTAGCTTGGCAATGAGCAGGCAGGCTTAACTTAGGAGACAGGTATGTAATGAATTTAAATACCCCAATACAGTAAATAATTAATACACAACACACAACAAAATACCCATACCAGTTTATAAAAATAGGAAATATTTGTATCTTTAAAATGACACCAAAGTGTCATAAATCCAATATAGGGAACCAGAGTTATTCATTTTAAAAGATTACATTAAAAAAAACATGCTTTCTATTGCTCATACATCAATAGCACCATCCAGGAACATCTTGCTGCACTTGACCAGGACAAAGTCAAAGATTGAGGCCAACCATCATGCAGCCCTGCTAGGATACACTGAGCGAAAGGCCAAAATTTTACCTTCACACTCTCTCTCGACATTGTGCGGTCCTCCTCAGCAAGCCGATTTCTAGACAATGCCATCAGACTGCTTTTCTGAGAGGCCCCAGTGAAATCCTGGAAGTCTGGAGCTCCGTAGCTTTCAGCAGGATGAACCTGAACTCCTGGCCGGGTTTCAGTTGAACGTAGTCAGCTTGACTCACAATAGTGAGTTGGTCCACTTATAAAGCTTTTTCCAAAAGTTACTCCAGACTTCTCTAAACTTCTGGAACTTCTTCCTGAAGTTCCTCTTGAGGGTTCAAAGTATCCAAAACACAAAGCCAAGGGTCTAGCAGCACTGAGATGGTCCTTGGAAGTTTAGGACTACTGTCCCCACAATGCACCTACTCAAATCCTTAAAAGTTCACTCAACACACTCCAGACTGAGGGCTTTTGTAAAAATTGGTGCAGTCGAGCTCTGTTAACCTGTTGCTTTCCATGAGTCCATTCCTGTGTCCTTTAGAAGCAAGTCAAAATCCTTAGGGCTGTTGTTCTATTGTGCAACGTGAGCAGCATTTTAGAGTGCAGTCCTTTGGGTTGCAGACCAGGGATCCAGCAAGGCAGTCCTTCTTCTTCTTTTAGTTTCAGACAGGAGATCTGAGTTGCGATGCAGATCAGCCACTTTTATTAAGTCATCTTGGGGGACAAGTAGGGATGCACCCTTGTTCAATGAGCTGCAGTGCAGGGTGCCACTTAAAAGCATGACAGCTTCCTCCAAAGTGTGGCATTTTCTTGTCCCATAAAGCACTGCACTTTATAATTGAAGATGGACAATTTTCCTCCAGAGGAACAAGACCTGGTTAAATCAACCTACTGGTGTGGCTCAGATCATTTCCATTAATACTCCTCCTCTACACATCTGTAAATTTCTTTCATGGGGCTGTTATCTATCTGTGGGGTACAGGGTGAGAGTGCAGGCCTGGCTGGCATTCCTTTCTGTCCTGCTTCTTTGAATTTCAGTTTGATTTACCAAGCCCCCTTCCTGGCCTGGCCTCTGAGGTTGCACGCCTCCCCCATCAGAGAACCTTTGCTCAGTGCAGACCATTATCACCTCATCAAAGCAGCTTGGCCAATCTTGTTAAGTTAATGCTGACTAATCAGGAGAGGCCACTAGCAAGATGGATTTTGGCTTATAGAAAAAAGTCTTATAACTTATTTTCTGTATTAATTATGATAAGTTCAACAGTAGCAAGTTGTTGGATTTATAAATACCAATCTTTAGAGTCCTTTCATGACGCATTCAGCTCATTCCTAGTAATGCTTATGCTTATGGAAAATATTTGCATGTTAGCCTATGGAGCTAAGGGCCAGATGTAGCAAAGGGTTTTTCCCATTCTGTGTCAATGGGAAAATGTGTTCGTACATATGGCCCTAAGTATTTACAATGAGGAAAAATTAAAGGGGCAGCTTCCCCCCATGAGAGCACATAAAACAACTTTTGTTAAAGTCCCTGCTTATAGTTACATGGCACCCCTCCCCTGGGGCATCTAGGGGATACCTTAAAGGTGACATATGTAAAAATAAGGTAGATTATCACTTAGGAAGTACTTTTAATTCCAAAGTCAAATTTGCTTACATTTTACTTTTAAAGACAGTCTGCAGTGCTGCCTTTAAAAATGACAGCAGGCAACACAGTAGCGCACACTCCCATGCAGGAAATCTACTGGGCCTCTAAATTTCCCTGCCGTATTATGTACTAGGGACTTATAGGTAGTTTGAATTCTCCTTGCCCTATTATCTTCTAGGGACTTACAGAAGTCTGTCACTGTCAATTGTAATTGTGTTACTTTACCATATACCTTTTATTCAGAGCACTGGCCCAAGCCTGCTTAGCAGAGCCCAGGGCACAGTCAGGGTCAGTTACCACCAATGTCAGCCAGAAAACATAGGATAAACATGCTAAAAGGGATGTCTTTCTCACAGGATGTGATAGGAAATTGATCACTTGGTCATGTAAGGGGTTCTGTGACCACGCAGGAGTATCCTTACGAGCTATTAAAACTTACCTGAGAGATGCAACTCTAAATTGCCTTCAGTGGCAAGGAATGGCAGGCCATGTTGCAATACCTTTCTGAGGTTACAACCAACACCCAATTTAAATTCATATAAACTTGAATCCTACACAGGTCATACGTCACTCTGAAAATACAAAAGCTTTTTCCTCCCCTGAACGTCATCAAAGCCATACCATAACAGCTCATTTGACTCATATGTTGTGGGATTTCATAAAGCTGCAACCTTTCTGAACCGGGTTGCTTTATACACTCACCGAACTTGCTGAAAGCCCTTTCCAGGGCTTCCTTGGAGTTGTCCTTTTGAGATCATAAACCCAACCTAATAAAGTCAAATTCACTACCAGGATTCTAGATCACATCCTTCTGCTGGTGTGCTGAGCTGTTACCGGGCACTACAAGTCTTTGCGCCCTCCTCTCTGCTGTCCCAGCACATAGACCGCCAACACTTGGTGCAGGCTCAAGGCACCTCCTTGCATAGGGAGAAGAGATGTAGTCTCCATTGTATCTGAAGGTTTGATCTCTGCATTGCCCTAGTACTTGCCCATAAACCTTTGATTTCTAACAATGACTTGCCACCTTGAATTGCTGTTCAATAGGTAGAATACTGCACCTGCCACACTTCTGCATTCATGGACACTCCTTTTGCCCCTCCTTCAAGTGCTCTCTCCTAAAGGGGATAGTTATGTAAAACTGTGATAATGGGCTTTGTGCTACTTGAATTGGTCATCTGTACTAGACTACATTTTTATCTGTTGGAAATGGCCCTCTCTGCAGAGTCACCCCCCACACTTTTTGCCTTTTTCCTTCCACTTTTTGCTGAATTCCTTTGGGTTGGCCTTAGGAATCTGTGCACTTTACCACTGCTAACCAGTGCTAAAGTGTTTGTGATCTCTCCCTAAAACATGGCTTGATTGGCATATATCCAATTGGCATATTGAATTTACCTTTATGTCCCTAGTAAAGTGCACTACACGTGACTGTGTGGGGAACAGAGGCATCTCCTCCTGCTGCAGGATCAACAGCTATGCATTGCTTCTGCTGCACAGTGCATCTTCAGTGCTGCATGAACCAGGATAAAGGTACTTGTGTTCAGAGGACCTAACTAGTCCCTGTATCTGGCCCATGCTCAATCGCGGTTGGCCTGAATATTTGACTTTATCCCAGTCCGGCGTGACAGATATCGCTTCGATTGGCGCTTCTTGCTTCTAAGTGCTACTGTACAGTTTATTCTTTAAAAAATATACCTGAAGTTCTACTTATTGAATGTTTGTCATTTTGGTTTTGTTTTATTTATTAAATTACGTTCTATTTTCTAACCTGGTGTGGAATATTTTTGTGTTTTATTTTCACTCTTTTACTGTTTGAATTGTTTCACAAATAGTTTACAGGTTGCCTCTTACGTTAATCATGAGCCAAGTTACCAGAGGGTGAGCACAGTTAATTAGGGCGTGGTTGTGACTTACCTGACTAGGATTGGGGACCCTGCTTGATGAGAGTGCATACCTCTGTCAACAGGAAACCCAATTTCTAACATAATCATACCAGGATTTTCTCATATGAGCCCCTTCCCCTTATGTTTTAGGTCTGTTCCAAAGTTTATACCGAATCATTATGGGCTGCACTTTGCCATGTCTACTCTGTGGTACTGGTATATTGTTATGTGAACACCTTTTTGATGAAACTCTGTGCAAACTCATCTTTGTAACTCACCGCATGCATATACCGAAAATAATAAACATGGTTTTGAAAAAAGAATCTAAGTTGTTGGACGAAATGTGGTCCATGCTATTAAAATAGTTTCCAATTAAAATATATGTTTACTGTAGGGCTTTTCACACCTCCATATGGAATCATTTGCTGAGGTTGTGCTTGAAATGGTCTCTCTAACTAAGAGAGAACATTAACCAAAACACGGTTAAGCATTCAACATTGATAGGATGCTCAGTAATGCATAAATACTACAACTTTACAAGAACGTATTTGGCTTCCAGGCGTGGCCCGTCCTTTAGGGCATTGGGGCCACACACCCCCACCTTTTGCCCCTGATGAATAGTGGCTGTCAGGCGGAACAAAGGTCAGCTTGACAGACACTCTTCATGTTCAGGTCAGGCAGCCAGAAGCAGACATGCACGATTTGCGCAGACTCCCGGCTGCCTGAGCTGAACTTTGCTGGGCTGAAGAGGTCACAGCTCCTGTGGACGTGACCTCCTCGGCTCAGCAAAGATGCCTCAAGGCACTCCCCTGGGTGACAAGGGAAGTGTCACCCATTGACTTCAACGTGGGCACTTCAGGTTTAAGCCCTGAAGCTCCCAGGGTGAGTGTCAATCAGTGACACCTCGTCACAGAGTGGGGTGGGGTCAGCAGTCTCACTGACCCCATCCCACTCTGTGACGAAGTTGGGACTGCTGCCTTTCCTCACTGGCTGGCCTAAGGTCAGCCAGTGAGGGAAGGCAGCAGTCCCACCCTCCTGGGACCTCTGAGGTTGAAGGTAAGTGTGTGTGTGATCTTTTTAAATGAATGTTTGGTGCGTGTGTGCATGTTTGAATATTGATGAGTGTTATTAATGGATGTGTGTGCGTGCGTGAGTGAAAGTGTGAGTGTGTTTGCCACCCGCCCCACTCCCTCCTAAAACTGCCGCCCGCCACTGCTGGCTTCTATATTGACGTGGCTAAGATTGCAAGATGGAGTGCAGAATTTAGGCCCGCCTGCCCTCGGTGTAGTCCAGTGGCTGACCAGGTATATATGTTTGCCAGCTGCCCACAGTATGCCCTTTCTGTGATTTTTTTGTTCAAACTGATTTTGAAAGCTGCTTCTCCCAAGGGGCATTGTGCTATTTTAATAATAAGGGCCATGACTCGTTGAATTAAGGTAGACTTTGTGCTTCTAGCCATTTTGATGGCACATCTACAACTGGCCAACTACAGGAAAAACACCATTTATTCAGACATTAACAAATGGGTTCAAGAAGCCCTTAATATACCTTATTGCCTGACTTACAATGAGCTAAGAGATAAAAATGAGGCTGAAGAAACTTCAATGTCACCGAATTTATTAAAGCAAGAAGAGAATAAGTTGACTTTTCGGCCATTTTACTTGGCGGGTAAAGAAATGAGGTTACATATTATACAATTTAGAGATTATATATTGAATGTAAATCATATAATGTGATTTGTAATGTTTTTTGCTGCCCATGAAATAAAAAGAACAGATTGGGGCTGGCCAGGCATTCCTCAGACTGTCACCATGAGGGTAGAAATGTCAATAAAGTGTTCTTCAAAATGACTTTCTATGCACTAGTTCTGTCTTGTCCAGTCACATGTGAGCTTGTGTTAAGGATGAGGAGCTATACATTTTTCCACCTTGCTTAACTCTGTATTGAATCATTTTTGACACCAATCACTTGAGGACAGCATCTTTTTCCCAAAGAAGAAGCTGCTGAGCATTCTAAAGTAACAGTTAAGCTTCTCCTAATTTAATAATATAAATTTTGACTGTATTTTAATTGATGGCAATCTTCGGTTTCCGTTTGGAATAAAACTCCCCAACACAGTGGTCTTCAAACTGGGAGATGGGTCCCCCTAGTAGGGCCTGAAGTGATCCGTGGGATTGGCGCTAGGTTCTGGCCAAAAGAGGCATTATGGCAATAATAGGGCTTTGTTTTAAGCTGTAAACATATGAGCAGCAGTAAATCACTCTGTAATAAGCCATCACTAACATGTTTTGTCATTTATGTCCAAGATGGGAGTATGTGTCAAAATAATACCCACACTGTGGAGACTTTTACATGTACATGTTAGTAAGGCCTGCCTGACCGGAATAGTGTGTTTAGCATCATGTATTTGATTGTATTTTTTAAACAAGCCTTTGCAATGCATGGATCTTGCGTTGGCTCTAGTTAGAGCTATTAGCATTGAAGCTCCTAACCGGATTTTTGAAAGTAAAAAAGTTTCACATAACTAACCAGACTTTTCTTGCCATATAAACTGAAACGTTTCACATAAGCCAGCCAACGGCCACCATCAGCACAAAGCAGACGCACAAAGGGAAATGAAAGTTTGCTCGCAGTGAAACCTATCAGCAAAAGTGCAATTATCTATGTAACCGGCAAAAGTGCAATTATCTATGTAACCGGAAGAAAAGTGCAATTACCTATAGGATCGATGTCATGCAAAGCGCTCAACTGCTTTCCAGCAAGATCGCCCTGTGAAATAAAGAGAAAAAGTAGTCCAGAAACCAGACGGAAAACATTGAGCCCCATATGTTTTCAGTAGTTGGTCGGTGCGCTCGAGGAGAGCTAAACACCAGAAAAAGCAGTACGTATGCATGCATTTCACTAATGAAAGCAAGCGGATTTTTAAAGGCATACCCACTAACCAATGAAAGTGACTGATGTGACATGGGCGTGATTAGAAGACCAAAGAGAGATTACAAGACGGGACGGTGTCACCCCCAAAAAAGTAACAGAACTGAACTACAATGTTTAAATAAGTGTAGACATATTTAAACACTGCCTATTTAACAGAATAGTTGTGCAAAATTTGGAGGGGGCCCCAACATGAAAACAGAATTCAACAGTGGCGGCTCCTCCGCTTAGGCAGAGGAGTGTCGCCCGCCGCCGGCAGCAGAAGCTGCAAACCTTTCACAAGTAAGTTACAATATGGTTATTGTCCCCTCCTTGTGAAATGGGCGGGGCCATGGGGTGACGAGCAGTGAGGGGAGTGCACTGTGCACTCACCTCACTGTGCATGTATGTTTGGCCGGCTGTCTCCGGCCGGCCAAACATACATGTGCAGTAGGCTCTCTCCAGCCCGGCAACAGTGAGCCTGCACAGGCTCCTAGTCTGCCTGGGAGCACCCAGCCAGGGCGCTCCCAGTCATTCCTGATGCTGCTCTGTGCAGCATCAGGATTGGCCGCAGGGCAGGCTGGGAGCCTGTGCTTGCCTGCAGCCTGAGAAGACAGAAGAGAGGAGAGGAGCAGCGCGGAGGTAAGTTATTTTTTATGCGCTCTACCCTGCCCCGTCCCCTGTAACCATGGCGAGCCGCGATTGGAATTCAATAATCTTTGAATTTGAAAATACAGTTAAGAAAGGATAACATTTTGCATATTCATCGAGGTACAAAGAAAATGTGCAATTCAGGTGTTTCTCTATGTTAAGGCAACATTAAGACTAATTATGGAATGTAGTGTATTCATCTCAAAATAATGTGCCTTCCTGCCTTCAATGCCAATCCAAAAACCAAATAGATGAGTAGGAAAGTGGACACTTGTTTCGGCTGGGCATGGAAAGCAGATGTGAATTACAAGTCCCACATCTCCCAGTTGTCTTCCTGTGTTCATGTTGTGCTTCCTGTTTTCAGTAGCTAAAGCATACCAACCGTATATCCTCCTGGGAGGTTAAGAATGCATTTGGAGTAAGGAGGAAGCTGATACCTCCTTAGAGAAGGGTTGCTGCTTTTCAAGTTAGACCACCCTCTGTGCTGGGGCGTTAGATGGAAAAGGGGATTGTGGTGGGACATATCCGAGACATGGCTTGTGCAAAATGGAATGTGTGATGAGCAGTTTGGACTGCTCAGAAAGTTTTGGGAAAACTAGCATGCATGGCTGTTTTGTCAGACATGACCTGGACAGCATTTAACTGTGCCATCTGATCTACCAGCCTGACCTCATCAAAATTGCTCTGTGAGTCCCCCCGTAGAATACAATGACTATTGGCCAGTTTGGTACAACAGCCTGAGCAGCGATGGAAGTAAGACTTTCTTAGTAATACTGAAAAACAATCAGGAACCTATTAGGAAAAGGAAACTAGGACCATTCTATATCTAAATGGATTTCATAGCCTGCCCTCTGCAGCAAAATATGTAGTAAGTAGTTTAGCAAAATCTCTGTGGCATTATTACCTTCTCAGTTCTGGATCCACTTTATCAGCACCTCTAGTTTTTTGATAGAGAAGTTTAAATCTGATTTTAAACACTGTCAATCAGATTCTTAAAAAACAATTGAAATTGACAGTTAAACCACGAAGCATGTTCGAGCTGACATTTAAGTTATCCGATATACATACAAACCTGGAAAGGGTATTCAAGATGCACAGCATATATCCATTTTAGTCACCTTTTCAGCTTAACCTTTTCCAGCATAAACTTTTCTATTTCATTATATTGCAGAAACGTACATCTTAACCAGCACCTACATTGGTAAACGCCCCCCTCCCACCAACTGGCCTATCTTACTTTTCATGTTTTTTTAATCACACCAGCTGGCTGTTAGTCACAGATTTGTTGTAAAGCTTAAAGCCACTGTGCTGCGTTGTTAGGCAAGCTGTGTAGCTCGTCAAAAAAGTAAACAAACAACAGGGCGCCATCATCGGAGAGAAAGCTGGAATTAAATTTCGCACACATTTATGGGGGACCTCTGTCCAAAGTAACATCTGTGGATGGCAATAATAGCCGAACGGTACACTGTCAAGCTGGAAAATCATCTTCAAATTATCACTAGCCATGGTTACAATCAGGTGCCAGTAAACTTAAAAGTCAACAGAGAAGAAAAGGGAAAAGCACAACAATTTTACCTCACAACTCACCATTTACAAAACAGGGGTTCCCTGCTACACAAGACAATGTGACACACAGGTGTACAAATAGCAAACTAGTTTAGTAATGAATAAAAACTGTATAAATAAAAAAATACTTTATCATGTCTTGGCCTAGGAAAATTCTACAGCAGTCAATAAAAAAATTCAAAATCTTTTGCAATATTGAACGTAGATTTTTTGACAACTAAAGTGGCAAATTAGCACTATTAGAGTTTTCTGTAGTGCCAGGAGTAAAATGGTGTAGAGATAGGTTGCATACATCCCTGCTTCCGAAACAGAATACACATTTGCAAATGGTTGTTAACTCTTCCTGGAAGACAATGGCTTGGCATCAGACAGCAGAAAGGTAGGAGATGTGTGTTACCAGAAGTCACATGGCAGGGATTAGACATCTGGGAGGGAGAAAAGAAGAGCAGGCAAAACAAAGGGCAGCTTTAATGGCTTGTGCTTTGAAGTGGTGATCCCAAATGGAATTGTCAGGAACTGAACATTTTCATGCCTAGAATCTCCATAGTGTGTGGTCACTACAAGGGGGAAGTAAACCCAGACTTTCACGGTAACGTTGTTTATTCAAGGAAAGGGCTAAATTCAGTTCATCCAATCTCCTTGGGTTAATTTAAATGTTATTTCTTTTATCAACTCAATTATTATAATCTGCAAAACTCATCATGAACTTCTTATTATTAAGATAAAAATACAATTCTAGGTGCTCCTATACTTACACACACAGTGAAAGTGAGTATTGTGAACAAAAGTGATGGTGTTATGTACAATATATACAAAATATGTGGTTAAAATCAAGGAAACATGAACTTCCAAAGGCTCCTTCAATCCAGGAGTCCTGAAGTCACTCAGAGGTATGTAATATCAATCCACAATCAATTTATGTCGACGTTTCGATCCTGTATATAGATATGAATCAACAACGGGTCATCATCAGGACTGGGAATCACTCTATATGGTAGCACCTAGAAATAAATAATCATCTATTTTAATGTAAGGACTCTATTCATAAAATAATTACATACATTATTTGGCTCAGCTGGAGTCTTCACTGCAGGATGCTCTGACCCACATAGGCAAACTGGAATACCGTGTCGAGGATGCAGAGGCCTGCACCCGGAGGAACAACATTTGGGTCACTGGCCTTCTGGAAGGCGTGGAGGGCCGGGATGCGGTCGCCTACTCTGAGTCTTGGCTTCGGAGACTGGTGCCGGAGGGTTCCCTGACATCTTTCTTCTCAGTGGAGCGTGCGCATATGGTTCCTGTTAGATCGCGACCGCCTGGGAGCGGACTGCGTCCCTTTCTGCTCTGTCTGCTCCACTATGCAGACACGGATATTATCGTCCGGGCGGTCAGGTCATCACCCCCGATCTGCCCAGGTCATGCTGTTTCCTGATTACACGCTGGCTGTACAAAGAGAGCGCACCTCCTACTTGCCTTTAAAACGTAAGCTCCGAGCCCTTAACCTCACATACTCTCTTTTGTTCTCAGCCAGACTTCGCATAACAATTGAGAATAAGTGTCACTTCTTTACTACACCAGAGTCGGCATGGTAGTGGCTGGAGTTTACTGGCCGTGTCAATGGACGAGGCCCAGAGGCGGACGCACCGATAATGCAGGGTCACCGCTCACGCAGGAGACAAAATGGTAGAACTCATTCAGCCATCCTGAGGAAGGCGAACCTTACCCCTGATCTGGAGCAGATTATTCAGGAGCGTCGCTGTGCACTGCAGCGAGGAACCTTCTTCTCTTGAACACTCTTCTGAGATGGGATCCCCGGCGCACCTGGAGGTAACACCCCAGACTGCGGACGATCTGCTCTAATGCTTTTATATTGATCTCTGATTACTGTTGGCACTCTAGGAGTATACCCCCATGGGATTGTTATCCCCTTAGTTGCTGCAGTCTCTAAAATCGGGAGGGCTTTCTGTACTGCCTGCTCCATGATCTGATAGGGACTCTGACCACTGTGGAGCGACTCCTGACGTTCTTGGGTGCAGGTGGGACCCTCTATGGAGCACCTCGCATTTCTTCACGCTCCTGTACCCCTCATGCATCTACTAGTCTCACTTCCATTGGTCTCCCCCCATCCATATTTCCTGGGGAACCTGCTCTACTTTAGGACCACCTCTAATTTACCTGGCTTATCCCACTCTCCTAATAGTGGAGATTTGCAGTTCAGACCTGTTTTGTTGACCTCATGGGTTATTCGGTTTGGGCAGATACCAGTTGTCCCTCTGCTCTAATGGTATTTTTTTGCTAGTTTTGGAATGGAGCCTGGACTCTCTTAGCCTGCCTTTCTGTTGGAACCCCACTGTTCTTTATACAGCCTCTCTTATCCGAGACACTCAGCTGTTTGGTTGTTATCGTTACTATGACCCACCATAAACACATACTCCGCTCTTACATGGAATGTGCGCCGCATACACACGCCCGCGCGCAGATATTCCATATACTCCTATCTCAAAAGATACTCAATACGCATAGCTTTCTTGCAAGAAACACATCTAGCGCATCCCGAGGTGCCTCGCTTGCAACGGCGATGGAGGGGACAGCTCTATGCGACAGGTTACTCCTCCTATGCCAGAGGTTCCTTGGTTTGGATTAAGCCGGGCACCCCCTTTGTAGCAGAGGATCAAATTGTTGACGAGCAGGGGCGCTATGCCTTGGTGCGAGGACGACTCGCGGGCCGAGCCCTGGTGCTGGGCTCCATATATGCACTGAACTCGGATCAGGTCTCCTTCCTCCGCTCCCTGTCCAGTCAGCTATTGAGATGGAGTGATTATCCTTGGTTATTGGGGGGGGACTTTAACAGTGTATTGGATCCTGACTTAGACCGATCCTTCCCTCCATTGCCCATGGCACCTACTGTGGTTGCTGCACATGCGCTGAATGCCTGGATCCAGAACTGGTCCCTACTGGACATTTGGCGGCACCGCAATGCTACCGCCAGGGTCTATTCGTACTACTCCGCCCCACACCACTTACATGTTCGTCTTGATAGGCTTCTATGCACAAACATTTTTTATCCTACAGTGTTAGATATTGATTATTTGGGTCGCACTCGTTCGGATCACAATCCACAGCTCATGCGACTGGGGTGGGATACTTCCCCCTCAAGTATTCCTACCTGGAGGCTCCGACCTGAGCTCCTAGAGGACGCAGCATTTAGAGCGTCGTAGGATGGGGCGATCATCGAATACTTCGAACATAACACAGACATGGCGTCTTCCGGCTTGATCGAGTGGGATGCTTTTAAGGTCTTTGTTAGAGGCCACTGCATGGGAATGCAGTGGAATCTGCGACGTTCTATTGAAAGTGCTCTTACTCTGGGTGGAACGGACTTTGCTGCACCTTGAGCAAGATGCCACTCAAAACCCTGCAGGGAGGGTGCACCTATCATCAGCCCGAGTTGAGCATTTATCCCTTTTAGTGCGATTACGCTGCTTAAATTACCCAGCTCACTTGGCGCGCCCTCATGCCTCTGCTGACAAGTCGGGCAGACTTTTAGCCTGGCTGACCAGGCGCGAGCAGAGCCAGGGCCCAGTTGTGGAAATTCGTTCACTAAATGGGAGTATGCTCCACACTCCCTCGGAAATCCACTCTGAGTTTACAAGATACTATGGCACACTCTACAGTTTGGCTGCTCCACCGGACCAGTGGGCCTGTGAGGATTTCTTCTCGTCAATCACCCTGCCCCGCTTGGAGGATGCCCAGCGGGAGGCACTGGAAGAACTGCTGACGCTCCTCGAGAGCCAGGGCAGTATTCATGATCTATCGGCAGGCAGAACCCCTGGTCCGGATGGCCTTCCGACTGACTTCTATAAGACCTTCTCTGCAATCCTTGCACCACACCTCCTCTGCTTATATGAGGAATCTATTCAGGGGGCGTCTCTGTCGCTATCGCAAAGAGAGGCGCTGTTGGTGTCGCTTCCTAAGCCAGGTAAAGACCCATCAGAACTTGGCTCCTACAGACCACTGGCGATGCTCAATACTGACTATAAAATATTGGCTAAGGCCCTGGCGACACGTTTGGCACCCATGGTCTCGGACCTGGTTCACACTGATCAAACGGATTCGTACCCGCACAAGACACTTCTCACAATGTCAGGCGTCTATTCCGTATCATGCGATACTCGACACGTGACTGGCCGCTAGCGGGATGCCTGGTTCTTGATTTAGTGAAGGCTTTTGATTCCCTGCAGTGGCCGTATCTTTTCAAAACTTTACGGCTGTTTGGCCTTGGCCCGCATTTCTTGCGAATGGTTAAGCTTCTATATACCAGACCTGGGGTCCGGGTCGAGATGGGTGGGAATATCTCGGACCCGGTTGAGGTGCGCAGAGGCACGAGGCAGGGCTGCCCCTTTTCCCCATTACTGTTCTCCCTCACGACGGAGCCGTTGGCCGTGGAGCTGCGCAGTAGGGGCCTCCACTGGAGTATCGCACTGGGTGACGGCCTACATACCGTATCACTATATGTTGATGACTTCCTATTGTACTTCAGCGACATTACTAATATCCCTCCGGCAATCGAGGTTTTTCTGCAGCACTGTGCAACTCTCTTGGGCCTGTGCGTCAATTGGGCAAAATCATGCCTTTTCCCCTTTGACCTGGACCTTCCGAATCCAAAGTTTTGCCTTTCTGTTATTGAAGTCCCTTGGCAGCCACGGACGTTCAGATATTTAGGCATTAACATATACCATCGGAAGGAGGATTTGTATGATGGGAATCTTGGAAGGGCAACGGCATCCATCTGCTCCCAAATGACCTTCTGGCAATCATTGCCACTTTCTGTTGCAGGCCGAGTTGCACTCCTGAAGATGATCGTGTTGCGCGATTATTATATTATTGCTCCAATCTCCCAGTTAGTTTTTTTAGAGAACTGGAACTCAGATTGCGCGAGTTTATCTGGAATAAGGGACGCTGCAGAGTAGCATTGAGGAAACTCTACTTGCCTCTGGAGCATGGTGGCCTTTCGGCGTCGAATCTGGAACATTATTATCTGGCCTCACAGCTTCAGTGGGTGTCCCAATGGCTAGCAGGACTTCATCTCTCTGACACGGCAACCACGTCCGAGCCCTGGCCACTTGCATGACTAATGCACCTTTTCCACCCACTTACACGCTTGGCATCACCTGTGGAGGTTTTCCTTAATGTGGCACATCGTTGTTGATGCAGGTGTTTACAACTCACGAAGGGAACCATCCCGTTCGCACCGGCCCTGGTGCTGCTGGGTACACCTCGGGCCCTGGAATCACGTCTAACATTGAGCTCCGGTTGTGGCACGTGGTAGAATTACACACGCTACGCGACCTTTATAGTGATGCCAAATTGACTCAGTTTTCTGCTTTGGTAGCTGACACGGGTCTCCCGGCAGGACAGTTTCTCTTATATAACTCATTACTGAGATCATTATCAAGTGGATGGGGGGACCTAACGAGCGCACCTCCAACCCATCTGCTAATACAATATATACACGTTATGGGACAGGGCAGACATTTAATTAGGTGGTTCACAGATGCGCTTCGAACTCACACACACCATGATCACGGAGCATTGCGCGCTGCATGGGAGAAGGACTCGGGCACTCCCATACAGATGTGCAATGGAAATCGGCCCTGTCCAGCCACACAACTATTCCCCGTAACTCCAGATTCCAACTCATACAATTCTATATTATTCACAGGGCATATCTTACTCCTGCACATATTGTGGTCTTGCCCCCTCCTGCATAGTTACTGGGGCACTGTCATCGCTTGTTTATCGACTTGCACGTCGTGCACACTAGAAGTACAAACTGCAGGGCTACCACCGGATTCTTAGACCTAGGGCTTTTAATGGCCAAGCGGTTGATTACCCGGAGATGGAAAGCTACCGAAGCACAAACTGTATTGGCTTGGAAACACTCCTTTCTGACATGGGCTGAGGCTGAGAGAATGACGTTGAGGCAAGAGGATGCACTAGGTCTCGGTAAATATCCCCTCTCTGATAGCTGGGACGTGAAGCTAATGTCTTTGCGTACTCCGGAAACAGACTCTGACTTCACTGCACCAACTTTAGCTTAACTACTCACAGCAGCTTAGCGGTCACAGTCTTCTTGCGATGTACTGCAAGTGTCATCGGTGATTTGTTCATTTACTACCCTCTAACGCAAAGAATCAGATTGGTTCAGTAGTGGTGCCCCACATTTAGACATGAGTTAATCGCTACATGAGCGGATATATATTTTTTCGGGGAGCTCCTTGCATACGGGGGCATCGAATTGCTTGTACTGGGCTCCTAAATCCACTATATTCCTTTGTTGTTGTTTGTTACTGTTTTGCTTAACATTACCTCAGAATCTGCACTTATATGCACTTATATGCAAATACATAGCCACTTTCACTGTCAGTTAGTGGGGTGATGGAATGGTTGGCCACCTTAAGGTTTATATCTGAACACACGCGATCTACACAAGTCACTAATGCTGAAACCTGCACGGACAAGAACAGGTATGGAATATGGTATATATACTCTGGTGGCCACCACGTTAGCTATCCACACCCATTGCTGTCCATTGTACTACCTATGAAGAATCTCATGAACCTTACAACTGATGTGACTATTGAAATCCTCTGGTATAACTGATGTAAACGTTGTAATATTATATTATGTTACTATTAACAATAAACAATAAAAAGATTCATTGAAAAAAAATCCATTCAAAAGTCAGGTGACCTTGCCACCACAGAACAGTGGCTAGGAGGAAAGACAAGTCTTCTTCAGCAGGAGGAAGACAGTGATCATTTTGATTGAAGGCCTCTGGGAAAGACTGCAGAAGGCAGAGAAAGGAATTGCATCAAAAGGAGTTTGGAATAATGTGAGAAAATTATAGGATTAAGTAAAGATAATTTTTCAGTCATGGGCTAGTGCAAACAGACTGGCACCTCACCACCAACTCCTCAGAACGTGCTTGGACCTAGAAAGATGCAGCTCTCCACTTGACCCCAGAAAGCAAACGGAAGAGAGGTGGGCCAAATAACACTTTGAGGCAAACTCTTGAAACAGAATCGAAGGCCCTGAATCCCAGCTGGGGCACAATACAGAAACGTGCCCACAGCAAACAAAAGTGACATTCCTTTGTTGCTACTCTACATGCCTGCTGGCATGGGGGACAGTAAGTAAGAATGAAACATCTGGAAGAAAGAATATTGTGCAGACTACTGAGAAAAACAATCATTTGCAATGCAATGGGTCTCACATTTGCTTGAGTTAGAGCTATTGGCAATGTAAATTCGTAACTGGACTTTTCTTGCCACATAAATCGGTCTGCCCTGCCTCATAATTTTGTCTTTTCCTGCCATATTATTGTAGTGGCACTGCATATATCTAAAATACTTCCATTTACCTTCTTCCTCTATCTGCAGCAAAAAATATAAATGTTGCCATTTAGCATCTTAATTTAAATCTGCCATGCTGTTTCTAACAGAATACCACTTTCACCACCCCACTATCTGAGCTGCTGGTTGGCTAACACAATTCCTCGAAAAAAGACACAAGACAGCCACAAAGGAGAAATAAACTAGAAGGGTCACCCAAACATATCAAGAATGTTCAAAACATCAAAGTGCAATAAGGATTTTAAGTTGCCCTGAATTATGGTCATAATTGTAATGAGGAGAGAATATTAAAACATATACAATTGTCATATAAATCAGAAATAAACTTTTGGCATCAGATGATAATGCTCAAAACAACCCCTAGAGAGCACCAGAACAAAAATATAATCTGTAAGAAAGTAAACACATTGTTAGCCCCTAGAAAGAATGACCCCATGAAAAATACATGAAAAGGTAATGCAATATAACCATATATTTAGACCCTAGAGAAGGTTTTAGGACTAGCAGGCCTACTACAATAACATTACAAGCAAAGCCTTTACAACAAGTCATCTCCCCGCTTTAAAACAAACATTGTAGTCATGAGAAAGCTTAAGAGACACTGAATGATAGGTGGGGTTCTAATTTTGGGGTCCCCACTAACCTAGTGTGGGGATCCAGGGATTATGTAGACAGAAAGTGCGTTTTGAAGGTGGTCCCATTGAACTAGGTCCACCACAGGCTGAGTTATAAGTAAAAATGTTTTATAAAAGTAACTCCTTGCAAAGCATTATTGGGCACGTTTTTGTGCCTTGATGTGGGAAAACAGGGCTGATTGCAGAGGCCCCCTAACTTTTTGCCCCCATTTTCCACTTTTTGCTGGTGTTTTCCTGACTCTGATGGTGCCCTGGGTACTGCTAACCAGTCCCAGGGCCTGTGCCCTGTGTAAAATGGATATGCAAATTAGGCTAATTATAATTGGCTAAGTTAACCTACCTATAAGTCCCTAGTATATGGTAGGGCATGTAGGTTTAGGGACCACAGCATAGGTGGTGCACCCATAGGTGCACTGCTGAGGTGCCCAGTGTCATTTTAAAGGCAGGCCTGCCTTGCTGGCTGCTTTTAAATGAAAGTTATATGCAAATTCGACTTTGGAATTAAAAGTAGTTCCAAAGTCTTAAACTACCTTATTTTTACATATAAGTCACCCCTAAGGTGTGCCCTAGGTGCCCCTAGGGCTGGGTGCCATGTAACTATACGCAGGGACTTTATAAAAATAGTTTTATAAGCCCTGGTGAGGTAAAAACAGCCAAATTCATTTCCCCTCATTGTAGTAAATGGCCTTCATAGGCTAGAATGGGGAGACTTTATTTTAATTTTTAAAGTCCCCTTAAATGATGCATACCAAGAATTTGGTATCAAATTAATTGTTGTAATAAATCCCACAACTTCCAGTTGTTGGATTTAATATAACTTGTTCAGGTAAAGAGTTTTAAACTTTACCTGAAAAGTTGCCAATTTCAGCCCTGCATTATTTTTGCTGCTGTGCTCTGATTGGCCAGCCTCTAGCAGCTTGGCCAAGCTGCCTTGATGAGGTGTGAAGTGGCCTGGCTTCACACAAAGGAATGTGCCAGTGAGAAGGAATCTCCCCTCAGCAGATGGTGAGGCAGGAAGGGGGAGGGCTGCCAAACTGGTCTTCAAAGGCAGAGAAGGACATTTGGAGCAACCCAGCAACACCCCCACATCCTGCAACCCCAGACAACTAGGTGCCCCCTTGATTAGATTAGGAGAGGACAGGAGAGGGGTGTGTTTATGATTTTTAGCCACACCAGTGGGTGGGCTCAGCCAGAAGTAACCTCCAAAAATCAAATTCAGCCATGATGGATTTTTAGAGAATGTTGCCTCCTGGGATTGATTTTTGCCACACTTCCCAGGAAGTGGTCATCACAGGGGGAAGGACCCTGCACCTGATTGGAGAACCAGGACCCCCCTGCTTTTCACCCAGGAGAAAGGATAAAACTGGCAGACCTGCACCCACACCTCAGTTCCCTACCACATCCAACAAGGAAGTACTACAGAAGAAGAAGGACTGCCCTGCTGGACCCCTGGCCTGCACCTGGAACCTGCACTCAGAAGGACTGAACCAGCTGCACACTTTGGCTTCACCACAAGAAGGACTTTGCCTGGCTTCAACTGGTTCAAGGAGGGACTCCCTGTTTGCTACAGGTGAAAAATTGCTAACCAGAGTCCCCTGCACCAACTCCTGAAGAAAGCGACCAGCTGACCACTGTCCAGTGGCCAAAAAGGAGTTTGCGCCAGGTGCATTCTGGGAGTTGTAGTCCGCACCCCCCAAGGACCATCTCAGAACTTCTGGACCCTTGGGGTGAGCTGTGATCCTCAAAAGAACCTTAAAAGGACATCTGGGAGAAGCCCCAGAAGTTTGAAGAAGTTTGGAGAACTTTTGAAAAAAAGCTCCATAGAGGGACCGACCCGCCGTGGCAACTCTAGCCGGCTTGCCTCAACCGCGACCCGGCCTGATTTGCTGGTTCGTCCCGGTAAAGAAAATCTCCGAAAAAGAAACTAAGTCCAAAGGTATAAAGTTGACCGGGACCTCCCAGCCAGCGTATCCGAGGAGGGCTCTATGGACGTCAGATCAAGATCCAGGTTTACCCCGGTCGAAGGATTTTCACCTCGAAAAAATGACTACGTCCGAAGGTAAAAATCTCCACCGAGGATTCCCGCATCGCGTATCCGGAGAAGGGCTCCAGGAGGTCGGATTGGACTGGCAGGTTCGTCCCGCTGAAGAAAATCTTCGAAAAAAAGACTAAGTGTGAAGGTAAACTTTTAACCGAGGCCTCCCGCGGCCTGTAGCCGAGCAGGGCTCCATTGCGGTCGGCCTTAAACTTTGACTTTGCCCCGGTCGAGGTGCAACCAGATGACCCGATTGGCGCTTTTTGTTTCTAGGCGCTAAAAAACAATAATTCTTTAAAAATTCATATCTCTGGTTCCCCTTATCCGATTTTATTCGTTTTTGTGTAATTTTAAAGATAAAAATATAATCTATTTTTATAAATTGGTTTTGGATTTTTATACTGTTTCCTGTGTTTTATTTAATTACTGTTTTGTGATATTTGAATACTTTACACTCTGTCTCCTAAGTTAAGCCTTGATGCTCGTTGCCAAGCTACCAAGGGTTGAGCTGGGGTTAATTTACTGAGACCTAACTGGACCTTAGTGGAGGTTAGTGGCCTATTGCTAAGTGTAGGTACCTACCTGCCCTTACCAATAACCCATTTTCCAACATTTTTGGTGGCAGCTGTGGGATCCTGTACTTGCGTTCAGTATCACGTTACAGTTTTAAGTAAAACAAATTAAAAATCCTTTAAATTGTCCTAGTTCAAAAATTGTTTTTTATTTTTTATTTGGATTAATTTCTATTATTAAATTTTTTGGATTTTTCCCAAATTCTTGTTTCCAATTATTGCAAAAAGTTTTTGTTGACACAAAACTAGGGAACCATGGAGCTTGATCTGGCTATCCCACCTACACTGACAGTAGTCAAGCTTAGGGGGTTGTGTACTGAAAGAGGGTTGCCTGCAACCACTGACCTCAGGAAGCATGTCCTGATCAAATCCCTGACAGCATGGGCTGAGGCCCCAGAGGTAGACTCAGAAGAAGCTCCAGAGGAGGGAGAAGTAGGGGAGGATGCTAGCTCTAACCACTCAGGGGAGGAAGGGCATCTGAGCCTAAGTGAGGATGAGGAAGACCGGTCCTCATTACATACAGTCACTAGGGGCAGTCCCAAAGCTAGTTGGGGGAAGGGGGTCCCTTCAGGAGGAGAGAACCTGTCCCTCAGAGAAAGAGAGCTGGAGGCCCAGCTAGCATTTATAGCTTTGGAAGCACAGAAGCTGGCCCTAGAAAAGAAGAAGTGGGCAAAGAAAGAGAAAAGAGATGGTGGCAGCGACAGAGAAGTTGAGGTGTCCATCGTTGGGGGGGGTTTGCCCCAGATTACCCAAGGGGGTGGTTCCTGCTTATGTAGAGGGGGATGATATAGACAAGTGGTTGGAGGCCTTTGAGAGGGCACTCCAAATGAGAAGGGTTAGGCCTCAATACTGGGGTTCCCTTTTGTGGGAGTTGGTCCCCAACTCAGGGAGGGATAGGCTTCTGACCTTAAGGGGAGAGGAGGCAGATTCATACTCTAGTATGAAGAGGTGCTTAACCAAGAAGTTTGGTCTGACCCCAGAGCAGTATAGAATGAAGTTCAGGGACACCCAGAAGGTCAGTACCCAGTCTTGGGTTGACTTTGTAGACACCTCACTTAAGGTACTAGAGGGCTGGATTATTGGTAACAAAGTAAATACTTATGAGGGGTTATACAATCTGTTCATGAGAGAGCACATCTTGACCAATTGTACCCAAGAAAGGTTACGCCAGCATCTAGTGGACTCTAAGCTGACCAACCCTAGAGAGCTAGGGGAGGCAGCTGATGAGTGGTTGAGAACCAGGGTGGTTGTCAAGTCCCAAGGGGGAGACTCCAAGAAGGGGGGGTCAGGTCCCCAAAAACCTAAGGAGGGAGGTGGTAAGCCCACCACAGAGACTCCCTCTGTACCCCAGAACCCTAAGAAGGAGGAGAGTAAATCCCACTCCCACTCTGACAAGCAGAGACAGGGAGACCCAGGGTTAAATAAGCTCTTGGACAGTAAGGCGTGCTTTGACTGTCAGCAGACAGGTCACTTCAGAGGAGATACAGCCTGTCCAAAGAAGGTGGTTAGCACTGGGCTGTCCACTGTAGCCATAGAGGAGGACTCCTCAGATGATGAAGTCCTCCTAGCATTGAGCTGGGAGACAGGACCAGATGGTAAGCTGGTGATCCCTGAGGGTGGGAGTAGGCACTTCCACCCCATTCAAGTGAATGGGATCCCTACCACTGGCCTGAGAGACACCTGTGCAGGTCACACTATAGTGAGTGACCGGTTAGTGACCTCAGACATGTATGTCCCAGGCGAGACCAGGAAAGTCAGGATAGCCACAGGGGAGGTCACCTCCAAACCTGTAGCCATAGTGCCCCTAGAGAGGGAGGGTATTCTTGACTGGTTTAGGGTGGTAGTCAGTGCTGACCTCCCCCTAGATTGTATCCTGGGCAATAACCTCCCAGAGGTGAGTCTGGTCCCAGATGGGGCGGTCGCCCAGGGCGCCCCCCCAAACCAAAGTCCTGGGGAGTCAGTCCCTACAGTTAGGAGACAGGGGTCCCCAAGAAAAGGAAAGAAGAAAAGGATGGGTAGGCCACTCTTAAAGAGAGTTCCAGGGAGCCAAAGGCCTTCTGCCCCAGTAGGGGGGGAGCCCAGAGTTGGCACTGGTGATGCCTCACCTGACCCCAAGGAAGTCCTGAGTAGTCAGGCAGCTGTCCAGATGCAGGGTGTTGCCCCTGCACTGTCAGAAGGGAGAGTGGAAGGAGGGTGTCTGCCACAGGAGGTGGTAGCCCCCCACTCTAGACAGCAAGAGAGGTGCCAGGACCCCACAGTTGCCCCTAAAGCAGCTCAGCCACCTGTCAGTGGAGAGCTTAGGGTGTGGTTCTGGGTACTGACAGCTGTCAGTAGCCTCTGCTGGGTGCTAGCCTTCCTGGCAGCACTGTACTTGGCCTGGGAGGCAGATCCCAGGGCCAATAGCAAAGTAGGCCCCCTGACCCTGTTGGTCATGGTGGGGTTGCTCAAGTGTTGGGTGACCTCTTTGGGTAAGCTAGGTGTTGCCCTAGCAAAGTTAGGAGTAGGGGAGGTGGGCACCTCACTACCCAGGTTGGCAGAGAGAGAGGAGGAAGACCCCCCTAGAGGGAAGTTTCAGTTTGAGATGGGCCCTTTCACTGTTGGGATGGCTTCACTACCCAGAGGGAGTGACCATGACAGGAGGATGTAAGGCAGAGTAGGCCCTGCAAAAGGGACAGCCAGTTTTCTTCACTGTCTTCCTCGCCTAACAAGCCAGGAAGACTCTCCCAGGGTTGGGCTGAGTCTCCTGGGCGTGTGGGCTGGGGGGGCTTGTGTGGGAAAACAGGGCTGATTGCAGAGGCCCCCTAACATTTTGCCCCCATTTTCCACTTTTTGCTGGTGTTTTCCTGACTCTGATGGTGCCCTGGGTACTGCTAACCAGTCCCAGGGCCTGTGCTCTGTGTAAAATGGATATGCAAATTAGGCTAATTATAATTGGCTAAGTTAACCTACCTATAAGTCCCTAGTATATGGTAGGGCATGTAGGTTTAGGGACCACAGCATAGGTGGTGCACCCATAGGTGCACTGCTGAGGTGCCCAGTGTCATTTTAAAGGCAGGCCTGCCTTGCTGGCTGCTTTTAAATTAAAGTTATATGCAAATTCGACTTTGGAATTAAAAGTAGTTCCAAAGTCTTAAACTACCTTATTTTTACATATAAGTCACCCCTAAGGTGTGCCCTAGGTGCCCATAGGGCTGGGTGCCATGTAACTATAAGCAGGGACTTTATAAAAATAGTTTTATAAGCCCTGGTGAGGTAAAAACAGCCAAATTCATTTTTCCCTCATTGTAGTAAATGGCCTTCATAGGCTAGAATGGGGAGACTTTATTTGAATTTTTAAAGTCTCCTAAACTGATGCATACCAAGAATTTGGTATCAAATTAATTGTTGTAATAAATCCCACAACTTCCAGTTGTTGGATTTAATATAACTTGTTCAGGTAAAGAGTTTTAAACTTTACCTGAAAAGTTGCCAATTGCAGCCCTGCATTGTTGTTGCTGCTGTGCTCTGATTGGCCAGCCTCTAGCAGCTTGGCCAAGCTGCCTTGATGAGGTGTGAAGTGGCCTGGCTTCACACAAAGGAATGTGCCTGTGGGAAGGAATCTCCCCTCAGCAGATGGTGAGGCAGGAAGGGGGAGGGCTGCCAAACTGGTCTTCAAAGGCAGAGAAGGACATTTGGAGCAACCCAGCAACACCCCCACATCCTGCAACCCCAGACAACTAGGTGCCCCCTTGATTAGGTTAGGAGAGGGGTGTATTTATGATTTTTAGCCACACCAGTGGGTGGGCTCAGCCAGATGTAACCTCCAAAAATCAGATTCAGCCATGATGGATTTTTAGAGAATGTTGCTTCCTGGGATTGATTTTTGCCACACTTCCCAGGAAGTGGTCATCACAGGGGGAAGGACCCTGCACCTGATTGGAGAACCAGGACCCCCTGTTTTTCACCCAGGAGCAAGGATACAACTGGCAGACCTGCACCCACACCTCAGTTCCCTACCACATCCAACAAGGAAGAACTACAGAAGAAGAAGGACTGCCCTGCTGGACCCCTGGCCTGCACCTGGAACCTGCACTCAGAAGGACTGCACCAGCTGCACACTTGGGCTTCACCACAAGAAGGACTTTGCCTGTCTTCAACTGGTTCAAGGAGGGACTCCCTGTTTGCTACAGGTGAAAAATTGTTAACCAGAGTCCCCTGCACCAACTCCTGAAGAAAGCGACCAGCTGACCACTGTCCAGTGGCCAAAAAGGAGTTTGCGCCAGGTGCATTCTGTGAGTTGTAGTAAACTTTTAACCGAGGCCTCCCGCGGCCTGTAGCCTAGCAGGGCTCCATTGCGGTCGGCCTTAAACTTTGACTTTGCCCCGGTCGAGGTGCAACGAGATGACCCGATTGTTTTTTTTTCTTTCTAGGTGCTAAAAAACAATAAATCTTTAAAAATTCATATCTCCGGTTCCCCTTATCCGATTTTATTCGTTTTTGTGTCATTTTAAAGAAAAAAATATAATCTATTTTTATAAATTGGTTTTGGATTTTTATACTGTTTCCTGTGTTTTATTTAATTACTGTTTTGTGATATTTGAATGCTTTACACTCTGTCTCCTAAGTTAAGCCTTGACGCTCGTTGCTTAGCTACCAAGGGTCGAGCTGGGGTTAATTTACTGAGACCTAACTGGACCTTAGTGGAGGTTAGTGGCCTATTGCTAAGGGTAGGTACCTACCTGCCCTTACCAATAACCCATTTTCCAACACTTGAATATTATAGTATGTTGATTACAATGCTCAGAACAGCCCCTAGAGGACACCAGAATAAAAATAACTTTTGGAAGAAATCAGGACATGTAACCATACAGTCAGCCCATGGAGGGCATAACAACATGAAAAAAGAATGGGAGAAAACATTGCTGTGTTCTGTCCAGAGTGACCACAGTATAATACAATTTTCCAAGGTCAACAGGACTACTGCAAACATATCACAAACAAGGCCCATCAAACATAACTTTTCCCAGCTATAAAAGAAAAATTCAAACCATGAAAAAGCTTAAAAAGATAACAGATGGTGGATGGGGTTATTATTTTACAGTCCCCACTAGCATAGTATGGGGACTCAGAGATGATGTAGACAGAAAGATCACATTGTGGTCAATGTTTTGAAGTTGGCCCATTGTCCTAGGACCACCACAGGCTGAATTATGAGCAAAAATGTTTTGTAAAAGTTATTCCTTGCAAAGCATTATGGGGCAGGTTTTCGTGCCTTGAATATTATAGAAAGTTGATTGCAATGATCAGAACGGTCCATAGAGAACACCACAATAAAAATAGCATTTGAAAAAAGTCATGTCATGTAACCATACAGTCAGCCCTTGGAATGCATAACAACATGAATAAAAAAAAAATAAGAAAGTAATGCTGCGTAACCACATATTTAGCCCCAAAAATACATAGGGGGTCATTACAACCATGGCGGTAAGCACTATCAGTGCCAGGGAATTCCTTCCCTGGCACTGATAGGGGTCTCCCCCACCCCCCACCCCCACACCGACTCCCTCCCCTACACCCCCCACCACCCCTGCCACCCCCCAAAGGTGGCAGGGCCCCCCTTCCCACCCCGACCCCCAACATCACATCACTCACTCACACACGACACGCACGCAGGCACCACCTACATACTTACATACTTACACGCACACACGCCGACATACATGCCTACATCCACACACACAGTCATACACGCACAAACACATTCAAACATACACGCACACATCCATACAGACATACCCACAGACATACACGCACTCACACACCCCCTCTACATACACACACGCACACCCCTATGCACGCACACAACACACAACTCCCCCCCACCCCCCTCCACTCACAGACGATCGACTTCCCTGGTCCGACGATCCTCCGGGAGGGGACGGGAGCCACGGGGGCAGCTCCGCCGACACCACACCGCCAACAGAACACCGCCACGGTGAAGCACAGGACATGATTCGCTGGGCGGTGTTCTGTTGGCGTGGAGGTGGATCTACCTCCCCTTCCCCGCCTCCCGTCAGTATGGCTGTTGGCGGCTCTCCGTCGGAACAAGGACGGCGGGCTGCCAACGGTCATAATACGCCGAGCGGAAGACCGCCACCACTGGCGGTCTTCAGCACGGCGGTACCTCGGCGGTCATGCGAAAGACCGCCGAGGTCGTAATGATCCCCATAGTATACAACACATTTTCAAGAGTAACAGAAATATTGCAGATATATTACAAGCAAGCCCATTAAACATAACTTTTCCCCATTGTAGAACAAAAGTTTAAACCACGAGAAAGCTTAAAAAGGTAACAGCTGGTGGGAGGGGTTATTATTTTGGAGTCTTCACTAATATAGTATTGGGACCAAGAGATGATGTAGACAGAAAGATCACATTGTGGTCAATATCTGAAGGTGGCCCATTGTCCAAGGACCACCACAGGCTGAGTTATGAACAAAAATGTTTTGTAAAAGTAAAGCCCTGCAATGCATTATGGGACAAGTTTCCATGCCACATATATTTTAATATGTTGATATGACTGTTATGGTTAGAACAGCCCCTAGAGGACACCACAATGGAATTAGCATTTGTAAGAAACATGGTCATATAACTATATTGTTAGCCCCTATAGAGCATATTCACTTAAAAAGAAAATGGCAATAAAAAATGCAGTGTAGCCATATTTACCATAGTACATTATATATATTCAGGATTAGCAGGCCTATATCAATGATGTTGCAAACAAGGTCCCTAAAACACAAGCTATTTCCAACTATAAAACAAAAGTTCCAGAAACAAGACCTTAAAAAGACCCTGAATGGTGGGTGGGGTATTTGAGGTCCCCACCAACCTAGTGTGGTGACCCATAGTTGATCTACTAAAATAGAGCACGTTGTGTTGAATGTTTTGGCGGTGGTCCCATTGTCCTAGGGCCATCACAGACTGAGTTATGAGCAACAATGTTTTTTTAAAGTAATGCCCTGCAAAGCGTTATGGGGCGAGATTCCTGAGTGCAGTGAATATTGCAGTATCATCTCTACTGGCACGCTTTCGGTTTGAGGATTTCTGTTTTATGTAAATCATTCACCAATTTTAAGTGTTTTAGGCTGTTACAACGTACATCGGACGCGCAAGAGGCATCCTACGTTCCTTGCCGTTCCATAGCAACGAACTCCAGCGTGGACTTTGCCGGTACATGGGAAGTGCAAGAGCTTTTTTGGCTTACCATGGTTAGTCAACACTGACATGCACAGCTCATCTATTTTCTAAGAGTGCAGTGTTTTCTTTACGCTGATGCACACAGCTCATGTTCCATTAAGGTGTGTTGTTTATCCATTCTTACACCTATTGATCAATGCTGATATGCAGGGCTTGTGCATTTTCAAAGCAAGCAGTGTTTTATTTAGGCTGATGCGCACAGCTCACGTACCATTAAAGCGTGTCATATGTGCATGCTTTCACATTTATTCATCAACGCCAATTCACACAGATTGGGCATGTTCAAGGCGTGCAGTGATCTTTACGCTTATACGCACAGCTTGTGAACTATTATAGCATGTCGTAGACGCATGGTTCATGCATAGATATTCATTTACGCTGACACACACAGCTTATGTACTATCAAGACGTGGCACAGTTATTTACTTATGCTGACACGTACAGCTTATGTATTACTAAAACGTGTACTCTAGGTACAGTGCGTTGTACTATGGCTCACTAGTTCAATGCAGACGAGTACAGCCATGTGTGTTACATTCATTAGGTTTTGAAGGCAGAGAAATTTTCAAGCATTTGCCTGATGTTGTTCTAGGCCAGGATGAAGAACTAGAGAAATACCAAGAGTCTATAAAGAAGTTGACCATAAGATTTGGCAAATAACCCAGTGCAGTAGTTTTGCACCACAAATTCTTTAAAAGAGCACAATTACATAATTAGAATGTTGATGATTACATAGGTCTACTAAGAAAATTGTCCTCAGAATGTCAGTTTGGGGCTTTTCATGACCAGAGACCAGTTTATTGGACATTGTCTAGACAGACATATTCAACAGAAATTGCTGACAATGGGGAATCCCTCTCTTGAAGAAGTTATTAGAGAAGCAACCAGTATTGAATTAGAACAAGTGTCACACAAAGAGTTGGGGGTACAAGCAAAAGATGATGATAATGTGAATGCTGTATCCAATTCTTCTTCTGCACATAAGAATTACAAAAGCATGGATTGACAATTTTTTTAACATATGAATATACGTTATAGATGTGATAATCTACCTCATGGGAGGGATTTCAAAGGCTGTCTAGTAAGGACAGTAGTGTGTCGCAATTGCGGTAAAACTGGTCATTTTGCGAAGGAGTGCCAAAGTGGATCTAACAAAAATCCGAAATTCAACATCATCAGGGAGGTAGATAATGAGATGGACCTGCAATTGGTCAAGGATTTTCAAGACATGATTGTTGTTGTGACCAATGAAGGAGCAGTCATGGGCGATTTGAATGAATGCGTTGACCTGTATGTGAATGTTCTGGTGAATGGTAAAAAATTACATTTAATGGTTGACTCTGGGGCACGGATAACTATGGTCACATCTGAATTGTTTAAGAGAACATGGGGTAACAGGAAGATGTTCCCACCGGATACAGCCTGTTAGATCTGACAGCCTTAGGGTGCTCATCCCCAACTTTTTGCCTACCTCCCTCCACTTTTCTGACACTATTTTTGTTGGTTTTAAAACTCTGCGCACTTTACCACTGCTAACCAGTGCTAAAGTGCACATGCTCTCTCCATTTAACATAGTAACATTGCTTCATCCCCATTTGGCATATTTGATTCAAGTATAAGTCCCTAGTAAAGCACACTGCATGTGCTCAGGGCCTGTAAATTTAATGCTACTAGTGGGTCTCCAGCACTGATTGTGCCATGCACATAAGTAGCCCCCTAACCATGTCTCAGACCTGCTATTGCAAGACCTGTGTGTGCAGTTTCACTGTCTATCAACTTGGCAGCAAAAAGTACTTGCCAAGCCTTAAACCCCTCTTTTTCTACATATAAGTCACCCCTAAGGTAGGCCCTAGGTAACACATAGGGCAGGGTGCTACGTAGGTAAAAGGCAGGACATATACATACGTGTTACATATGTTCTGGTAGTGGAAAACTCCAAAATTTGTTATCCACTACCGTGAGGTCTGCTTCTTTAATAGACTAGTATTAGGGCAGCCCTCAAATACTTTTTGAGTGGTAGATTACGATCTGAAAGGGCTAACCAGGTCATATTTAGTATGGCCAGAATGGTAATAGAAAATCCTGCTTATTGGTGAGGTTGGAGTTAATATTACTATTTTCAAAATGCCACTTTTAGAAAGTGAGCTTTTCTCTGCCCTTAAAACCATCTGTGCCTTACAGCCCGTCTCCAAATAACATCTGGTCTGTGCTGGTTGACAGTTCTCTTGGGTATTCCACCCAGACAACCACAAATACAGGACAGTGATTCATATCTGCATTCACCTGCATACTGAATTGGTCTTCCTGGGCTGGAAGGGTGGAGGGCCTGACACTTACATTTCAAAAGTCAGTGGCCTGCACTCACACAATGGACTGATAACCCCACACTAGGACCCTGGCAGACAGGACTAAGCTGAAAGGGGAACTTGTGCACTTCAAAACCACTCTTTGAAGTCTCCCCCACTTCAAAGGCATTTTTGGGAATATAAACTGGGTCTCTGACCCCACCAACTCAGGCACTTCTGAACATGCACCTGAACTCTGTCAGAAAACCTGCCTGGCTGCCCAAAGGGCACTCTTGACTGAAAAGAACTACTGCCCTGCTGTTGCCCTGATGCCCTGCTGGCCTCTGACAGTGCTAGAAGGACTCTGCCTTCCCTCAAAGTGCTCTCCAAGGGCTTGGATTGAGCTTGCCTCCTGTTCTGGAGTCTCAGGGACAGCAAAGACTTCATCTACTAGCTTTTTGCTAGTACCCGATTCCAGCAACTCCGGAACAACTTCAGCGATATTGCAGCCTGCTCCCGCTCCGTGGACCTTGCTGCACACAATGACCGCGGCCTGAAACGTAAGTCCGACATTGTCGCGACTCCACTGACGTCACTCAGGGTCATTGCGACACTGCAAAGTAGACACATCACATCCTGACGGATCGGGAGCAGTGACCCTGCCGGGTCACAAGGAATAAACACGTCGCAGACAATGCTGCACCATCTCCCCCTGCATCCAGACGGAACTGACGCCTCGCCTCCACCTGCTTCACAGCACGGAACCAACACCTCTTTCCTCAGAAGCCGTAAGGGACTGATGCCACACCGATTCCATCGATGCCTCTTTCTGATTGCATGTGACATCCTTGTTCTTTGTTTTCAGAAGGTATTGTACCTGCGGTACCATGTGACTCCGTGACCGGCACCAATGGTGTTAGATTGTTGGGAACGACTCTTTCAACAACGCCGTGATAGCCCAGTTGGAGCTATTGTGTTTTCTAGGCACTTTAGTTGGATTTAATCTTTACAAATTCATAACTTTGCTTGAGCACATTTGGATTATCATCGTTTCAACAGTATTTTATTCAGATAAATATTCTCTTTTTTTCTAAACTTGTGTGGTGTCTTTTTGTGGTGTTTTCATTGTGTTATTCTATAAATTTCTGCACAAATACTTTAAACATTGCCTTCTAAGTTAAATCTGTCTGCTCAGTGCCAAGCTACCAGAGGGTGGGAACAGGATAATTTGGATTGCTCTTTGCCAACTAGAGACCCCATTACTAACATTGGTGATCAGCGGTGAGGATAGGACTTGTGTTTGTGTAGTGCCATACAATAGCTACGTGTAGACTACCCAACCACAGTCAAAGATCATTTTTTGATTTGTTTCTTTTTGCTACAAATTTCCCTGTTTGACATTTTCTAATCTAATCCTATACAACATGTCTCTGGCTGGATTCACAAGTGGAGCTGCAGAGTTTGACCTAGCTAAGCTAGAGACATATACCGTCATCCAGCTGAAGGGTTTCTGCAAATGGATTGGGGTACCTACCCGTGGAGCCTCCAAGAAGGAGGAGTACCAAAAGGTGCTGAGGGCCTGGGCAGAAGCCTGCTCACAAGAGGATGTTCAGTTAGGAGAGCAAGTAGATGGCTCTCCAGAGGATTTACCAGTGGTAGTGGGAGGTGACACCCCTGGTTTTGTTCCTCCTGCGAGACCTGAAAGCAGTGTCTCCCTTTGTTAGAAATGGGTCTTTGGTTGACAGTCAGGTTACCCCCTGTTCAAGCAAGGACCCTCACTATAGTCAGGGTGAAAGAGAATCACCCTCAGCTAACCCCTGCTTACCCCCTCGGTAGCTTGGCAGAGCAGTAGGCTTAATTTCAGAGTGCTAGGTGTAAAGTATTTGTACCAACACACACAGTAACTTAATGAAAACACTACAAAATGACACAACACCAGAAAATAGGAAATATTTATCTAAACAAAACAAGACCAGAATGACAAAATTCTGACATACACAAGTCAAGTTATGAATTTTTAAAGATTAAACTCAAAAATAGCGCTTAGAAACACAAAATGCTTCAATGAGGTGTTAACACGGCTTCATGACGGAGTCGTTCCCAACAAGTCAACACCAGCGGTGCCGGTCACGGAGTCACGTAGACCCCCAAGTACAGTACCTTTGGTGAAGAGTAAAAACAAGTCGATGCGCAAAGTCGGGGATTGCGGCGTCTGTGCGAAATGTTGAATCTGTGCTCTTCAAGCGGCGTTGGTCACGACGTAGTGCAGCGACTTCCACGGAGTCGAGGACTTCAGTGGGGCTGCAGTGGCGTCGGGCCTGCGAAGGTCGTCGCGTTCCAGCGAAGATCACGGAGTCGGTTGCAGGCGGATTCAGCAGCGGCGTCCGTCCGAAGTCGTCCGAAGTCGATTTCCTTGGATTTCCACCAGCTTTCCTTTCAAGGGCCCAGGGACTGGATTGGGCACTACTTATCAGAGCAGGAGTCTCTCCAGAGACTCCAGGTGCTGGCAGAGAGAAGTCTTTGCTGTCCCTGAGACTTCAAACAACAGGAGGCAAGCTCTAAATCAAGCCCCTGGAGATTTCTTCACAAGAAGGAAGGCACGCAAAGTCCAGTCTTTGCCCTCTTACTCTGGCAGAAGCAGCAGCTGCAGGATAGATCCACAAAGCACAGTCACAGGCAGGGCAGCACTTCTCCTCAGCTCTTCAGCTCTTCTCCAGGCAGAGGTTCCTCTTGATGTCCAGAAGTGACCACTCCTCCCCTCCCTCCTAGCACAGATGGCTCATCGGGAAATGCCTTTTGTGTCACTTTCTAGTATGAGGTGCAACCAGCCCAACTGTCAAACTGACCCAGACAGGGAATCCACAAACAGGCAGAGTCACAGAAATGGTATAAGCAAGAAAATGCTCACTTTCTAAAAGTGGCATTTTCAAACACACAATCTTAAAATCAACTTTACTAAAAGATGTATTTTTAAATTGTGAGCTCAGAGACCCCAAACTCCACATGTTCATCAGCTCCCAAGGGGAATCTACACTTTAATCAGATTTAAAGGTAGCCCCCATGTTAACCTATGAGAGGGACAGGCCTTGAAACAGTGAAAAACGAATTGAGCAATATTTGCCTGTCCGGACATAGAAAAACACATTGCTATATGTTCTACCTTAACCATACACTGCACCCTGCCCTTGGGGCTACCTAGGGCCTACCTTAGGGGTGCCTTACATGTAAGAAAAGGGAAGGTTTGGGCCTGGTTAGTGGGTACACTTGCCAAGTCGAATTTACAGTTAAAACTGCACACACAGACACTGCAGTGGCAGGTCTGAGACATGATTATAGAGCTACTCATGTGGGTGGCACAACCAGTGCGGCAGGCCCACTAGTAGCATTTGATTTACAGGCCCTGGCACCTCTAGTGTACTTTACTAGGTACTTACTAGTAAATCAAACATGCCAATCATGGATAAACCAATCACATATAATTTGCACAGAGAGCATATGTACTTTAGCACTGGTTAGCAGTGGTAAAGTGCTCAGAGTTCAAAAGCCAACAGCAAAAGGTCAGAAAAAATAGGAGGCAGGAGGCAAAAAGATTGGGGATTACCCTGCATAAGCAGAAAAGTCCAACACCCTTCATGCCCAACCACCGAGGAAAGGAAGGAAGAAAGAGAAGTTCAACTACAATTGGCAAGATTAAAAATAGAGGCAGAGGAGAAGAGAGCAAAGACTGAGAGAGCCTTAGATAAAAAGAAACTGACCTTGGCTCACATACTGAGTCTGAAAAAGCTGGAGCTCAAGTCTAGGCAGTGTGAGTCCAGAAGTGATGGTGGCAGCATACATACAGGACCTGCTGGAGACAAGAAGGTTTGTATACCCAAGGATGTGGTGCCAAGTTATGTGGTGGGAGATGACATTGAGAAGTGGTTTTCTGCTTATGATGCTCTACTAAGGGCTCATGAGGTTCCTGAAGAGCAATGAGGGGTGGGCTTGTGGAAATATGTGCCCATACTTGGGAGGGACACACTTCTCACATTAGAGGTTGGGGACAAAACCAAGTATACCCCCATTTTAATTGCCATATTTGGACTGACCCATAAAAAGTATCGCCAAAACTTCATGGACAGTAGCAAGCTACCCAACCAAACCTGGGTAGACTTTGTTGATTTTTCTAGTAAGGCACTGAATGGATGGATGCGGGACAGTAAAGTAAATTATTACATGGGTTTTTACAATTTGATCCTGAGAGAGCATATGCTCAGCATTTGTTTTGCAGTGTTGCGCCAGCACCAAGTTCACAGTAAGCAGACTGATCCTAGGAAGCTTTCTGAGGAGGCGGACCTCTGGGCTAGCACCAGAGTGTACAAAAAGGTATCTAGGGTGACACAAAGGTGTCCAAGGTCCTCAACAGAAGAAAGAGGGGGGAGAAAAACTTAAAAATGAGGAGTTTGCAAAAGCCCCCAAAATAATTCTCAAGGGAATAGTGGTAACCATTCCCAGACTGATTCTAAAAAGAAGGGGTTCTCTGATCAGGGAGGTTTATACCCCAATGCATAAAGTGCTCAAAATATGGCCACTCTAAGGGCGACTCCAGATGATCAAAGAGGGCGCAGCCCTCTACTGGACGGTAGTCACCTGGGTTGGCTAATGTAGCACTAGGGGAGGAGGTAGTCCCAGTTAGTTTTGGGGTACAGGCAGAGGTAACCCTAGTGTCCTTGGGGGACGCAGAAATGGTGCCAAAAAGCCCACATGTCTGCCAATACTTCCAAGTATAGGCAGTGGGTCACCATTAATGGGCAACCGGTGAAGGCTCTGTGTTACATAGGAGCCAGCATGACCACAGTCAAGGGTCAGCTGGTGTTAGCAGAGCAAGTCCTACCAAACACATTCCACCAAGTCATAGTCACCTACAATCGTGAGAGCCACCTACCAGTAGCTCTGGTTCCCTTTGAGGGGCGGGGGGTCTCCGGTACTCTGAAAGTAGCTGTGAGTCCTGCCATGCCTGTAGATTGTCTGTTAGGCAATGACCTTGAGCACACTACCTGGAAGGAGGTAGAGCTAAGGTCTCACTTGGAGATGCTGGGATTGCCTGAATGGTTCAGCATGACCAGAAGGTCCATGGCTGCCAGGGAGGGGAGTCAAGGGTGTCTGGAGCCTGGAAGACTGTCCCAGACAGTTGCCAAGGAGAGGCGCATGGGGCGCAGGAAACCGGTTACAGAAGTTCCTGTGGTGGTTGACGAGGGCCCTGAGCCAACCGGGGAGAACATTGCTGCCCTGGGTGACCTATCTGATCTTGCTGGCTAGCAAGTTGAGGGTGGGCCAACCAGGGAAGAATTCTGCAAGGCACAGAAAGAGTCTCCCACTCATGTGGGCTTGAGGCAACAGGCCTCAGCCTAAGCAGCAGGTGAGGTCTCTGGAGGTCACCTGATCTATTGGGAGAATTATCTCCTTTACAGTGAGCCTAAGGTACGGAGGCCGGGGCAGCACGTATGCTGGTGGTCCCCAGTGTTACCGGGCCTTCCTACTGGGCTTGGCTCATGCCATTCCCCTGGCAGGACATTTAGTGCAAGATAAGCCCCCTGATCCCACTCCCCTTCATTGGCACCCCCTTTGAAAGGGTTGGCATCAACATCATTGGTCCATTGGACCCCAAAACTGCCCTAGGCAACATGTTTATCCTGGTTTTGGTGGACCATGCCACCCACTACCCAGAGGCAATCCCTCTGAGGACGGTGACTGCACAAGTGGTGGCCAGAACTTCGATGGGGATCTTTACCCATGTGGGATTCTCAAAGGAGATTGTGTCTGACAGAAGCACAAACTTCATGTCTCCAGACATGAAGTCCATGTGGGATGTTTGAGGGGTGACCTTTAAGTTCACCACACTCAAATATCCTCAAGCCAATGGTCTTGTGGAGAGGTTCAACATGACCTTGAAGGGCATGATCACAGGCCTCCCTGAGGCCATGAGGCACAAGTGGGACGTCCTCTTGACATGCCTTCTCTTTGCTTATAGAGAGGTAACCTAGAAGGGGTAGGGTTCAATCCCTTTGAGCTTCTCTGTGGGTACCCTGTCAGGGGTCCCCTAAGCATTGTGAAAGAAGGGTGGAGGAAAGCTCCCAAGGCACCTCCTCAGGATGTGTTCAGCTACATGCTGGCCCTCCGCAACCAGATGCACCGCTTCTGGAAGAAGGCCAAGAGCAACCTCGAGGCCAGTCCAGAGCTTATGAAAAGCAGATATGACCAGAAGACCACCCTGGTGGAGTTTCAGCCTGTAGACAAATTATGTGTGATAGATCCAGTGGAGACTAGAGTTCTCCGGGACTGCTGGACTGGCCCATATGGGGAGGCCACTTACTTAGTGGAACTCCAGCCTCCTAGAAATCCCCGAAGGGTGCTCATATGTAAATAGACTGAATCCTTATTTTGAGAGGACTGAAGTCAACATGCTTCTGATGAAAGTTGAGGGTGTGGAGGATGAGAGTGAACCTCTCCTCAAACTCCCCTCTGCCAAAGAAGGTGATGGGTCCATGGAGGGTGTCAATCTCTGTGACTACCTGACCCTGGACCAGCGCGGGAACTGCTACCAGCAGCGTTAGCAGTAGTCCTCCCTGTTTTCTCTCACCCCTGGACTCACACACTTATGTGCCCATGATATTGACACAGGAGACAGTCCCCCTGTAAAAAATACAATTTACAGGTTGTCAGACAGGGTGTTGGCCAGTATCAAGGATGAAATTTGTGAAGATGCTGGCTCTAGGGGTAATTGAGAAATCCAGCAGTAGCTGGTCCAGCCCTGCAATGCTGGTACCAAAGGCTGCCCCACCCGGTACCAAACCAGAACTTAGGTTCTGCGTTGATTACCTAGGTCTCAATTCAGTCACTAAAACTGATGCTCACCCCATCCCCGAGCTGATGAGCTCATAGACAGGATAGGCGCTGCCAAATTCCTCTGTACTTTTGAACTCACATCAGGGTACTAGCAGATCGCCTTGACTGAGGGGGCCAAAGAGAGATCTACTTTTTCAACTCCTGAGGGACATTACCAGTTCAGAGTGATGCCCTTTGGTTGGAAAAATTATCCCGCTACCTTCCAATGGTTGGTTAGCGGGGACCTGGCTGGTGAGGATGAGTTCAGCACAGCCTATCTAGATGACATTGCCGTCTACAGTTCCAGTTGGGAGGAACACGTGCTCCACTTCCAAGTGATGCTCCAGGCCCTGCAACAGGCAGACCTGACAATCAAGGCCAGTAAGTGTCAGATTGGGTTCCTTGGTGTTCTTGGGACACCTAGCAGGTAGTGCCAAGGTGCAGCCCCCCAGTCCAAAACTGAGACAATCTTGACATGGCAACCACACAGACCCCAAATAGAGGTGAGAGCCTTCCTAAGCCTCACTGGGTACTACCGTAGATTTGTTAAGGGTTATGGCACCCTGGTGGCCCCCTTAACAGAACTAACTTCAAAAAAGTAACCTAGGTGGGTGATTTGGACAGAGGCTTGTCAGAAAGCCTTTGACTCCCCAAAGGAAGCCATGTGCACGGCAATACCATGCTCAGGACCCCAGACTACTCCATGGAGTTTATAATGCAGACAGACACTTCAGAGCATGGCATGAGGGCGATACTAGACCAGCTGAATGAGGAGGGCCTAGACCAACCAGTAACCTTTATTAGCAGAAGGCTATTCCCACGGGAACAGAGGTGCTATTCTAAGAGAAGCATTTGCTGTGGTCTGGGCACTGAAGAAGCTGGGACCATACCTGTTTGAGACTCACTTCCGGGTTCAGACAGACTACAGGCCACTCAAATGGCTCATGCAGACGAGGGGTGAAAATCTTAAACTCTTGAGGTGGTCCATCTCCCTATAGGGAATGGACTTTGCGGTGGAGCATCGCCCCAGACTGACCTTGCCAATGCTGATGGTCTCTCCAGATTCTACCGCCTTAGTGGTGAGAGCTCACAGGGGGTTGGGTAGCTCTCCCTACTTTCAGCTAGGGGGGACACATGTTAGACCTGAAAGCCTTTGGGTGGTTATCCCCCAAATTCTTGCCTGCTTCCCTTCACTTTTCTGACATTGTTGTTGCTGGTTTTAGAACTCTGTGCACTTTATCACTGCTAACTAGTGCTAAAGTGCATATGCTCTCTGCCTTAAACATGGTAACAGTGGTTCATCCCTAATTGGCATATTCAATTTACTTATAAGTACCTAGTAAATTGCACTACATGTGCCCAGGTCCTGTAAATTAAATGCTACTAGTGGGCCTGCTGCACTGATTGTGCCACCCACATAAGTTGCCCCCTAACAATGTCTCAGGCCTGCCATTGCAAGGCCTGTGTGTGCAGTTTCTCAGCCACTTTGACTTGGCATCTAAAAGTACTTGCTAAGCCTTAAGATCCCCCTTTTCTACATGTAATTCACCCCTAAGATAACTCATAGGGAAGGGTGCTTTGTAGGTAGAAGGCAAGACATGTAGATATGTGTTTTATATGTCCTGATAGTGAAAAACTGCTACATTTGTTTTCCACTATTGTGAAGGCTGCTTCTTTCATAGACTAGCAGTGGGACTGCCCTCATATACTTTTGAGTTTTAGATTCTCATCTGAAAGGGCTAACCAGGTCAGATTTGGTATGGCCAGAATGGTAATAGACAATCCTGCTTATTGGGGAGGTTGGATTTAATATAACGTTTTTAGAAATTACACTTTTAGAAAGTGAGCCTTTCTCTGCACTTAAATCTGTGCCTTACAGCCTGACTCCAATCAATGTCTGGTCTGTGCTGGTTGAAAGCTCCCTTGTGCGTTGCACACAGACAACCACAAACACAGGACCTCAGTCACATCTGCATTCATCTGCATACTGACTGGGTCTTTCTGGGCTGGAAGGGTGGAGGGTGTGACACTTACACTTCACACAATGGGCTGATAACCCCCCACTTGGACCCAGGCAGAGAGGACTGGGCTGAAAGGGGAACTTGTGCATTTAAAAACTACTCTTTGAAGTCTCCCCCAATTCAAAGGCATTTTGGGGTATATACACTGGGTCTCTGACCCCACCAACTCTGACACTTCTGGACTTGCACCTGAACTCTGTCAGAAGACCTGCCTGGTTGCCCAAATGACTCTCTGGGCTGCTTTTCTGCAAAGGACTGCTGCCCCTCTTTTGCCCAGCTGCCCTTCTGGCCTCTGACGGTGCTGGAAGGACTTTACTTCCCCCCAAAGGGCTCTCCAAGGGCTTGGATTGAGTTTGCCCCCTGTCCAGAAGTCTCAGGGACAGCATTTCACCTACTAGATTTTTGCTAATACCCAACTCCAGCGACTCCGGAACGACTTCAGTCTTCTCCCGCTCACTGGACCTCGCTGCCCGCAACGACCACAGCTTGCAACACAAGTCCCACATTTCTGAGACTCCGCTGACATCACTCAGGGTCATTGCGACACTGTGAAGTCGACACACCACGTCATGATGGACCAGGACCAGTGACCCCAACGGATCACAAGGAATCAGCACGTCACGGATGATGCAGCATCATCTCCCCCTGCATCCGGACGGAACCAATGCCTCACCTCTACCCGCTTCTCAGTGAGGAACCAACACCTCTTTCCTCAGAAGCCGTGAGGGACTGTCGCAGCACCAACTCCATCAACAGCTCTTTCCAAATCCGTGTGACATCCTTGTTCTTCATTTTCAAAAGATACTGTACCTGGGGTCCACTTGACTCTGAATGGCACCGATGGTGTTGAATTATTGGGAACAACTCTGTCAATAACACCATGATAGCCCCAGTTGGAGCTATTGTGTTTTCTAGTTGCTTTAGTCCGATGTAATCTTTACAGACTCAGAATGTTGCTTGTGTACATTGGATTTTCATTGTTTAAACAGTATTTTATTCAGATAAATATTAGCTATTTTTCTAAACATGTGTGGTGTCTTTTTGTGGTGTTTTCAGTGTGTTGTTGTATAAAGATCTTTACAAATACTTCACATATTGCCTTCTAAGTTAAGTCTTACTGCTCTTTGCCAAGCTACTAGAGGGTGGGCACAGAATTACTTGGATTGTGTTGTGATTTACCCTGACTAGGGTTGTGGTCCCTACTTGGGCAAGGGTGTATACCTCTGCCAACAAGAGATCCCATTTCTAACAGGGTCCCAGTATCATATGGAAGTTGGAGAATTGAGCTTGAAATATATATTGAAGATGTACTAGAATTTAAGGGATGTAGAATACATGGTATATGTGGTAGTGAAGGGACTTAAGGCCCAGATTTATACTTTTTGGCGCAAAACTCCATCTGTGGAGATTTGTGTAAAAAAAGAATAGCGCCAGCTTGCGCCATTCCAGGACGCCAGGCGGGCGCCAGCCGAGTGCAAAGGGTGGGCTAGCGTCATGGGAAATGATGCTAGCCGGGTGGGGGTGGCGGTACAGGAGAATGGTGTTTTGCACCAAAAAATGACATGAGGCTGGTTAGAGTAAAATAAAGATGTCTCTAAACAGGCTAGTATCATTTCTTGATGCAAAACCATCCATATCACATGACTCCTGTCTTATAAAAGACAGGAGTCATGCCCACCACCTCAATGGCCAGCACAGGGGACAAGGGCCTCATGGGCATGGCCACTGCACCCAATGCCATGTAGGGGGGTCCATTTCAGGGCCCCCAGTGACACTTCAATAAAGATTTGAAAATACTTACCTCTACTTACCCATACTTACCTGGGATGGGGTCCCCCATCCTGTGTTGTCCCTCAGGTGTGGGTGAGGGTGTTCCTGGGGCTTGGGGAGGGCACCTGTGGGCTCTTTCCATGGTGTTAGCCTATGGAAATGAGTCCACAGGTCCCCTAACGCCTGCCCTGACCCAAGCGTTAAATAATGGTGCTAAGCAGGCTTAGCGTCATTATTTAGGCCCGCCTCCTTCCTGTGCACCATTTGTGCACGGGAGGATAAATAAGGCGCTAGGGCCTTAGAGTCATTTTTTGGATGAGTACATCTACCTTGCATCTCATTGACGCAAGGTAGGTTCACACATCCAAAAAATGACTTTAACTCCAATATTTTTGGAGCTAGACTAGTATAGTGCTAAAATATAAATTGGAGTTAAGTTTGCGCTGAATTAGGGTAAAAAAATTATGCTAATTCAGTGTAAACAGAGAATAAATCTGGGCCTTAATATCTTAGGATGGTTCCATCAAGGTCTTTTTGGGATGGTGCTCAAACCTGGGACAAGTGAGCAGGTCATGGTGGTCAAAGAACAATTGATAGAGGGTGATGATACTATGCCAAATGAGTTTCCCAAGGTATTCACAAGTGATTTGGGTTGTATTGTCGGATTCAAATACAGAATAAAGGTAAAACTGTGAGAAGTTCCAGTGAAGCACAAACTCAGATCAACCCATTCTGTTTGAGAGGTGACCTTAAAATAGAGCTAGAAAAGTTGCAAGAGAGAGGTGTGATTGAACCTATTGAATTGAGTCTGTGGCTCTCGCCTATTGTTGTCGTGCATAAGAGTAACGGTCACATGCGTTTGAGAATTTATTTAAGGAGTCTTAACAAGGAGATTTAGGTGGATTCCTTCACTCTGCCAAATTTAATGACATTTTAGAAGATCTTGATTTGGCATCTGCATACCATCAGGTGGATCTTGAAGAAGGTTCCAGGCACTATACTGCTGTCATTTCTCCCTGTGGCAGTTTTCAATTTAAGGATGTTGTTTGGTCTGGCCTCGGCAGCTTCCGCATTCCAACAGTTATTAAAGGATGTGCAGGGTGTCTTGGTGTTCCAGGACAATGTACTTATTTTTTATAAACACCTGGATGACCATGAAACAGTACTCAGTTTGGTACTGAGTATTTTTGAAAAAGTGGTGCAGTGGTGGAACATTGATTTTTGAGGCATTTAATAACCAGTGAAGATATTTGTCCTAGACCAGGGTTGGTTAAAGCTGTAAGAGATTGCCACAGTCCCAAAAACAAGGATTTACGATCTTTTATTGGATTATGTGAATGTTATGTGAGGTTTATTCCTGATTATGATTTCAAAATGAGAAACTTGACCAACATGTTGAAAAATAAGGTTAGTTTTAAGTGGAATAAAGATTGCCAAGATACATTTGAGTTAGTAAAATCAAAGATGACTAATGCAAAAGCATTGAGTGTGTGTATGATCCGCAGCTAACATGCATCATCACGATGGATGCCAGCAAACATGGTATGGGAGCTGTTTTAACTCGGGATATAACCTAGATATGCATCGCAAATGCTCTGAGAGGCTGAACAGAATTATTCCAGTGATTGAGAAAGAGTTACTGACGTGCTTTTGGGAATGTGAGAAGTTTAGGGGCTATGTGTTGGGTAGAAAGTTTGTCATTCAAACTGACCACAAACCACTGGTATACATTCTAGGTTGTGCCAAGGTCAGATATGGTACACCACACATAGCTCCGTTGACTACAAAACTTGTTCAGTATGACTTGGTGATAAAGTATATACCAGGCAGAGAAAATATAAGAGCACATTTTCTATCCAGACTACCCATTTGTGAACCAGATAAAATGGATTCAGAGGAGGATAAAGAGGAGTGTCTTGTTGAAAGTATGAATTTAGCTGAAAATAAGACGCATAGTGAAGCTGATTGGAAGGAAGCTGATAAAGTAGATGTGGTGCTAGCAAAATTAAAAGAATATGTATTGAATGGTTGGGCAAAAGAAAAAAACTCAGAAGTTGCTGTAGAACCTTTTAGCAAGAATGCTGAAGAAATGTATGTAGAAGATAGAGTGCTATTGAGGGGGAGAAATGTATTCCACCCTATGGTATTTGTTAAGAGTTGATCAATAATGCTCACGAGGGACATCTAGGAGCCACAATGATGAAACCGAGTTTAAGGGAGCATTATTGGTGGCCCTCTGTGAATAAAGAGGTTGAGGCAGTGGTAAAAGAGTGTGTAGTGTGTATTCATGCTGAGAAAGGTTTTAAAGTTTCTACACCCCCTTTGCAACCCATAGCATTTTTTGACAAACCGTAGGTAAAAGTAGGCATTGACAATGAGGGCTGTTTAAATTTTTGCCTCATAATGTACGGTATGCCTTTGTTTTGATGGATTATCATAGTATATGACTGGAGGTACATTTCCATGCGACAACTTCTGCTGGTAATGCGATTAACTTTTTGAAGGTCAATTTCATGAGGGAGTGTTTCCCAGAATCTATCATTTCAGACAATAGGGTACAGCTTGTTCGCTGTGAAATGGAAAATGTTTTGAAACAATCAGGGATTTGTCACCTAAAAAGTTCTCTTTATCATCCACAAAGGAAGGGTTTAATTGAGAGAGTCAATAGAGTGGTATGGGACTGCATAAAATGGGCTCAAAACAACAATTTTAACACAGAAGAAGCTGTTAGGTCCATGTTATGGTTCAACCAAACAACACTTCATTCGCTGACTAAAGTGTCTCCATTTGAAGCTCTAAGGGGATGTAAACCTACATCTATTTTATTTTCAGTATGGTTATCCAAGTCAATTAGGAATGAGTATCCAAAAGATAAGGTGGATGCCTGACAAATTGGAAAAAGTGTTGATGGGACAAAATAGTATGAAAAATAGATATGACATCACAAAAGCCACTAAAAACAACAATTACATCCAGGATATTTAGCACATGAAAAACCGGTATGTTTTTAAAGAAAGGGGAAGCTTTTTATAGCGATCCTGTGAGAGAGAAGAAAGTTAATGGCAAAGTGGTTATGGTGGAAGATGGTCGATGGTGGAACATGGCTAAAATTGTACAGGAGAGGTGTTCTACAAGAGTAGTAGGTATCATTTGAGGGGTCCAGCTAAAGGTCTCCAAGGTGCCCATGGAATAGGGGTTACGTAGATCTACCCGAGCCAAGAAAGATATGTGCCCTGGAAGCTGAGGCAAGACACATAGGGTTAGGATATTATGTGTAGTGTTAGAAACTCAATCAATCAATCAGTCGCATTTATAAAGCGCGCTACTCATCCGTAAGGGTCTCAAGGCGCTGGGGGGGGGGGGGTCAGTGCTCGAAGAGCCAGGTCTTGAGCTGCCTTCTGAAGGGGAGGTGGTCTTGTATGGCACGAAGGTGACTGGGGAGAGAGTTCCAGGTCTTTGCTGCTAGGTAAGAGAAAGACCTGCCTCCGGCGCTGGCTTTGCGAATGCGAGGTACGGCTGCCAGGGCTTGTCCGGTTGAGCGTAGGGTGCGAGGAGGAGTGTAGAAGGAGATGCGGTGGTTGATGAGTTTTGGTCCGAGGTTGTGCAGGGCTTTGTGTGCGTGGGTGAGGAGTCTGAAGGTGATCCTCTTGTTGACTGGGAGCCAGTGGAGTTTCTTCAGGTGTCCGGAGATGTGGTGGTGGCGGGGTATGTTCAGGATAAGTCGTGCGGCGGCGTTCTGGATTCGTTGAAGTTTCCTCTGTAGCTTGATGGTGATGCCGGCGTACAGAGCGTTCCCATAGTCCAAGCGACTGGTGACGAGGGCGTGGGTGACGGTCTTCCTGGTGTCGGTGGGGATCCAGCGGAAGATCTTGCGGAGCATGCGGAGGGTGTTGAAGCATGCTGAGGTCACCGAGTTGACCTGTCTGGTCATGGAGAGGGAAGAGTCCAGGATGAAACCGAGGTTGCGTGCGTGGTCGGTGGGTTGGGGAGTGCTGCCTAGGGCGGGAGGCCGCCAGGAGTCGTCCCAGGCGGTTGGTGTAGGGCCGAGGATGAGGACCTCCGTCTTCTCTGTGTTCAGTTTAAGCCGGCTGTCTGTCATCCAGTTCGCTACTTCCTTCATGCCTTCGTGTAGTCTGGTTCTTGCTGAGGCGGGGTTGTTGGTGAGGGATAGGATGAGCTGGGTGTCGTCTGCGTAGGATATGAGGTTGAGTCCGTGTTTGCGTGCGATGTTCGTCAGAAACTGAGGTAAGATGTCTAGTGTTAGGATAGTATGTGTAGTGTTAGGATATTCTCTTGTAGTGATGGGTTTTAATGTGCCTTTTATTGTTATTTTTTCTATTATTTTTTATGTATATTGGTTCTTTTTTTTGTAAAAGGCTTCTGTTTAAGGCTTCTTGTATTAGCTCTCCTTTAATGCTAATATGTTGGGTGTTGAATGCTACAAGCTGAACAATGACTTAAAAAATTTTGATTGATATTTATTGTCACATGCATTATTAGTTATATACCTTAAGTTTATATGTTGCTTGTAAAAAAAATGGAGATAATTGTTGTGATGTATTAGTGGAATGTTAGCCCTGTCAGATTCCACTTCTGACTCGCTACGTGTTCTAGAGATGGCAGTTGATACCCCTGCTTTGTGTCAAGGGGTGGCTCCATCTATGTATTGAATAAACCTGCAGTTTGCACTCACTCGGATGATGAGTTTCCTTTACAAAGGCACCACATGATCTTATATGGTAATGCATATACTTAACAATATTTGTCTGGTGACTGCTGCTGGTGCCATTGATATCAAGAGTTGAGCAGAGATTTTCTTAGAATTGTGTGTTAACCTAACAAGATTGTGTTTATTAATTTAGTAACGTTACCCCTCATCAAAATTAATCACTTAGTTTCTTGCATTTGCTACGTCTGTTGCTTCAAAAGTAAGTATTGGGTCATCATATGTTTTATTATCTGGTAAGGGTATACTGTTGACTGAGATTTTTCCCTGCATGCAACTGTGCTCGATAAGAAATATGCCAAGCAGTATGAAAGATTGCAAAGGCATCTAAAAAGGGGATTATTGAAAAGTCACCTATTATATAGACATTTCAGAACTGGGAACTAGAGGGAGGGTCATATAGCTATTGTTTATTTCATTATTACTGACAAGAGTTTAGATTTAGCTGTTTATTTAATTATTGATCTATTTAACATATTTGGAAGTGGTCAGTGGTGCTCAGAGGATGCGTTTACGCATTAGGAAATGGCAGGGAAAGGGGAAGACTGGGGTATGTAGAAGACTGATTATCTTATGTTTTTTTTTAAATGGAAAATCAATTCTTACGTGATGGGGGCATGACCGGACCATGAAGATGGCAGCAGCACTTCAGTGAGGCTCCGCTCCCAGCCCCATACATTTTGCAAAGTCCAGCAGCATCAGTAGCAAATGAAAGGGCTGAGGAGCCGGATGGCTATGGACAGAGCAGAGCCTGAGAGCGTGCCCAACCTGAGGGACAAAATGATGATGAGCGGGTGCATTGCGAGCACTGGTGGCTGCACGTGCCCCCTCAAAGTGGGGGGGGGGGGTAGAGGACCATGGCGCTCAGTATACGCGGGCAGCAATGAGTGGCTGCCAAGGAAGAGATCACCTACAGAGGAAACAGAGGCCACTAGTGCTGAGAAAAATGTACAAGGCACAACATGAATGCGGAGGCATGTAGAGACCAACTCGGTCAAGTAAGGAGAACCTCTGGGGGATGGTGAATAGACGGGCCGGGTGGTTGGACAACTGAGCCCAGCCCGAGAGAGCAGGAAAAACGTGACTGCTTGCCCCTGCAGGTGGCTCCTTGTGACATACCAAAGCCAAGGAACAAAACACAGCATCGCCCATGGTTGCAAAGGGCAGCTCCAATTCACGGAAGGCCCACAAAGGGGAAAGAGTGGTGAGAGATGAGGAGGGGCCCTTTCACCCAACACAAGAACACTCTACCTGATCAACAGTGGGGGCAGAGGAAGTATCACTGGGGAAGGGGACCACACACAGGATCTCTGAAATACCGGGGTGAACCTCAAGAAAACCAGGACTCAGTGGTCCACTGTTCCATTCCAGGCACCAGAGAAACAACCTCTGGGGTAAATGCTCCCCTTGTTATTTTAGTCTCCTGGCCTCTGTGGACCACCGCTGTTATGGGTCTCAACTCCGAACGGACTGTACCCTCAAGAGGGGCTTCACACTGCTGCCATGGTGAAGGGCAGTAGGTGGCAGCCTCCACCTAGGGGGAGATCATCAGATTCACAATGGTAGGAACTTCGAGAGAAACCCTTATAACTGGAGGGAAGAGTCAAGAGTAGTGTTAACAAGAGATACATACTGTCTCTTAGGCAACCATTTTACAGGCCATACAGGAGCCTAAAGAGGCAATAGAGGGCCAAATCCAGAGAGTGGGAACTAAGGTATTGTTCCTCTTAAATTGTCTCAGCAGAGGACGAACTGCAATCCCTCAAGAGTGAATTCTCAAAGCTTCAGGAACTGGCTCTGCAGTTAGAAAGATGGGCAGAGAATGCAGAAGGGAGGTCATGGCGAAATTACTTATGTCTGGTGGTGGTGCCAGTTGGTCAAGAAAGACTGAAATCTGACTAAATTGTTTTGCATGAAGCCCAAACATGCTATTCTAATCAGAAGGTTAGTTAGGACACTCACTGATGATGCTTGTTAAATATCAAAAACAGTTGATGTCTTTTCATTGCTGAATCTAAATGCATGCCATTTCTACTGCACAGTTATTCTTTCTTCTGGTTTGTACTGTAACTCTAGAATGTGTAGTGATCCACGCTTTGATTAAAATGAGATTCTTTAGAGGATTCTAAACCAGTAGTGTTTCTGTATGCTTATCATTTGATTTTGAGATTAAGTTACGTGATATTAGCATTGTTAATAGAGGGAAATAAACATTCTAACTTTTACATAAAGGTGTGGTTATTTTTGGCCGAGGGGTCATGGTGCGTGGAAATTATTGACTCCCAATATTATTGATTCTATTGGGGTCGATTTAAGAGCCCCTAGTGCCTCCGGGCACCACATTAGCATCATTTTTTTAAAGCTAATGAGTCCCAACTTGGCCTTACTTGCCGCGCCAAATTTACAAAGTGGCTCAATGCACTAGGGCTAGGGGTGTCCTCACATGTTAAAATTGGGGAGTTTGGTTTAAGGGGCAGTACTGAGAGCAAGGAAAGATAGGCCTTGATAGAACCACAAGTCCTGGGATTCTTGGACGGAAACCTGGCGGGAAAGTGGAGGGGCCGGCGGTATGGCCGTGGCTTTTCCGCCACGGTCATAATTGCTGGCGGAACACCGCCAGCCTGTTGGCGGTGTTACCGCCAACTTACCGCCGGCCGCCAGGGTCGTAATGACCCCCATACTGTGCTTATCAATTCACTATGATCCATACGTTGCTCCTGACAAGGGCGGGTAAAGGTTTCAAAGATGGTGCCGTAGAGATTGCCTACTGATTAAATATATGTTCCATAAAGGGCAGGTTAGGTCATTCCTAAAATGCAAGCACCTCTACAATGTAATTGAACAGGACAAACTGTAAAATGCACAGATCAGACACTGGACGACAAATCCACATATTAAGGAAGCAGCTTTTAGAACACTAACCCCATTTGAAAAATTCATAGCAATATATGATACCACTAAGGGGCTGATCACAATGTTGTACGCATTCCTAAAAAAAAACAGAACCACTAAAAAGGTGGGGCTATCAAAGGAAGCGGCAAGCTGACTTGGAAACAGAGATTCTAGGCAAAGTATGAAGTATATGTGTGATAACATACATAAAAGCTTCAAAACATCCAGCACTGAGAGGGAAAATATGAACTCATGATGCATTGGTACCGTACCTCTAGCATGCTGAAACAAATTTCTCAAGCAACATCACACTTGTGCTGGAGTTGTCTGTTTAAGGAGGGTACTATATTGCTTAGCTAGTATGACTGTGAGGTCATGCAATCATTGTGGAAACAAGTCCTTAACTATAAACATGACATTTTGGGAAAACAATCACCAGAGAACCAGAGAATATTCCGATACAAGCTGAGGAACCTCATGCGGTCAAGTTGGGGAAAGTGTATAGGTACCTGGTCAAGGATATATTGGGTGCAGCAATGACCAACCTTTTCAAGTAACACACAACACTAAAGGTAAGGAACACCATCCTACCATGGCTCACACCTTGATTGCCTTCTCATGCAGTATCTAACACACTATCAATATGGGAATTTGGACTCCTCAAGGATACTGAACCCTACTAAAAATGATTTAGCTAAATGAACATGATTTTAATTGCCAATTTCCTGCTTCCTTGACAGCTTAGTTTATTGAACTATATGTTTGGGGTAAATAAATCTCAATACATATTTTACCTTCCAATGGAGCCTTCAGGGAGAATGAGTAATTGTATACAATAGGTCCAGTTTCATGTGTCTCTGTTTATTCTGCTCATACATGGCCTTTTCTCACTATACACTTGTGCAATCACTTCTGCTCACCAGTCTCATATTTAAGTACTACCACCACGCCACCATGCCAAAATGCTATTTTTATTTTTGGCAGGCCTACACAGACACACTGACACACCCTTCCTCTCAAACAGAGATCATGTTCCTCACTGAATGCTTTCAGGCTAGGCTTCAAAGACAACCTCTTCAAACTTAAAAGTTACTCTTGTCTCCCTCTACATCCAAAATCTCTTTGACAACATTAATCATGATCAGTCTGAGGGATTCTCTGTAACTCACATGTTTTTATGGACAGTTGGCACTCCACACTCCTCCTCAGAGCACATTTTCCAAATTCTTTAAATGTAAAATATGTAGGGAATTTTGTAGAACAGGACAAGCAATTTAAAAAAAGGCTAATCAAAAAATTAACAACAGAGGAAAAGGTGCTCATCAATAAGTTATTGCTAAAGATTTCTTATGCTCTGTGCATAAATTGCAAGTTTCTTCCTGGGGCTCCATCCCTTTCATTTGGTATCCATTTAGTGCTGTGCGTTTATTTGATACCAACCATGTTTTTCTCCAAAGTCTTTTAAAAACACCTGGCATCCATGCATGTGTATTCAACCTATGGATACAATGGTTGGGCGATCTATCAATATAATCCCTTTTTTGCCTGAACTATTGGGGACCATTTCCTGGTATTGATGATTACTTAATGTCATATATACCAGTATGAATTGTTTTGAATTTGGCCTTCCTATATAAAATTCACTCATCTACTCGGAGTAGTATGGGACAATCAAGTCTGTATCATTTTTGAGGTGCTAACTCTACATGTATTCTTTATAAGAACTATTTGTTGGGTCCTTCTTTCACCTCATTATCTTACATAGTGCCTAATCAGGATAAATATTAGTTGTGACCTGGGATGTGCAGATTTATCTGTTATCAAAAGACTTTACTAGTGCTAGGCTACATACTTCCCACACCTCTGCTGGGTAAAATCTCCTAGCATTTCCAAATCTTGTATTTATCTTCACTTCAGTCAAACACAAATAGGTTTCTTTCCTTTTGTTTTCTATACTTTTATTCTTGCTGTACCTTAGCTCAGCTTCAGTTAATGAAATAGTAATGTGTGGTGGTGTTTCCTTCAAATGGTTTTAGCACCATTAAGATTGATCTCTTTGAACTTATTATTGTTGTTGGTATATTTGCTTTCATTCTCTTCAAATAGCCTTTAAAAAGCCTTTGGCTTGCATGCCTTAATGGGTGAAATGCATGTTGGCTAATCCTGAAGACCTCCCCTTGGTTACCTCCTTTATCTGCATTCAAGAGAAAGAAGAAAAATAAAGCATACTATGTGAAAGTAACTTGAATGGGAGACATTTACTTTTCGAATACACAAGATAATTCACTTGAGGGAACTTTATAAATCTTTTGGAGGACACACTCATCATTGTCGACATTAACAACTATAAGAAGGTGTAGTATGATATATTTCCTCCCCACCTGAATTCAAATATTTTAACAGGGGTATTATTCAACAGGCCCAAGTGTGTCGGGCCTGTGAACAGAAGTAAACGCTTCCTGGATAGAGATGCACAGACAACAAGCATATTTCCCTGCAGAAAAAGCTAACCCTCAAGGAAAGACAAACGCTTACACAGAAATTCCACCCTGCCAAAATGTGAAGCTCTTCATGGAAGAATTACAACCATGTTTTGCACGGCTCTTGCTGGAAGGTAAATTAATGTAACTCTACACTCATGCCCAGTTTCATCATAGTGTTGCTTTGCCCTTGCACCACGCGAGGGGGCGCAAGGGTGGCTCAATAATAAAGTCAAATTTATCAAGCCAGGCAAGGCTACCTTGCATTGTCCCATATATAATATATATATATGTATATATATATATATACATATATATGTAAAACCATAGAAATTCAGCAGTTATAGTTAGAGTTGTGTATACATATATATTTATACACAACTCTAACTATAACTGCCTAATTTCTATGGTGTTGTACGATAAATTCAGAACCTAACTATAACGTCCCTGTAGCCTATAGTGTTTTCAGTGAAAACTGTTTTTTTGGACGTATAGTTATTTTGATTGCTTTATGTGAATCTAACCACCGCCAGGCACGGCCTTGGGCCGGGCGTGGCAGCAGTTGGCTACAAGGCCTGGCCTATGGCCAGGCCCTGAGACCAACCCCTATAAGCACCCAACCTTGCATGGCCTTCTCCTGTGCGTAGTAGGGGTCGCAGCCAGTCCCTGTGGCCAACCCTCCTAACCACCCAACCCAATGCTTTGTACTGCCCTTTGAGCATGCACAGTGGAAGTTGGCTGCAGCCTTTCTGGGAGTGGGAATAGGTATGGAGGCTGTATGGGGGGGGAGTGTCTGTCAGAGTGTCTGTCTGCTTGTGAGAGTGCGTACATCAGTGTTTTAGTGGGTGCGTCAGAATGTGTGTGGGTCTGTGAGTGGGTGTATGACAGTGTGACTGGGCGTGTGAGTGTGTGCGTAAGTGTCTGATTAGGTCTGAGTGGGTGCATGATGGTGTGACTGGAGCTGTGAGTGAGTGCATTAGGGTCTGAGTGGGTCTGTGAGTGGGTGCGTGAGTGTCTCAGTGGGTCTGTGAGTGGGTACATTAGTGTTGAGTGGGTATGTGAGTGGGCGCGTAAGTGTCTGAGTGGATGTGTTAATGAGAGAATTGATTGAAAGAGCGACAAAGAGAGAGAAAGAAAGTGAGAAGGGGAGAGAGTTTTTTAGATTTGGATGTCTGATATACTTAGAATGAGATATTTGTGCACAATTTAAAATAAAAAATAAAAAAGTATTTGTTAAAATATATAATAATTTGTACTTTATTATCATTATGAAAAAAGGGTATTAAGTCTAGCTGGACTTGAACTCCTAATGCTCAGTGTGAAGGTTTGTAAGCATTTCATCTCAGTCCTCTGTACGCCTGCAGGGGACAGAGATGAAACTTTGGATTTTGACCGCGGGACCTTCTTTAAAAGTCCCACTGTGAAAACCAAAAGTATTTGCTGTGGCTTGGCTTGGGTGGACACCTCCGGACATAGCTGGAGCTGGCTTGGGGGGATGGCAGTCCCCATGGCAATCTATGTCCCATGGCCCCCCTTAAATGTGAAGATAGCCCTGTGGGGTGGTGGTCCATGGGGCTAATAGGGGTCCTAAAATGACTCCTTCACTCTTTTTTCTCTTTGCCCCAGGGAATGGTGGTCCCCTGGATGCGGGGCTGCAGGCCCCCTACATATATATTAAATGAAGCCCCAGGGTGGTGGTCTTTGATGTGCAGGGGGTCATGGGCCCCCTGCATATAGTTTAAAAAAAGCCCTAGGGGTGGTGGTCCCTAGGGTGTGGGGGGTTGTGGGCCCTCTCCATATATTTTAAATATAGCCACAGGGGGATGGCGGTCCCTGGTGGGTGTGGGGGGGCTGCCAGATCCCATATATGATATAATAGAAGTCCCTGGGTGGTGGTCCCTGGAGCACGGGAGGCCGCGGGCCCCCAATATATAAAAATGAAAGCCCTGGGGAGGTGGGAGTCCCCAGGAAAACAGGGAGCAGCACAGGCCCCCCAGAAAATAAAAAAATTAAATCTTTGGGGAGGTGGTGGCCCCCGGTGCTGCTGTGGGGTCATGAGGTACCCCCATACAAAATCTTTAATTCCCTTGGGACCTGGCCCACCCAGAGGCCTATAAAAAAACAAGTGTGGTAGCCCAGAAATATGCATTTCCCTGCACAAGCCCGTCTTTGTTTGCGAATACTTCGCAGCCAAAGATTTACAAATTAGATTTTCCCTAAATCTCTCAATAGCTGCCGAACAGATTCACACCAAATAAGAGAAAGCATATCTTCGTACCGACATCTAGCTTTCTGAAATATTTGGTGTAATTCCGTCCAGTGGTTCGGCCTGTAGTCGTGTCTAAAGAATCCTATGGGAATTAAAATGGGAAAGGCAATGTTTTTTTAGCCCCCTTTTTTATATATATATATAGATATATGAACACTCGTTTATGCATATATATGCATAGATATAGATATAGATAATGATATAAACACTTAAGCCAAAGACCTTTATACCTTTTTGTGGCCCCTTCAGGAACTCCATGTTAGCACCTCACTTCTCAGGGTATTCATACCTTTATTTAGTAAATAAAAAGTGCTCAATTCATCACAAAGAAATTACAATGGTAATGCATTTAAGTCTAATACAGGCCTCCATGCAGCCATTGTTACTTGGAAATTGTGGGTTCACTATACAAAACACCTCGCTGCGTCACACCCTTGTCGAGAACATTTAGGGCCACAGGTGCAAAATGTTGTCAAAGGGGTATGCGACCTCAAAAATGGCTTTCCCAAAGGTACACAAGCCATTCCCTAACCCCAAAATGAGATGCAAATGTTTTTTGATTCGCAAACGATTGTGAAGGCAAGTTATAAATCGCAAATAGGAAATCGGTATTTGCGAATCCTAAACGGTATGTTCAATGCATTCGCAAATAGCAAACAGACACAAAAAAGAGTTTTTGCACATACAATTGAGCACAAATTTGAAACAGGTGGTAAATGGGTGGAAAGTACATACACTGGCCCAAAATGCATCAGGTATCACCTTAATTGCTGCCCTTTGCCTTGTTGCACGGATGATGTGAATACTGGCTGTACAGCAGATTTTTAGAAACAGTCTTACCCTCTTTCAACACACTGATGAAGAGCAATGTGAGAAATACAGGCTACGCAGCACTGTCATATTGGAGATTATTACACTCCTAAACCCACATCTTGAAAGCAGGAGCCTATGCAGTAATGCAATCCCTACTCGTAAACAGGTGTTGTGCTCATTGCACCTATTAGCTTCTGACATTTATCAGGGTGTGATTGCTGTAGCAGCAAGGGTGTCGCAAAGTGCACTTTCTCGGTTCTTCCATACATTCCTAGGTGCCATGCTGATCTACATTAAACAACAAATATATCTACCTAGGAAAGCCCAGGAACTGCACAATACCAAATTAGAGTTTTACAGGCAGCCCATATGTCCTTCATCTCATCTGGAATACATTTGAGAAACAGGAAGAGTACACATTCTCTCAACATGTACGTGGTATGTAATGCCCACTGTATCATAACTGATATTGCATTGTAATATCCAGGAAGCACTCATGACGCCTACATGTTCAGACACAGCGGAATAAACAGACAGCTGGAAATAGGGGAATTTAATTATGGATATCCATTAGGTACAAAATACAAAGTAAATATGAGATATATGTGTGCAGTCAACTATTCATCATGACATGTAGGCTCACATCTATGTCTGTTTTGCAGGTGACAGTGCATATGCTCTACGTCCATGGAACTTAACGCCATACCTTACTCCCACATCCCAGAGTGAGCACCACTATAACAAGGCATATCCTTGCACCCAGTGTGACTGAGCGTACTTTTGGTCTACTGAAATCACATTTCAGGTGCCTGCACAAGAGTGGGAGTGCCTTACAATATGCACCAGAAATAGCATGCAAAATAGTTGCAACATGTGCCATCCTCCACAACATTGCCATCAGGAGAAGCATCCACGGAGAGGTGTCCGAGTCAGAGGATGATGATCCTGCACCACCATTACAGCAGTCAAGAGATGGGAGCAGAGCAGTGGATGGCAGAAGGCACAGGATCCACATTGCCACACAATATTTTGGGAGGTACGGCGTCAATGGTAATGTATTGTGTATGTGAAACACAAGACACTGTTGATGCATGTGCACCAATATACCTTTAATGTCGGGTACATAGTCTGTGCTTAAAGTAAACACACAATAGTAAATGAAACTACAAATCTGCTGGTTAGGTCACCAGATAGTAGTGAACATAGCTATGACTTACTGAACTGCATAAGCAGCTCAATGTTTCTTGCCCCTACGGCCAGATGGGTAAGCTCCCTGTTATGATGCAGCATGTGTTATGCTGCTGTTGCATCTCACAGCACTGACATCTGATGCTGATACACTGTTGGTGCTCAATCTGTCTTCACTATCAGTCCCTTTTCTGCCTGTGACCCCTATAATGAAGTCAGTCTGCATTGCCTCAACAGCAAATGTTATCTCTTGTAGACCCCTTGTGACATTGCCACTAAAGTGGCCCATCTCTACCTCTATATTCAGAGTCCTTTTGCACAGGGTTGCAGTAGCATATGGCAGTTACTGATTGACCTTCTTAGGGTGTCCATCCTGGCTTCACTGTATCTATCCCTCTGTGTTTGCCCTGAGTCCGTGTTTGAGAGTTTTAGAAACAGCTTCTTGATGGCAGCTGTCATGCTGTGCATTTTCTGGTCCAAGTGGCTTTGTTTCTGTGCCATTTGTACGGCAAGATTTTGAAACCCCCACTGCCATACACTTAAACATGATGTGCCACTTTCTTCTCTTCTTCTTTATCTCTTTATGTTTCAGGAGTCAGACTTGCAACATTTATTTCTCAAGCCCTCCATACAAGTGTCATTGGATGCCTGTGGTATACGCGGAAGTGATGGTGGCACAGGTCATGCCTTGCCTTGCTGTCGACCATGTCCTGTAAAAAGTGGCTGGCATGGTCTTACCATGGAAGTCAAAGTCAGACTAGTCTGTGAATGGCCTTCATCGTCTTCTGGTGGAACAGACAGGTGTGACGTGACATCACTGGTAGGGATGCTGTGTGATGTGGAGGTACCACGTTGTGTTTGATTGAATTATCATCCTCTTTCTCCATGTGACTTGCCTCACCTGCCTCGGACTATGCCCTTTATGTGTGCTGTCCCAATGCACCTGTGTTGAAGCAAACTATCTTGTTAACTTCTGTTTGATCTGTTTGTCCGCCTAATATTCATACTTTTTTCTTTTGGTTACAATAAACGTTGTTTGAATTCAGTGTGTGTCTGGTACTACATATCCCATGATGCATTGGTATCGCATCAGTAAGTGTCACCTTAACATGTCTATATGTATGACCCATTTGCGTTAAAAATACAATGTACATGCAGCACTTACTTGTGTTGGGGTTAGGAGTTGAGGTATCCAGTTGTCTGAATCCAGCAACTGCTTTGGGCTTTGGGCTTAATGCTGCCTTCCACCATGGTCTCTGTACTTGAGGTGGGGATATTATGAGGGCTTACCCCCTGTTGCTCGACTCTCTGCAAGGCACCTGGCAACCTTCTCCTTTGTGCTGGACCAGAGGTCATACCACCTCTTGCGTATTTCTTTCACAGTTTGCTCAGTGACCTCAACAGCATTACTTTTTGCCTGCATGTCTGCCCAGATCTTCTTTTTTTGGGGCCTCAGCAATGGTCATGGAGGCCTTGCCAAACAACAAGTTGTGGTGGGCACAGCATTTATTTGGCAGGATATCAATCTCCTTCCCGCTGAGTTTGTATTTTTGCTTTCTGCTCCCTGTATCCTTCTCTCCTTGCTGGCTTGCCATCTTGTTTCAGTTTGGGGTGTTGTGTTCACAGGATCACAGTTGTACGCAGTCAGAGCAGGCTGCCACATCTTCTCCCTCTCTCACCTTCTCTGGCAGACACTGATTAGCATTTCCTGCTCCAGGTGTTTGGCCCATGTTACAGAAAGTGTTTTTGTTGCATTTCTTTTAATGCATTAGCAACTTGCGACTGCATTAGCTAAATAGGTAATCGCAAAATGTGGTTTGTTGTATTGTGAATCGCATGCTTTGCAGGTCACAATTTCTAGGCGCCAACCCTACGTACATCCCTTCGTGCGATTCCATATTTGCAAGTCGCATTTTTTTTTCAAATAGGTAATCATAACTTTTGGGCTTTGTACATGTGGCCCTTAGAAAGGACTACAGCATCCATATCACCATAGGGTTTTAACATTTGGATCTGCCATTTTAAGACATAGTTGTATGATCATGAACCATCAACTGCTGAAGATAATCTTCGTATTGTTCATATCACATTGACAGTAAGGTAGTCACTGTAGGAGGCTGGCCTGGTGTGTGGTGGGTACCTATGATACTTACACCATATACCAGGTATCCCTTATTAGTGTAGTCAGAGTCTAGAAGCCAGGCTCTCTCGAGGTATCTGTGGATGAGCAGCCAAAGCTTATCTATGAGACATGCAAAGCTCACGCAATACCACTGTAGTAACATAGTACGTACACTCAAGAAAGAAATCATTCAGTGTTACAAAAATATAGGTACATTATTTTGGTGAACAAATAGCAAAAATACCATAGAGGCCATAGTCCCTTAGGAGGTAAGTAATACATAAATTATATACACTAGTATGCAGAAATAGGCATAAAAACAGTTAGAAAACTGTGCAATCAGTGAAAATCACAATAGAGAGAAATAGCCCTAAGGGGAGCACAAACCATATACTAAAAAAGTGGAATGCAAGAGTCGGTCCCCCACCTAGGTAAATGGAGTGTGTAGAGGGGAGCTGGGAGTACTAGGAAATACAAAGGTAAGTACCACAAGCCACCCTAGTGACCAGGAAAGCAGGACTAAAACACTGTAAATTTGCCAGAACACCCACTTGGAAGAAAAAAGAATAATGCAAAGCCCAGAAGAGACTGCAAGACACCAACAGTGGATTCCTGGACAAGAGGACCTGTGGAAGAAGGGGACTAAGTCCAAGAAGCACAGCAGAGTCCAGGAAGGGCAGGAGCACTTACCCATTAGACTGAAGGTGCAAGAGGTGAGTCGACGATGAAGAAGGAGAGTCAGCACTGCACCCAAGAAGAAGAAGTCGAGTTCCTGGAGGGTGTCCCATGCCAGAAGGAGGATTGCAGTCAGGTTTGCGTCTTTGGATTCCGCCAACAAGCCTTGCCGCATGCAAACACGCAGTTAGTGGAAAGTGGAGCTGCAGGGGACCAGGAAGGACCAGGTGGACTCTTCCCAGGAAGGGGAGTCAGAGGGGGGCCTCAGCAACACAGAGAGCCCACAGAAGCCCAGGCAGCGCGCACAGGAGACCCACAGGACAAGGACACAAACATTGCAGAAGAGGCCCAGGTAGCACTATGAAAAGGGCTCCCATGCTGCTGGAGAACCACCCAGTGAGCTGCGCGTCACAGGATGGAGGGCTGGGGGCTGGAGCTTCAAGATGCCTGAAGATCTTTTGGAAAAGATGCCAACAAGCCGTGGCAGCTGCAAAGGATGCGGTGCATAGGGGTACTGTCCTGCGTGGGCAGACAATGGCTTACCTCCACCTAAGTTGGACAGCTGGACGAGAGGACCATCAGGGCCACTTCAGTCTACCACCGGTGATGTAGGATCCACGCAGCTCAGCAGAAGAGGAGATCCACGCAGGTGGTTGTCGTTGCAGTTGGTGCCTGCGGAAGCAGGGGAGTGACTCCTTCACTCCAAGGGAGATTCCTTCTTCCTTCTGATGCAGGCTGAAGACAGGCTGTCCTCAGAGGATGCATGACCAGGGAAACGCTACAGTTGCTGGAAGGAGCCATGCATACAATATTGCAAGAGGCGTCTTGCTTCTTTATTGCAGCTTGTGGGGTCCTTGGGCATCCAGATGCAGTTTCTTCGGTCGGAAGTCGAACTGGAGGTTGCAGAGGAATCCTGCTGGAGTCTTGCAATCCGAATCTGAGGAACCACCCAAGAGAGAGACAATAAATAGCCCTGGAAGGGGGGTTGGTCACCTAGCTGGGTGACCACCTATCAGGAGGGGGCTCGATGCAATCTGTTGTCACTGGCCACTCAGATGCTCCCAGAGTTCCCCGCCAACCTTGGATCCAAGATGGTAAAACCCAGGTACCCACTATAGAAGCTCTGAGCACCACCCCTGGGTGGTGATGGGTAGGGGACTCGTAACTCCCCTTTCCTTTGGCCAGTTTCACGCCAGAGCAGGTCTCTGAACTGGTGTAGACTGGCTCATGCAAGGAGGGCAACAGATATGCCATTTGAAGCAGTGGCCAGGGGAGGCTACCCCTCCCAAGCCTGTAACACCTATTTCCAAAGGGAGAGGGTATAACAACCCTCTCCCAGAGGAAATGCTTTGTTCTACCTTCCTGGGCTCAAGCTGCTCGAGTAACAGGAGGGCAGAAACCTGGTGGGAGGTGGCAGCAGCTTGGCTGCCTGGAAACCTCAGAAGGCTGTAATGGCAATACTGGGGGTCCTCTAAGGAGCCCCCAGAGTGCATGGGATCATACAACCAAAGCACTGGGGTATGATTCCAACATGTTGGATATCATACATGCCTATGTTCAGAGTTACCATTATGTAGCTGGCAGGGGTGTCCTCACACACAGGTACTTTGTACCCTGCCCTTTGGGCTAGAAGGCCTGCCATAGGGGTGACTTAAAAGTGACCTGGTGCAGTGAAAGGTGGGAGTGAAAGGGTGCTTGCAATGGCAGTCCTGCAGAACCCTTTGCTTGGGCTCCCCATGGGGGCAAAATATATGCTGCAGTGCATAGGGATCCCCTGGAGCCCCAATGCCCTGGGCACCTAGGTAACATATACTAGAAATGTATAATGGGACACCAGTGTGCCAACTGTGGGATGAAATACAGAGTTTTGGGAGAGAGAGAGCATAATCACTGGGGTCCTGGTTAGCAGGATCCCAGTGACCACAGTCAAACACACTGACATCAAGCAGAAAAAGGGGGTAACCATACCAAGAAAGAGCGTACTTTCCTACAGTCACTTCACCATGATTACATATAATTACACAAGATCATGAATTTATAAACATGATCCCATTAATTATATTTAAAAATTTCACCAATAAATACACTTCCTTATGTACACATTATCAAATACCTAGTATTTCTTTGTATAGTAATAATGACAATGATCTTGTATATTCAGTCTAAGTGGACAATTTTGTTTTCCAGAAATAATATTAATTTCCTATTATCATTCTAATGGACAGTAAGACATTTCAACAAACCAAATATATGACTGAACAAATTAATGAATTGATGACCATAATCCAATAACATATACAAAATATTTGCAAGTCAGTACATTTCATTATGTAAACATAAATAAATTGTCCTTGATAAATTACTGGTGTCTCTATTTTCAAACGATAATGTCCAGAATTTCATCAATCTGTCAGATTAAAAAATGTAATGTTATTTAAAAACAAAATACCTATGTGATGAAGTACTCTGTGAAAAAAGTTAAAAATACTTACCTGAATGATACTTACCTGCATGGTCATACTTCCCCACCTGTTAGGGATGTCCCATTTGGACACAACATGTTTCAAGTTTATCAACAGTTTCTTGTAGCTCTTTATGTCTGTACCTGTCCATATTCCCAACAGTGCCACTGAGGCTGTGCGATCAATGGTGGAATCTGTGGCATCCTCTAAACGTTCTGTAATCAACTGCCAATATCTGTGGATTTTGGGGCACTTCCATAATGTAAGTCTGCTTTCATCCACAGTTGTCCTGGCATCCATCCCGTGCGGCCCTATCCTTTTTTCATAACAAGATTCTACTTTTGCTGTAATACACTCTGTGTAGTGTTTTAAGTTGTCTGAGTCTGTAGCTGCAGTGCTTAATTTGAACCTGTGGCTTCCGGTGCTCAGCAAATGCACTTAATTGTCAACATCAGCAGTTCTAACCATCTACCAAATGGTGACACTTACTGTGTAATTTACCAATGAGCACAATACCAGTTGTTTATTAACTATATATAGTTTGAAAATGGCTAATATCTTTTTTACGCCAGGCCCCCAAGCCGTTCTTATGGCTTTTGGGGTAGCTGGAATAGCTGGAATAGTCTGAATTGTCAGCTAGTAGGAGTCTAATGGTGTGTAGTTGAGTTGTACTGTCATTGACAGTGCTGGTAGAGGCAATGAGTTGTGCAAGCTGCAGTGGCCGCTTGATGAGGGCCCTGGCACTCATTCTACTACAAATAAAGCACTGGGTAGCTGGTTTTTATGGCCGCTTGCCTCAGGAACCTCACTGCATTCCCACAATCACCATCTCAAATTTCATTTTTTCTTCAGCTGCACTAATTATTTCAGCATTTTGGCCATTAGTGTGTTGTAAGTAAGTGATCTGGCCTTGGTGGTAAGTTTTCCATCTAATAATCTCCTCTTCAAAGGAGAGTCCTCTTTCATCTCCTTATCCACTGCTATGCGAGCTTGACAAAGCATCTTTAGTACATTATCAGCTTCAATCTTTTTTTTTTTACTGTGAAAGTTATGTACCAAATCAAGCACATGTGATCAGTGAGGCAAATCCATAATTGTTCTCTGCTGCAAAAGAGCACACTTCCAGTGTACTGGTAACTGGTAAATTATGATTGTACTAGCTTAATAAAGAAGAGCACTGATATAGTTCTTATGTAGTTTTTGTAAATAGTAGTTAGGACTGAGGACGATGGAGGAAAGACCTTCAATTTGTTAGCAGAGGTCGGTTACAAATAATATCAAGTTGACAGTTTATTAAACGTAAGACTATCCTGAGGAGGAATCTGGGATGCACTGAAAGAGAATGCTGCTCATTAGAATACTTAGGGGGGCATTTTTCCTTTTACTTGTATGATGCTGCATCTACTCTATTCATTAAAGTCTGCTTAACAACCTTTACTTTGATTTGGGGATTTGATCTATGGGTGCATTCGGAACATATAATACATAGGGCATACGACACTACAGCAATTTCTGTTTTTAGGCATGTCAGACTACCAATTTTGATTAAGGGTAACAGAGCAATTGAAAGGGCTCAGGGTCTTATGTGCAAAGCATTTTTGCGGTTGGAAATGGCCTGGTCAGTTTGTTTCTGACTGCAAAAAATGCTTTTACATATGTTCAAAAACAAATTGTGATTCTGCACAACATTACTGAATTGCAATTTGTGTTTGCAATTCTGCATTTCAAAGGGGAGTCTTTTGGGTGTTCCTTTGAAATGCTGAATCTGGATTGGATGTATTGCTGTTTCGCAACCAAATTCCAGTTGCAAAACATTAAGGCCCATATTTATACTTTTTGACGCAAAACTGCGCCAACGCAGTTTTGCGTCAAAAAAATTAGCGCCGGCTAACGCCATTCTGAAGCGCCATGCAGGCGCCGTATTTATTCAATGACGTTAGCCGGCGTAGGGGGAAAATGGCGTATGGGCGTCCAGAAATGGTGCAAGTCAGGCTGAGGCAAAAAAATCGCCACAACCCGATTTGCGCCATTTTTTTACGACGCCCATCCCCCATTGAAATGACTCCTGTCTTAGCAAAGACAGGAGTCATGCCCCCTTGCCCAATGGCCATGCCCAGGGGACTTCTGTCCCCTGGGCATGGTCATTGGGCATAGTGGCATGTAGGGGGGCACAAATCAGGCCCCCCTATGCCACAAAAAAAAAAAAAAAAAATACTTACCTGGACTTACCTTAATGTCCCTGGGGTGGGTCCCTCCATCCTTGGGTGTCCTCCTGGGGTGGGCAAGGGTGGCAGGGGGTGTCCCTGGGGGCAGGGGAGGGCACCTCTGGGCTCATTCTGAGCCCACAGGTCCCTTAACGCCTGCCCTGACCCAGGCGCTAAAATCCTGCGCAAATGCGGGTTTTTTAGACCCGCCCACTCCCGGGCGTCATTTTTGCCCGGGAGTATAAATACGACGCATATGCATCGCAGTCATTTTTTAAGACGGGAACGCCTACCTTGCATATCATTAACGCAAGGAAGGTGTTCACGCAAAAAAATGACGCTAACTCCATGAACTTTGGCGCTAGACGCTTCTAACGCCAAAGTATAAATATGGAGTTAGTTTTGCGTCGAATTTGCGTCGAAAAAAACGACGCAAATTCGGCGCAAACGGAGTATAAATATGCCCCTAATACTTTACTGACTTCTTTAAGTAGGTGGTAACCTATTTGCAAATGGAAAGGGGTCCCAATAGGACCCATTCCCCACTGTGAGTGGAAAAACAATTTTCAGAACAGGCACTGGTCCCACGGACCACTGCCTACTCTTAAAAAAAGATTCTTCAAAGATTTGCTTTCATCTTTTTAAACACATCTCATTTTCCTTTAAGAGAAATGGGCTCCAGTTAAGAAAAAAATCCTTATTTAAAAAGCAGTCACAAAAACGGTGGTCTGCTGACCCCAGCAGGCCACCAACCCTGTGATGCCTATCATTCCTAATGGGTCACAAACTGTGACTTACCTCATTAATGTTCATGAAGTAGGTCAATTTGCGACCCACTACAAATCGCTATTTGAAAGATGTTAGGGCCATATGTACAGAATTTAGGGACTATGATTTCCTAGTTGCCATTATTTGGGAATCAAGGTTAGGAAATCACAATAACTAATGTACAAAAACCCATATGTTGGAAATAGTGACTTCTAATCGGGTCACAATAGACCTACTTCATAAATATTTATGGGGAAGGTCGCAGTTTGCCACCCATTAGAAATTGCAACTATCACAGGGATGGTGGACTCCTGGGGTCAGCAGACCACAATGTCTATGACTGCTTTTTAATAAAGATTTTTTTTTTTTAATTGCAGCCTGTGTTACATAACCCGTTAGGTGCGGGCGTCGGACACTGGCCGATGCCCACACTACCTCCCTGGGGCGGGTCACGACCAGTGGCCGACACCAGGGAGGGGGTTAAAAAATCCTCAGATGCGTTGCACCAATATTAATAGATTAGTGGCAATGAAGTTAGCATTTAAAAGCCTAACCGAGAAAATAACATGAGTTGTATAATGTGCACCTTTGAAATATGGTCAATCATGTGGCTACCATTCGTATTAAACACTACGTTTTGACATGAGAATTTTGCATTCATATTAAATGAGGTACTAATGTGCATTAATGTTAAGAATGTTTATTGAAAGTTTTAAATGAATATGAATCAATTATACTTATATTGAAATAAATGAAAGTTACATCTGTGCAGAAAAATAAATGCACATTTAAATTAATTTCTAACTTCCCATAAATAATGTTTGCAATTAAATAATTTGCTTTGCATGTATGAATTGTAAGGTGAACAATAGGCTTATTAATGTATTCATGTAATTAACGTGTATTAAGGCTTTCTTAGCTTGTTTAGGTCCGAAAGGTTCACTTTGCAGTAATGGAAAATCACTTAGGGTGTTAATGTGAATGTTCCATGTCCTGTTGTATTGAAGGCAAGAAACATGTTTTATAATAACAATGTTGCTTTATTTGTTCTAGCTGTCGAGGAGGACAGTAAACTTGTAGTTCTCATATGAAAAGTATTGCTTTAGTTTATTGTGTGTGGTGAGAAAGGATCTCAAGTAACAAATAACTAGAGAATGTAATATTTTGTTTGAAATGTGTGAAATCATCTGATTACAATACTTTTGCCGAGAAGATTCATTATAGCAGACTTGGTGGTTCCATCTGTAGCCACTAGATGCTGAATCTGACATCCGAAGTGCCCCACCTGAAGGACCAATGAACGGATTGTGCACGCTTTTAATTGGTGAAGTACTTGGGGACTGAAGTCAGTCTGTCTTGAGAGTGCAGTTCGTCTTGTCCCTTGCATCGATGCTGTTCATAACTCTATCGGAGTCTGCTTAAGCCTACTGTCACACTCCTATTCTTTATGCCCCCTGATGAGTTTCCTCATCATAGTCTCAACTGCTCTATTTTGTTATGTGGTTCAGAACTAATATGGCCAGCTAATCCTGAACTGCTAATGTGTCCTATGTGCAGTGTGTGTGCTGCACTGTCCTGATGTTGCTGTCACCTGACGCTGAAAGAAAGTGACACTGAAAGAAAGTGACCGTCCTGCCTGATCAATTACTACTGTTCCATGAGGAGAGGTATAACTAAATGTGGTTTCTTGTTTCCTTTTCAGTTAGTAACTTGCAACAACATATTTTTTTGTGAGTTATCTTAGTGAGATGTTCTTTAAATATTTTTTGCCCTTCTTTATTTTTGCATTTTGCCTGCATATGTTAGCCCATTCCCACACATGCATGTCAAAACTGGTGATGGTGATAGAAATAGCTCTGCTCTGAAACCTGAGATCTGAAATTGATTGTGAATTGTATTTTGATGATTTACTGATGTCATTATTATCTGCTTTGAAATCTAACAATAATGTGCATATTGTGTTGTTGTGCATTACAGTATCCTTTCAGAGTGCCTAACAGTATTGTTATTTAGTAGGCTAAATCTATTCAGACGTTTTGGTCAGCCTAGGATTTTTATGTATGTTTATAATTTAGTTTTGTGCACCATATATGTGACATTGATTTTGGGATTGTAATAAAGCTTTGAAACTTTATTCAGTTTGGAGTTTAATTTTGTGTTAACTTATTCATGGTGTTTAGTATTATTTATGGTATAATGTCATTATTTACTTGTGATTGAAGGATTCTGAATACTACTCTCTTCGCCAAGTCCAAAGATTCAGTCGACCTCGATGGGTGAGATTAGTGATGGTGTCTCATCTGAGCACTGGTGGTTTGTAAACTGGAACAGGGGAGAAAATTCTTCCTGGGGTTCCAGCACTCCCTCATTATAATTGCTTTAATAATTTTCCCTATACTTCCCCATAGGAAAATATCTGCCGTGGTGATGGAGGTCTCCACTTTAACCAGCGCTAAAGTGCATTTGTTGACCCTTACTAAAACATTGTAATATTGGTAATATTGGCTTTTCTACAAATGGCATATTTAATTTTCGTATAAGTCCCTAGTAAAGTGCATTACACATGCACAGTGCCTGAATATGAAATGCTACTAGTGTGCCTGCAGAAATGATTGTGCCGCCCACTTAAGTAGCCCTTTAAACATGTCACAGAACTGCCACTGCAGAGCCTGTGTGTGCAGTTTAAACTTCCATGCCGAATTGGTATTTAAAACCCCTTGCCAAGCTTTGAACTCCCCTTTTCTTACATCTAGGCCACCGGTAAGGTAGGCCTAGGTAGCCTGTAGGGCTGGGTGCAGTGTAATTTAAATGTAGGGCATGTAATCTTAAGTGTTACATGTCCTGGTAGTGAAAAAATCTCAAATTAATTTGTTACTACTGTGAGGCCTACCCCTCTCATAGGATAACATTGGTGATTCCTTATTACATTCAATAAGCTGTAATGCCTGATTTAGAGGAGGTAGATATGTCATGTTTGGTGCCTATGGAATTATGGTGACAAATAATCTTTAATGGTAAAGTCGGATTTATTGTTACAATTTTGACAATGCCACTTTTAGAAAATTGGCATTTTCCTGCTATTAGCCCTGTGTTCCAGCAGGCTGTCTTAAATACACATCTGCAGTTAGGTGAGGGCTGGGATTTGTGAATTCCCTCTAGACAGCCACACACAAAGGGAGCTTATGTATGATTGATGGGCCATCCACATCCTAATGGGCCATTCTGGGCAGGAATGTAGTGAGGAGCTGGCCACAGCCTCACACACCTGGATAGGCTGGGCCCTATCCACACTCAAAGGGCTCAACGACCCTGTACTTCAAAGCCACTGTCTAGAAGCTTCTCCCACCTTCCAGAATCAGGGCACCAAAGTGTAAATACTGGACCCCAGACACCACCACTTCAGTACACTTCTGGATCTGTGGATACTCTGCCAGGAAGAAGCACTGCTGTGCCACTACAAGGATGGCCATTATGCTTGACTGCTACTCTGCTGGACTCCTGCTTAGATGTGCTGACCTCCTCTTGCCTGGGTGAGAAAGGCTGACACGCATTACATGAACCCAAAATCTAGAGTGACTCCATAGTCTAGCTGACTGTTCTCCTGTCTTCTAAAGTCTTAGGAACACAAAAGATGTCCAACTCACCTGCTACACCTGGACTCTGCCAACTGTGATTCTTGTCCTGCCAAGAGGTGCCAATCTAATCCTGGTGCTGCTTCAATCAAATCCACACATCACTGCACAGATCGGAACCGGTGCATCACCCCTGTTGCATGGATTAGAACTGGAGCATCAACCCCATTGTGTGGATCGGAGTCAACACATCATCTCTCCAGCATATCTCAAGTTCTAATTATTGGATTTTTGTTGTTTTGGTCTTGATTTATTCTTTAAATTGAGCTCTATTGTTCAAACCAATGTGGGTTTTTTTGGGTGGTATTTTCACTGTTTAACTGTTTGAAGTGTCGAAAAAATACCTAACACACTACCTCTTAAGGTAGGCTTGACTGGTCTGAGCTAAACCACCAGGGTGTGAGCACAGGCTAATTTACAGTATGTTTGTGATTTACCCTGACCAGGATTGTAGTTCCTGCTTGAGCAAGGTGCATAGATCTGTCAACCATTATGATATTTTCCTATGAACAAGTCACTGACAGAAAGAGTCCCTTGAATTCTCCCCTGCTCTCACTGTAGTATCTCTCTAATACAGCCATCTAATGAGTGAGTCATATAGCTGCTGCTGAGTGGGTGCATTGCATCATTCAGAAAGCAGGCCTTTTCTTCTCAATAGAAAGAAACCAAAAGCCAGACGTACTAACACTAAGAATTAATGCAAATCACAATTAGGAAATAGCAATACCTAATGTATAAATCTTTTATTTACAAAATAGTGATTCCTTGTGGGTTGCAATTTGACCTATCCCATGAATATCAATGAGGTAGGTCGCAGTTTGAGACCCATAAGAAATGCTAGCCATCACAGAAATAGTGGCCTGTTGGGATCAGCAGACGACTATGTCTGTGAGTGATTGTAAATAAAGCAAACATTTTTCTTTGAAACACATCCCGTTTTCCTTAAAGAAAAAAAATGACATTTTTAAGTAGGCAGTGGTGCTCCTAAACATATTTTTTTACATTCTCAAAGGGGAGGGGTCCCATGAGGACCCCTTCCCTTTTGCAAATAGTTACCACTACCTTTTAATAGTCAATAAAACAATTGATGTTTTGTGATCGTAATTTGGTTGCAAAACATTAATACACTACTGTGAATTGGCATCTGGAAGGGATGCCCTAAACATGCCCCTTCCAAATACTGATTTGAAAACACAAACTGTGGTTCTGAGGAATCATAGGTCCTGATTTCTACTTTTTTTGCACCACATTTGCTTCATTTTATGTGAGTTTACGCCGCTTTTGCGTAAAAAAATTATGCAAATGCAGCGCAAAAAAAGTATAAATCAGGGCCATAGTTTGGTGTTTGTATACACCAAAAAGCATTTTTAAGGTTTCTGCGAATCGGGCTGTTTGAGACCTCAAAAATGCTCCGTACATCTGGCCCCAAATTCTTAGATCAAACAGCAAATTAAAAGATGTAATGAATGGCTTGCAAAGCTGTGTATATGGCTGTGCACTGAGGTGGCTAAAAGACACAACACTGCAAGCACTGACAAAGCCAATAGTGCTGGCTATAGCAAGCACGTGCCATGATTACAGTGCTTTTATTTCAAATTGCTAAGATATGCTACAAAATAAAAGGAAGAAAAAACAAAACATGCCATCAATACAGTGGCCAAATGTTTGCAATAAAAAATAATTAAAAAATGAATCACTACATTTAACTCTGGGTGCTTCCTAGCAGTAAGGTGTACATAGAACAGAAATAGAAACTCTTTTTAGTTTTAATGCATATGACATATGATTCTTACTAGTGCAAAGAAATGGTGTTATCAGCTTTGAATTACTCTAACCTGATGACATAGTTTAAGCACACAAGAATGACTTAAAAAGGATAAAGAATGTGTTAGACCTGGCATCCTTGGCATGGCCTCCCCTAACTTTTTGCCTCTACTTCCCAGGTTGTTACTGTGTTGTCAACTCTGTTTTTGCTGTTTTTGTTACTCTGGGCACTTTAGCACTGCTGAACAGTGCTAAAGTGCAAGTGCTCCCTATGTGGAATTATATATGCAATTGGCTTTTCCATAATTGGCATATTTTGATTTACCAGTAGGTCCCTAGTAAAGTGCACTAGAGGTGCCTGGGGCCTGGAAATAAAATGCTACTAGCGGGCCTACAGCACTGATTGTGCCACCCAGATGAGTATCCCTGTAAACACGGCTCAGACCTGCCACTGCAGTGTCTGTGTGTGCAATTTTAAACTGCTAATTCGACTTGACAAGCTTACCTACTTGCCCAGCCCGAACCTTCCCTTTTTATACATGTAAGGTACCCCTAAGGTAAGGGCTAGGTAGCCCCATGGGCAGGGTGAAGTGTGTGTTAAAGGTAGGACATGTGCTGGTATGTTTTACATGTCCTAACAGTGAAATACTGCCAAATTCTTTTTTCACTAGTGAAAGGCCTATCTCTCTCTCATAGGTTAACATGAGGGCTACCTTGAAATATTCTTAAAGTGCGGTTTCTCTTTGACAGCAGATAGAAATTTGGAATTTGGGGTCTCTGAACTCACAATTGAAAACTACATTTTTAGTGAAGGTGGTTGTTAGTTTGAAAATGCCCCTTTTAGAAAGTTAACCATCCCTTAACACTAACATGCAGCATGTGTACAAGATCATTGAAAGCGGCTCCGTAAAGATACACAAATATGATATTAGCGGTCTGAAGGGAAGAAACTAATGTTCAAGAAATGATACATGGAATGAACTTGGTGTAATTACCATCTAAGGAGGAAAAGGGAAACCTTATATATGTCGGATTTGGGTCGCTTTGAAGTGACTTTGGAAAAGATTGTTGCCTTAGGAGATGGTTTGAAATAAGGTGGTTCCCTATTGACTAGTCCTGAAGAAGACCCATTGTGGAGCTTGGAATTGGACCAAGAGCGAGAGGGGGTCGAAACGTCGACGATGATGCTTCAGCCTGGATTTGGTTACTGTTTGTAGTGTTAATGAAGGATTAAAAAGGGAATTTAATGCTGTTTGAGTTCAAGATTGGTTCAATGCGGAAAAAGATTAACCAACAGGCTGCTTTGTAGTTTATTGTAAATGGATTGTTGTGAGATTTAGGGGCATATTTATACTCCGTTTGCGCCGAAATTGCGTCGGTTTTTTTGACGCAATTCCGACGCAAAACTAACTCCATATTTATACTTTGGCGTTAGACGCGTCTAGAGCCAAAGTCCATGGAGTTTGCGTCAGTTTTTAGCGTGGACACCTACTTTGCGTTAATTATATGCAAGGTAGGCGTTCCAGTCTAAAAAATTGACTCCGCGGCATGTGCGCCGTATTTACACTCCCGGGCAAAATTCACGCCCGGGAGTAGGCGGGTAAAAAAAAATGACGTACGGCCGCTTTTGCGCCGTTTTTTAGCGCCTGTAAAAGGCAGGCGTTAAGGGACCTGTGGGCTCGGAAGGAGCCCAGAGGTGCCCTCCCATGCCCCCAGGGACACCCCCTGTCACCCTTGCCCACCCCAGGAGGACACCCAAGGCTGGAGGGACCCATCCCAGGGACATTAAGGTAAGTTCAGGTAAGTGTTTTTTTTTAAAAAAAATTGTGGCATAGGGGGGTCTGATTTGTGCCCCCCTACATGCCACTATGCCCAATGACCATGCCCAGGGGACAGAAGTCCCCTGGGCATGGCCATTGGGCAAGGGGGCATGACTCCTGTCTTTGCTAAGACAGGAGTCATTTCTATGGGGGTTGGGAGTCGAAAAAAATGGCGCAAATCGGGTTGAGGCGAAAAATTTGCCTCAGCCTGACTTGCCCCATTTTTTGGCACCCAAGCTCCATATCCCCCTACGCCGGCGCTGCCTGGTGTACGTCGTTTTTTTCAACGCACACCAGGCAGCGCCGGCGGCTAACGCCGGCTAACGTCATTGTTTAAATACGGCGCCCGCATGGCGCTTCAGAATGGCGTTAGCCGGCGCTAATTTCTTTGACGCAAAACTGTGTTAGCGCAGTTTTGCGTCAAAAAGTATAAATATGGGCCTTACTATCTCCTTCTTCTTTTCTGATCACAAGCACTTGATCTTTGCACTTGTCTTTGTCCTTCAGTTTTGTGGTGTTTCGATAGGAGATGTTTTGGATTGAATTTTACATAAATTTAGATTTTATTTCTGTACATAAAATAAAGTTGGTTTTTCAATGATCTTGTACCCATGCTGCATGTTAGTGTTAAGGGATGGTTCTGTTGTTGAGGTTGTCTCCTATGGGGGCATTGTAGTTTTGTAATAAGTTTCTACCCAGCCCCCTTGGGTTTTTATTGGATTACCCTCTGTGGTTTATCATACCTTTTTTAGAAAGTGGGCATTTTCTTGCTTAAACGATTCTGTGACTCTGCCTGTTTGTTTGTGCATCTCCACTAGACAGTCACACAAACAGTAATGGGGTGTAACCTGCATATCCAGATGGGTCATCTTGGCTAGAGTGGATGGATGAGTGGTCCCCTACACCTGAAAGGGCTGTGCCTGCCCTCGCACAAAGCAGTCCCCAACCCTCTGGTGTGTGTCTGGGGCCAGGTCTGGAGACGGCAGGATCCTGTAAACAACAGAGACTTTTCTTTGGAGTTGGGAAACTTCAAAGGCAGAAAGGGGTATAAGTATTGGACCCAAAACCCCAGACTTTAGATCACTTCACAGATTCAAGAGAAACCTCTGTCAGGAGAAGAGCTGAAGGAGAAGTGCTGCCCCTGCCTGTGACTGTGCTTTGTTGGGCTATCCTGCAGTTGCTGGTTCTGCCTGAAAAAGGGGACAAAGACTGGACTTTGTGACATATTCCTGCTTGAGAGGTATCTCCAAGGGCTTGGACTGAGCTTTCCCCCTGTTCTGAAGTCTCAGGGCCATCAAAGACTTCCTCTGCCAGCATCTCTCTGCTGAGACTCCTGCCCTGTCAAGTGGTACCTAATCCAATCCCTGGTGCCTTGAAAGGAGACGCTGGTGGAAAACCAAGAAGAACCAAGTGCACTGACTTTGGATGACTCCGGACTGATGCTGCTGCCGGATTCCACGACGACGCCTGCAACTGAAGCCGTGGTCCTCGCTGGAGTGCGACGACCCCACAGGCCAGCAGCTTCACTGAGTTCAAATTTAGTTGTACTTCTAGATCTTATTTTATCTTATTCAAAAAGAATTGCTGTTTATTTTTTAGTGCATTGTGTTTCAGTTAGTACGGGAATTTCCCTAGTTTGAAATTCAACAACCACATTTTTGACATAAACTAGATAATTTAGCATTTAGGCCCATATTTATACTTTTTGACGCAAAACTGCGCTAACGCAGTTTTGCGCCCAAAAAATTAGCGCCGGCTAACGCCATTCTGAAGCACCATGCGGGCGCCGTATTTATTGAATGGCGTTAGCCGGCGTTAGCCGACCGGCGCTGCCTGGTGTGCGTGAAAAAAAACTACGTACACCAGGCAGCGCCGGCGTAGGGAAAAATGGCGTTTGGGCGTCTAAAAATGGGGCAAGTCAGGCTGAGGCAAAAAAATCGTCTTAACCCGATTTGCGCCATTTTTTTACGACGCCCATCCCCCATTGAAATGACTCCTGTCTTAGCAAAGACAGGAGTCATGCCCCCTTGCCCAATGGCCATGCCCAGGGGACTCCTGTCCCCTGGGCATGGTCATTGGGCATAGTGTCATGTAGGGGGGCACAAATCAGGCCCCCCTATGCCCAAAAAAAAATAAAAAAAATACTTACCACAACTTACCTTTTCTTCCCTGGGATGGGTCCCTCCATCCTTGGGTGTCCTCCTGGGGTGGGCAAGGGTGGCAGGGGGTGTCCCTGGGGGCTTGGGAGGGCACCTCTGGGCTCATTCTGAGCCCACAGGTCCCTTAACGCCTGCCCTGACCCAGGCGCTAAAATCCGGCGCAAATGCGGGTTTTTTAGTCCCGCCCACTCCCGGGCATCATTTTTGCCCGGGAGTATAAATACGACGCATATGCATCGCAGTAATTTTTTAAGACGGGAACGCCTACCTTGCATATCATTAACGCAAGGAAGGTGTTCACGCAAAAAAATGACGCTAACTCCATGAACTTTGGCGCTAGACGCGTCTAACGCCAAAGTATAAAAAAAACGACGCAAATTCGGCGCAAACGGAGTATAAATATGCCCCTTAATTTGTAAAAGATTAAGCAATGGGGCCCAATGTTTGGTTCATTGGCACATGGGCAGCACTTCTGAAGGTCGGGGTGCCAAATACTAGCATGATTCCACCTTGTGCGCCTTAAAATCCAACAGCAAACCCTCCCTGCCTTTTTGTTTTATTCTTCCATGCTCTTCTCCACCCTTTCTTTCTCCCTTTGCCACTGTTGTTCCATGTTTCTCTTCCCCCTTCTTTACTGTGTTTTTTTCTCTCTTGCTCTGGATCAAAGCTTGTTGAGGAAAAATATGTGCTAGTCCCCAAAAATAGGTGTTGGCTCAAATTAAGCACTGGTAAAGATGAGCAATAAGTAGGAAGCAACATATTCACTTTAGGCGACGAGGTTACAGTGACCGAGACTGAATCAAGTGTAATGTTTGGTTCATTGTTTCATGAACCACCAAGTAATTCAACAACTTCTTCTGATGTTTTTAACCTTGAAATGTGCAGGTTATAATTTATATGGACTGATTTTCCATAGTCATTTGTGTACCCAAGCTTCAGTTAGGTACTCAAATACCTACATTTACTTGTGAAAATCCTTATTCCTGAATTGGATCAACCAGGCTGACATTTTGCCATCCTAAGTATAACTGACTAAAATCCAGGTCCTGCCAGTATGACAGTACTTCCATGAGACCAAATTCAATCACAGAAGCACATCTGTTCCAGGTTGGAACTACTTGGAAAAGTTGGTGATCACCCAAAATGTATCCATAGGAAGGTGGCTTTTTATGTAGTGTGTCAATATAAGGGCACACCCTACCAATGCCAGATGACCCCTGTTTGGTTTACATAGCTTACTTTAATAATCCCAAGTGTTCTATTAGTGGTAGTGTGGTCGGATAGGCTAGGTTTATCAGAGGAAAGTATGACTCATTTGTTGCACACACAGAGCCAATAATTGGTACACACATTCAAAAAGAAATCCAAGGCCAATATATCAAAATAACACAGATTTTTATATATTTTTAGACACCAAGATCGATGATATCAGGTAAGTACTTTCAGAATTATGAATTTTGAAGTAAATACAAATACACAAATAACAGTTTGAGGTGGTAGCCTTGAATGCAGTAATGTTACCCTATGGGAACAAAGACATATACTGCAAAAAGAAAATTTGGGGGTGCCATTTGGGACTTAAGGTGTTAGGGGGGCAAGGTCCAAAGAACCACCAGCAGTTTCAGTTTACCTTCCCTGGCATGCCAGGGTGCAGAGGTGCTGGACGTGTTCGTAGCCTCATGTGCTACACCATTGAAGGCAATGGGCACCTGCAAATAAAAGGCTGCAAGGGGGGACTGAGGTCATGCAGCTCCTAACTGAAGGTGTCACCAGATCCAAGGCAGCAAGATGTAGACTTTCACAGAGCAGTGCCATGCACATCCCCCCAAAGATTTCACTGGATCTAGTGGGACAAACCTGGTCCTGTGTCCGGTTGGCCTCAACTTGCAACTTTGTCCTAGTTTGTCGTGACCAGTGACCTCCACTTAGCACTTCACGCCTTTTGGTGCTATTTTAAACTTTAAAAACTAAAAACCCCTGTCTACTGATTGGATTATAATTTTTGTGTCATTTTGTTTATTAAAATAATCTCTATCTTTCTAAATTAGTTTGGGTGTTTCCTTATACTATGTTTTCACTTTACTGCTGTTTGAGTATTGTCTGAACACTTTACACGTTGCCTAATTTCTTTTGTGCCAAGCTACCAGAGGGTTAAGCACAGGCCTATGTAGTAACTTTTGTGGTTCACCCTACCCCTGCCTTTATCCTGCACAGTCAGGACCAGGCTCTTGGAAAAGAATGGACTCACTAGCTCACTCAGGACAGAGTAGAAAGCACAGGGTCACACAAGGACCAGGTCAGGTCAAGTCAAAATAGGTGGTATGGGTTTTTCAGATCCTGGAGATGTCTGATTGGTATTCTGTCCTTCACTCTGCTCTTCTCTGTGCCCTTCTCGTCCTTTTCCTCCACCCTAGTACACAGCATAATTGACCTAATTTGTGGAGGGTCCTCCGCCCTAGTACACAGCATAATTGACTTAATTTGTGGAGGGTGGAAAGTGCAAGGTGAAGCAGAGCAGGTCAGATCAAATCAATTGGGTGGCTGAGCTGTGCTGAATTATGTGCAAGCCAGTAGAGGGCTGCATGCCGCATGAAGCACTGGTGCCGCCTTCCTTGCTGGGAAGCCCATGAAGCAGCCTCCCTTGGTGCCCTGAAGTCACGCCACAACAAGTGGACCCCCACAGCTGGTGGCAGGAGAAAGCAACAAGTGGGTGTTGGAACTCTGGAACCCTGGGAGCCCACCAACACCAGCATACTACATGCGGCACAAGCACACCAGCTGCTTCCGTAGTGCCCTACACTGCTCACTTGAATCCTCAAATTCCCTCCACGTGGATAGCAAAACTCAGCTCACGACTCAGCTGTAAAGCTCGTACAAACTCCTGCCTGTCTGAGGTGAGTTGGGCAAGCTTTGGCAAGGTCAGCAATGATGTTGGCAACAAAAGAATGGTGCTGGGTGGCAGTGGCACAGCGATGTAGTGTATTTGAGAAGAAATGTATCTCACTATGTCTCTCTTAAGGCTCTAACTACTTGTATGGCTCCCTGCTGCACCCCTAAATGCAACAGTGTGGCATGTCAGACCCCACACAACACAGGTAGCAGTGGTGCCTGGACACCGCAGTACAGGGGAGCAAGGAGTGAGGAGCTGAAGAGCTATGGGGACAGGGAAGCAGTGGCAGCAGCAACCTTCTTGCTCACACTTCGCTACACTACATTCTGTGATGAGTGCTTCTGGAGCAGGCGGGGGGGTCCTTCTGGGTTTTTACGGTGAATGAGAATCACTCCTTGCAAACAAGTATGTAGATAAAATATTGTTGTGCAAAACTAGAATAGAAATGCCTCTGTACCTAATTTTTGTAAATTTGCATTGTTGGTTGTTGAAGATGTGGTTAGGTATGACTGGCTTGCAACATACGCTCATATCATTACAGTTTTTTATGTGAGTGTTTATTATGGAGTATATGAAATGTTGACGTACTGAATTATTATGCTTTAGGTTGTCCTAAACATCTTAAGGAAAGTAAAGAATGTTTTAAGCCACTCCATGATAAATATGGTACTGCCCCATGGGTTACTAATAATCAATCTTAAAATGTATTTTAAATTGATCTCTCTGGAAATTGCAGTTTCCACTGATCTGTTTTTATCAAAAATAACTAAGTGGTCATTGAGAAATCTGTTTTGTGCTTATGGGTATCAAGTTTCCCAACAGACTATTGATATATATGATATGGTTAATCCATGTCTTATGCAATGACCTATATTACATATGAATAACTTGTAAACCATATTCCATAGCAATGGCACTTATAAGGTCTAAATGGATAATTCACTTTCACAGGTTGCTCAACCCTACCACAGACAGAACACGTTGCAAAAAAACCTCCACACACATACAATATTGTATACAGATAGCTTTTTGTTTGGCTATTGCAATGTCCACAACATTACACCAACCAACATGCTTACCAGAAAATATATCAAAAGCAGAAATTAAACAGACAATGCCACAAACAGTACTGTTGAGATATGCTATATGGTAGACTATCAATTAATTTCTAACAGTACCCTTCTTCAAACAATAAAGCATAATCAGTCCTGTCCAACTGAACATCAAGCTCATTTTACAATAATTGTACACATTAGATAGCCTTAGGAACATAACAAGGCACGGAAGCACTGTCACTTAAAAAGCAAACTGCTGCCCCATCTCCAAAATTCAACCCATAAGCACTGAGAACAAAGTAGGTTACTCAAGCATACCATACCATCACATTCATTATTTTCATTTAAACTTATCCCTCAGGAAAGTAAAACAATTCAGCCCAATGTCATGAATAAAACAGCTATGTCCTTCGGCACACACAGGCCCGTATTTATACTTTTTGACGCTAAACTGCGCTAACGCAGTTTAGCGTCAAAAAATTTAGCGCCGTCTAACGCCATTCCGAAGCGCCATGCGGGCGCCGTATTTATGGAATGGCGTTAGCCGGCGCAAGCAGACCGGCGCTGCCTGGTGTGCGTGGAAAAAACCACGTAGACCAGGCAGCGCCGGCGTAGGGGGAAAATGGCGCTAGGGCGTCTTAAAATGGCGCAAGTCGGGTTGACGCTAAAAAGTCATCTTAACCCGATTAGCGCCATTTTTTCGACGCCCAGACGCCATTTAAATGACTCCTGTCTTAGTAAAGACAGGAGTCATGCCCCCTTGCCCAATGGCCATGCCCAGGGGACTTATGTCCCCTGGGCATGGTCATTGGGCATAGTGGCATGTAGGGGGGCACAAATAAGGCCCCCCTATGCCACCCAATTTTTTTTTAAAAATAACAAAAATTATACTTACGTGAACTTACCTGAATGTCCCTGGGGTGGGTCCCTCCATCCTTGGGTGTCGTCCTGGGGTGGGCAGGGGTGGCGGGGGGGTCCCTGGGGGCAGGGGAGGGCACCTGTGGGCTCATTTTGAGCCCACAGGCCCCTTAACGCCTACCCTGACCCAGGCGTTAAAATGTGGCGCAAATGCGGGGTTTTTTGACCCGCCACCTCCCAGGCGTGATTTTTGCCCGGGAGTATAAATACGACGCATTTGCGTCGCCGTCATTTTTTTAGACGGGAACGCCTTCCTTGCATCTCATTAACGCAAGGAAGGCGTTCACGCTAAAAAATGACGCTCTTTGCCAATACTTTGGCGCTAGACGCGTCTAACGCCAAAGTATAAATATGGCGTTAGTTTTGCGCCGAATTTGCGTCGAAAAAAACGACGCAAATTCGGCGCAAACGGAGTATAAATACGGGCCACAGTGTATCCAGCTGCAATTCTGACACAGATCAATCTCAGCGTCTTGCTACCACAAAACAACACAAACATTTAATCAATAAAACACTGACAATCTTTATCTTTATCTTTACTTTTATCTTTATCTTTATCTTTATCTTTATTTAGGAAATAATGTTAAGAAATTAATGTTGAATCAATTTAAAATATTTTTATTTTTACTTTTGTACTAAATGTTTATTCAGTTATTTAAATAAAGTTTATTATTTTAAGTGTTAATGTAATTTGATAATTTTAAAATTAATCCCTATGGGGTGTAATATCATTTTGCTCTCTCCATTTTTTTATTGGAACGTGCTGAAACTTGACATACTCCAAGGGTGGGCTGGAGTACATTTACACCTGGTTTGCTCCATTAAGGTGATGGTAATTTTAGAAATGTAGTTTGTGAATGGCAATGGCCTTACTCTTTTGTGGGTGTATGTCCCTCCCTAAACCCCTTCTTAAAATTTTGTAAATCTTATTCATTTACCTGTAGGCATTCTCTGAATGTTAGCCATTTCCCCTTGTCTCTCCCGAGGTATGTGGAGATCTTTGCCACTGTGGCAGAAATCTCAGCAAGGAAAAGATAGGAGAGCTTGAGGTCTCTGGCTTGTATTTTTGTGAATACCATTTTCTGGTATGTATGTACTTTATGTAGTACAAAATGCAGTTTGTGAATCGACCCCTAAATAATAGCATATGTGTGACTGAAAGATGCACCACTTTTATCGTTGGCAGCATAATATAAAAAAAAATGGACTAGGATTGTCATGCAGCTGAAGAAATGGGATGCAGTGTCCACCACTTTGATGACTGCCATGACTCCCCATTAAGAAACCTATTGTATTCTAATCACTCTCTATAGTCTACTGGGCTTTTCCGCAGAAAGGACACTAGCTTTGTTAATATCATGCTCAGTTGGTGCAGACCACTTGAGATATCTCCTCTAAGTGAATCACCCTCTGCTTCTGCCCCCTCCCCAAATTTGGTAAAGTAAGGCATGTGTGGAAGTTCTTTGTAGTACAAGCCACAAAAGGCCTGTTGTTTTCGGGTTAATAGGTCAGACCTTGAAAAATGCTAAATATTTTGTCAGACCTGAAGGTCCAATAAGCTCAGTTAACTATTCAAACAAAGGGCAGTTCCCTGCACCCATGAAAAAATATATGAAATATATTAAATAAATGTTCTGTTTCCAGCACCATCATGCACTTATTTAACTCTTAAACACACTACCAAGCATCAACAAATCAGAGGCCTTAAATGTGAAATTATAAAAACACTCTGGGCCTCATTAACAGTTTGGTGGACGGATAGCCTGTCACGATTGTGACAATCTGATTATATCCTATGGGAATCATAATATGGTGGATGGGATATCCGTCACGTTTGTGATGGAGTAACCCATCTGTTATATTCTAAATCAGGCCATTTATTTTGTAAAATTATTTAAATCCAAGTGAAAACAATGATTAAAAATGTTTGTTCAAAGTTTAAATAAAAAATGTCTTCTTGGTTATGTATAAGGTAACAAAAATGCTTTTAACACGTTTTTATTATAACTTTTTAACATGAAGCACAGCACCCATGCTGCTCTATTACATACCTTAAAGACACTGGCAAAGCCCGTAGCTCTGGCTAAACACTTATAAGGTCCCAAAAGCGAGACTTATGCTTGTTTGTTAGCAGTATGCTATAAACTAGCACAGAGTGTTTGTTCAGAAAATGTGTACTTAAAGCTGACATTTTACGAGCAACTAGAAAGGAAATGTTATAATAATGTCCTACCAGTAAAGGACAATGGATAAAGACACAAATAGGCCAATTTCCACTTGTTACTCAGTTGCTCCTTTTCGACAAACAACATTTCCTTTTAACAGACGGATATATTACTCACTAGGGAGGTCTGCTAAAAGGTGTAGGAGTCCAGGCTGCCACTCACAATATATCTCGAGATTGAAAGTAAATAACAAACCCGACTTCATTAAACAGAAGTAGTTACAGCGACTGCCTGTGCGTTTTGTTGCATGGCCAGCTACTCTTCATTGGGAGAGATTCCCAGAGGATTTATTACTTGTAACCTGCATACTAATATGCCATAATAATATAGCTTTTTAGTTCATATTTTTGGTACCAAAATGTAGCAAAACAATTTTGCTGGTCTTTATTAGATTTGGAAAAACTGAGAATAGGCACTGTGTCATTGATTGCCTGTTCCCAGCATCTATCAAAGCTGACAACCTAATGAAATATATGTCACAGCATCGTAAGTTACTGGATATGAGAAATATTCAAAAGGAATCAGTACATAAATTGAAGTGTAGTAAATCTGTGAGTTGCCTTGACTGCCAGCACAATCTTTTTATTCGACACACCAAGATCCAAGTTCCCCAGGCACTGCGGGGCTCATTTGCATTAGTTCCCAGCTAATTAAATTAATTGCATTTTCATCCAGAGAGCAAAGTTTGAATCACAATTTTGTTCCACTAAATGGTGTAATCAAACCTGCCTTTGCCCTTCTTGGCAAATTATTTTTTCTTATATACAGTTATCTTTAAAACTAACTCTCATCCCAGAACAAAATACATTTTGTGGTTATTTCAAGAGCATTCCAGAAAAAAAATAAAAAATGTATTAAGTTTAAAACAACAAGTAAAACGATGTTTGAGGTTTGCTGCTAGCCATAGAGAAGGGTGAGTAGATACTCTGACTAGTTAAGACAGATATCCTTAGTACAGACATTGGTGTGTGTCTAGATATGGACTTATGCAGCATATTTACTAACAGTTCACACAATGCAGTGCAGCAAAGCAAGTTGCTGTGCTCTGTTGGGTGGATAGGAGAGAGATGAATAGCACTATTCAGCCCTCTGTATATGCCGGTGCACTTGTGGTTGCTTACCACTAAAGGAAGCACCCTTCCCTTGTGACATGGTGCAAGGGGCTCTGCATTTCAGGCAGGATTGTCTGTATGCAGGAACAGAAATCCTTAGAGGCATATTCCTCTTTCCATGTGTGCAGAAGAATGTAAGAGATATGGAGTAAAAAGGAGAAAAAAAGATGGTTCTCCTTGTTAGATTTCTGTCGGGTGTTTTCGTAAATCTAAGTTTGCATCAAAATGCATAAGTGGGTGCACAGAAACGTCCATACGCCACCCATGTAATACCTACCCAGTGAAAAGTAACACCAGACAACTCTATGCACTGTGTTGCATTACTTTGTTTGTAATAAACCACACTGAGCCATGCAAATCGACTTTGCGTGGTTTAGTAAATTCCAAAGTGGATTTTTGCATCAGGGCTGCACCACAAAAGTGACACAACCCTAAAACAATATTTTATAACAGTGGGAAAAAACATTTAGGTGAACTTATGTTATATAAATCAATCATGTTACTATTTTAGATTGATGCTAGTTTACTTCTCCAAAAATATACTTTTAGGGATTAATCACTCACAAAAAATACAGCAGTAATGTCCACATATAATTTGTTGGGGCTTTGTAGGGTCAAGTGGGAGCAATATGAAAAACAACTTGGCTGAAATGCCTTACCCACGTGTTCGTGATATATCTGAGAAATCAGTCATTTACAAATAAAAACAGGCAGTTAAACGGGGAGACTGCCCACAATGTAGCCATTTACACACTTGCAGTCTCAGGATGAAATAAGTACGAAATATGGAAACTTGTAATAATTGAAGTGACTATTATTAGGGCCTTAGCGTATTTTTTAATATCCTATTGCCAGGGCCTACGATAATAAAGGTATTTGGACCACATTCTTCCAGAACCCTTTTGGTCGTACAAAGTTAACAAGCTAGGGACATTGACAGTGGCATTTTTACTTCGTAATCATGCTACAACTTTGGCCCAGGTTCCCTGAGGATTTATTCTGCTAAAACAGGCATTACCTCCTTGCCTCTTGTCCTTTTCCTTTCCTTCCTTGGTAGTCACTAAAGAGGATATATGACTCCATATACAAACACACGTCAGTTCATATTCTGAGTAAATTGATGTGAAATCACACATCATACCACATTGATACCAAATTAGATTCATCCTATCTCAAAAGATTTTCTGCATAACAATGATGTTAAGAACTCAAACAAGAAGAAAGAGGCTCTCTCACACGGTTACTGCACTAAAAAACAACAGTAACTGGGGTGCAGTGAGTTCCTGGGCCACAGTGCCACTGCACTGTACTGTGACGGCAGTTCCTCGGAAGGCAGAGAAATCACCACCAGGCAGGGGGAGCACTCTATGTGTTGAGGGTTGTACACTGCCAAGGCAGTGGAGTATATGCATTGGTGCCCTGGCAGAATTGGAGTACAGCAAGTCAATCCCTAAAGTACCCCTATACTGATGACATTGCTCTAGTAAGTGAGAAACAACTGAAGAATTTCCATTGGGACATCTCCTTTTCACAATTTCCCCCATATTTTAATGGCTGCTCACCGTGGAGGGTGAAAATGGCAAGCAATAGTGAAAACTCTCTACAAGGAGGAATAACCTTCCCCTTAAAACGAGCGCCCAGGTTTAGTAAGGGCTTGCATTGCCCTTGCATCACGCAAGTTGATGCAAGGCAATACAAGCTCTTACGTAAAATTTAATAAGCCACACAAAACCACCTTGCAGTGCTCTGTGTTGCATTATGAATATGGAGTAAGCTAAGGCAGCACAAGTTGCTTCCTTGTGTTGATTTGCATTGAGAAGGCATTCCATGGGTGGACCATGGTTGTCACCATGCATCCACCCAGGGTTTTTGGAGCATTCCCAGATTTACTAAGACTAGTATACCTAGGAATGTATCAAAATGGTATGCCTCCCAAGGTGACGGGTAACAAGAAGAAATATGTTTATTTTTCCTCATTATTTCCTCTTTCTATGTGTGGTGCATTGTGAAGCACATACAGAAAAAGAAAAATGCCTTTAAGGATTGTTTTTGCGCAGGACAGTGTTCCTTCCTGCACAACAACAAAACTGCCTCTAACTGAGGCACCGTTGCTCCATAGCCCAAGGGTGCCTGCATTGGCACTAGGCAGCATTCAATGTGCTAGTGGAGAGAGAGCACAGAGAGAGAGAGAGAGAGAGAGAGCGAGAGCAGGAATACGCCATATCTTGGTTAATATGGCACATTCCTGCTCCCTCTATTTGATGCTGCATGTTGTCTTGCTGCATTGCGCTGTGCCAAATGTTAGTAAATCTGTCTCCAGGTCTGAAAAGGGGACAGTGTTTAGCACAAGCCCTAAGGATGAATGGCATCAAGGATAGATAGAGCACCACAACTACTTGTCTAGAGAAACCTTTGCTTTAATGCCCTACCCTCTCTATTTCCACACTAAAGAAGCTTTACCCCTCTGATTTAACTGGAGGGAAAATGGGACCAAGGGATCACTCAATCCATGTGCCATTGCTAGCACCCGTCTTAATGCATTTTGAGGATATGGAAAACAACTAGCGCAATATAAAGTGAAACCAAGTAAACATGCAGGGATGATATAAGACCAGGGGAAAGAACTATCTGATTGGGAACATCGGGCCATCTGGAAGAGAGCGTGCAAAAAACATCCATTTGTAGTTAGAGTAGAGGTAATTTGCAATATGCTTTATGTATGGTATTCCAAATTGATCAGACAAAAGTGAATGCAAGGATGTCATCCTTCTGTTGGAGGCGATGTGATCTGGAGGAAGACATAATGTATAGGATGGACTTGTTTCAAGGACTAATTGTTTTGGGAAAAAGATCCTAACCTACTAAAATGGACATTAGCAGGATTAGTTTTCTCCTGAATCCATTGGTAGCTCGGCCATGGTTGGCAGATGATGATAGCACTTAGCAGGGGCGGCTCCTTCGCAATAGCGAAGGACCATGCCCCCCCTAGCTAAACCAGCAGCTGAAAAATAAAACAGTTTACTATTGTTCTATTTTTCAGCAGGGAGGGGCGGGCTGGCCCATGGTAGTGGGATGAGGAGGAGTGGAATGCACTTTAATGCATATGTGGGTTTCTACGGCTGTCTTAGGCTGGAGAAACTGCACAGACTCCCATGCAGTGTATGAGCGGCAGACCAATCCTGGCACTGCTGTCATGCTAGGTTTAGCATGAGAGCAGTGTCAGGATTGCATGAGGAGGCTGTGCTGGTGTCCCAGGGACTGGTAGGACACCGGAAGAGCAGAGGAGCGAAGCGGCGGGCATCGGCCTAAAGAACAGTACTTTTTTATATTATTATTTTCTTTATTTCACCCCCAACTCCACCCCCTCACACCCCTTAAGATTTGCGGCAGTCACCAATGGCCCTTAGGGCCTAATGACTATTGGGTAGGTATTCACATTTTTGGCTGACAACTCATGTTTTGAGAGGCAAATCATTTTTTTGACTGAAACAGGACTACTGGTGTTATGGAATTTCAGAAGCACATTTTATGCTGCAAAAAGGAAGAGGAAATATGTCTGGAAAAACAAACCGAATTCAAGAATAATCGTTAGGAAATGTTTTCCTATATACTGCTTTACTCATCTTATTCCTCATTACATATGTCAAAACTATGACTCCGACAATACAAGTGCAGCAACCCCACAACGGGTGAGGTATCACCACACCTTCTTACCAGGCCACTTAAAAGATATTTGCCCAAGTTAGCTCCGAGGTCACCCAAATCGTTCTGACACTGGTTTATGAAGAAACAATCCCCAAGAGAAACATATTGTGGACCTTCAAAGAGAATATTACTGCTAAAGAGAGATACAGCTGTGACAAGCATCAGAAGCTGGTCCATGTTTTATGAAGCCATAATTAGTGATATACGATGCAATAGTGTCCCCATATACTTGTGGCACATAGTCAGCCTTGACTGATCCTGAGCAGTAGCTCTATTTGCCCAGCAAGTCTGTACTGTCCAAATTATGGGGGTCATTCTAACCCTGGCGGTCGGTGATAAAGCGGCGGCCAACCCGCCAACAGGCAGGCGGTCCACAAAATGGAATTCTGACCCTGGCGGGAACCGCCAACACAGCCCGCCACATTAACACTCCGACCGCCACGGCGGGACCGACAAACAGCGCGGCGGTCACCGCCAACAGGCAGGCAGCAGACAATGTACCGCCCACTCTATCACAACTCACCAATCCGCCACCTTTTCCGGGGCGGGAGCCCCGCCGATAAAAACACGGCGGAAACAGACTACGAACGGGAAAACGCTCACCTAGACACACTCCACGAGGAAGGAGGACAGCATGGAGCCCGAATTACACATCCTATCGGCTATTGTCTACCTGCTCATCTACCAGGAGTACGAATGCCGGCACAGACGACAACGGTGAGTACTGCACCTACGACACAGGGGAGGGGGAGGAGGAAAGCTTACGGGCACACACATACGCGATACACCCACCCCCCCCCCAACCCCCCCCAATACCTACACACCAATGCAGAGCAACAAGTCAGAGTGACACCCCCCAACCCCCCCGGAAGAATGCAAAGACATAATTCAAATGAAGTTTAAAATTTATGTATAAAATAGGTTCATTTAAGTCATGGTAAATATGCCATATGAAATATACAAAAGTAATAATGAACATAGTGCAAATTATAAACATAGTCAACAAGTCCTGCACAGTCCGTTCAATATCCACAGTCCGTGGGCCAATGTGTACAAACACATGGGCCAAGCCCACACAGGAGACCGGAAACCATTGGAGAGAACACTGCTGGGGCATCAGATGAGAAAACAACAGGCACCTCAGGGGGAAGGGAAAGGGTGGCACCTCAGCCACATGAGTCCACGACGCCAGATCCACGAGGGGCCTCCATGCCCACTGTACCATCCTGGGGAGTGCAAAGCCACAGTCCATCAGATGGATAACCGACTCCACTGGTATTGGAGGAGCCATGGTGCCCAGAGTGCTTCGTGAACACCTGCTCGACACAGAACCGGCACTGTCAATGGACCAGCGGTGCTTGAGACGGCGGTGCCCAGCGGAGCGGTGCTTGAGATGAAGGGCCCAGCGGAGCGGTGCTTGACAGGAATGGCCCAGCGGAGCGGTGCTTGACAGGAAGGGCCCAGCGGAGCGGTGCTTGAGATGAAGGGCCCAGCGGAGCGGTGCTTGAGATGAAGGGCCCAGCGGGGCGGTGCTTGAGAGGAAGGGCCCAGCGGAGCGGTGCTTGAGATGAAGGCCCCAGCGGAGCGGTGCTTGACAGGAAGGGCCCAGCGGAGCGGTGCTTGACAGGAAGGGCCCAGCGGAGCGGTGCTTGAGACGGCCGTGCCCAGCGGAGCGGTGCTTGAGAGGAAGGGCCCAGCGGAGCGGTGCTTGAGATGAAGGCCCCAGCGGAGCGGTGCTTGAGATGAATGCCCCAGCGGAGCGGTGCTTGACAGGAAGGGCCCAGCGGAGCGGTGCTTTAGACGGCGGGGCCCTGGTCAGCGGTGCTCTTCACGGCGGGCCCTGTTCAGCGGTGCTCTTCACGGTGGGGCCCTGTTCAGCGGTGCCTGTCTTGGCGGGGCCCTGTTCAGCGGTGCTCCTCACGGCGGGGCCCTGTTCAGCGGTGCTCCTCACGGCGGGGCCCTGTTCAGCAGTGCCTGTCTTGGCGGGGCCCTCTTCAGCAGTGCTCCTCACAGCGGGGCCCTGTTCAGCGGTGTCTGTCTTGGCGGGGCCCTGTTCAGCGGTGCTCCTCACGGCGGGGCCCTGTTCAGCGGTGCTCCTCACGGCGGGGCCCTGTTCAACGGGGCCTGTCTTAGCGGGGCCCTGTTCAGCGGTGCTCTTCACGGCGGGGCCCTGTTCAGCGGTGCCTGTCTTGGCGGGGCCCTGTTTAGCGGTGCTCTTCACGGCGGGGCCCTCTTCAGCGGTGCTCTTCACGGTGGGGCCCTGTTCAGCGGTGCCTGTCTTGGCGGGCCCTCTTCAGCGGTGCTTGTCCTGTCTTTCAAGGGAGCCAGACCTGGCCAAGACTCCCCGCTTAGTCGCCCTCCGACCTTGTGGTAGCGGGGCCCTCCTGTGATGGAGTCTTGTGCCCTTGGGTGTCGTCCATCACACCCGGTATGGGGCTGGTGGGGCCCTCCTGGTGCGCTCGGCTGCTGCATGTCTTCTCCGCCCTGCTGCCCTTGCCCTCCTTCGCTGCAGCTCTCGGGCCCTTGCCTCCCTTAGTTGATGTGGCAGGTGACGTGGCAAGGCCACTCTCCGTGGTGGCAGCCGTCTCAGGCTTTTCGCGCCGGCCCTTAAGTTTTCTTGTCCTCTTCCCAGGGGGTGGGCTGGCTGTCCCCTTGCTGCTGGCCGATGTTCCTTCCCTAGGAGCTGGTGGACTCCAATAGCCCTGCACTATGGTGATACTAGATGCAGGGCTGGTGGTGGCTGAGGTGCTCTTTGGACTCTTACCAGATGGAGGGGGTGGGTCAGGTGAGGCAAAGAGGTTAATTTTGGAGAGGAAAGGTTTTTTAGGAGCAATGGGAACGGTAGGTGCAGTGGGTATGGGAGTGGAGGAAGAGGATGTGGTTGTAGGAGAGTCAAGTGTGCTGTCTTTGGGTGCAGGTGCTTGGGCTGGAGGCTGTCGTGAGGTGGATGGCTGTTGGGTGGGTGGCTGCCTGCGTTTGTGTGGTTTGGAAGAGGGGGTGACAGACACAGTGGGAGAGGACACAGGGGACGTGTAAATGGCAGTGGGGGTGGTAACTGCACGTGTGCTGACTGTAATGGAGGGTGTGCTGGTGATGGAAGTACTGGCTGATGGTGGTGTGCATGCAGGTGTGAGTGGAGACGTCACAGGGAGGGAGGAGGGAGATGAGGAGGAGGGGGACACAGAGGTGGTAGTGACTGTTGGCATGTCTGCATCTGGATGTTGTTTGTGTGAATGCTTGTGGGATCTGTGGTGCTTATGTCTGGATGAGCTTGCCTTGGGTGTTGAGGTGTGTGCAGGCTGGTCTGATGGTGTGGATGGGATAGGCTGAGGAACAGGAGACTGGGACTGGGTGGAGGGAGTTAGAAGAGGGAGGCTGGAGACAGGGACAATGGCTGCCGTCAGTGCTGAGGCCAGAGCGTTGAACGATCGCTGATGGGCAGCCTGACCCGAATGAATGCCCTCCAGGTATGCATTGCTCAGATGCACCTCCCTTTCCACCCCCTGGATGGCATTCAAAAGGGTAGACTGACCAACAATGAGCGTCCGGAGGAGGTCAATGACCTCCTCACTGAGGGCAGCAGGGGTAACTGGGGGAGGGCCTGAGGTGCTTGGGGCGAAGGAGATGCCCGCCTTGGTGTGCGAGCGGGCACGGGGCGAACGCTGAGGGGCTGCTTGGAGGGCGGAGCTGGTGCGCTGGGTGGCGGCTGTACCTGTAGTTGCGGTGGGCACGGATGTTGCCGCCACCGCAAGGGAGCTCCCTTCCGAGGACGTGTCGGTGTCGCTGACGTCTCCACGGGTCCCCGTTGTGGAGCTCCCCTCGCCCTCCGTCTCACTGCTGAACTCGGAGTCCATTGCATGGCCCTCCGGGGCCATGTGAGATGCAGCTCCCTCGTGCGCCGATGCCACTTCTCCTCCGCCTGATGATGCTAATGCACACATGCACAGGAAGAAAAAGAAAATGGGTGGGGGGGAAAAATGAAGACAGGTTTAGTGCATGCATTGGCAACACCGTTGGCGGAGAGGACAGACACAGAAGCCCCCTGAACTACGCTGCGCAATCGGGGTACACTACTCAGTTCTTGTGACTAGGCCTACAGGTCTATGGACGACAAATGCACACATGGGTGATGCAGGACCATGGATAGCTGTACTTGGCACCCTACAGAGGTGGGGGGCGGGGGCACAGGGCCATGGCTAACGGAGGGGACTAGCCTACAGAAAGCGCCCTGGCCTTGAGTTACCCACAGCCCTCCTCCCCCACCCAGACAACTCCACTGCGCGCAAAGATAGCAGAATGTGCTGATACTCACCCCCTTGTGTCTGCTGTGATGTCCTCACGCGCCCATCCAAATCGGGGTAGCCCACCGCCAGGATCCGGGACATCAGGGGGGTCAATTGGCGGCTGGCACCCCTCCTACGTTGGGAGGCCATCCCCAGCAGAGACTCGGCGGTCTTTCTGGTCCCGCGGCGGATGTCCTCCCACCTCTTTCGGCAGTGGGTGCCCCGTCTGTTGTGGACCCCCAGGGCCCGGACGTCCTTGGCGATGGCACGCCAAATGTCGACCTTCTGATGGGCGCTGACCTATTTGACATGTACAGGGTGGGAAAGGAAATATCATCACTTTTCTGCATGGTAGATGTGAGTGGCCCCCCCTCCCCAACCTTGCCATGTGGCACATGTTCCCATCTGTCGTGCGTTGCACTCCTCATTCGCTCCCCTCCCCACCATCTTACATACACCCCACTCAACACAGGCATAGCCCATTCAGCGTGCACCCTGTGTACTAACATGTTGGTCTGGAGGACCTTAGAGTAGCGCATACTGGGGGAGGACCCCATCAACAAGTTTCTCCAATTCTTCGGAAGTGAAGGCAGGGGCTCTTTCCCCAGTCGCAGCAGCCATTGTATCTCCCAGACCGAGGTCACAGCAGCACTTGCAGTATTTGTTCTCTCCTGTGGATGATCAGGTCTCGAGTGATTAATCAGATAGAAAATAGCGGTCACGCCCGCGGCGGTGCGTACCGTGGCGGTGCGTACCGCGACCGCCGCCGCACATCGTCATTGGCTCCTGAGACCCATAGGGTTCAATGTTAACCAATGCTGCTTTGTGCCGCGGTCTTCGACCGCCTACCGCCACGGTGTGCCACGCCAGCGCAGTGACCTCACAACCCACTGTCACACTTCACAGGTCAGGCAGCCGCCATTTCAAGAGCCCACATGGCATGATTTCTACTGCGTCACACAGGCCTAGGCCTTGCATTGCCACTCATACAAGCCGTTCCATGCATAGCGATTCGTGTACTGTGCAAGCTGTGTGAACGAACCTGTGGGTTGGTTGACTCTGTGCTCCATGTTGTCCTTCCTAGGCACCGTCCGCTGGGACTTGCGAGGAGAAGGATGAATCCTCGCGTGTACCGACCGCTGGTGGACCTGTCAACAATGGAAGAACGACATATCATACTTACATACCGGCTTGACAGAGCAACTATACATGAACTATGTGCCCAGCTGGAGCCAGACCTGATATCCCCCATCCGCCAACCCACAGGGATTCACCCTCTGGTGCAGGTTCTGTCAGTACTCCATTTTTTGGCAAGTGGGTCGTTTCAGACAACAGTGGCCATATCATCTGGGATGTCTCAGCCTATGTTTGCTAAGGTTTTGTCCAGAGTGTTGTCTGCCCTGATGAAATACATGCGGAGCTACATTATTTTCCCTGAGGTGGGCGAATTGGCTACAGTGAAGGGTGATTTCTATGCCCTTGGACATATCCCCAACATCATTGAGGCCATTGATGGGACCCATGTGGCTTTGGTTCCCCCCAAAGACAGTGAGCAGGTGTACCGAAACAGAAAAAGTTATCATTCGATGAATGTCCAGGTGGTCTGTTTGGCTGACCAGTACATCTCCCATGTAAATGCCAAGTTCCCTGGGTCAGTGCATGACGCGTATGTCATGCGAAATAGCAGCATCCCTTATGTGATGGAACAGCTACAGAGACACCGTGTGTGGCTAATTGGTGACTCTGGTTACCCCAACCTGTCGTGGCTACTGACCCCAGTGAGGAATCCCAGGACAAGGGCAGAGGAACGCTACAATGAGGCCCATGGGCGAACTAGGAGGATCATAGAAAGGACCTTCGGGGTCCTGAAGGCCAGGTTTAGGTGCCTGCATATGACAGGGGGATCACTAATGTACTCACCAAAGAAGGTGTGCCAGATCATCGTGGCCTGCTGTATGCTTCACAATCTTGCATTGCGACGCCAGGTGCCTTTTCTGCAGGAGGATGGTCCAGATGGTGGTGTTGTTGCAGCTGTGGAGCCTGTGGAGAGTGAAGAAGAGGAAGACGACTGGGACGACACGGACAACAGGGATACAGTCATACAACAATACTTTCAGTAGCACACAGGTAAGAAACAGCCACCCCAATTTACATTTACTTGAGGCCTCATGCGTCTCCACTGTCTGTGTTTCCCCCCAGTTCCTGTTAACTGATTTGTGACTTTCCCTTCCCTTTTCAGAACTGTATGACCCACTGCCTGACTTCAGCTTTGTTTGCCCATGGACTAAAGCTTATTGAAATTGGTATGTTGTCATCACAAAGTAACTGGACAATATTGAACCGTTATGCGTAATACATTTGTTAAGAATACAAGCAGACTCCTGTTTATTTAGGTGGAATACGTGATTTATTTAAAGTGCTAGATATAGGTAAATTATTGGGAAGCGGGGATGGGTGGGGGTGGAGTAATGTCCATGGCAGAGTCCAGTTCTCAGTCGCACAGGTGCATTGTCCATATGCCTGTGGAAGGATGGAGCAGGGGCAGTTCAAGGTTGGACAGGGTGACAATGTGGGACAGTGGGATGACATCAGGGGGTATCTTAGGCTGGCGGGGGTCTTGCAATCCTACTCTGTCTTCTTGTGAGATCTCAGGTTCCACTTGCGGGTGGTTCTTCTTCTGCAGGAGGTGGGGTTCTGGGGGCCTGTCGTTGTGTGGGGGCCTCCTGTCCACTGGCGCCGGCGGAGGTGGTAGGCTGTTCCTGGCCTGGGCTAGTGACAGGGGCCCTTTGGGGTGCCACATGGTCCCGCAATGTGGTGACGATCTGGGTAAGGGCCAGGACGATGGTCCCCATTGCGGAACTGATGTTCCTCAGTTCCTCCCTGAACCCCATGTACCGTTCCTCCTGCAGTTCCTGGATCTCCTGGAACCGGGCTAGTACCGTCGCCATCGTCTCCTGGGAGCGGTGGTATGCTCCCATGATGGTGGAGAGGGCCTCTTGGAGAGTCGGTTCCCCGGGCCTGTCCACCCCCTGTCGCACAGCAGCCCTCCCAGTTCCCCTGCGTTCCTGGGCCTCTGTCCCCTGGCCGGTGTGCCCACTACCACTGCCCCCAGGTCCCTGTTGTTGTTGGGGTGGTGGGTCAACCTGGGTGCCCTGTAGTGGTGGACACACCGCTGATTTACGTGCCCTGGAGACAGAGGCATGGACCCGCTGGGTGGGAGCTGTGCTGGTGTTCCCAGGGGGGGTTGGGTCTGGTGTAGGCTGTGGCTGTCTGTGGGGAACCGACTGTCCAGAGGTCCCCGATGGGCCGGGCTGGTCGTCTGGCTCCAGGGAGACAGAGCTGCTGTCATCGCTGGGGGCCTCTTCTGGGGGTGGGATGGACATCTCTGGACCCTCCGTGGCGGTGTGGTGGCGTTCGGGTCCTGCAGGGGTATAAAGGTATGGTTATTGCTTCTGTGTGTGGCATTTCGTGTGATGGGTGGGTGTCCGTGTGCCCATGTGCAGGCATTTCCTTGTGGGGGCTTTTGTGAGGGTGGCTTGTGGGGGTGATGTGTGTGTGCAGTGGGCATGCTTTGGTGATGGGTGTCCATGCTTTGGGGCTCGCATGCAGGGCTTGGTGTTGGGATGGGTGGGTTGTGATGGTGAGGCTTTTGCTAGGGGTTGGTGTGATGGGGGAGGGGGTGAGGGTGGGGGTATGATTTGGCATGCAGGTGGGGTGGGGGTGGGAAGCAGTAGTGAAGATTTGCCTTACCAGAGTCCATTTCTCTGCCTCCTCCAGCGAGGCCCTCAGGATGCAGGATGTGCAAGACTTCCTCCTCCCACGCGGTAAATTCTGGGGGAGTAGGTGGGGGTCTGCCGCCAGTCTTCTGCACCGCAATGTTGTGCCTTGATACCATGGAACGCACCTTCCCCCGTAGGTCGTTCCATCTCTTCCTGATGTCCTCCCGATTGCGTGGATGCTGTCCCACCGCGTTGACCCTGTCCACTATCCTTTGCCATAGCTCCATCTTCCTGGCAATTGTGGTGTGCTGCACCTGTGTCCCGAAGAGCTGGGGCTCTACACGGACTATTTCCTCCACCATGACCCTGAGTTCGGCGTCACTGAACCTGGTGTGTCTTTGGGGTGCCAAGGGGTGGTGTGGTTGAGGTGTGGGGTGGCGTTTGTGGTGATGAGTATGGTGCGTGTGGTGGTGTGTGGTGTTTGGTGCGTGATTCTGTGTGGGTGATGGTGTTGTGTGCCTCTGTGTTGTGGGATTCTCTATTCTGTGCTCTGTCTCTAGCCTTCGTCAATGATTTCGGGTGGTAGGGGCTTGTGGGTGATGTGGGTGTGTGTTTTATATTGTGTTGGGTGTGTGGGAGTGGTGTTAGTATGTGTATCAGGTGTGTGTATTTCGAATTGACCAATGTGGCTGAGTTTTCTATGGGTGTGTGTATTTTGACCGCGGCGGTGTGTACCGCCAATGGAATACCGCGTTTGAAAGACCGCCGCGTGGATTTGTGGGTCGGAATGGTATGGGCGTATTTCTGTTGGCATGACGGTGGAGGTTTGGTCAGCGCCATTTTTTCGCTGACCTTTGGTGTGGCGGATTATTGAGGATGTCGGGTTTTCGGCGGTTTGGCAGTTGCGGGTCAGAACGACCGTGGCGGTTTACCGCGGCCGCGGCGGTGTTATGGCGGTCTTCTGACCGGCGGTAAGCGCCTTTTACCGCCGAGGTCAGAATGACCCCCCTATGGTTTTTGGAAACTGGGAAGATAAAGATTATTTTGATTCCCATCAGAAGTATGATATGCTTGTACAAACTGGAAACCGCTATGTACGCCTGTCCTATCGAGACATCTCTGACGTGCTGCCTCATTTAATATGCTATCCAATGATAGGAGTTAAAATTATACAAGTAAAATCCAATCAAAATTGCTAATGTTAAAATAAAAAGAGTCTCATTGGGAAAGATGCAATATAAATGTAGCTGTAATACTTCCCAGGGAATTACCATTACCTGAGGCCAAAGTACTATCCCCGTGCAGTCCCACCACACCAGTATGGGTAGAGGAGTTCGGAATAGGGCATAACATATTGTATCGGATTCGGTCTACCAGACTTCTACAAGTTATGCTTCTTCTCTCTTTCCAGCCTCTTTGCCCCATGCCAATTTCACCAGGTTTTGCGGGAAAAATGTTTTGGTGAAAACAAGTGCTGAGCATTCAACAAAATGTGTAATTGTGATGCAGGTAGGAACACTTGTTTCTGTCAAAATAGGGATTCCAAAAAAGTGACAAGAGCTCTGAAAAGTTAATAGCATAACGTGATGAAAAATGAAACTCTAAATTGACTGCAAATTAAACATGTGACTCTGCTCCATCACCCCTTTCCAATCACTCTCAAAATTTAAAACGAGTAGTATGAGTCGAAAACATGGTAATATTTGCAGCACATTATTATATTCAAACGCAACAAACCATTTATTTCTCTACCATTTACATAAAAAGAAAGACAACAAAAGGTCTTCTACATAAGACAATGCAAAACTGTATATCATCAATAACATACTTTAAACAAATGGAGGATGTGCTTTTAATTTATTATATAAAACACAATCAATACAATCTCGTGCACAATGCAAATGATGGTTTTTGCGAATGTGCTCACTCCTTGTCAATAGTCCAACAGGACTGTACGAAACAGATCTATATTAATAGGTGTAAAACATATTTCACAATGTGTTGGCAAATCCAATAAGCAGGTGTTTGCTGCTTTTGCTTTACATGTGTGATTAACTACAAAAATATCTTGAATTTAGAAAATCTGTGTGCAAAAACGGGCAATTTGTTTTGACAAGCTATAGCTTATTGGAGACTGCCACTTTCAAGTACTGATGATAGCAGGAGGGCAGTTTGGTTTGATTATTTAACCTCATCTTGGCTGGAGCAGTAACTGACAGGTGTTGAAGGTCATGGAAGCTGACAATTTAGTCTGGATCTGCAGACTGGGTCACAGTTCACACTGAGATGGAATAGATCATGCTGTGTAGTTGGCAGACTCATTTTCAGTATGGGTGAAATTCTGTCTCCTGACACTTTTCTCATTCTTTTCTCAATATGGTGTCCAGAATAATGGACCTATTTGGCAATATTGTAACTTTCCTGGGGATACCTTATGTCTATTATGCCTTGGGGGAACAACACAAATTTGCAGCTACTTTGTACACTACTGGGGCACTTTTGGTATTACAGAAGGGGCTGCAAGTGTTTCTGCTGATACTGATAGGACTGGTGCACATGTATTACTGTCAATACGCCCCCTGAATACAGCCCTCTTGAAGGGTGATGGGGGGTCTCATGGACCTTCCTGACATCCCCAGCAGGCAGATGCAGTCAGTCACTGCACCCACCCTCAGGGGGATAGCTCTCTCCTCTTCAATGTGCAGGCGGATTGCCACATGCACTATGAGATAGGAAGTGGCTTTGAAGCAGCTGCTCTGTGTTTTCACTGAATGCTTTCTCCCCAGGGTAGCATGAGTTCATGACTGCCCTGGGGGCAGAAAATTAATTGTGAAAGGACGCACTGTACCTGTTTGCACCCGGCACACTTGTTTAAAGGTGGTTGTGATGCAAACAAAAACAGTGCACCTTATCAGTAATAGAGGACCTGATGGTTACTGAATGTTTTGGAAGAGTTCTTTGAAGATGCCCATTTTCAGGTGCTTTTGAATCTTGTCGGGTAAGGTTGGATCTTCAGATGTGAGCACTGGGGGGCATATTTATACTCCGTTTGCGCCGAATTTGCGTCGTTTTTTTCGACGCAAATTCGACGCAAAACTAACTCCATATTTATACTTTGGCGTTAGACGCGTCTAGCGCCAAAGTTCATGGAATTAGCGTCATTTTTTTGCGTGAACACCTTCCTTGCGTTAATGATATGCAAGGTAGGCGTTCCCGTCTTAAAAAATGACTGCGATGCTATTGCATCGTATTTATACTCCCGGGCAAAAATGACCCCTGGGCATGGCCATTGGGCAAGGGGGCATGACTCCTGTCTTTGCTAAGACAGGAGTCATTTCAATGGGGGATGGGCGTCGTTAAAAAATGGCGCAAATCGGGTTAAGACGTTTTTTTTGCCTCAGCCTGACTTGCCCAATTCTTAGACGCCCAAACGCCATTTTTCCCTACGCCGGCGCTGCCTGGTGTACGTGGTTTTTTTTCACGCACACCAGGCTGCGCCGGTCGGCTAACGCCGGCTAACGCCATTCAATAAATACGGCGCCCGGATGGCGCTTCAGAATGGCGTTAGCCGGCACAAAAATTTTTGGCGCAAAACTGCGTTAGCGCAGTTTTGCGTCAAAAAGTATAAATATGGCCCTGGGTATTTCAGAGCTGAAATCATACAGTGCAAATTGAATTTCAACATAGATATTTTACAAAGTCCAGGCTGTAAAATCGGCTTGCATTACTGAAATTCCCTGCTTTCTGGTGGTCTGTGAATGTTCCTTGGTTGGGGGATACATTAGTGATCTTGAGGAAGGGAATGAAGATCTCTGCATGCAGGGATTTCAGGATACACAATTACAAAATGTAATTTTCGTCGATGGTGGATTTAAGGAAGCTGGGGATGGTGGTAAGTCCAGAAGGCTAGACCAGATATAAAGCTGTACATTTGGTGCCTGGAGGATAGGCGTTTGGAACACTAGCCATTTTCATTTGGTGCTGTCTATGTCAGTTCTGGCTTTGTTTATTTTCTCGGAGAAGAAGTGCTTTATGATGTTGCACTTGCCCTCTGAGTGTGGGAACGGGTGGATCTAGGAGTGGACTGATCGATGTTTGACAGCCTTGAACAGTGTTTTGCTCCTGATAGCTGCTTCGTTTGATGAAAAGTAAAAATAACTTTAGAAGTGTTAGGAGAAGAGCAGGCCCACTGTCCATAATAAGTGTTTCTATCAGTTTAAGCATTATTTTTTTGCTGTTTGAGAAATCTGCCGAATATGCAGCTTTGACTGAGACATTCTTTTTTGAGTCAGAGTCAAGGCAACAAGATCAATCCTTTCAGATTTGACTTTGATCAAACCTGACAATGTTTGGTAAGCTCTTTACACATACATGTTTGACTGTTCCAGGACAAAAACATTAGGGAGAATGTGATGTGCAAATTCTATCGTTTTATATGCAATAAGCAGTAAAAATGGGCAAAATTGGAGGCTACTTTCCTATACAATTATTTATTAAATTGTGGTTTAAGGGTATCAGGCAAGTGGGTTTAAAAAATCCTCACATTGGGGTAAGGAGAACTCCTATTTACATGAAATTTAAGGCATCATCAAATGGAGCCCACATTTCCACACTGCATACCTTTCAGGAGATCCTCATTAGCAAGCTTAAAACATATTTATCATAAAATACCAGGTGTTCTATTGATTACTAACACACACACCTTTGCACCAAGCACTCCTCCCACTGACCAACCTCACTACCATTGAAACATTCCCACTGCAAGTTACACAGTCGTCTCTAGAGCTGGTAAATCAATCAATTCAGCTATTTTACTGCTTTTGGCAACTGAAACCTGGAGATCGCACATTGATCTCTGAAGCAGAGATCCACATTTTTCCTATAAACGCTGGTGGCCCTTGGCTTTTCCAATGAAGTGCCCTAAACTCAAAGGCAGATGCACACAGCTGATTGACAGCTATGTGTTACAGTCGATGAAAGTACTACAACCAAAGGGCACTATTCACAAAGATTCATATATTTGACTCATCTAGCTAATGCCGACTTTTAGGCTACAGCATTCTGCATGCTGAAAGCTGTAGTTTTTTTCTCATCATAATAGTTATAGACTGAAAAAACACACCCAGCATGAATAGAGCAGTTGGCTAAAAAGCAAGGATTGTCTGAAATTGACATATCTGACAAGAGGTAATTTCACAGCAATGAATATGTTATATTGAAAGTTGACATGATACCAAGTCACTCTAGTGGCTAAAAGGTGCTACAGATATGTTAAACCTGCTCCTTTTTGCAGAGTCAGTCTCTTTTGCACTTTACCTCAGCTAATCAGTGCTAAAGTGATTGTACTCTCTGTTTAAAACATGGTGACATTGATTTATACACAATCTGCATATTTAAAATACTTATAATTCCCTGGTAAAGTGCATTACATGTGCCCAGAGCCTGTAAAACTAAATGCTACAAGTGGACCTGTAGGACAAATTGAGCCACCCACTTAAGAAGCCATTTAAACATGTCTTAGGCCTGCCATTACAGAGCCTGTGTGTGCAGTTTCATCTGCCATTTCAACCTGGCAAAATAAACGTTTTGCAAGGCCCAAGCCTTCTTTTGTAATATATATGTCACCTCTAGGATAGGCCCTGGATAGCCCTGAGGGCAGGGTGCAATGTATTTAAAAAGTCGGACATGTACTTTTAGGTTTTACATGACCTGATAGCAAAAAACGTTTACCTTCATCTTTCACTACTGCAAGGCCTATCTCTACCATGTGATATCACTGGAGTTGCCTTATATATCTTTTAGGAGTAATCTCCAAATGGGAAGATGTTAGACTTTTCATCCTTGGCGTGGTCTCCCTTGACTTTTTGCCTCTGTTTCCCAGGTTGTTAATGTGTGCTGGACTCTGTTTTTGCAGTTTGTGTTACTCTGGGCACTTTACCACTGCTAACCAGTGCTTAAGTGCAAGTGCTCCTGTACAAAATGTATATGTAATTGGTTTATCTATTGTTGGCATGCTTGATTTACTACTAAGTCCCTAGTAAAGTGCACTAGAGGTGCCCAGGGCCTGTAAACCAAATGCTGCTAGTGGGCCTGCAGCACTGGTTGTGCCACCCACTTAAGTAGCTCTGTAATCATGTCTCAGACCTGCCACTGCAGTGTCTGTGTGTGCAGTTGTAACTGTAAATTTGACTTGGCAAGTGTACCCACTTGCCAGGCCTAAACCTTCCCTTTTCTTACATGTAAGGCACCCCTAAGGTAGGCCCTAGGTAGCCCCAAGGGCAGGGTGCAGTGTATGGTTAAGGTAGGACTTATAGGAATGTGTTTTATATGTCCTGACAGGGGAATATTGCTAAATTCGTTTTTCACTGTTGCAAGGCCTGTCCCTCTCGTAGGTTAACATGCGGGCTACCTTTAAACGTGATTAAAGTGTAGATTCCCTTTGGGAGCGGATGGACATGTGGAGTTTGGGGTCTCTGAGCTCACAATTTAAAAATACATCTTTCAGTAAAGTTCATTTTAATATTGTGTGTTTGAAAATGCCACTTTTAGAAAGTGAGCATTTTCTTGCTTAAACCATTTCTGTGATTCTGCCTGTTTGTGGATTCCCTGTCTGGGTCAGTTTGACAGTTGGACTGGTTGCACCTCACAATAGACAGTGACACAAAGGGGGCTGGGGTGTAGTCTGCATTTCCTGATGAGCCATCTGTGCTAGGAGGGCGGAGAGGAGTGGTCACTCACACCTGAAAGGGCTGTGCCTGCCCTCTCACAATGCAGTCTCCAACCCCCTGGTGAGTGTCTGGTGCCTGGCCTGGGCAAGGCAGGATTTCACGATCAAGGGAGACTTTGCTTTGAAGTAGGTCTACTTCAAAGGGAAAATGGGTACAAGAAGGGCACCCAAACCCACAAACTTTAGAACACTTCTGGAAACCAAGAGGAACCTCTGCCTGGAGAAGAGCTGAGGAAGAAGAGCTGTCCTCCCTGCGACTGTGCTTTGTGGAGCTATCCTGCAGTTGCTGCTTCTGCCTGTGCTAGAGGACAAAGACTGGACTTTGTGTTGCCTTCCTTCTTTTTTTTTTTGTCTTTTTTTTTTTTTTTTGTCCTCATCTCACCAGCCAGTGCCAATAGCAAGAGGATCCATGTTTGCTCCAGGTATCCAGCCCCTTAGTATCAATGGGCCATTCCACCTGACGCACTTTTCTGTGGATCTCCTTATCTCCTTGGCAAGTCGTTCCCTCCTTCGCCCAAAATCCCGATTGAACAGTAGGGCCTGGTATATCAAAGAGGGGGTCAGGTATAATCATCGGACCTCTTTAACCACTTGAATAAGATTTTACCAGTCGTTTTCCCATCCCACCCACAAAACATCTCTTTTACTGATCGGCCCGGCTCTATCCAGTTTATACAATCTATCTATTGAGTTCAGCCACTCCTGTACTGTAGGAGGTTGTGGACATATCCATTTATGACAGATTGGTCGCCGAGCAATAAGCATCAAAAGGAACAATAAACGTTGCTGAGATTGGTCTCTCATCTCACAAACGCCAAATAACACTAAAGCAGAATTCAATATTATTTCTTCCCCAAATATCCTATTTAAGACACTCTGCACATCTATCCAATATTTAACTAACTCTGGACAGTCCCAAAACATGTGCAAATCGTCCGGCTCAATGCCTTCACATCGTGGGCATTTCCTCTGGGTTCCACTTATCCGAGATAATCTCGCTGGAGTCCAATACACTCTGTGCAATGTAAACAAATGATTCTTCCTCATTGCTGCAGATTTAACCGTATTCCAGAGAATAGAGCATGATTTTTGCCACATCGCTATTATGTCTATATTTGGGAAAACCTCTCCCCATTTCTGGAGTGGGAGAGGAGGGTCCTCCTCGACTGCCTCCATCAATGCTTTATACCAAACCGCAATTTCCTTCAGTATAGATCTTTGAGTTAGTTTCTCCTCCCAGCTGGATCTACCAATTTCTCCTTCTTGTAAAGATTTGATCCAACTGACCAACTGGTAATACTTAAATTTAGAAATGTCTCCTCCCACTCTCTCCAGAAATGTGGCCCATGGTACCAAATTCACACCCTCTATAATCTGTCCCCATTGTATTATCCCGCTAACTTTTAGTGGATTTGATAGTTTATCACACAAACATGCCGGAGTGCCTGGTGAATCCCATATTGGAGCTGAGCCGGAGTAATAAGCTATCCGCAGTAAATTGCGGATCTGTAGCCAAATTTTACATGCCTGCCGCAAAATCTTAAGTCTAACTTTTTTGAAAAATTTTGGGTGGCCAAATTTGTATAGAAAAAACTCTGCTCCTTCCCCCACATATGCAGTCAATGCTGCCCACATTGGAGTTTAATCTGATTTTTTATTTAAGAGAATTCTACTATTCTTAAATTGAAAAGCCAAATAATACTTGTAGAAATCAGGTGTTGCTAGCCCCCCCCGTTCCTTTCTCTTGCATAACTTTTTCCACGAAATTCTTATTCCCTTTTGTGTCCAGACAAACGAAGACATATCTCCCTGTAGTTTTGTAAACCACTTACTCTTAAATTCCAACGGGATAGTATTAAATAAAAAAGTGAATTTTGGCAGAATGATCATTTTCAAAATATTGGATCTACCTATTAAGGACAACGGGAGAGCCGCCCATGTTCTTAGGAGTTTCTTGGCCTCTAGATGTGTTTTCTCAAAATTTATCCTTGCCAAGTCCCCCAATTCTTTTGTGATCAGGACTCCTAAATACCTAATTTCCTGTTTAATTAGCGGAGATTCATATGCCATATTCCAACACATAATCTCTGTTTTTGCCGCATTAACTTTATATCCCGACATTCTGCCAAAACCTTCTATCGCCAATTTTATTGGAGGAAGTGACAAAGAGAGATCCCTGGTGTAAATCATAAGATCATCCGCATAGTGCAACCTTCTTTTCCCAGCTCCTACTCTGAAAGGAAAGGATTTCCCTATTATTTCTAAGCAGTGTTGCGAGTGGCTCAATATACAGATCAAATAACAAAGGAGACAGAGGACAGCCCTGCCACGTCCCTCTGAAAATAGCTACTTCTTGTGAATGCACATCATTAATCCGAATTCTCGCTGTTGGTGACCTATATAGTTCATTAACTGCTCTAATAAAAATTGTCCCTAGTCCAAACCTTTCCATAACCACCTGTAAAAATAGCCAGTTTACTTGATCAAATGCCTTGGCTGCATCAAAAGTTATTATTGCAAGAGGAAGCTTCTCTGCCAAAGCCAGATCCATTGCCGCCAATAAATCGTGCATTAATTCCTGTAGCTGTCTATCCTTAATAAACCCTTTCTGATCTGGGTGGTCCAGTCCCGGTAAAACCTTCCCCAACCTTTTAGATAGCAGACTTGTATAAATGTTATAGTCAGAATTGAGTAATGAGATAGGTCGATAAGAAGAACACTGTGTTGGGTCCTTACGGGGCTTCAAGATCAGACAAATTACTGCTTCCCTCCAGGAGCTTGGTGCTTGACCCCCCTCTAAGAGCATATGATTAAATAATTTCAATAGAACCGGAATTAATTCTTCCCTCAGTACCAAATATAGCTCATTCGGGAGATCATCTGGGCCCGAGGCTTTACTTCTCTTCAAACCCTTAAAAATGTCCATTAATTCTGACCCAGTTACCTCTCCTTCTAAAATATGCAACGCTGAGCTCTCCAGACGAGGCAAGCTGACCGTAGCCAAGAAATCTCTAACCTGCTCCTCAGAGTTCCGCAGCTCATCTGAATACAGATCTTGAAAGAAGGAAACAAAAGCAGCTTCTATTTCTGTACCTTCTACACAAATCTGACCAGTAGCCTTAGACCTAATTGACGCAATATGTTTCTTTGAATGGTCAGATTTTACCTTCCAAGCCAGTAACTTACTGCACCCTTCCCCATACTCATAATGCGCGTACTGACTAGCTTCCCATTTCTTTCTTTCTCTGACTTCCAATAAATACTGTAGTTTCGAATGGGCTTCCTCATGCTGTCGTTCAAGTGACCTTAATTGATCCCCATTCCCCATTCCCTGTGCGGCTTGTATAGAGTCCTGCAGCATCGCTATGCTGGTCTCGACACTATGGGGCATATTTATACTCCGTTTGCGCCGAATTTGCGTAGTTTTTTTCGACGCAAATTCGACGCAAAACTAACTCCATATTTATACTTTGGCGTTAAACGCGTCTAGCGCCAAAGTTCATGGAGTTAGCGTCATTTTTTTGCGTGAACACCTTCCTTGCGTTAATGATATGCAAGGTAGGCGTTCCCGTCTTAAAAAATGACTGCGATGCTATTGCGTCGTATTTATACTCCCGGGCAAAAATGACGCCCGGGAGTGGGCGGGTCTAAAAAACCCGCATTTGCGCCGGATTTTAGCGCCTGGGTCAGGGCAGGCGTTAAGGGACCTGTGGGCTCAGAATGAGCCCAGAGGTGCCCTCCCCTGCCCCCAGGGACACCCCCTGCCACCCTTGCCCACCCCAGGAGGACACCCAAGGATGGAGGGACCCACCCCAGGGAAGAAAAGGTAAGTTGTGGTAAGTATTTTTTTTATTTTATTTTTGGCATAGGGGGGCCTGATTTGTGCCCCCCTACATGCCACTATGCCCAATGACCATGCCCAGGGCACAGAAGTCCCCTGGGCGTGGCCATTGGGCAAGGGGGCATGACTCCTGTCTTTGCTAAGACAGGAGTTATGTTAATGGCGTCTGGGCGCCCCAAAAAAATGGCGCAAATCGGGTTAAGACGATTTTTTCGCCTCAGCCTGACTTGCCCCATTTTTTGACGCCCAAACGCCATTTTTCCCTACGCCGGCGCTGCCTGGTGTACGTGTTTTTTTTTCACGCACACCAGGCAGCGCCGGTCGGCTAACGGCGCTAATTTTCTTGCCGCAAAACTGCGTTAGCGCAGTTTTGCTTCAAAAAGTATAAATATGGGCCTATGTATTTTCTCTCTCTCCTCCCTGCGCCTAAATATGGCCAAATTGATCAGCCTCCCCCTTATATAGGCTTTATATGCATCCCAGACTATTTGCAAACTAGCAGATCCCTGATTCACTTCAAAAAAGTCTATTGTGTCCTTTCTTTATGTCTCAATAATCAGGTCATCCAGTAATAATAAACAACTTATTGTACCTCTGAACCTAGGAACTTGTGCTGTGAAGGAAAGATACAACTTAACAGCCGCATGATCTGATAAATGTACCGGGGCATGTACTATTGAATGAACGTTTCCCATCAAGCTATTCTGTACTAAAAAGAAATCTATTCTGGATTTATGCCCATATTTCTTGTTGTGAAAGGTAAATCTAGGTCCTACACCCCCCTTAACCTGCCACACATCAACCAACCCCAGATCGGTCATAGCCTGCTTAACCAGTAACCTACATCTAGGGGAATTAGCCGTTCCCTGGGGAGTGGACTTGTCCAAGGCCAAGTTCAGTAATATGTGTGCCTTCCTTCTTGTGAAGATCTCCAAGGGCTTGATTTAGAGCTTGTCTCCTGTTACTTGAAGTCTCAGGAACTTCTCTCTGCCAGCACCTGGAGTCTCTGGAGAGACTCCTACTCTGCCAAGGGGTGCCCATCCAGTTCCTGGGACCCTGAAAGGAGAAGCTGGCAGCCCAAGAGTAAGAAATCCACAAACAGAACGCTGTGCGAGGAAAAGATCATCTGCGGCTGAAAAATCGAAGCACCACCGGCTTCGTGGCTGAAAATCGACGCTCGCCTGCACACGCGACCCAAAGATCAATGCCCAGGGCTGGAGAAATGACGCACAGCATCGCTGACGGAGGTTGGTGAGATCGCAACTCTTTCTGCTTGGTTTTCGGATCGTCATGCGGCTGTATTTCAAATGCAAACACCGTTGGGCGTGTAAAAACGATGCAAGGCCTGCCCGGACCCGAGAGTGCTGACCGGATCGACGCATCGCTCTCCTGCAGAGAGAAGAAATGAGGAACGCCGACTTGACTAAAGGAAGAATGACGCAAGGTCTTGCTCGTGAGTAAAATCGACACATAGCAAGCCCTTTCTGGCGCACAGTCGCCCGTGCGGAGTTATTTTTGATGCATCCAAGGTACTTATTCACAATAATGGTGATAGTGTGTGTTTGAAATTACATGAAGACTCTTTTTGCATTTTTATTGATAACTTGGTCTTGTTTTGTTTAGATAAATATTTTCCATTTTTCTTAAACCTGTGTTGTATCATTTTGTAGTGTTTTCATTGAGTTACTGTGTGTGTTGGTACAAATACTTTACACCTAGCACTCTGAAGTTAAGCCTACTGCTCGTGCCAAGCTACCTAGGGGGTAAGCAGGGGTTAGCTGAGGGTGATTCCCTTTTACCCTAACTAGAGTGAGGGTCCTTGCTTGAACAGGGGATAACCTGACTGTCAACCAAAGACCCCATTTCTAACAGAAGAGATAGCCCTTTCAAGTGTGTTTCTAGAACCCTAGTTTGAAACCCAAACTTATGGTGAAGCCGGGTTTTAAGTTACAATTCTGAAAATGGCACTTTTAGAAAGATGGCATTTTCTTGTCTTAGCCATTTGGTGCCTGCAGCCTGTCTCTGAACATATGAGTGTGTATAGCTGGGCTTTAGGTATTCCTCCTGGACAGCTACGCACAATGGGAACTTAGGTGTGACTTAATTGGCCACCACTGGCAGGATGGGAGGGTGAAGCTGGACCCAGCCTCACTTTGCACTTGAATAGGCTGTGTCCTGTCGCCACACAAAAGGGTGCATACCCCTTGTATTTAGTCTGGTGCAGGTCAGAAAAGACAGGGCATCTGTGCACTTCAAAGGCATGCCTCTAGAAGCTTCTCCCCACTTCAAACGCACAACTATGTATAAAATGAGAACCTGCGACACTGCTGGTCTGCTACTTTGAAGGAACTGCTGTTCTGCTATCTTGCTGTGCTGATCTGCTACCTGCTGCATTCTTGCCTGGTGAGGAAGAACTAGTCCTGTAACTTCATCTTGAACCCAGGACCCCAGAGTGACTCAGAGGGCTAGTCTGTTGGTCTCCTGATAAGAGCCTCAGAGACACAACATGCTTTCCACAGCACCTGGACCCATCTTTAACACGTTCCTTACCCCCAACAGGCACCTCTGAGGTCGTGGGCCCTTGCTATGCCTCTTGAGCTCTTTAATCCAATCTTTTGGGCTCTTCACGACTGCGAATGGGTCGCTCACATGAAAATCAGCTTGAGCCACCACAAGTCCATCTCTTTGCACAACAAGCATTTTCTGCCCACGCGGCTTGCCAACCCAAGGCTCCAGCCCACTCATCCCCAACATCCGTCCTGCTCCTTCGCGCCACACCAACCATCACCAGTGATTCTCTTCTTGCTTCTGTTGAACTTCTTCCACATGAACGGAACTCTTGCCACAAAACTTGAAAAGGTAAACCTTCAGAGAGACTAATATGGGGCTGTGTCCGACCTGCACTCGATCACAGTTGGCCTGAAATTCTGAAGTTGAAGTTGTGTGGTGTTTTTACTGTTTTACTGTATGAAGTGTTGCACAAATACTTTACACATTGCCTCTAAGTTAATGCTGACTGCTCTGTGACAAGCTACCAGGGGGTTGAGCATATATTAATATGGGGTTTGCTTGTGCCTTACACTGACTAGGATTGTGGTTGCTGCTTAAGCAAGTATGCAAAAAAATATTTGGTGCTCAAATATAGAAAATGAAAAAGCTAATGCTTGTCTTGTTATATCAGTAGTGTCGGGAGTGTTTAACAGCAGGTATAAAAGCAGTTATCTATGAATTAGACCCTCAAAAAAACATTTACTGAACAGTTAAAAATGGCTCAGGGCTGGCATTGCAGGCCTTACACATGCCAGTGTAAAAACTTTGTGATGACAATGTTCATAGCAAATAGCGTCTAAGCCTATAGTCTCTCCTGAATTCATCCAAACAATACCAGCCCAGCTTGAAATTTTGGCTAAGGAAGCATCCTGTGCCTGGATGGTGAACTATTGGGGTCCATTAGGTCCAGAGTGGCTTCAAGTAGCCATTCAGAAGGGTCCTAACACAGGGATCATTTAAACCAATTGTTATAGCATCATGTGCTAGGACCTCGTTGGCTGTTCGCTGATAGTCAGAGCAGGGCACACACAAACTACTTGCAAGTCTGAAGGTCAAGACATTTTGCACTGATCCATTAATCAACCACTGCAGATGGCTTACTTTTTACCTCACTGTATGTGGATGTGGATCACATGAAAATGATTGCTTTGTGCTGTGGTTTGTATCTTTCTACCACATACTAGAAAAATAGTTGCTTAGTCTCATTGCTTTGTTACATATTGCCCACCTTAAAACAATGGCATTCAGATATGCTATACTGTAACACTCAGACAGATAATACATCAAATTATTTCCTCCCAGAAATCGGCCCAAACAGAACTGGGAACCCTATCAAAGGTAATTAATTGGAAAGGAGATGGAAGAGCCAAAGGGTGAATAAACGAGTAGCATTAGTATGCGTGTGTTGTGTAGATCAACTGCTTGCACTCTGGTGTGTTGCAGGTCTTATATCAATGTGGCTTTGCAGCACACATTATTGCATTGGGAAATTTAGGCGGCAACCCAGATGTCAACACTGTAATGTACTGCCAAAATTTACCCCGCTGATAGTATATGGTCTATATATATGGGACTGTTTTAAAGTTGTATTAGTACGGTAAGTTTGTAATCAGTGGAAATGTAACTTTCACTTGTTTAAGATGTTATGAATGCAAAAGCATGAATAAATCATTTTTTCTTAAACATATTGTCCACCATTACTACTACTAACACCTAAACTCTCATAGGATTGTTGCGGTGTGATCACCAAGCTCAACCCAACAGATCCATATACAATATCATGCAGTGGCACGAACAGAAGCAACATACGAGTATTTTGCAACATATTTCCGCAAGTCAAGGCACCAACCACAAGCAAGGATGCATGCCAAATGCAATAAAATTAAACTTTTATAGGGCACTCCTTTTTTACACATAAGGCATGGCTAATACTATGGCCCAATGTAATAGATTTTAAGAACTAGCAGAGATGATCTTAAATTACAATTTGCACTATGTATCGAACAGACAGATACTGCTTGCAGTAGTGACCAAAGAGCTTCAAAACTTGAATGGTTTTAATCATAATTTCAAAGCACAAATATATTTCCAACTTAAATTGTCTACCGATTGTGAGCGAGCAGGTTGCCACATCAATACTTGTTGTTTCTATGTACAGTTTAATTAATTATTATGTATAGCAGCAAGAGAATTTGACAAGAAATGAACAATGAAGAAGCTACATAACACAAAAGCAGTTATTCGTTAGGATAGGACAAGATGAAGGCAGTAATGGGACGGATGAGTGCCGGATACTTACTGTTAGAAATGGGGTTTTTGGTTGGCAGTCAGGTTGCCCTCTGTCCAAGCAAGAACCCTCACTCTAGTCAGGGTAAGTTACACACAATCCAAAATCAGCCTGTGCTCACCCTCCGGTAGCTTGGCACGAGCAGTCAGGCTTAACTTAGAAGGCAATGTGTAAAGCATTTGTGCAATAAATTATACAACACCATAGCATAACACCACAAAAATACACCACACAGTGTTTAGAAAAATATATAATATTTATCTGGGTATCTTCAGGTCAAAACGATCAAAGTTGCAATATGAATTTGTAAAGATATCACTGAAAAGTGATATAAAGCGTCTTAAGTCTTTAGAAAGTAAACAGAGTCTCTTTCAAACACAAAGTACCTGGTTTCTGGTGGAAAATCTCCTCAGATGGCCACAAAGGAAGAGGTGCGTGGAAAAAGGGTGTGTGCGTCTATTTCTCCCCAGCACACACGGACTTGCGTCATTATTTTCCACGCGGGGAAGTCGGCGTCGTTTTCCGGCGCGCGGACAGTCTCTTTCTGTGGATCGCGGGGATTACCAGATGTCCCGGGTCTGTGCGTGGATTTTCCTGCTTGTTCTCCGGCTGCGCGTTGGTCTGCGGGGCTGTGCGTCGAAATTACGATCTCACGGCAGGCGTTGCGTCGATTTCTCCTCTAGACTTCGATCTGCGGTGCTGCGCGTTGAAATTACGATCTCACGGCAGGCGTCGCGTCGATTTCTCCTCTAGAGGTCGGGCGGTGTTGTCCTTGTGAGGCCGTTCGTCGGATCTTCGATCGGCCCAAGAGCGTTGCTTCGATCAGCGTCGGAGTGCGGCGTTTTTCTCGCCGCGAAACAAGCTGTACGTCGAAATTTTCGGTGCACGGAGCGTCCAAGTAAAAGAGAGAAGTCTTTTTGGTCCTGAGACTTCAAGGAACAGGAGGCAAGCTCTATCCAAGCCCTTGGAGAGCACTTTCACAGCCAGACAAGAGTTCAGCAAGGCAGCAGGGCAACAGCAAGGCAGCAGTCCTTTGTAGAAAGCAGACAGGTGAGTCCTTTGAGCAGCCAGGCAGTTCTTCTTGGCAGGATGTAGTTTCTGGTTCAGGTTTCTTCTCCAGCAAGTGTCTGATGAGGTAGGGCAGAGGCCCTGTTTTATACTAAGTTGTGCCTTTGAAGTGGGGGTGACTTCAAAGAGTCTCTAAGAAATGCACCAAGCCCCCTTTCAGTTCAATCCTGTCTGCCAGAGTCCCAGTAGGGGGTGTGGCAGTCCTTTGTGTGAGGGCAGGCCCTCCACCCTCCCAGCCCAGGAAGACCCATTCAAAATGCAGATGTATGCAAGTGAGGCTGAGTACCCTGTGTTTGGGGTGTGTCTGAGTGAATGCACAAGGAGCTGTCAACTAAACCTAGCCAGACGTGGATTGAAGGGCACAACAAGATTTTAGTGCAAAGAAATGCTCACTTTCTAAAAGTGGCATTTCTAGAATAGTAATATTAAATCCGACTTCACCAGTCAGCAGGATTTTGTATTACCATTCTGGCCATACTACATATGACCTTCCTGCTCCTTTCAGATCAGCAGCTGCCACTTCAACAGTGTATGAGGGCAGCCCTAATGTTAGCCTATGAAAGGAGCAGGCCTCACAGTAGTGTAAAAACGAATTTAGGAGTTTCACACTACCAGGACATATAACTACACAGGTACATGTCCTGCCTTTTACCTACACAGCACCCTGCTCTAGGGGTTACCTAGGGCACACATTAGGGATGACTTATATGTAGTAAAAGGGGAGTTCTAGGCTTGGCAAGTACTTTTAAATGCCAAGTCGAAGTGGCAGTGAAACTGCACACACAGGCCTTGCAATGGCAGGCCTGAGACAGGGTTAAGGGGCTACTGAGGTGGGTGGCACAACTAGTGCTGCAGGCCCACTAGTAGCATTTAATCTACCTGCCCTAGGCACATGTAGTGCACTCTACCAGGGACTTACAAGTAAATTAAATAGTCAATCATGGATAAACCAATCAGTAGTACAATTTACCCAGAGAGCATATGCACTTTAGCACCGGTTAGCAGTGGTAAAGTGCCCAGAGGTCAAAAGCCAACAACAACAGGTCAGAAAAAATAGGAGGAAGGAGGCAAAAAGTTTGGGGATGTCCCTGTCAAAAAGCCAGGTCCAACATGACCCCCTACCAGCCTAAAGCCAGGGGAGAACAATCACTATCCTGATGTACTTCCCTGTTTGAGGCGACAGAACAAGGACCCAGGCCCACAACAGCAGGGGCATGCTCCAGTTCTTCGCCTTCCTGACTCCAATTGGATCACTCTGTCCATACTCTCAGGGTCCACTAAGCCAACCCATGGGGAACCTTTCTCCTTACCTGCGGATCCCATCTGTGCAGCACCTAACCTTACTTTGCTCACAGATGTATCCCAGGAGCCGGATAGTACCACCATGACCAACACAGTGTTGTTGCCCACTCTACCCCCGGGGTGACACTTGTCCCTTCCCCAGGGATAACTCTGTCCACCCGGACAGCAAGCCACAGTGATTACTGACAGCTGTCAGGGATGAGAGCCAGGCCCCAGGCCTCTCAAAGCTCTCCAACCACTGTGGCTGTGGAGAGTGGGGGGCGGTAGCCCCAGGTGCTGGGCACCCTTTAACCACTCTCCCTTCCACCAGGTCAGGGATGACAGCCTGAACCTGGTCCTCCCCTCTGGGGCTCTGTACCCTCCCTCCTGGAGCGGTACCCCCAGAGTCCAACATGGTCAGGGTGCTTACAGAAGTCGCCCTGTACCATTCCTCCACCAGTGCAGGGCTGTTAACCTGCAACTGGCCCTCCAACCTGGGGTCTGTACCTTCAGGTTGGACTAGGGCCCGGGGGGAGGCTTCCCCCCCCCCGGCCTCCCTTCTGGGGTCCAGCACCCTCCAACTAGGAGTGGCCTCCTCAGAAGACAACATGGTAGGGGCACTGTTATCAGTAGCCCCTCCCTCCAGGTCCAGGGGGACACCCTGAACCTGGTCTTCCAGCCCAGGGTCTGTACCCTCAGACTGGATCCCTGCCTGGCAAACCAGGACTTTCTGGGAGGCACACCTACCCCCCACCAGGTCAGAGTTTAACCTCTGCACCTGACCATTCAACTCAGAGTCACCACCCTGAAGTTGAACAATTGCCTGGCACGCCAGGACTTCCTGGAGGGCACACTGACCCTCCACCAGGTCAGAGTTTAACCTCTGAACTTGGCCATTCAACTCAGAGTCACCACCCTGAAGTTGAACAATTGCCTGGCACGCCAGGACTTCCTGGAGGGCACACTGACCCTCCACCAGGTCAGAGTTTAACCTCTGAACTGGGCCATTCAACTCAGAGTCACCACCCTGAAGTTGAACAATTGCCTGGCGCACCAGGACTTTCTGGGAGGCACACCTACCTCCCACCAGGTCAGAGTTTAACCTCTGAGCCTGTTTCCCCAACCCAGGGTCACCACCCTGAGGTTGGGCAATTGCCTGGCACGCCAGGACTTTCTGGGGGGCACACCTACCCCCCACCAGGTCAGAGTTTAACCTCTGAACCTGGTCATCCAACCCAGAGTCAACACCCTGAGGTTGGACAATTGCCTGGCACAGCAGGACCTCTTAGGAGGCACACCTACCTCCCACCAGGTCAGAGTTTAACCTCTGAACCTGGGTATCCAACCCAGAGTCACCACCCTGAGGTTGAACAATTGCCTGGCACGCCAGGACTTTCTGGGGGGCACACCTACCCCCCACCAGGTCAGAGTTTAACCTCTGAACCCGGTTATCCAACCCAGAGTCAGCACTCTGAGGTTGGACCACTGCCTGGTACACCAGGACTTCCTGGGGGGCACACCTACCCCCCAACAGGTCAGAGTTTATCCCCTGAACCTGGTTAGCCAACCCAGAGTCACCACCCTGAGGTTGAACCATTGCCTGGCAGGCCAGGACTTCCAGGGAGGCACACCTACCTCCCACCAGGTCAGAGTTTAACCTCTGAGCCTGGTTCCCCAACCCAGGGTCACCACCCTGAGGTTGGGCAATTGCCTGGCATGCCAGGACTTTCTGGGGGGCACACCTACCCCCCACCAGGTCAGAGTTTAACCTCTGAACCTGGTCATCCAACCCAGAGTCAACACCCTGAGGTTGGACAATTGCCTGGCACAGCAGGACTTCTTGGGAGGCACATCTACCGCCCACCAGGTCAGAGTTTAACCTCTGAACCTGGGTATCCAACCCAGAGTCACCACCCTGAGGTTGAATCTTTGCCTGGCATGCCAGGACTTCCTGGGGGGCACTCTCACCCCCCACAAGGGACACACCGTCCCCAAGGGCCACACAAGAGTCTGGTTGGCGCAGGTCTCCCGACCTCTGCCCATCCGGCAGAGTCTGGGTTTCCCCCAAACCAGAAACGGTTTCACCTGGGTCATTCCTGGGGGGGCTCTGCTCTCAGAGCTGTCCCCTGACTCTCAAGGTCCTCCACTGGGGTCTGCAACCCCCTCTCAACCCTATGTCTGGACTTCTGCACCCCCTCACTAGGAGGGGTACTGCCAGACACCAGAACTGTTGGGATGCTGGCTACAGTCACCCCCCCAAGTTCTTCTGACACTGCGGGGCTTCCCTCAAAAGGTGGCCCTACGGTACAGGCTAGGCTTCCCTCCTGGTGTTCCCTCATGGAACCCTCTAGGACCTGGGACCTACCTGGGACACTACAATCCTTTCCCACCCCACTCGGTTGGGAACCACCTAGACCACTCCCTTCAGGAGCACCCCCAAATGCCTCTTCAGACTCTCTGGTACTCACCCAGAAGTCTGCCTCCATTGTAAGTTCCCTGGGGTCAGAGAACTCACAATCCACCTGGTGTTGGCGTAGCTCTGGAAAATAAGGACCAGACATATGCTCTCCAGCAATTACATCACTCTGCCCTTCACATGTATTAACCACCGTACCCTTCACCCAACCATCCAGTAACTCAACCTTGGAAAAACACTCTACTTCACCCTCCTGAGACTGGTGAGACAGTATCTGTCTGTCCCTGACACTCAACCCATTCTCTTCTGGGATGTCTCTACACTCTATATCCAGGACGTCCACCAGGGGGGAACCCTTTTCTCTGTCACTCTCTGCTAGAGTCAGTAAAGTGTCCCTCCCCCCAGTAGGAATATGACTCCCTGTGCCAGTTCCCCAATCCTTCTCAGGGACCCTGTGCATAACGGGAACTACCTCATACCCTTGAACCTCCTGTGGTGTGTCAACTCCCTTCTTCAAGTTGGGCACCAAATCTCTGGGCTTGTGCCCTTCTTCAGCAGTACTAGATGCAAGATTTTTGCTGCCACCATCTGAACTGGACTCAGCCCTTCCGGCCTCCAGTTTCAGCTCTTTACAGCTCAGCTCTTGAGCTGCAATCTTTTCTTCTTCCAGGGCTAAGAGACTTGCTGCCTTAGCCCTTTCAAGCTGCTCATCTAGCTCTTCCATACACCGCTGTAGAGCTAGGAGCCCTTCATCTCCCACTAGTTCTCTTTCCTCATCTGAGTAGTCTTCCTCCTCGTGTGAGTAGTCCTCCTCCTCATCTGAGGGGTACTTAGTCATTTGGTTTCTTGCTGCCTCTCTCTCTGCCCATCTTTCTTCCCCCCACACTATGTAGGCATGTAGCATCTCCGCCTTAGTAGATCTCCTTGCTACAGGAAGGCCCCATTTTCTGCAAAGCTTCCTTAGGTCAGCCTTAGTGAGGTGGTCAGTAGGCACAAAGAATGAGTAGGTAAGCAATCTCATTGCTGACAAAGTCTTACTGGCAAGAACCAAAATCCAAAGTCCAAAATATCAATAGTATATCCAGGAGGACATCAGAGAACCAAAAGCGAAAAAGATGAAAAATCAAGTTGACCTTCAACTGTGGGTAGGTAGTGAAATACTTAGCTACTGTATGTCACTGCACAAACACAAGTCCTATCCTCACCGCTGATCACCAATGTTAGAAATGGGGTTTTTGGTTGGCAGTCAGGTTGCCCTCTGTCCAAGCAAGAACCCTCACTCTAGTCAGGGTAAGTCACACACAATCCAAAATCAGCCTGTGCTCACCCTCCGGTAGCTTGGCACGAGCAGTCAGGCTTAACTTAGAAGGCAATGTGTAAAGCATTTGTGCAATAAATCATACAACACCATAGCATAACACCACAAAAATAAACCACACAGTGTTTAGAAAAATATATAATATTTATCTGGGTATCTTCAGGTCAAAACGATCAAAGTTGCAATATGAATTTGTAAAGATATCACTGAAAAGTGATATAAAGCGTCTTAAGTCTTTAGAAAGTAAACAGAGTCTCTTTTAAACACAAAGTACCTGGTTTCTGGTGGAAAATCTCCTCAGAGGGCCACAAAGGAAGAGGTGTGTGGAAAAAGGGGGTGTACGTTGATTTCTCCCCAGCACACACGGACTTGCGTCGTTATTTTCCACGCGGGGAAGTCGGCGTCGTTTTCCGGCGCGCGGACAGTCTCTTTCTGTGGATCGCGGGGATTACCAGATGTCCCGGGTCTGTGCGTGGATTTTCCTGCTTGTTCTCCGGCTGCGCGTCGGACTGCGGGGCTGTGCATCGAAATTACGATCTCACGGCAGGCGTCGCGTCGATTTCTCCTCTAGACTTCGATCTGCGGGGCTGCGCGTTGAAATTACGATCTCACGGCAGGCGTCGCGTCGATTTCTCCTCTTGAGGTCGGGCGGCCTTGTCCTTGCGAGGCCGTGCGTCGGATATTCGATCGTCCCAAGAGCGTCGCGTCGATCAGCGTCGGAGTGCGGCATTTTTCTCGCCGCGAAACAAGCTGTGCGCCGAAATTTTCGGCGCACGGAGCGTCCAAGTAAAAGAGAGAAGTCTTTTTGGTCCTGAGACTTCAAGGAACAGGAGGCAAGCTCTATCCAAGCCCTTGGAGAGCACTTTCACAGCCAGACAAGAGTTCAGCAAGGCAGCAGGGCAACAGCAAGGCAGCAGTCCTTTGTAGAAAGCAGACAGGTGAGTCCTTTGAGCAGCCAGGCAGTTCTTCTTGGCAGGATGTAGTTTCTGGTTCAGGTTTCTTCTCCAGCAAGTGTCTGATGAGGTAGGGCAGAGGCCCTGTTTTATACTAAGTTGTGCCTTTGAAGTGGGGGTGACTTCAAAGAGTCTCTAAGAAATGCACCAAGCCCCCTTTCAGTTCAGTCCTGTCTGCCAGAGTCCCAGTAGGGGGTGTGGCAGTCCTTTGTGTGAGGGCAGGCCCTCCACCCTCCCAGCCCAGGAAGACCCATTCAAAATGCAGATGTATGCAAGTGAGGCTGAGTACCCTGTGTTTGGGGTGTGTCTGAGTGAATGCACAAGGAGCTGTCAACTAAACCTAGCCAGACGTGGATTGAAGGGCACAACAAGATTTTAGTGCAAAGAAATGCTCACTTTCTAAAAGTGGCATTTCTAGAATAGTAATATTAAATCCGACTTCACCAGTCAGCAGGATTTTGTATTACCATTCTGGCCATACTAAATATGACCTTCCTGCTCCTTTCAGATCAGCAGCTGCCACTTCAACAGTGTATGAGGGCAGCCCCAATGTTAGCCTATGAAAGGAGCAGGCCTCACAGTAGTGTAAAAACGAATTTAGGAGTTTTACACTACCAGGACATATAACTACACAGGTACATGTCCTGCCTTTTACCTACACAGCACCCTGCTCTAGGGGTTACCTAGGGCACACATTAGGGATGATTTATATGTAGTAAAAGGGGAGTTCTAGGCTTGGCAAGTACTTTTAAATGCCAAGTCGAAGTGGCAGTGAAACTGCACACACAGGCCTTGCAATGGCAGGCCTGAGACAGGGTTAAGGGGCTACTGAGGTGGGTGGCACAACCAGTGCTGCAGGCCCACTAGTAGCATTTAATCTACCTGCCCTAGGCACATGTAGTGCACTCTACCAGGGACTTACAAGTAAATTAAATAGTCAATCATGGATAAACCAATCAGTAGTACAATTTACCCAGAGAGCATATGCACTTTAGCACCGGTTAGCAGTGGTAAAGTGCCCAGAGGTCAAAAGCCAACAACAACAGGTCAGAAAAAATAGGAGGAAGGAGGCAAAAAGTTTGGGGATGTCCCTGTCAAAAAGCCAGGTCCAACACTTACCATAAACATGGCAGTACAAAGACATATCTCATATAAATCTACACTACTAGATTTGGGTAAAAGCAAGGTTAGGGTGTAGTTAATGTTCAGGAATCGTTGAATATGCTTTGTTCCTTGAGGTCAGCCAGGGCCTGATTAGGAAGCCAAAGCAGCCCTGGCAGATTTTGTGAGTCCAGCTCCCATAAGGTGCATATCTTACCTGCGTAGGGTGTTGGAGCACTTTACATCACACACACATACAGAGATGATGAATTATACATGTGTAAATCAGTGTACAGAAAATGTTACATAAGACAAAGGGTACTACAAGGTGTAGGATTCCAGTCATCCGTAATGGCAGATATTTATTAAGAGTGTTTAGTCTAGGGAAGTGTTAGAAATGGGGTCTCTGGTTGGCAGTCAGTTTGCACTCTGTCGAAGCAGGGACCCTCACTCAAGTCAGGGAAAGGAAAGTAGACTCCTAAGAAAACCCCTGCTCACCCCTTTTGGTAGCTTGGCACAAGCAGTCAGGCTTATCTCAAAGGCAATGTGGAAAGTATGTGTACCAACACACACAGTAATACAGCTTAAACACTACAAAATGGACACCACACCAGTTTAGATACAAGTAGGCAATATTTATCTAAATCAAACAAGACCAAAATGACATCCAACATACACAAGTCAAGATATACATTTCCAAAAGAATAAGAGTCTTACACCATAGAAAACAATAGAAACATTGTTGTTACACAAAGTACCTGGTTTGCATCAAAAATATAGCCGCACGGGTGATCGCATGTCGAAAAAGTCAGCAATGCATTGATTCCTTACTCGCAAGTGCAGTCATGCGTCTTCTTTGGTCGAGTACGTGATGTGTTATTTGTCTTTCCCACAAGAGTTCAATGAATCGATTTCTGGATGGGGAACCTCAGATCCGTACAGGCTTGCGTTGATTTTTGACACCTAGTGATGATGCAGGAAAAATCCAGCAGCACGGTGTTGGAAAACTGCACTGCGTGGGGTTTGCATCGTTATCAGCAGCTGCAAGTGGGTATTACATCATTTCTACAGCCACGATGCATCGATCTTCCAGCCACATTGCACGTGGTGCGTCAAAATGTTCCCTGCACGGTGTTCTGTGCATGGATTTCAGTCCTTGCTCTGGCAACTTCACCTGTCAAGGGCCCAGGGACTGGTTGGGCACCATATGACATGACAGGAGTCTCAGCAGAGAGTTCAGGTGCTGGCAGATGAAGTATTTGATAGCCCTGAGACCTTCAAACAGGAGGCAAGCTCAGTCCAAGCCCTTGGGGATTCTTCTCAAGCAGAAATATACCACAAAGTCCAGTCTTTGTCCTCTTTCTGGCAGAAGCAGTAACTGTAGGCCAACCCAGCAAAGCACAGTCACAGGCAAAGAGGGCAGTACTCCTCCTCCAGCTCTTCAGCTTTTCTCCTTGGCATAGGTTGGCATAGGTTCCTATTGGTTCCAGAAGTAATCTAAAAATCTGGGTTGTGGGTCCACTAATTATACCCCTTTCTGCCTTTGAAGTAGGCAAACTTCAAAGGAAAGTCCCTGTTGTTCACAAGATCCTGCCTTACCCAGGCCTGGACCCAGATACACACCAGGGGGTTGGACACTGCATTGTGAGAGGGTAGGCACAGCCGTTTCAGGTGTAAGTGACCACTCCTCCCTCCACTCTAGCTCAGATGGCTCACTAGGATATGCAGGCTACACACCATTTCCCTTTCCATCACTGTGTACCAGAGATTCAGAAACAGTCCAACTGTCAGTCTGACCCAGACAGGGAATACACATGCAGGCAGACTCACAGAATGGTTTAAGCAACAAAATGCCCACTTTCTGAAAGTGCATTTTCAAACTGAATGTGAAAACCAGCTTTACTCAAAGATGTATTTTTGAATTGCGAGTTCAGACACACCAAACTCCACAATTCAATCTGCTCTCAAAGGGAAACTGCATTTTAAGTCAGCCTCCATGTTAACCTATGAGAGAGAGAGGCCTTGTAACAGTGAAAAATGAATTTGGCAGTATTTCACTGTTAGGACATGTAAAACACATCAGTACATGTCTGGAGGAGAGGTGCAAACATCCCAACTGTCAAACTGACACAGACAGGGAATCCACAACAGGCAGTCACATAATGGTTTAAGCAAGAAAATGCCTATTTCTAAAAGTGGCATTTTCAAACAAACGATCTAAAAAAACCTTTACCAAAAGATGTATTTTTAAATTGTGAGTTCAAAGACCCTAAACTCCACATTTCTATCTGTTCCCAAAGGGAATCTACACTTTAATAATATTTAAAGACAGCCCCAAAGTTAACCTATTAGAGGGATAGGATTGGTAGTATTTTACTGTTAGGACATATAGAACACATTCGTATATGTCCTAACTTAGACATACACTGCTCCCTGCCCATGGGGCTATCAAGGACCTACCTTAGGGGTGCCTTATATGTATAAAAAGGCAAGGTTTAGGCCTGGCAAGTGGGTACACTTGCCAAGTCAAATTTACAGTTACAACTGCACACACAGACACTACAGTGGCAGGTCTGAGTCATGTTTGCAGGGCTACTCATGTGGTTGACACAACCAGTGCTGCAGGCCCACTAGTAGCATTTTACTTACAGGACCTGGGCACCTCTAATGCACTTTACTAGAGACTTATTAGTAAATCAAATACACCAATCATGGAAAAGCCAATTACACATACAATTTACACAGGGAGCACTTGCACTTTGGCACTGGTCAGCAGTGGTAAAGTACCCAGAGTACCAAAAACAGCAAAAACAGAGTCCAGCACACAGTCAAAACATGGGAAGCAGAGGCAAAAAAGACAGGCGAGACCACACCAAGGATGCCACGTTTTACAGGAAGCATAACTTCAGGGTTCAAAATGTATCAGTGGTTGGGGTTCACTTTACTAATAACAATTTATTACACAAATAACCCCTTTTTTAGCAAAATTAAGACGATTAAAGACTGGGAAAAACATAACTTTCTAACCTGCACCATGCAGTTTGATTGCATCTGTTTGATGGCAGTTCACAGCTCATTGTGCTAGATTATGATTGTAAGTTATGAATTGAACATTAAGAATGTAGTTTAATGAGGGGCCTTGGGCCTTGACAGTGTAGGGTAACTTTGTTGCCTTGTTCCCCAGGGACAAATGGAGCGGTCCATGGACAGCACCAGATGGTGTTTGAAGGGGAGATTTAGGGGCTGGGGCCAAAGAGGGTTAAGAAGCATAGAGTGGTAGGGTTTCCATCTTTTACTGATACGCTCAGGGTCCATGGGTTGCTTCATGTTCAGGGTCAGAATTTGCCCCACTCTGCTATTTACTAGGTTCTAGTTTTCGTAGTTTAGCATTGCTCTTGGGCAGTTTTGAATGATACATATGCAAAGTTCAATTTGTATTTTGTGGTTTATTGTACTGGTGAGTCAAGTAGCGTGACAGTTTTGGAGACAGGACATAAAGAAGTGTAGCTATGTTTATGGTTTGACAGCAGTATGGGGAGAGACTGGGCGGGTGGAGAGTTGCGAGTTGAGCGTTGATTTAAGAAGGTTGACGTATCTCTTAGCATGTTGAATTTTGGTGGATGCAAGGTTCGAGAGATGGGTGCCAGCGTGTTTGCACAGTGTAACTTTTTGAGGGGTTGGCTTGAGGGAAGGTGGTTTACTATGATTAGCTTTGCTTAATGTCTAGTGAGACATTGGGGGTAGCATGTATGTCATGTAGCAAGAGTTTTGTTTTTACCTGTGATGCGCACATTTTGATTAGAAGAAGCCTTTTTCACATACAGGATAGCTGTCAGTATAGTTTCTAGGCTGCACCGTCCACTTCCAATAATGGGTTTGCTCAATAGGATCAATAAGTTTAGAGAACTCAGTTTTTACCCGACAGCCAGCTGACAAGACGATAGTAGTCAGAGATAAGTGTATGTTTGACTGTAGTGGCTTTGTGGGAAAATGTACATATTGTATATAACAGTATATAGTAGTTTAAAGGAGCATTTTGAGAGATGCACTTCAAGACTGTTAGAATACTAGTTAGACCTGCGAGGTAAATGGAAACGTAGGTAGACATGATTTTGCGACTCGGAAATTGCGAGTCGGAGCGACTCGCAATTTGCAAGTCGCAAAATCATATGCAGAATTGTGTCCATGACACCATCTGTGAATCGCAAGGGGGTCGCAAAGACCCACCTCATTAACATTAATGAGGTGGGTCGCAATTTGCCACCCCCTTGCGATTCCCTGCTCTCCCAGGGATGGTGGCCTGCTGGAGACAGCAGACCTCCATGTCTGTGACTGCTTTTTTAATAAAGCAGTTTTTTTTTTTGTATTGCAGCCCGTTTTCCTTAAAGGAAAACAAGTTGCAATACAAAAGAAAAAATGAAACCATCTGGTTTCATTTTTTCAGAGCAGGCAGTGGTCCAATGGACCCCTGCCTGCTCTGAAAAAATAGTTTTGGCGACATTCACAAAGGGGAAGGGGTCCCCATATGAGTTAGCACCCACTTGACATGGGTGCTAACTGCGAATTGCATTGCGACTGCGTTCGCGGTCACAAAGCAATTCTGCATTGCGGTGTGAATCGCAAATAGGAAGGGAACACCCCTTCCTATTTGCGAGTCGCATTCCCATTTTGCGTGTCGCTACATCTGGCCCCTTATGCTGATAGTAGGTGCATACATCTACTGCTGCATAGAGTGCCCTGGGTTGGTGGAATGTGAGGGGAGACGATCAGTAGACCAAAGCTTTACTGTCTGCTGTGTTATCTGTAAAGAGTACTTTATATTTTTAGGAAGGAAACTAACCTGAAAAATTCTCTTAGTCTTCAAGGGGTGAAAATTATAGCTGACATCAATTACTTATCTTTCTAATGGAATGCTGACTTACTGTTGTGGCAGACAGGTTCAGAACCCTGGGAAGCCTCCAGGTCAACGTCTAAATGTATGGGAGGTTGCTCCTCTGGGTGCTGGATCAACTTTAAGAATATCTGTAAAACAAAAAAGACATTCACATTATTTTCTAGAATCATCACAAAATTATGAACTTGAATAATGAAAAATAAAAAGTGCCTAACTGCTCTTGTAAAAAAGAAAACACCTCCTTTAAAAACAATAATATTCAAGCATGCTCAACCATGAGATCTTTCAGCAGTGTGGGACACCCAGTAAGTATACCGTGGTTCATATCAGATGTGGCTGTTCAGCCTATCCTAGAAATTTTCACTCACATCTCTTTACAATTTGTAACTTTCAGTTTGTACTTTTAAAATTAACTTCAGGACAGCAAGTACCACAATGGTAACTTCACGCCTCTCACACCTGTCAAATGACTGTCAAATGACAACTTGAGAGCAGTAGAACAGAAATTTCATTGAGAAGTGTATCTTTTAGGCTTGGTGATTAAAATCATAAAAATAAGGCCCTGATTTAAGAAACATGGCGCTGCACCCAGTGCAGTGCCACTTTTCTTGCACCCCTTAGTGCCCCCCCAACGCCACCATGTGTGCTCCGTATCTGAGATACGGCGCACCATTGTGGTAGTCATGGGAACTAGCATCAACATTTTTTACACTAGTTCGGAGCTATTCAGGATTAGTATCAGAAATGTTGGCGCTAATCCTGCAAAGCCCATTGAGGGCTATTGTAAACAATGGTGTGCCTCCTTTTAATGCCTGCTCTGAGCAGGCATTATAAGTGTCGATAAAAATGACCAAAACAATCTTTTAGATTTCCTTGCGCCATTTCTTCGCCCCCTAACTAACAGGGAAACACCCCCTTTGCATACATTATGCCAGGCACAGGCAAAGAGTTACAAAGTGGCGCTTGTGAAAAAACATGACTAAGGACAATTCTTTCAAATGCCTCCTTTACGTAGGCCAGCCATGGTATAGATACGCATTTATCGCATTGTGAGGGCTGTAGGAATCTGGCCTGGGGTGTGGTGAATACCTATGGTATTATCACCTTATACCAGGTCCAGGAATCCCCTTATTAGTGAAGTGCAGGCAGTGTTTAAAAGCCAGGCTCTTTAGAGGTAGCTGTGGATGAGCAGCCAAGGCTTATCTAGGAGACATGCAAAGCTCATGCAATACCACTGTAGTCACACAGCACATACACACATGAAAGAACCACACAGTGTAACAACAATAAAGGTACTTTATTTTAGTGGCACAAGTACTGGAAATTCTCCATTAGGAGGTATGTAAACACACTATATATGTACAGTAGCAATCAGGAACTAGGCATAAAATGTAATAGAAAACAACGAAAAGCAATAGGCAATACTAAAGGCCTGGGGGGAGACTGTTAGAAATGGGGTTTCTGGTTGGCTAGGGCATGCACCTCAGCCAGGCAGAACTTACCCACTCTGGTCGGGGCAAGGGAGTTACACGTCCAAGATAACCCCTGCTCACCCCCTTGGTAGCTTGGCACGAGCAGTCAGGCTTAACCTGGAGGCAATGTGTAAAGCATTTGCACAACACACACAACACATGTGACGCAATATCCCCACCACAAAGGAAACACAACACCAGATTATATGAAAATATACTGTATTGTACACAAGGCAATTATCAGACCAAACATCACATATCAGTACTATCCTGCTACCTTAGCAGTTGTCAGAGCGTTACACATTAGTTACTCTGCAACCTAGCAGCAGTCACACATTACACACAGGTTACTCAGTATTCTGCAACATAAGCAGTAGTCAGGAAAACACGTTGTTACTTCACAGCACTTGTCATAAGAATATCATAAAATGCCCATAGAAGAACCATTAGAAAACATATGGCAAGTTATAAAAACATATTAGCAAGCATGTCCATAAAAGGAACATTTGCATACACATATGTAAAAACATCAAACGCAGGTAGGTAATATATGAATCAAACAAAAGTCTGTAGAAAGAACTTTGGATTGCAACTATATTGGTCCTTTAAACAGTACCTGGTTGGATGAAGGCACCTCCAGTGCCTAGAAGGCGAACAATGGGGCCCCCGGCGCTCCTATGTGCAAAACGGGGGCCTCCCTTATACTCTGGGGTCAGAGGAGGGCAACATGCACCTCCTCTCCTTTATAGACAGGCCCCTCCGGGGACCGTGATTACTGGGGGCCCCCCAGGGCCTCAACTGCCCCTCACGAGGGGGGCCAAAGCCAGCAAAAACAACTTAGGGCAGGAGGGGGGCACCACGCACCCCCTCCGGTTTAATGACAGGCCTCTCCCGGGACCCGTGATCTCTAGGGGCCCCCCCGGGCCTCCACTGGCCCTTACACCAAGCTGGGGGGGGGCACAATAATGCCCGTTTTACCTAACAGCAGAAAAGGAGCGTCCTGCTCCTAACGCAGAGGCCAGGGGGAAGGGGGCATTCCCCGCGCCTTCCCCTGGTCCTGCTGTGAAGCCACAAGAAGATCGGACCCCTCCTGGGGCCCGAGCAGACACTCACCTGCACCCGATGCGGTGCGCGAATGTTCTTCCAGCTTCCTGGGCCGCTGCGGTGATCTTATTTAAAGGGGCACAATGCAGCAAGGAGCCTACGAGCTCCCAAGGCTCCATAAGCGCGCTGCAATCAACGCTATGGCAGCCGCAACCATGGAGAAGCACCCCTCGTGAATAAATGGATGCTGGGGTCAGGGGCCACAGCACCCTGCCCCTGGGGAGCAGAATCTTAAGACAAGGTCCTCAGGTGGAGGGCCCAGCTACAGGCCAGCACAAGGGAAAGGCAGCAAGTGGCAAGTCCTTCACAGTGACCAGGCAGGTCACAGGTCAGCACAGCAGCAGCAATCCATGGCAGTTCCTGATGAGTCCTTTCAGCCTTTGGTGTCCAGTTCCAGGATGATTCCAAGAGTCTCCAAATTGTGGGGAATATTCCCCTGTACTTATAGTCAGTTCTTACAGTGTTTTACAATGGTAGGGAGAGGAGGTTCCAGCCAGTTACAACTGGTTCTGGGAGTGCCCCCTCTCTCCTTTCAGCACAGGCTCCAAACATCAGTGGGGGGTTAACGACCCTATTGTGTGAGGCCAGGGCACAGTCTTTACAAATGCAGGTGTGACCCGCCTCTCCCTTCTCTCAGCCCAGGAAGACTATTCAGCATGCAGATGTACCTCTGTGACACCTCCACCCTCCCTGTGTATAGGCTGTCTGAGAAGTATGCACAAAGCCCCAACTGTCACTCTGCCCAGACGTGGATTGGAGTCAAGCTGCAAAACACAAGAGTCATAAGCACAGATAAATGCGCACTTTCTAGAAGTGGCATTTCTGTGATAGTAATAAAAAATACACCCACACCAGTAAGCAGCATATATTATCACCATCACAACCATACCAAACACGCCTATGCTACCCCTCATAAATCAGACAATACTCCTCACACATAAGGCAGGACATTTCTAATGCAATCCTATGAGAAGGCAGCACTCACAGCAGTGAGACACCAGTTAGGCTGTTTGTCACTACCAGGACAGGCCACGCAACTTGGCACATGTCCTGCCTTTCTACATACATGGCACCCTGCCCATAGGGCTAGCTAGGGCGTACCTTAGGGGTGACTTATATGTAGTAAAAGGGGAGTTCTGGGTCTGGCAAGTAAGTTTAGATGCCAGGTCCCTGTGGCAGAAAACTGCGCACACAGGCCCAGCGCTAGTAGGCCTGAGACAGGTTTGAAAGTCTACTTTAGTGGGTGGCGCAAGCAGCGCTGCAGGCCCACTAGTAGTATTTAATTTACAGGCCCTGGGTATAGAGATACCACTGTACAAGGGACTTATAGGTAAATTAAATATGCCAATTAGGTATAAGCCAATCATACCAACTTTAGATGGGAGAGCACCTGCACTTTAGCACTGGTCAGCAGTGATAAAGTGCTCAGAGTCCTAGAGCCAACAGCGAGAGGTTAGAAAAACCAGGAGGAAGGAGGCAAAAAGACTGGGGATTACCCTGCGTAAGGCAAAAAGTCCAACAGAGACCAAACCATATACCAAGAAAGTGGAATGCGAAGGTCAGGTCCCCACCCAATGAAGTGAAATCGGTAGAGGGGAGCTGGAGATACTAGGAAGGACCAGTAGGAAAGAGGTAAGTTACTGGCTCTACCAAAACCAACCCACAGGAATTCAGAGAAGGATATTGTAAGACTCAGACAAGACTGCAAGCAACAAGAGGTGAATCCTGAAAGAGGAAGACCTGGAAAAGAAGGGGACCAGGTCCAATTCCAGTTGGAGGGTCAGGTGGTGGCAGGAGCCACTACCCAACCGTCTGTGGATGCAGGAGTAGGTCGACGGAGATGAAGATGGTCAGCAATGCAGCACTAGAGCAGGTGAAGAGTTCCTGGGTGGTGCAGTTGATGTTCCATACTGGATGAAGGATTGTAGTCAGTCTGTGGTGTGGAAAAGACACCAACAAACCTTGGCAAAGGTAAATGTTGTTGTTGGCAGAAAGGAAAAGTGGAGCTACCGGGGACCAGCAAGGGGAGTCCCAGGTGACCCTCAGCAGTGCAGGGAGTCCAAAGAAGAGGAGGCAGCCCCCTCAGAACACCAACAGGCAAGGAGCCCACAAGTCGCAGAGAGGCCCTCGCAGCACACATGAGGAGAGGTCCTACTTCGCAGGAGAAGCACGCCGAGAGTTGTCTGTCACAGGTAAGAGTGCTGGGGGTACGGGCTACATGGAGGCTGAAGATCCCTTGGAGGAGATGCCAACAAGCCTTGGTACCTGCAAGAGATGCGGTGCATGAGGGTACTGTTCTGTTTAGGAAGGCTAGGGATGATCTCCACCAAAGTTGGACAGCGGGCATAGAGGACCAAGGGGACCACTCCAGATCACCACCTTTGATGCAGGATCCACGCAGCTCAGGATGAGAGGAGATCTACGCAGCCAGTCATCTTTGCAGTTGTCACCTGCAGATGTAGGGGAGTGACTCCTTCACTTCAAGGAAGATTCCTTCTTGCTTCTTGTGCAGGCTGAAGACTTGCTGCCCTCAGAGGATGCACAGCTAGGGAAATGTTGCAGTTTCTGGAAGGAGCTGGAGAAACAATTCTGCAGGGCGAAGTCGTCGCTGTTGCTGCAGATTGTAGGTTTCTGTGGAGTCCAGTTGCGGTTACAGTGGCCAGAAGTTGAAGTAAATGGTGCAGAGGAGTCCTGATGGAATCTTTCCCACTGAATCTGAGGACCCACCAAAGTGGGAGACCCTAAATAGCCCTGGAAGGGGGATTGGTCACCTCCCCAGGTCACCACCTATCATAGGGGGCTCTAACGTCACCTGCCTGACCTGGCCACTCAGATGCTCCCAGAGGCCTCTGCCCACCTTGGATTCAAGATGGCAGAATCGAGGAGCCTTTCCATTGTACAGTTTTGGGGCAGTGTAGGGACTGAAGGTCCCTGAACTGGTGCAGACTGGTTTATGCAAGGAGGTCACCAAATATGCCCTGCAAAGCATATCAGTGGCTTGGGGACGCTACCCTCCCACGCCATGTAACACCTATTACAAAAGGGAGAGGGTGTTACTTCCCTCTCCCAAAGGAAATTCTTTGCTCTGCCTTCCTGGGCTTAAGCTGTTCAAGCAGCAGGAGGGAAGAAACCTGTCTGATGGGTGGCAGCAGCGTTGGCTGCCCGAAAAATCCCAGAAAGCAGGTAGGAGCAATGCTGGGCATCCCTTAAGGAGCCCCCAGAGTGCATGGAAACATACTTCCAATAATGGCTACAGTATTGGGGTGTGATTCCGACCTGTTTGATACCAAACATGCCCTGGCTCGGAGTTACCATTATGTAGCTGGACATAGGTAGTTACCTATGCCCAGTACACACGTAAAATGGCGTCTCCACACTCACGAAGTCCATGAATATGGAGCTGGAGTTCATGGGGGCATGTCTGCTCATGCAGGGTGCCCTCACACACAGGTGCCTACACCCTGCCTATCATAGGAGTGACTTACAGTGACCTGGTGCAGTGACCTGGAGTGAAAAGGGTGCATGCACCCTTTCACCCAGGATGCAGTGGCAGGCTGGCAGATACACTTTGCATGGGCTCCCCATGGGTGGCATAATACATGCTGCAGCCCATGGGGAACTCCTGGTGCCCCAATTCCCTAGGCACCTGGGTACCATCCACTAGGGACTTACAAGGGGGCACCAGTATGCCAAATGTGGGGTGTTTGTGGTCCAAGCATTCAAGTTTAAAGTGAGAGAGCATAGTCACTGGAGTACTGGTTAGCAGGATCCCAGTGAACACAGTTAAAAACATACTGACAAAAGGCAAAAAGTGGGAGTAAGCATGCCAGAAAGAGGGTACTTTCCTACAAGGGCAGCCTCCGCCATCTTGTTATGACAGATAAAGTGCAAGGTATATGCAGGGGCAGACAGTAGCTTCCTACAAAATTGGTTGGACTGCTGCACACTCACCAATACCCCAGATTTCTGCATCGGACTAGGCCAATGACACATCCTGAAAGGTATATATCTTAATTAGTGGGCTAAGTAGTATTCCACCCAAAGGAAAAGGGACGCTAAGCAGTTAACCAAGAGCCTGTGATCATTTCTCCATTTGCTGTACTATATTCAGTGCCCAGTTGCCCCCTGCACTGAAGGTGATCCCCAGGTAGGGGAACGTACGAGTGCTCAAAAGACACTTTGAGCTTATTGTGCTGCTTGAGCGGCCCAAACACCTTGGGACACAGGACATTATAAATGACTTGGAAAGATGTGATGATAAGTTGAGGCCGCCCACATACTGCACAAAGGAATGGGCAAGCAGATGTAGAGCAGGTGGCATATGGGCAGTTAATACTGCATCATCTGCATACAACAATGCCGGGAGGGCAGCCCCTTTTACTATTGGTACATCCCTAGTGCAAGATCATTTATATATAAAATAAATAACAGGGGTGCCAATACGCACCCCTACCATAAACCACCTCGTAATGGCAATCTCATAGGACAGTTCCCATTCTAACCAAATCAGACACTGGCCTTTGCCGAGGACATGCAGAGTAAGAAGTGCACAAGCACTACGTCCAATTTCATTCCCAATAAAGTCTGCCAAAGCTTTGGTCGCTTAACGCAATTGAAAGCCATGGACAGATCCATAAGTGCAAGGTAAAGTGGGGTTTGCTTTGCCACTATATATTTTCTCAGGATTAGATTTAAATTTAGGCCCATATTTATACTTTTTGACGCAAAACTGCGCCAACGCAGTTTTGCGTCAAAAAAATTAGCGCCGGCTAACGCCATTCTGAAGCACCATGCGGGCGCCGTATTTATTGAATGACGTTAGCCGGCGTTAGCCGCCGGCGCCGTCTGGTGTGCGTTAAAAAAAACGACGTACACCAGGCAGCGCCGGCGTAGGGGGATATGGAGCCTGGGTGTCAAGAAATGGGGCAAGTCAGGTTGAGGCAATTTTTTCACCTCAACCCGATTTGCGCCATTTTTTTTCACTCCCAACCCCCATAGAAATGACTCCTGTCTTAGCAAAGACAGGAGTCATGCCCCCTTGCCCAATGGCCATGCCCAGGGGACTTCTGTCCCCTGGGCATGGTCATTGGGCATAGTGGCATGTAGGGGGGCACAAATCAGGCCCCCCTATGCCACAATTTTTTTTTAAAAAAAACACTTACCTGAACTTACCTTAATGTCCCTGGGATGGGTCCCTCCAGCCTTGGGTGTCCTCCTGGGGTGGGCATGGGTGACAGGGGGTGTCCCTGGGGGCATGGGGGGGCACCTCTGGGCTCCTTCAGAGCCCACAGGTCCCTTAACGCCTGCCTTTTGCAGGCGCTAAAAAACGTCGCAAAAGCGGCCGTACGTCATTTTTTTGACCAGCCCACTCCCGGGCGTGATTTTTGCCCGGGAGTATAAATCCCACGCACATGCCTCGGAGTCGATTTTTTAGACGGGAACGCCTACCTTGCATATAATTAACGCAAAGTAGGTGTCCACGCTAAAAAATGACGCTAACTCCATGGACTTTGGCGCTAGACGCGTCTAACGCCAAAGTATAAATATGGAGTTTGTTTTGCGTCGAAATTGCGTAAAAAAAAACGACGCAATTTCGGCGCAAACGGAGTATATATATATGCCCCTTAGTTACTGTTCTATGGTGCCCATCCGGCTCCTAAAACCATATTGGCAGCAAGTTAAAATTCTGTTTTATTCTGCCCACTCTAGCACCCTGTTATAAATAACTCTGCCCAAAATCTTTGCTGGTATGTCAATAAGGGAGATTGGTCAGTAACATCCTGGTAAGGACCGATCCCCCTTCTTGAATATTGGAACAATAGTAGAGAGGGCCTACAAGGTCATTATGTTACAATAAGTAAAACATTACATTTGTTTGCCAACAATGGGGCCCGTAAATGCAGGTTACATTTGATCAAATCGATTGAGGCCCTGTCTGGGCCAGAAGACTAGCCACTTGCATTTTCCTATATGGCAACATTAACTTCCTGCAGCGTTACTTGTATGGCAGGCCTTCTCTATCTGTAACTGAGTGTTCGACCTCAACATTCTCGTAGATCTGAGTGAAATGAGCCACCCGAGTCGCACCAGGAATATGGCAGCTAGTTTGGGTTACACGCCGATTTACGGATCTGATTCTCGATACCTCTCCCCAGAAGGACCTGCTGTTCTTAGTCAGAGCGGCATGAGCTAATGTGTTCCTCTGCTGGTTGATAACTTCCCTCCACCGCCCAGTGGTGACTAATTTGTAGCGCTTTCGCAGAATAGCTACTACCCCGGGTCCCTCGGAATGGTGTTGAGAACCTCACGCAGTTGTATGTTTGCTAAGTAGCAGTCATGATCGAAGCTGCACAGTTCAACACACGCAACTTTGCATGGTTTAAGACGGGACAGCTTAAACTCATGACAGAGGACCCCAAATGAGACAAAATATCCCATAGTTTGTGACATCTTCACCCAAGCAGTTCAGGACATGCTCCACATTCCCAGCCACAGTTTTTTGTTGTTCAGTAACGAGCGCAAGTGCCAAGAGCACGCATGTGATTAGGTTCATCTTCACCTAGACCCTTCTGTGTTGTCAACAGCCCTTAGGACTATGTACAGTACAATTTACCTCACTACAAGTCTCAAAGTGTAAAGTGCAAAAGCCATGATTGAATGATGACACCAATGACACGGGGGCAGTTAACAACGACCTACTCTCAATGTCGCTAATCTTTGCCTTTAACTTAAATCAACTACAGCTCATAGCTGAACCTAACCATGGACTTTGGCAATGCAGGCTGACAGACCTAACACACATATCATCATGACTAAAAATTAACTTTAATCTGATAAAGAGGGTGCACGTTTCCTTCTTCCGTTTTTCCATCATCCGTTTTATGTCTCAGTTGTGTTTTAAAAGGATGCAAGTGCAGGCTGTGGGACAATACATTTATCACAGATCCTAGAAGCTGAAAGTTCTCTTTAAAAGTCAGGCAACTTTTTCATGATCTCTGTGTCTGTAAACCTTGCATTATTCAGACTGCACCACTCAGCCCGCGATCCTAGTAGGGGAGGCTCATGGCACGATGAAGAGGGCTATTGAGGTCTGAATTTCAATCAAGCGAACAGCATATGAAGTGCTCGGAACGTGTACTTTTTTTATTAATGCGAGCCAGTCTCGCTTCTGGATGTAGAGGGTTCGTGAACGGCTCAGCTTCAATTACAAAACTGCGCAGTCTCGGCAGTAGACTGGTTAGGGCTGCAGGCTTAGAAAGTGGGTCAGCACAGGCAGGGTAGACATCTCAAGCTGGCTGTAAAGCTGATACGACGAGGCACGATCACTTTAATAAAACATCACAAAAGAAAACGTGACTACATCCGATGATACTCAATTTGATTCACTTTGATATCCAGGAGGGAGTGAAGTTTTTATCTGTGTCCTAAACGGGATTGCTTTTGCTGAAATATGATTTCTAGTGCTTGCAAATGTAAAACATAATGAGAAATTCAACAAAAGGAACACAAAACAAATTGTATGTACGGCAATACCCTGTCGCCAGAGGATAAGGGCTTGTCATCTGATTGGTAACACAGTGTGACATCCTCATTACGAATGTCATGGGGTGGCAGAAGTATCTCTGCCCTATCACGAAGGAGGTGACAGTAGGAAGGAGAGGGAGGAGTCAGAGGAGGAAAGGGACAGTGGACAGTAGAGGAAGGGGATGACATGTTATGGGATTAGACCAGGGAAACAGTAGGTCTACTTTAACAACGGGGGACAATAAGACAAAAGTTGTACTGTCCGCCTCTGTCTGATACTGGTTTTAGACAGAGGGACGATGACAACTATAAATGGGGCAGACTCATCTGCCTGCAGTGCCATTGCCTTATGGCACATTATCAAGCTGCCAAGAGTTCCTGCTAAGGTTGCCTGCGGTACCCAACAAGTATGCCACCTCGCTACCCCTGGAGATGCCTGCTGACTAGCCACCCAGCACCAAAAGTACTTGCCTCGTCTGTGTTACAGCAGCCACATCAGCTTGAGAGGTTGAATTAGCAGTGTCATAATCAGGTATCATAGAGTTCATCCTTATGAGGAGGCAATTGCAGAGTTAGGCAGGCCCTGCACCTAGTAAACTGTACTTCAGCACTCAGTACATCACATGTGCCAGATGCTTCTCTTTCGCATTGCAAACATCAAGTGATGAAATAAAGGATATTTAAAAACAACCTACTCTGTTGTATGCAGCACCCACATTCCAACAGGCATCTATGAGGTGCTTCTTCTGCTAAAGGAGGCAACAACATCATAACTCATCCCTACTTGTGTGCCAGAGGCATACCTCATTGACATAATGAAGAACACAGCATCACATGCTCCATATTCCAATGGCCACTTCATTTCGACATATCTAATTCCTAGATGTTGGACCTGACAGCCTTAGGGTGGTCACCCCTAACTTTTTGCCTGCCTCCCTCCACTTTTTGGACACTGTTTTTGCTGCCTTTTAGACTCTGCGCACTTTGCCACTGCTAACCAGTGCTAAAGTGCATATGCTCTCTCCCTTAAAACATGGTAACCTTGAATCCTACCTGAATGGACTATTAATGTACTTATAAGTCCCTAGTAATGTGCACTCTATGTGCATAGGGCCGGTAGATTAAATGCTACTAGTGGGCCTGCAGCACTGGTTGTGCCACCCACTTAAGTAGCCCCTTTTCCTTGTCTCAGGCCTGCCATTGCAAGGCCTGGGTGTGCAGTTTCACTGTCACCTCGGCTTGGCATTTAAAAGTACTTGCCAAGCCTAAACCTCCCCTTTCTCCACATATAAGTCACCCCTAATGTGTGCCCTAGGTAACCCCTAGGGCAGGGTGCTGTGTGGGTGAAAGGCAGGACATGTACCTGTGTAGTGTACATGTCCTGGTAGTGTAAAACCCCTAAATTCGTTTTTGCACTACTGGGAGGCCTGCTCCCTTCAGAGGCTAACATTGGGGCTGCCCTCATACAGTATTGAAGTGGTAGCTGCTGATCTGAAAGGAGTAGGAAGGTCATATTTAGTATGGCCAGAATGGTAATATAAAATCCTGCTGACTGGTGAAGTTGGATTTAATATTACTATTCTAGAAATGCCACTTTTAGAAAGTGAGCATTTCTTTGCACTTAAATCTTTCTGTGCCTTACAATCCACGCCTGGCTGGGCTTAGTTGACAGCTCCTTGTGCATTCACTCAGACACACCCCAAACACAGGGTACTCAGCCTCACTTGCATACATCTGCATTTTGAATGGGTCTTCCTGGGCGGGGAGGGTGGAGGGCCTGCTCTCACACAAAGGACTGCCACACCCCCTACTGGGACCCTGGCAGACATGATTGAACTGAAAGGGGACCTGGTGCACTTCTTAGCCACTCTTTGAAGTCTCCCCCACTTCAAAGGCACATTTGGGTATAAAACAGGGCCTCTGCCCTACCTCATCAGACACTTGCTGCAGAAGAAACCTGAACCAGAAACTACATCCTGCCAAGAAGAACTGCCTGGCTGCTCAAAGGACTCACCTGTCTGCTTTCTACAAAGGACTGCTGCCTTGCTGTTGGCCTGCTGCCTTGCTGAACTCTTGTCTGGCTGTAAAAGTGCTCTCCAAGGGCTTGGATAGAGCTTGCCTCCTGTTCCCTGAAGTCTCAGGACCAAAAAGACTTCTCTTTTTCACTTGGACGCTCCGTGCGCCGAAAATTTCGACGCACAGCTTGTTCCGTGGCAAGAAAAACGCCGCACACCGACGCTGATCGACGCGACGCCTTCGGGACGACCGGAACTTTGACGCACGGCTTCACAAGGACAACGCCGCCCGACCTCTAGAGGAGAAATTGACGCGACGCCTGCCGTGAGATCGTAATTTCGACGCGCAGCCCCGCAGAACGACGCGCAGCCCGAAAACAAGCAGGAAAATCCACGCACAGACCCGGGACATCTGGTAATCCCCGCGATCCACAGAAAGAGACTGTCCGCGCACCGGAAAACGACGCACGACTTCCCAGCGTGAAAAATAACGACGCAAGTCCGTGTGTGCTGGGGAGAAATCGACGCACACACCCTTTTTCCACATATCCCTTCTTCTGTGGCCCTCTGAGGAGATTTTCCACTCCAAACCAGGTACTTTGGGCCATATTTATACTCCGTTTGCGCCGGATTTGCGTTGTTTTTTTGACGCAAATTCGACGCAAAACTAACTCCATATTTATACTCTGGCGTTAGACGCGTCTAGCGCCAAAGTCCATGGAGTTTGCGTCACTTTTTAGCGTGGACACCTACTTTGCGTTAATGATATGCAAGGTAGGCGTTCCCGTCTAAAAAAGTGACTCCGAGGCATGTGCGCCGTATTTACACTCCTGGGCAAAAATGACGCCCGGGAGTGGGCGGGTCAAAAAAAAATGACGTCCAGCTGCTTTTGCGTCGTTTTTTAGCGCATGGTCAGGGCAGGCGTTAAGGGACCTGTGGGCTCGGGAGGAGCCCAGAGGTGCCCTCCCATGCCCCCAGGGACACCCCCTGTCACCCTTGCCCACCCCGGGAGGACGCCTAAGGATGGAGGGACCCATCCCAGGGAACATAAGGTAAGTTCAGGTAAGTAATTTTTTTTTTTTTTGTGTGGCATAGGGGGGCCTGATTTGTGCCCCCCTACATGCCACTATGCCCAATGACCATGCCCAGGGGACAGAAGTCCCCTGGGCATGGCCATTGGGCAAGGGGGCATGACTCCTGTCTTTGCTAAGACAGGAGTCATTTTAATGGGGGTTGGGAGTAAAAAAAAATGGCGCAAATCGGGTTGAGGCGAACATTTTGCCTCAGCCTGACTTGCTCCATTTTTGGCGCCCAAGCTCCATATTCCCCAACGCCGGCGCTGCCTGGTGTACGTCATTTTTTTTGACGCACACCAGGCAGCTCCGCCGGCTAACGCCGGCTAACGTCATTGAATAAATACGGCGCCCGCATGGCGCTTCAGAATGGCGTTAGCCGGCGTTAGATTTTTTGACGCACAACTGCGTTGGCGCAGTTGTGCGTCAAAAAGTATAAATATGGCCCTTTGTGCTTGAAAGAGACTTTGTTTGCTTTTTAAAGACTTAAGACATTTTATATCACTTTCCAGTGATATCTCTACAAATTCACATTGCAACTTTATTCGTTTTGACCTACAATTATCCTGATAAATATTATATATTTTTCTAAACACTGTGTGGTGTATTTTTGTGGTGCTATAAGGTGGTATTGTATGATTTATTGCACAAATACTTTACACATTGCCTTCTAAATTAAGCCTGACTGCTCGTGCCAAGCTACCAGAGGGTGGGCACAGGATAATCTTGGATTGTGTGTGACTTACCCTGACTAGAGTGAGGGTTTTTGCTTGGACAGGGGGTAACCTGACTGCCAACCAAAAACCCCATTTCTAACACTAGACATTAGAACTAAGATGGGGGAAAAGTTGCAGAAGATCTGAACACTATGGCCCATATTTATACTTTTTGACGCTAAACTGCGCTAACGCAGTTTAGCGTCAAAAAGTTTTGCGCTGTCTAACGCCATTCTGAAGCGCCATGCGGGCGCCGTATTTATGGAATGGCGTTAGACGGCGCAATCAGACCGGCGCTGCCTGGTTTGCGTGGGAAAAAACCACGTAGACCAGACAGCGCCGGCGTAGGGGGAAAATGGCGCATGGGCGTCTTAAAATGGGGCAAGTCAGGTTACGTCGAAAAAATCGTCTTAACCCGACTTGCGCCATTTATTTTCGACGCCCATCCCCCATCAACATGACTCCTATCATTGTAAAGATAGGAGTCATGCCCCCTTGCCCAATGGCCATGCCCAGGGGACTTCTGTCCCCTGGGCATGGTCATTGGGCATAGTGGCATGTAGGGGGGCACAAATAAGGCCCCCCTATGCCACCAAAAAAAAATATAAAAAATAAAAAATTATACTTACCTGAACTTACCTGAATGTCCCTGGGGTGGGTCCCTCCATCCTTGGGGGTCCTCCTGGGGTGGGCAAGGGTGGCAGGGGGGGTCCCTGGGGGCATGGGAGGGCACCTGTGGGCTAATTTTGAGCCCACAGGCCCCTTAACGCCTGCCCTGAGCAGGCGTTAAAAAGTGGCGCAAATGCGCCGTTTTTAGCCACGCCAACTCCCGGGCGTCTCTTTTGCCCGGGAGTATAAATACCACGTAAAGGCCTGGGAGTCATTTTTTAGACGGGAACGCCTCCCTTGCATATCATTAACGCAAGGAAGGGGTTCACGCTAAAAAATGACGCACATTCCGGGAACTTTGGCGCTATTCGCCTCTAACGCCATAGTATAAATATGGCGTTAGTTGGCGTTAGTTTTGCGTCGAAATTGCGTCAAAAAAAACGACGCAATTTCGGCGCAAACGGAGTATAAATATGGCCCTATGTGCAGACCACATTCAAGAAAGATATGATGAGCAAGCTATATGTTTTATTAACCTTGAGGGAGATAATGTCAAAGATTCATTCATTACTTTTTCTCCAGAAAATCAAGTCTTACAAAGGATTAATTAAATGTCTGAATGATAAGTTTTATCTACAGAGCAACAGAGACTTTAGCTCTATTCATTTGGTACAGCTTTTAAAGACCACAATGAATCAATAGATAATTTTGTGACATACCTTCTATGGTTAATCACCCATCGTGATTTGTACAAGTTCAGCAGTGTGGAATTCATATAGCTTTTTACCATCAAATGATACAATCCCATTATATTTCTCGAACAGCTGCTGAAAGAACCCTTATGGCTGTCAAAGATACCACCAATGTATCGGTCTGTAGTCTGAGCATAGGCCCCTGTAACCAAAAGGGAAGTGGGATGTACAAAAAAATTGAACAAATCTTTCAGAGGGCCGTGGGTGTCAATTACAAAGATTAGAAACTCTTAACATAAACTAGAGGAGACACCCCATGCTACTGGCGCAGTCTTGCATTTCCAAATGTGGGGGCATGCCCAGCCATGAAGCAAATATGTCACAATGGCCATAAATGGATCCACTTCACTAGTGTATACAATGTGAACAGAAAAGCACACAGAGACAAAAGCACACTGCACGAGGTGGAAGACAAGAGAGTCAGTTGGCATGCCTGTAAGATGTATTCCAGACAGCACTCCTCATTTAATGTCTACTGTTCACAAGGCTGGGGGAGCAAATTATTCCACCTTATGAATGAGCATCCTACTAATCCAATCAACAATGACAATGAACACATATACCTTCTAGACAAGAGGATTATAAAGAAGACAATCTCTCTTCAACGTCAAGTCGATTAACAGGCTGCTTCATTTGTACTAAACAGCAGAACCACCTGCAACATCATGGATTCTTAGAGTATGTCATGATGCTAGCACAACCAAATCTCTTGCCCTATATTGTTGATGTGTTATGGATGAGTGCCAGACACACTGACAAAAACATGGAGAAAGGTAAATAAGCCCTCACCTAAAATTGACACATCATTGCAGGAGGTCATCCACATGCTGTGAGGCAAAGATCTAGTCCTGTTTCTACTTAGCGATGACATTAAACATATCCTCACAGAGCTATCTAATTAACCACTTCCCTAATGTAGTCTCAGGTCAAGGGAAGCTCAAAGACACTCAGATAATGCTCCCATCCAGCTGGCAGCCCATTTTCACAACCGGGTTTCTGCACACCTACAACACCAAGTAGATGAGGACCATTATATCACAGAGCTGGCTCCCATCCCCAGTTGTTACTGTGTCAGACAAGTAATAAATGTGTCTACCCATCACAGCAAATGAGTACGAGACATCCAGAACCCCATGTGAATTGCAGAATCATCTGTTTAAATGGTACTTTGATAGTATCAAAGTTCAGTCTCTATAAAGGGTACCACCAACAAGACATAGATGTACAGTTGTGCTACAATATCATTTTCCTAGGCACCAGGAGCTGTACTGCTATAAGTGATCAACTTGGAATCTTGTTGCCAAATTATATTTATTAGGAAGCAGTCAAGAAAGACATATGCCCCATAAAGAATGACAACCTTGTTTTCAGCTGCACCATAGAAAAAGGTGACACATATTTCCTCACTAAATATGGGCGGCTGGAAGCCTCTCAACAACTGTAAATGTGACGCATCCAAACTCTCTTTTTTAGCCGTAATGTTTTCAACAAAGAGATGTGTACCAACCAGGACAAGATTGCTGCATTGCAGAAAATAGCAACGCCCACTGATATATTTGATTTGAGGTCTTTTCTTGCCATGACAAGTTATGCTCTTGTTACATTAAATACTTTGCCAATAGCAAAACATCGCTCACAGAGCTGACCAAGCAAGTACAACGATGTGTCTGGTCCTGTGTGCATAACTGTTTTCCATACCAACAGATCACATGGCATACTCTGACCCCACTTTACACACTGAACGCTGTGTAGGTGCACACCAGGTTGTCACTGTCAATATATCGGCAAAGCACAAGCACAGATGTGACTCAGCATTAAGGAAAGTTTCAGAAACCAACACTGGAAAGGCCTACTCACAGGCAGAGAGGGAAATACTAGCTGTGATGTGGCTGTGTGAGCATCATCGCATGTTCTTATAGGGGAACCTACCTACAATTTTAACTGATCAAGTGCACTGCTCTACAGCAATCCTCAAGCAAAGACTCCATCTCAGATTGAAAAGCAGGAATACTCCTCATAGATTGTGACTTTGAAGTCATGCACAGTATATGGCTAAACCACAATCACATGGACTACATCTTGCAGCACCAGTCCTCAACAGAGCTACCCAGTCTTCACAGACATGGATTACATAAAATATTTGGTGTATCACTCAGCTCCTGAAAAAGTGTCACTTGATTAAATCACTCACAAATCATCAAAAGCCCGAACACTACCTGAGGTGAGAATAATGTTCCTTCAGAGATGGAAGAACAACAACAACAGCGGCATCCATTTAATGGGTGTGTAGAAAGAAGATATGCCATCACTCCAACAAGTACAGGAAGGGTTGACAAAGACAGACCAAAGTATACTGTTGCAAGGATCTAGAGTGTTCATTCTGAGGTTGCTTCATCAAAGAGTAATGAATGACCCCCGTGCTGAGCCCTTTTTTGGCTATTTGGGCTAGTTTGCACTTAGGCCCCCATAACATTTTGTGCACATAGGCCACGCCAAATGTGCGTCCTTTTTTTCCCAACATTCTTAGGATTGTAAAGGTGCCCATAATTTGTGGGTTCCCTGGAAGGTGACCAAGAAATTAGCCAAAATACAGCTAAAATGTGTGTTTTGTTTTAAAAAAATGGGAAAAGGTGCTGCAGAAGAAGGCATCTGTTTTTTCCTTCCAAATGGCATCAACAAAGGGTTTGCAGTGCTAAAATCACTGTGTTCCCAGCTTTCAGGAACAGGCAGGCTTGAATCAGAAAACCACATTTTTCAAAACAGTTTTGCCATTTTACTGGGACACATCCCATTTTTACTATTTTTAGTGCTTTCAGCCTCCTTCCAGTTAGTGACAGAAATAGGTGTAAAACCAATGGTGGATCCTGAACAGCTAACCATTTCCGAAAAGTAGACAAAATTCTGAATTCAGCAAGGGGTCATTTGTGTAGATCCTTCAAGGTTTTTCTACAGAAAAAAAACAGCTGAAAATATTTTTTGAAATTGTGTTGAAAAAAATAGCCATTTCTGTCTATGTTTTCTTCTGTAACTTGTTCCAGCTATGGCAGATTTTTCAGTGAAATATACCGTTATGTTGGTTGGACTCTTCAGGTTGTGGGGATACATAGGGGTTGTAGGTTCATCAAGAACCCTACGTACCCAGAGCCAATAAATGAGCTGCACCTTGTAATGGGTTTTCATTGCATACCTGGTATACAGCAATTCATTTGGTGAAATATAAAGAAAGAAAAATAGGTATCAAGGAAACCTTTGTATTTCCAAAATGGGCACAAAATAAGGTGTTGAGAAGCAGTGGTTATTTGCACATCTCTGAATTCTGGGGTCCATAGACTAGCATGTGAATTACAGGGCATTTCCCAAATAGACGTCTCTTTTACACACTGTCTTACAGTTGGAAGGAAAAAATGTAGAGAAAGACAAGGGGCAAAAACACTTGTTCTGCTTTTCTGTCCCCCCCCAAGTCTCCCAATAAAAATGGTACCTCACTTGGGTGGGTAGGCCTAATGCCCACAACAGGAAACACAACATGAACACATCACATTTTACATAGAAATCAGATGTGTTTTTGGACAGACCCTAGCTGTGGATTTTGGCCTCTAGCTCATTCGGCACCTAGGGAAATCTACCAAACCAGTGCATTTTTAAAACCTAGACACCTAGGGGAATTCAGAATGGGGTGACTTATGGGGCTCTCACCAGATTCTGTTATCCAGAACCCTTTGCAAACCTCAACATTTGGCAAAAACACACTTTTTCCTCAAATTTCGATGATAGAAAGTTCTGGAATCTGAGAGGAGCCACAGATTTCCTTCCACCCAGAATTCCCCCACATGTCCAGATAGAAATGGTACCTCACTTGTGTGGGTAGGCCTAGTCCAAAGAAAACTGACCTGTTTTTTTGCAAAGTGCCTAGGTGTGGATTTTGGCCACTAACTCATCCAGCACCTAGGAAAACCTCGCAAACCTGGACATTTCTGAAAACTAGACATTTAGAGGTTCCCAGGATGGGGTAACTTGAAAAAAAACTTTTCTTCACATTTCGGTGCTGCAAAGTTCTGGAATCTGAAGGGGGGCACAAACCTCCTTCCACCCAGCATTTCCCCACATCTCCCAATAAAAATGGTACCTCACTTGTGTGGGTAGGCTTAGTGCCCGCGACAGGAAATGCCCCAAAACACTACCTGGACACATCAAAATGATCAAATACAGAACTACCTGTTTTTACGGGGGCAACCGCATTTTTGGTCCTGGGCTCAACAGCCATCTAGGGAAGCCTACCAAATTCAGACATTTCTGAAAACTAGACTCACAAGGGAATCCAGGGAGGTGTGACTTGCCTCCCCCCAGCGTTTCCTTACCCAGAATCCTCAGCAAACCTCAAATTTAGCTAAAAAATCAAATGTGTACACATTTCTGTGTGGGATCACTGCACCAGCACAAATTTCCTACCACCCAACATTCCCCTCAGTTTCACAATAAGATTGATACCTCACTTGTGTAGGTGGGCCAAGTGCCTGTGACAGGGAAGAGCCAAAAACAGGTTGACATTGAGGGGGAACCATAGCGGGTCCAAAAGGGCAGTTTGAAAAAAAAAATTTTTAGGCTGACAAGTGGGGCGGAATTTTTATCGGTATGGATGCAATAATGCTGGGTGGTAGGAATTTTGTGGATTCCTGCAGATTCAGGAAGGTTTCCTGACAAAAATGTAGGGAAAATGGGTGATTTCAATCAAAGTAGGAGGTTTGCAGTGCATTGTGGGTAGGAAAATGGTGCGGGCTGCATGTGAAGCACATTACCCTGGACTCACCCAGATGTTTAGTTTTCAGATGTATCTAGGTCTCATAGATTTTTCTACATGGCAGCGTCCCAAAATCTAAAAAGTGCAGCCCTCACCATTCCAAGTGGGACGATTTTGAGAGTTAGACAAGCTCTCATGGCCCAAGCGTAAAACCAAAAGCCCATATAATCAAATATACTCTTGCCTGCTGTGGGATAATATGTTTTGGTGTGTTGGGGGAGAGCTGAAAGACTGTTACCCCCTTTAGTTGGGGTGGGGGAATAACCATGCCTATACTGGTTGGTAGCCACCACCCCACTATTTATTTTTTACTTCTGTGGCATCTAGTAGGTTTTCTGACCCCCAGGGAGTGGATCTGGGGTAATTACCCCATCTGCCCATCGGTGGGCAGAACAACTTTATCCCCATTTATTTGGGGTGGGGGTATGGCCATACCCCCACCCTCTTTTAAAAAAACAAAATCTTCCCTGGTCTCTGCTGGGCTTTCTGCCCCACTTCGGGCGGATGGGCCTCCCAAAAATAAGCTTATCTGCCCCCAAAGGGGGCAGAAATGGCAAACAGTAAAGTGCCAGTTTTTCACACGAGCATAAATGACATAAAAAACTTGAGCCATGAATTTGAGATGTAGGTGAGTGTCGTTAATAGAAAGTGAAATGAGATGTTACAGTTCTTCAGAACTAAGGTAAGATGGTCCAAGTTTTTTATGTATTGAAGATAATAGGAATGATAATTGAACCTGAGAAAACTGCTTGTTGTGAAGTAGTGGGCTTTGAGTAAGCACTGGGTATTTATAATCATTGACAGTGGTCTTTTAAGTATGACGAGAACAAATTGGGGACTGCATCATTCACATATATTCTCTACTTGAGGCTTTTCAGAAAAGTGGAATGAGTCACTGTGCTAAAAGCATCTGGTAGTTCAAGTAAGACAGGGAGGCAGGATTCACCTATGTGTAGAACAGAACATGAAGGGTATTATTTACTATTTTTTAAGTTGTAATTTTTGTGTTACATACACATCTGAAGGCTAATTGGGACTCATGTAGTAGGTAATTTGTTTTGTAAAAAGTATGCATTGTATCTCAGCTCTCAAAGACTTGAACTAGCAATGCCAAACTAGAAACTTTGTGGAAACAGTTCAGGTTCTCTGGATCTGGCATGTTTTTTTTTACTAATGGCATGACCTGGCCTATTTGTAGGCAGTCTGAAAGCGTTCCTCCAAAAAAGAGATGTTAATCAGACTCAGCATTGCTGGAGCATTTTCATCCTTCGCAGGAATCAATGATCATCAAGGTTGACAGACCTCTGGACGGTCCTCAGAGTGTGGTAGAAGCATTAACACCATTTGCTATATGAACAAATAAATGTAAAAACCAAAAACCAAATATGGCTGTTTGGCCATACAAGGAGATGTCCAGTCAGGAATAAAGTTAAGGGGGTTTATTACAAACTCAAAGTCATGTAGACAATTTTGTAGACAAAGTTAGAAAGATACAGAATCACCAAGAGTTACCCAAGGAGCCGAAACAGGATAAGGCAAACTAACATTGAAAGAACCAAATCCCATATTTATGCTTTTTTAGCATCGCAGTTGTGTCATTTTTTGACGCAAAAGCGGCGCAAACTTACAAAATACAATTATATTTTGTAAGTTTGCACTGTCTTTGCGTCAAAAAATGACGCAACTGCAGCTCTAAAAAAGTATAAATATGGCCCTAAGCATTTAATAAGAAAAGTGCAAAACATTAAGAAAATTAGTTGTGATGTAGAAATCACGCATTGCTCAGGCTTAGCAGGCATCATTCAGTTTTAAATATACAGAGTTATAATTCTGGTTGGACACAGGGAAACCTTACAGTAGGCCGAATCAGGGAATGATGTGTGGGGCGGAATACATGCGGGCAAAAGACAAAAGTACCAAAAGAGCAAAATTATTTAAAAAAGGAAATCTAGGGCAGCTAACTACTAGCTAAGGTGACAAAAGATAAGCAAAAAAGGGAAAGTGTCAGCATGTCAGAAGCTCGATCAAGAGTCTTCTGCAAAGGGTTAGGGAGAAAATCTTTAAGTCTCAATATGCATCTCAAAGGGGCAAAGCAGACAGGAAGATACCTCTCCAAAGGCTCAGCATTCAGGCTTTATGTTAGGGGCTCAGCATCTCATCTTTGGGCATCTCAATCTGGATCTGACCAAAGTCGAACTGGTCATCAACATATCAAAATTCATAAAGCATTCTGATTCACCAAAGGTGACAGTCCACATTATGTTGAAGGGGCGTCATCCAATAAAAATCTATCACATGACTCCAGATTGCAGCATTAACATCTAATCTCAGGTCTGTCATGGGAACATCTTCCATCCATGTAGCTTCACACAGGAATGAAACATATGTATAATTTGTTAGTCCACTGCTCAGGATGCTCCAAACTCAAGAACACAGTTACACCTTTCTCTGTGTCTTAAACAATATGCCCCTGTTAGAAATGGGGTTCTTGGTTGGCAGTCAGGTTACCCTCTGTCCAAGCAAGAACCCCCCTCACTCTAGTCAGGGTAAGTCACACACAATCCAAAATTATCCTGTGCCCACCCTCTGGTAGCTTGGCACGAGCAGTCAGGCTTAACTTAGAAGGCAATGTGTAAAGTATTTGTGCAATAAATCATACAATAACACAATGTAGCACCACAAAAATACACCACACAGTGTTTAGAAAAATATATAATATTTATCAGGATAATTGTAGGTCAAAACGAATAAAGATGCAATGTGAAATTGTAGAGATATCACTAAAAAGTGATATAAAGTGTCTTAAGTCTTTCAAAAGCAAACAAAGTCTCTTTCAAGAACAAAGTACCTGGTTTAAAGTGGAAAATCTCCGCAAAGGGCTGCAGAGATACGTGGAAAAATGGTGTGTGCGTCGATTTCTCACCTGCACACACAGACTTGCGTTGTTATTTTTCACGCAGGGAAGTTGTGCGTCATTTTACGGCGCGCGGACAGTCTCTTTCTGTGGGTCACGGGATTACCAGATGTCCCGGGGTCTGTGCGTGGATTCTTCCGCTTGTTTTCCGGCTGCGTGTCGTTCCGGGAGGCTGTGCGTGGAATTCTCGGTCTCATGGCAGGCGTTGCGTCGATTTCCCCTCTGGAAGTCGGGTGGCGTTGTCCTTGCGAGGCCGTGCGTCGAAGTTCCGGTCGCCCCTAAGGTGTCGCCTCGATCAGCGTCGGTGGGCGGCGATTTTCTCGCCGCGGAGCAAGCTGTGCGTCGAAATTTCCGGCGCACGAAGAGTCCAAATGAAAAAGAGAAGTCTTTTTGATCCTGAGACTTCAGGGAACAGGAGGCAAGCTCTATCCAAGCCCTTGGAGAGCACTTTTACAGCCAGACAAGAGTTCAGCAAGGCAGCAGGGCAACAGCAAGGCAGCAGTCCTTTGTAGAAAGTAGTCAGGGGAGTCCTTTAGGCAGCCAGGCAGTTCTTCTTGGCAGGATGCAGGTTCTGGTTCAGGTTTCTTCTCCAGCAAGTGTCTGATGAGGTAGGGCAAAGGCCCTATTTTATACCCAAATGTGCCTTTGAAGTGGGGGAGACTTCAAAGAGTGGCTAAGAAGTGCACCAGGTCCCCTTTCAGTTCAATTCTGTCTGCCAGGGTCGCAGTAGGGAGTGTGGCAGTCCTTTGTGTGAGAGCAGGCCCTCCACCCTCCCAGCCCAGGAAGACCCATTTAAAATGCAGATGTATGCAAGTGAGGCTGAGTACCCTGTGTTTGGGGTGTGTCTGAGTGAATGCACAAGGAGCTGTCAACCAAGCCCAGCCAGACGTGGATTGTAAGGCACAGAAAGATTTAAATGCATAGAAATGCTCACTTTCTAAAAGTGGCATTTCTAGAATAGTAATATTAAATCCAACTTCACCAGTCAGCAGGATTTGGTATTACCATTCTGGCCATACTAAATATGACCTTCCTACTCCTTTCAGATCAGCAGCTACCACTTCAATACTGTATGAGGGCAGCCCCAATGTTAGCCTATGAAGGGAGCAGGCCTCACAGTAGTGCAAAACGAATTTAGGAGTTTTACACTACCAGGTCATGTAACTACACAGGTACATGTCCTGCCTTTCACCCACACAGCACCCTGCTCTAGGGGTTACCTAGGGCACACATTAGAGGTGACTTATATGTGGAGAAAGGGGAGGTTTAGGCTTGGCAAGTACTTTTAAATGCCAAGTCGAGGTGACAGTGAAACTGCACACACAGGCCTTGCAATGGCAGGCCTGAGACAAGGTAAAGGGGCTACTTAAGTGGGTGGCACAACCAGTGCTGCAGGCCCACTAGGAGCATTTAATCTACAGGCCCTAGGCACATAAAGTGCACATTACTAGGGACTTATAAGTAGATTAAATAGTCCAATCAGGTATGATCCAAGGTTACCATGTTTTAAGGGAGAGAGCATGTGCACTTTAGCACTGGTTAGCAGTGATAAAGTGCGCAGAGTCTAAAAGCCAGCAAAAACAGTGTCCAAAAAGTGGAGGGAGGCAGGCAAAAAGTTAGGGGTGACCACCCTAAGGCTGTCAGGTCTAACATGTATCCCCCCCAGCTGAAAGTGGGGAGAGCTACCCGACCTCCTGGGAGCTCTCATCGCTAAGGCGGAAGTATCTGGAGAGACCATCAGCATTGGCGTGGTCAACCCCTGGGCGATGCTCCACCGTAAAGTCCATCCCCTGTAGGGAAATGGACCACCTCAAGAGTTTAGGATTTTCCCCCTTCATCTGCATGAGCAATCTGAGGGGCCTGTGGTCTGTCTGAACCCGGAAGTGAGTCCCAAACAGGTAGGGCCTCAGCTTCTTCAGTGCCCAGACCACAGCAAAAGCTTCTCTCTCAATAGCACTCCACCTCTGTTCCCGTGGTAATAGCCTTCTGCTAATAAAGACTACTGGTTGGTCTAGGCCCTCCTCATTTAGCTGTGCTAGAACCACCCCTATGCCATGCTCTGAAGCGTCTGTCTGCACCATAAAGTTCTTGGAGTAGTCAGGGGCCTTGAGCACGGTGGCCGTGCACATGGCTTCCTTCAGAGAGTCAAAGGCTTTCTGACAAGCCTCTGTCCAATTCACAAAGCTGGGTTGTTTCTTGGAAGTGAGTTCTGTCAAGGGTGACACAATGGTACCATAGCCCTTGACAAATCTGCGGTAGTATCCTGTGAGGCCTAAAAAGGCTCTCACCTCAGTCTGTGTTCTAGGTGGTTGCCAGGCCTTGATAGTTTCAATCTTGGCCTGGAGTGGCTGCACCTTGCCACCACCCACTAGGTGTCCCAAGTACACCGTGGAACCCTGCCCAATCTGGCACTTACTAGCCTTGATGGTCAGGCCTGCCTGTTGCAGGGCCTGAAGCACCTCCTTGAGGTGGAGCAGGTGTTCCTCCCAGCTGGAACTGTAGACAGCTATGTCGTCCAGGTAGGCTGCACAGAAGGCATCCTTGCCAGCTAGGACCCCGTTAACCAACCGTTGGAAGGTAGCTGGGGCATTTTTCAACCCAAATGGCATCACCCGGAACTGGTAATGGCCAGCAGGTGTGGAAAATGCGGATCTCTCTTTAGCCCCCTCAGTCAGGGCGATCTGCCAGTACCCTGAAGTAAGATCAAACGTACTCAGGAACTTGGCAGCGCCCAGTCTGTCAACGAGCTCATCAGCTCGGGTGATGGGGTGAGCATCAGTCCGTGTGATTGAGTTGAGACCCCGGTAGTCCACACAGAACCGGAGTTCTGGCTTCGCACCTGGGGCAGTAGCCTTAGGGACCAACACCACAGGGCTGGCCCAGGGACTACTGGATTTCTTGATAACCCTTAAAGCTAACATCTTGGAGACCTCCTCCTTGATGCTGGCCTTCACCTTATACGATAACCTGTAAATTTTGTTCTTCACAGGGAGACTGTCACCTGTGTCAATGTCATGAACACAGAGGTGGGTCAGTCCAGGAGTAAGGGAGAACAGGGGGGAGAACCGCTCCAACAGCTCATAGCAGTCTCCTCTCTGGTTTAGAGTCAGGGGAGTCAGGGGAGTCAGAGAGAATGACACCTTTCACTGACCCATCACCTTCTTGGGCAGAGAGGAGGTCGGGGAGAGGTTAACTCTCCTCTTCCATTCCTTCATCTGTGACCAGAAGCATGTTGATTTCAGACCTCTCAAAATGAGGCTTCAGTCGGTTGACATGGAGCAACCTTAGGGGGTTCCTAGGGGTTTGGAGGTCCACTAGGTAAGTGGCCTCCCCTTTCCGCTCCTTTACTTCAAATGGTCCAGACCAGCGGTCCTGGAGAGCTCTAGGCTCTACTGGCTCCATTACCCACACTTTGGGGGTCATTCTGACCCTGGCGGCCGGTGGCCGCCAGGGCCACCGACCACGGGAGCACCGCCAACAGGCTGGCGGTGCTCCCACGAGCATTCTGACCGCGGCAGTTCAGCCGCGGTCAGAAGCGGAAAGTCAGCGGTCTCCCGCCGACTTTCCGCTGCTCGGGGGAATCCTCCATGGCTGCGTAGCGTGCTCCGCAGCCATGGGGATTCTGACACCCCCTACCGCCATCCTGTTCCTGGCGGGTCTCCCGCCAGGAACAGGATGGCGGTAGGGGGTGCCGCGGGGCCCCTGGGGGCCCCTGCAGTGCCCATGCCCATGGCATGGGCACTGCAGGGGCCCCCGTAAGAGGGCCCTGCAAAGTATTTCAGTGTCTGCCATGCAGACACTGAAATACGCGACGGGTGCAACTGCACCCGTCGCACCCCTGCAACTACGCCGGCTCAATTCTGAGCCGGCGTCCTCGTTGCAGGGGCATTTCCTCTGGGCCGGCGGGCGCTCTTTTGGAGAGCGCCCGCCGGCCCAGAGGAAATGTTAGAATGGCCGCCGCGGTCTTGTGACCGCGGTGCGGTCATTTGGAGGCGGAACCTTGGCGGACGGCCTCCGCCGTCCGCCAAGGTTAGAATCAGGCCCTTTGTCTCCAGATTGAAACTCTACCAGGGTGGCCTTCTGGTCATACAAGCGTTTCATTACCTCTTGACTGGCCTCAAGGTTACTTTTGGCCTCTTTCCAGAAGCGGGTCATCTGGTTGCGGAGGGCCAACATGTAGCTGAGCACATCCTGAGGGGGTGCCTTTGGAGCTTTCTCCAACCCCTCCTTGACAATGCTTAAGGGTCCCCTGACAGGGTACCCATAGAGAAACTCAAAGGGACTGAACCCTACCCCCTTCTGGGGTACCTCTCTGTAAGCAAAGAGAAGGCATGGTAAGAGGACGTCCCACTTACGCCTCAGGACCTCAGGGAGGCCACCAATCATGCCTTTCAAGGTCTTGTTGAATCTCTCCACTAGACCATTAGATTGGGGGTGATAGGGTGTGGTGAACTTGTAGGTTACACCACACGCATCCCACATAGACTTCATGTATGCAGACATGAAGTTAGTGCCTCTGTCAGACACTATCTCCTTTGGGAATCCCACACGGGTAAATATCCCCATCAGAGTTCTGGTCACCACCGGTGCAGTTACGGTCCTCAGAGTGATTGCCTCTGGGTAACGGGTGGCATGGTCCACCAAAACCAGGATGAACCTGTTGCCTAGGGCAGTTTTGGGGTCCAATGGACCAACAACGTCGATGCCCACCCTTTCAAAGGGGGTGCCAACGACAGGAAGTGGAATCAGGGGGGTCTTAACCATTTTTCCTGTTTTACCACTGGCCTGGCAGGTAGGACAAGATATACAGAACGTATTTGAGTTTGTCCTTATTCTGGGCCAATAAAAGTGGGTGACAAGCCTGGCAAAGGTCTTGTCTTGCCCCAAATGTCCTGCCAGGGGAATGTCGTGAGCCAGACCCAGTAGGAAGGTTCGGTAACACTGGGGGACCACCAGCGCACGCGCTGCCCCAATGGCTGGAACCTTAGGCTCACTGTAGAGGAGATAATTCTCCCAATACATGTGGTGATCGCCAGAAGCTTCACCTGCTGCCTGGGTTGAGGCTTGCTTCCTCAGACCCTCTAGAGTGGGACATTCTTTCTGCGCCTTGCAGAATTCCTCCCTGGTGGGTCCACCCTCAACTTGCCAGCCAGCAAGCTCAGGTAGATCACCTAGGGTGGCAATGTCTTCCCCAGTTGGTTCGGGAGCCTCCTCCTCAGAAGCCCCGCCAACCACTGCAGGAACTTCTGGGACCGGTTTCCTGCGCCCCTTGCCCCTCCTCTTGGCAGTTCTCTGGGCCATTGTTCCAGGCTCCAGACGCCCTTGACTTTCCTCTCGGTCAGCCATGGACCGTGTGGTCATGCAGACCCACTCAGGTAACCCTAACATCTCCAGGTGAGATCTGAGCTCTACTTCTTTCCAAGCAGTATGTTCCAGATCATTGCCTAACAGACAATCTACAGGCATGGCAGGACTCACAGCTACTTTCAGAGTACCAGAGACCCCCCCCCACTTAAAGGAAACCGGAGCCACCGGTAGGTGACTCTCACGATTGTCAGCGACTATGACCTGGTGGAATGTATTAGGGACTATCTGCTCTGTTGACACCAGCTGACTCTTGATAGTAGTCATACTAGCTCCAGTGTCACACAGAGCCTTCACCTTTTGCCCATCAATGGTGACCCACTGCCTGTACTTGGAAGTATTTTGGGGCATGTGGGCTTTGGGCACCATTTCTCCTTCTCCCAGGGACACTAGGGAAATCTCTACCTGCTCCCCAAAGCTATCTGGGTCCATCTCCCCCCGAGCGCTACACTAGTCAACCCAGGTGACTGTCCAGTAGTGGACGATGCCCTCTTGGAGCACTGGGGGTCGCCTTTATAGTGACCATATTGGTAGCACTCTAAGCATTTGGGGTTGGATCTCCCTGATTTATCATAAGTCCCTGGCTTTTTCCCAAATCTGGAAAAGGAATGGTTGCCACCCCCTCCCTGAGAATTCTTTTGGGGGCCTTTGGAGAGTTCCTTATCTGTAAGTTTATCTCCCCCCTCTTTCTTCTATTGGGAACCCTGAGCACCTTTGTGGGTGTCCCTCCCAGGTACCTTTTTGGACACTCTGGTGCTAACCCAGAGGTCCGCCTCCTCAGCAAGCTTCCTGGGATCAGTCAGCTTACTATCTACCAAGTGCTGGCGCAACTCTGTATAAGTAATATTGAGCATATGCTCTCTCAGAATCAAGTCATATAACCCTTTATAATTATCTACTTTGTTGCCCCACACCCATCCATTCAATGCCTTACTGGAAAAGTCAAAGAAATCTACCCATGTTTGTGTGGTTTGTTTGGTGCTGTCACTGAACCTCTGACGGTATCCCTCAGGGGTCAGCCCAAACTTGGCAAGTAAAGTGGCTTTCTGAAGTGGGTATGTGTTTTGATCAGGTTGATCCAATGTGAGAAGTGTGTCCCTCCCCAATGGCGGCACATAACCCCACATAGCTACCCCCCATTGCCCTTCAGGAACCTCATGAGCCCTTAGTGCAACTTCATAAGCAGCTAACCATTTATCTATGTCATCTCCCACCACAAAACTGGGCACCACATTTTTGGGTATACGAACCTTCTTTTCTCCAGCAGGTCCTGTCTGTATGCTGCCACCATTATTGCTGGATTCAGACTGTCTCGCCTTGATCTCCAGCTCCTTGAGACTCAGTTCATGAGCCAACAATAGTTTCTTTTCAGCCAAAGCTCTTTCAGCTTCCACCTGTTTGGCTGCTCTTTCAGCCTCAGCTTGTTTGGCTTCTCTCTCAGCCTCAGCTTGTTTGGCTTCTCTCTCTGCCCTCTTGTCTTCCTGTTGGGCCTCAATTTTCATTTTTGCCATTTGCAATTGGAACTCCCTTTCTTCTCTCCTTTCCTCTGCGGTCAGGCTTTGCACAGAGACACTGCTTCCTGGTTTGGAAGGGGGCACAATTGCAGTGGTAACATCATCCACTGATAGCAACAAATCCTCTGAGGGGCCATTTTCTGGCTCCTCTTCCTCATCATCCTCCTCTAAACGGGCTTCTGCCCAGGCCCTCAGCGCCACTTGAAAGTCCTCCTTTTTGGAGGCCCCTTGGGTGGGTACTCTCATCACCCTGCAGAACCCTCTTAGCTGTTTGACCGTATATGTATCCAACAGGGCTAGGTCAAAGTCTCCTACTTGAGAACCAGTCAGAGACATGTTGAGTGAGGATTTAGTTTTTGAAAATTGTCAGGAAAACAAATTTGCAAAACAAGAGATAAAAATCAAGTTGACCTTCAACTAAGGGTAGGTAGTGAAATACTTAGCTACTGTATGTCACTGCACAAATACAAGTCCTATCCTCACCGCTGATCACCAATGTTAGAAATAGGGTTCTTGGTTGGCAGTCAGGTTACCCTCTGTCCAAGCAAGAACCCTCACTCTAGTCAGGGTAAGTCACACACAATCCAAAATTATCCTGTGCCCACCCTCTGGTAGCTTGGCACAAGCAGTCAGGCTTAACTTAGAAGGCAATGTGTAAAGTATTTGTGCAATAAATCATACAATAACACAATATAGCACCACAAAAATACACCACACAGTGTTTAGAAAAATATATAATATTTATCAGGATAATTGTAGGTCAAAACGAATAAAGATGCAATGTGAAATTGTAGAGATATCACTAAAAAGTGATATAAAGTGTCTTAAGTCTTTAAAAAGCAAACAAAGTCTCTTTCAAGCACAAAGTACCTGGTTTCAAAGTGGAAAATCTCTGCAAAGGGCTGCAGAAGAAGAGATACGTGGAAAAATGGTGTGTGCGTCGATTTCTCCCCTGCACACACGGACTTGCATCGTTATTTTTCACGCGGGGAAGTCGTGCATTATTTTCCGGCGCGCGGACAGTCTCTTTCTGTGGGTCGTGGAATTACCAGATGTCCCGGGGTCTGTGCGTGGATTTTTCGGCTTGTTTTCCAGCTGCGCGTCGTTCCGGGAGGCTGTGCGTGGAATTCTCGGTCTCATGGCAGGCGTCGTGTAGATTTCCCCTCTGGAAGTCGGGCGGCGTTGTCCTTGCGAGGCCGTGCGTCGAAGTTCCGGTCGCCCCGAAGGTGTCGCGTCGATCAGCGTCAGTGGGCGGCGATTTTCTCGCCGCGGAGCAAGCTGTGCGTCAAAATTTCCGGCACACGAAGAGTCCAAATGAAAAAGAGAAGTCTTTTTGATCCTGAGACTTCAGGGAACAGGAGGCAAGCTCTATCCAAGCCCTTGGAGAGCACTTTTACAGCCAGACAAGAGTTCAGCAAGGCAGCAGGGTAACAGCAAGGCAGCAGTCCTTTGTAGAAAGCAGTCAGGTGAATCCTTTAGGCAGCCAGGCAGTTCTTCTTGGCAGGATGCAGGTTCTGGTTCAGGTTTCTTCTCCAGCAAGTGTCTGATGAGGTAGGGCAGAGGCCCTATTTTATACCCAAATGTGCCTTTGAAGCGGGGGAGACTTCAAAGAGTGGCTAAGAAGTGCCCCAGGTCCCCTTTCAGTTCAATCCTGTCTGCCAGGGTCCCAGTAGGGGGTGTGGCAGTCCTTTGTGTGAGAGCAGGCCCTCCACACTCCCAGCCCAGGAAGACCCATTCAAAATGCAGATGTATGCAAGTGAGGCTGAGTACCCTGTGTTTAGGGTGTGTCTGAGTGAATGCACAAGGAGCTGTCAACCAAGCACAGCCAGACGTGGATTTTAAGGCACAGAAAGATTTAAGGGCAAAGAAATGCTCACTTTCTAAAAGTGGCATTTCTAGAATAGTAATATTAAATCCAACTTCACCAGTCAGCAGGATTTGGTATTACCATTCTGGCCATACTAAATATGACCTTCCTACTCCTTTCAGATCAGCAGCTACCACTTCAATACTGTATGAGGGCAGCCCCAATGTTAGCCCATGAAGGGAGTAGGCCTCACAGTAGTGCAAAACAAATTTAGGAGTTTTACACTACCAGGTCATGTAACTACACAGGTACATGTCCTGCCTTTCACCCACACAACACCCTGCTCTAGGGGTTACCTAGGGCACACATTAGAGGTGACTTATATGTGGAGAAAGGGGAGGTTTAGGCTTGGCAAGTACTTTTAAATGCCAAGTCGAGGTGACAGTGAAACTGCACACACAGGCCTTGCAATGGCAGGCCTGAGACAAGGTAAAGGGGCTACTTAAGTGGGTGGCACAACCAGTGCTGCAGGCCCACTAGTAGCATTTAATCTACAGGCCCTAGGCACAAATAGTGCACATTACTAGGGACATATAAGTAGATTAAATAGTCCAATCAGGTATGATCCAAGGTTACCATGTTTAAAGGGAGAGAGCATATGCACTTTAGCACTGGTTAGCAGTGATAAAGTGCGCAGAGTCTAAAACCCAGCAAACACAGTGTCCAAAAAGTGGAGGGAGGCAGGCAAAAAGTTAGGGGTGACCACCCTAAGGCTGTCAGGTCTAACAGCCCCATTACCAAAGTTAGGCTTCTAATGGAAACGAAGTCTGAAAGAAAACTCTTGTTATGAAAATGAATCAGCACTCCCTGCACTGTCACAAAATATAAGACTAACAGGCGTCACTTAGGCTAATGCAAGTGATTTACAACAATACATTTCAATTATTATGTTTTAATAAACACAATTTTAATATGCAGGCTTATGAAATCAGCATTAAGAATGCCTCAATAATATGCGTGTTACTTTCACTTTAAATAAAAAGACTCTAGTAATGTATTTCAATTGATATAACGTAGAATTGCATTTCTCTATTACGGCACACATATTTAAATCATTAATCATTAGAAATTCAATATTGTTCCAATACATTCTGTTAGGCTCAGGTCTAAAATAGATCATAAAATAATTCAATCTTGCAGACATTTGATTTATGAGTGATACCACCAGGGTTTCTAACACTAGTCTAAACAACTGCACAGTTAAAATGACTTCTCATGGCATCTTCCTACATTCAAACTATTAGTACCTTGGTTAACATAATACACATACTGTCATATATAGATGACTTCTGTGACATGAGGGACTGCACTAAAATTTTAACTACATCAGCAAGTAGGATATCACTGAGGCACAGTTCCCTCCCAGAAGTATAACATGGATGGTTTTTGAGAAATTGGAGGGATATTTGGTTTTGGCATTGGTGCCAAGCATTAGCAGACATGACATATTTTAGATTTATCAACTGTGTTACCTTTTCAACTGTGTAGGCATTTCCTTGAATATTCAGAGAGTGTGTGATGGAGAGCTCTGCATTTTCAACCTCACTGTAAAGAAGGTGGCAATTGCTTCTCAGCTTTCTTTTGAAGTGTTAGAGATCCCCTCTGATAGAGGCGAAGTAGATGATTTCACAACTTCAAACAGTTTTTTGGACAATTTTAAACTTTGTCTCTCTGTGTTATGATATAAAAGTTTTGACTTTAAAATTAGAACTGAATGAATCAAAACCAAAAAAGATAAAGTTTGACAGGTTCTCAGAAAATGGATTTTGTTGCTGAGTACACTGTGTGGCTCTTAGTTTTAATCTCTGTTAATTTCTATAGAGTACTTTTAAGCTGATCTTTCTTTTGCTGTTTTTGATATGTTGAGGCTAATATTCCCACAAGACCTGTCAAGGTCTCAGTGTACTGAGGTGTTGGTCAACTGCTTTAAGGCTCTTGAGTAATGAGTTGCCAGACGTAGGATCTTTCTGAGGCAAGCAAAATAGTATCAATGTGCCTTTAGGGATCTGAACCATTACTTTAGTTTTGAGAGTTATCATGTGCTTAAACCCTCATGGAATGTGTTAAGAACAGGATGCATCCTTAAACAACCCTTCTTGCACAATCAGGCAGTGCAAGTGGAGTCTTTTATGTGGATGGGGGATGAAGTTATTACTGGGCAAGAATGTTGACAAAACTGAATTCCTTCCTGAATCTTTTAGGTGTTCAGATTATGCAAGTCCCCAGGAAAATATTGTTACCAGAGATAATCAATTTTCAGTAAGGAACTCAATCAGTTGCTCTAAGATTATTGTAGTCCTCAGGTAGATGTTAAGTGGTGTGCCATGTGGTACAAGCAGGGTCTACCATTTTTAATGACAAACATTAAATGTAGAGATTTGGTCATTTTACACTGCAAATCTTTGTTATACATACTAAATACAGGCAAATAATGAACTATTTTTGAGGGGCAAGAATATCAAACACTAGTTGAGAGGATTCGTTCAGCCAGGTTTCAGTCAAGAACATTTGGTCAGGTCTGGTCAACATTATTAAGTGTGCAGTTTTCAGGCTATGATTCACTGTCGACCTGCAGATGTGTAGCAGGAAGTAGAGGAAGAACTGCATAATGCTACTAATGAAGAATGCTATTTTATTTGTTTGCAATTAGGTTGTGGTGTGCACCTTTACTTCCATGTTTACAGGACCCCACTCTCCTCTTGTCACAGATGGGCTAATGTCCAATGTTTCAGGTCAGCACCAAATGTCCAAGGCTGTAAAGCTCCCTGGTACGTAACTCCCAAACCTCTATGGAAAGATGCAGCACTTCATCAGTCAATCCAAGTTGGGGGATTTCTGTGCCTTCGGAAAGGCTGACACCACAGCAGCTCCTCTAAAGGCACTGAAAGATGGTGAGAAGCAGTCATGTTTCAGGTAACCACTCATTAAAAGTTTTTGTTTTTCAAAACCAAACCTGCCAAAGTGGAAGGTTTTTTTTTGGAAAATAATAAAATAGTGACCTTGAGACTCTGGGACTTTCTTTTTTTTTCTGTTTGGGACAGCCAATGTTTCTCTGACCTGGTGGTCTTCAACTGAAAAAATAAAAAGCTCAAACCATCCCCTAAATAGGTTGGGCAGCTACACTGATGGCCCCAACTTTATTAGGCTGAGGGTGCAGGTTTTCTGGTAGCGGAGTCATCAGGGGCACCGTTGTCAGAAACATGGAGGTGCACCGAATTCGCAATAAAGCAGGCAAACTATCACTTTAATGGGCAGTGTATTCTGCCACATTTGTGGTGGAATACCATGTCCTCTAAATTCTGAATCAGGTGCAATCTCTTCTATTTTACCTAAACAGTAAAGTATATTAGTTATTGAAACTTTATTATTATGTACTGGTGAGGACCTGTTTTACTGATCCTTAAAGGAACTTTAACCTGCACTTTCATACAAATTGAATGTTGGCAAGCAAGCCCAAGTTTCTTCTAGATATCCCTATCTCCTATGATATTTGTGTCATTAAGAATAACAACTGCTGATGGCGCTCCTGTCCACGCTATTCATGAGATGAGAGGATAGAGACTAGTGGGTGGGTGATGGCAGGTCTAAGAGACAGGAGCTTGGCAAGCAGTGAAGGAGAACTCAGTAGGTTGATATTAGAAATGGGGTCTTTGGTTGACAGTCAGGTTACCCCCTGTTCAAGCAAGAACCCTCACTCTAGTCAGGGTAAAAGGGAATCACCCTCAGCTAACCCCTGCTTACCCCCTTGGTAGCTTGACAGAGCACTAGGCTTAACTTCAGAGTGCTAAGTGTAAAGTATTTGTAACAACACACACAGTAACTTAATGAAAACACTATAAAATTACACAACACAGATTTAGAAAAATAGGAAATATTTAACTAAACAAAACAAGACCAAAACAACATAAATCCACAATACACAAGTCAAGTTATCAATTAAAAAGCAAAAAGAGTCTTTATGCAGTTTCAAACACATACTAACACTGTTAGCGTGAAAATGTACCTTGGGTGCGTCAAAAAGGGCTTGCGATGGGTCGATTCCACTCACTAGCGGGATCTTGCATCCTTTCTCCTTTCGTTGGGTCGGGCGCGTCGTTTCTTCTCTCCGTAGGAGAGCGATGCGTTGATCCGGTCAGCACTCTCGGGTCCGAGCAGGCCTTGCGTTGTTTTTACACGCCCAGAGGTACTTGTGGGGAAATCCAGCAGCACGATGATCCAAAATCCATGCAGCGTGGGTTGCGATCTCCCAGCCTCTGTCAGCGATGCTGTGTGTCGTTTCTCCAGCTCTGTGCGTTGATTCTTCGGTTGCATTTCCGGCAAGCGTCGATTTTCAGCCATGGAGCAGGTGGGCATTATTTCTTCAGCCGCAGATCAGAGTTGCGTCGATCTTTTTCCCGCACGGCGCTCTCTGCGTGGATTTCCTCCTCTTAGGCTTCCAGCTTCTCCTTTCAGGGTCCCAGGAACTGGATGGGCACCACAGGACAGAGTAGGAGTCTCTCCAGAGACTCCAGGTGCTGGCAGAGAGAAGTCTTTGCTGTCCCTGAGACTTCAAACAACAGGAGGCAAGGTCTAAATCAAGCCCTTGGAGATTTCTTCTCAAGATGGAAGGCACACAAAGACTAGTCTTTTCTTCTTACTCTGGCAGAAGCAGCAGCTGGAGGATAACTCCACAAAGCACAGTCACAAGCAGGGCAGCTCTTGTTCCTCAGCTCTTTAGCTCTTCTCCAGGCAGAGGTTCCTCTTGTTTCCAGAAGTGTTTTAAAGTCTGTGCTTTTGGGTGCCTTTCTTATACCCAATTTCACCTTTGAAGTAGGCCTACTTCAAAGTAAAGTCTCTTTTGAATGTGAAATCTTGCCCAACCCAGGCCAGGCCCCAGACACTCACCAGGGGGTTGGAGACTGCATTGTGTGAGGGCAGGCACAGCCCTTTCAGGTGTGAGTGACCACTGCTCCCCTCCCTCCTAGCACAGATGGTTCATCAGAAAATGCAGACTACACCCCAGCTCTCTTTGTGTCACTGTCTAGTGTCAGATGCAACCAGCCCAACTGTCAAACTGACCCAGACAGGGAATCCACAAACAGGCAGAGTCACAGAAATGGTTTAAGCAAGAAAATGTTCACTTTCTAAAAGTGGCATTTCCAAACATACAATCTTAAAATAAACTTTACTAAAAGATGTATTTTTTAATTGTGAGCTCAGAGACCCCAAACTCCACATATCCATCTGCTCCCCAAGGGAATCTAGACTTTAATCATATTTAAAGGTAGCCCCCATGTTAACCTATGAGAGGGACAGGGCTTGCAACAGTGAAAAACGAATTTAGAAATATTTCACTGTCAGGACATATAAAACACATTAGTATATGTCCTACCTTAACCATACACTGCACCCTGCCCTTGGGGCTACCTAGTGCCTACCTTAGGGGTGTCTTATATGTAAGAAAATGGACGGTTTAGGCCTGGCAAGTGGGTACACTTGCCAAGTCGAATGTACAGTTAAAACTGCACACAGACACTGCAGTGGCAGGTCTGAGACATGTTTACAGAGCTACTTATGTGGGTGGCACAACCAGTGCTGCAGGCCACTAGTAACATTTGATTCACAGGCCCTGGGCACCTCTAGTGCACTGTACAAGGGACTTACTAGTAAATCAAATATGCCAATCATGGATAAGCCAATTACATACACATTTTGTAAATGAGCACTTGCACTTTAGTACTGTTTAGCAGTGTTAAAGTGCCCAGAGTAACAAAAACAGCAAAATCAGAGTCCAGCACACATCAACAACCTGGGAAACAGAGGCAAAAAGTTAAGGAAGACCATGCCAAGGATGAAAAGTCCAAAACATGTCCCCTCCAACTAAAAGGGGAGCAAGAACCCAACCTCATGGAAGTTGTCATCACTAAGGCGGAAGAACCTGGACAGACCATCAGCATTGGCGTACTCCGTACCAGGATGGTGTTCCACCGTAAAGTCCATCCCCTGTAGGGAAATGGACAACCTCAATAGTTTTTGGTTCTCACCCCTCATCTGCATTAACCATCTGAGGGGCCTGTGGTCGGTCTGAACTCGGAAGTGAGTCCCAAACAAGTAGGGTCTTAGCTTCTTCAGTGCCCAGACCACAGCAAACGCTTCATGTTCTATGGCACTCCACCTACGTTCCCTGGGTTGTAACCTCCTGCTAATGAAGGCCACGGGTTGATCCAGGCCCTCTTCATTAAGCTGCGAGAGTACTGCTCCAATACCATGCTCTGAGGCGTCTGTTTGCACAACAAACTCCTTGGAGTAGTCAGGTGCACATGGCAGCCTTTAGGGCATCAAAAGTGTTCTGGCAAGCCTCTGTCCAGATCACTTTCCTGGGTTGCTTCTTAGAAGTCAACTCAGTTAAGGGGGTAACAGTGGTACCATATCCCTTAACAAACCTTCTGTAATATCCTGTGAGACCTAAATAGGCTCTCACTTCAGTCTGGGTCTTTTGAGACTCCCAAGCCAGAATTGTGTCAATCCTAGGCTGTAGGGGTGCCAACTGGCCACTCCCCAGCTGGTGTCCTAAGTACACCACAGAACCCTGCCCTATTTGGCACTTGCTCGTCTTAATAGTGAGGCCTGCTTTCTGCTCGGCCTCTAACACTCTCCAGAGGTGTTGCAGGTGTTCCTCCCATGTGGAACTAAACACAGCAATGTCATCCAGGTAGGCGGCACTGAACTCATCCAGTCCTGCCAACACCTGTTTGACCAACCTCTGAAAGGTGGCAGGGGCATTCTTCATCCCAAATGGCATCGCTTTAAATTGAAAGTGTCCATCTAGGGTAGAGAATGCTGACCTCTCCTTGGCCCCGTCAGTTAAGGCAATCTGCCAGTACCCAGATGTTAAATCAAACGTACTGAGGTACTTGGCAGCTCCCAAACGGTCAATGAGCTCATCTGCTCTGGGGATGGGGTATGCGTCAGTCTTGCTGACCGCATTGAGTCCCCGAGTTCTGGAGTGGCACCAGGTGCAGCAGCCTTTGGGACCCATACCACTGGGCTGGCCCAAGGACTGCTGGAGTACTTGATAACCCCTAGGGTAAGCATTTTGGATACCTGATCCTTAATGCATGCCCTGACCCTGTCAGTCACCCTGTAAGCCTTCTGTTTAGTAGGTGTACTGACGCCAGTGTCCACATCATGTGTGCACAAGTGTGTGACTCCTGGGATCAGTAAAAACATTCCCTTCACTGACCCATCTTTTTCTCCTGCAGACAGGAGGTAAGGAAGAGGCTCGCTCTCCTCCTCTACCCCATCATCTGTTGCAAGGAGCATTGACAGCTCAGTCCGCTTAATGTGTGGCTTGAGGCGGTTGACATGCAGGACCCTTAAAGGGTTCCTTGGAGACTGCAAGTCCACCAGGTAGGTGACTTCGCTCTTGGGCTCAACCACCTGAAATGGCCCAGTCCACTTATCCTGGAGCGCCCTAGGCTCCACTGGCACCATCACCCACACTTTCTGACCAGGTTGAAACTCGACCAGAGTGGCATTCCGGTCGTACCATCGTTTCATATCCTCCACTTGCTTCCAGGATCTCCTGAGCGAGACTCCTGAAGAGGGCAGTCTGGTTTCTTAAAGCCAGCATGTAGCTAAATGCATCCTAGGGTCGTTTACTAGGAGCTTTCTCCAAAGCTTCCTTCATGAGACTCAAAGGTCCCCTCACAGGGTGGCCATAAATGACCTCAAAGGGGCTAAAGCCAAGTTCCTTTTGAGGTACCTCCCTGTAAGAGGACAGAAAGCATGGCAAGAGGACGTCCCACTTCCGCCTCAAGGCCTCTGGCAGGCCCTGGATCATGCCTTTCAAGGTGCGGTTGAATCTCTCAAACAGACCATTACCTTGGGGGTAGCAAGGGGTGGTGATATTGTAGGTTACCCCACACACCTTACACAAAGTCTTCATATACGGAGGTGACATTGGTACAGATACTACTTCCTTGGGGAACCCCATGCGGGTAAAAACTCCCATCAAGACACGGCCCACCACAGGGGCAGTTACGGTCCTTGGAGGAATGGCTTCTGGCTACCGGGTGGCATGGTCCACCAAGACCAGGATGAACCTGCTGCCCATGGCTGTCTTGGGATCCAAAGGCCCTACAATGTCAATACCAACCCTTTCAAAGGGGGTACTAACTACTGGAAAAGGTTGGAGGGGCGCCTTACATTTCCCCCCACTCTTGCCACTTGCATGACAAGTTTGGCAAGACCTACAGTAGGTTTCAGAGTGCTTTCGCATTTGGGGCCAATAAAAGTGGGTGACAAGCCTGTCAAAGGTCTTGCCCTGCCCCAAATGTCCAGCTAAAGGCACATCATGAGCCAGACCCAGTAGGAAGCCCATAAAGCACTGGGGTACTACCAGCACACAGGCTGACCCAGTCTCGGGAACCTTAGGCTCGCTATACAGGAGGCCGTCCTCCCAGTAGATTAGGTGTGATCCTGGCTCCTCACCAGCCACCTGGGCTGCAGCCTGCTGTCGCAGACCCTCTAAAGTAGAGCATACCTTCTGTGCCTCACAGAATGCCTCTCTGATGGGCCCTCCTTCCTGCTGCAACTGTGACAGCTCAGGGACCTCCCCCAGTTCAGCCACCTGTTCCCCTGTAGGCTCTGGGGTGTCACCCTCAGGCTCCACCTCCCCCTGGACAGTGGGAACTTCGGGAGCTGGTCTCCCACACCCTCTGCCCTTCCTGTTCTTGGCGGCCCCCTGGGCCACTGTTTCAGACTCCAGTGGATACGCATACCCGCCAAGGCAGACCCAACATCTCCAAGTGAGACCTGTGTCCCACATCCTTCCAAGGGGAATCCTCCAGGTCATTGCCTATCAAACAATCAACAGGCATGGCTTGACTCACAGCTATCTTCACGGAACCTGTGACCCCCGCCCCCATTCAAAGGGAACCTGTGCCACTCTGCACAGGCGCTCTGAGTTGTCCACTGCAAGTACTTGGTGAAGTACCCGGGGATCAATCTGCTCTTCAGACACCAGCTGACTCCTCACTGTAGTCATACTGCCTCCTGTGTCTCTCAGAGCCTCCACCCTCTGTCCATTGATGGTCACCCACTGCCTGAACTTCTTAATGTTTTCAGGCACTAGGGTTCTCTGGACCATCTCACTGTCCCCTAGTGAGATAAGGGTAATCTCAACTGGTTCCCACCCACCTGAAACCAACTCCTCCCCAAGTGCTACACTGGCCAAACTCTGGGACGGCACACTAGTTGGTTCCAGTGTACTTCTGGGGCATTTGGGGTCCCCCCTCACATGACCCACCTGGTCACATGCATAGCACTTACATGGGGGACCACCTGCCACTGGCTTCCCTTTGGAGAACCATGGCTTCTTCTCACTGGGGGGTTGGGAATCCTTACCCTGGGAATCAGTTTGGGGGCCTTTAGAGAACTCCCACTGTTTACCCTTACCCCTCCCTTTCTTCTGAGAGGGACCATGCCCACCCTTGGCATGGTCTCCCCCACACCTCTTTTGGACCCTGGTGCTCTCCCAGTGGTCTGCTTCCTGCGCAAGCTTCTTGGGGTCAGTCAGCTTGCTGTCAATCAGGTGCTGGTGCAGCTCTGGAAAACATAAACTGTACAAGTGCTCCCAAACAATCAGATTGTAAAGCCCCTCATACGTAGTTATCTTACTGCCCTTCACCCAACCATCCAGTGACCTGCAATACGATTCAACACATTCCAACCATGTTTGGGATTCCTTCTTCTTGTAGGACCTAAACATCCTTATTCTGCTCAGGGGTAAGACCATACCTTGTAAGCAAGGCATCCTTCATGTTAGAGTAGGTGAGATTCTGAGCATCCCCTAAGGCTGTCAGTGTATCCCTCCCCTCTACCTCAAAGTGCTTCCACAGACCCACCCCCAATGAGCTTCAGGGACCAGATTCATGTGGAGAGCAGACTTATACCCCTTGAACCACAAGTATATGTCAAATTCTCTCTTGTAATCCTTCACAAGATCTTTAGGAATGTGCACCCTCCTTTCAGGCTGCACTGTGATGTGGCTGCCACCATCCCTACTAGACTGGCTCCTCTGATCCAGCTCTCTCAAGCTACACTCATGAGCCAACAAAATCTTCTCTCCTAGGGCCATCCTCATTTTCTCCAACTCCCTCTGGTGCTCCCTCTCTGCCTGTCTGTCCTGCAATTCTTCAGGGGTCAGACCATTAGATGAGACACAGCTACCTGCCCTGGAGACCCTCTCCCTGGACATAACAGGCCCACCCACAATACCATTGTGTATGAACTGCACTTCCTCCTCCTCATCTTCCTCATCCTCCGTGTGCCCTCCAGTGCTCTTGGCTGTAACACAGGCCCTCAGCGCCTTTTGGAGCTCCTCCTTCTTGGATGAGCTCTTAATGGAACAGTCAAAGCTTTTACAGAACTCTTTTAACTGAGCCTTGGTATAGCTATCCAATTTCTCCAGGTCAAAAGTAGCTCCAACTGATGCATCTCCAAATTGGGACATGATGAAAAGTCAACAAAAGTGCAAAGTTCCAAAAAGCAGAAAAGTTCCCAAATGAAGTTCAGAAGCCAATCAAAGATTACCACAAAAATGGATGTAGGGAAAAATCCAAACAAAATATTAAAATCAAAGATCACCAAACAAGTAGTATGTGGTCACGTTGTGGTCTGCACTCAAGACAGTAGTGTACACTTAATTACAGTATGTCAAGTACAAATACAAGTCCAAATCCCAACCGCTGATCACCAATGTTAGAAATGGGATCTTTGGTTGACAGTCAGGTTACCCCCTGTTCAAGCAAGGACCCTCACTCTAGTCAGGGTAAAAGAGAATCATCCTCAGCTAACCCCTGCTTACCCCCTGGTAGCTTGGCAGAGCAGTAGGCTTAACTTCAGAGTGCTAGGTGTAAAGTATTTCTACCAACACACACAGTAACTTAATGAAAACACTACAAAATTACACACCACAGGTTTAGAAAAATAGGAAATATTTATCTAAACAAAACAAGACCCAAACGACAGAAATCCACAATACACAAGTCAAGTTATCAATTAAAAAGCAAAAAGAGTCTTTATGTAGTTTAAAACACACACTAACACTGTTAGCGTGAAAATGTACCTTGGGTGTGTCAAAAATAACCTGGCACGGGCGAGTGTGCAGCAAAAAGGGCTTGCGATGCGTCGATTCAACTCACTAGTGGGACCTTGCATCATTTCTCCTTTTATTGGGTTGGGCACGTCGTTTCTTCTCTCCGCAGGAGAGCTTGGCGTCAATCCGGTCAGCACTCTAGGGTCCGGGCAGGCCTTGCGTTGTTTTTACACACCACACGGTACTTGCGTCAGAAATCCAGCCGCACGATGATCTGAAAACCACGCAGCGCGGGTTGCGATCTCCCAGCCTCCATCAGTGATGCTGCGTGTCATTTCTCCAGCTCCATGCATCGATTCTTCTGTAGCGTTTCCGGCGAGCATCGATTTTCAGCTGTGGAGATGGCAGCACGTTGTTTCTTCAGCCTCAGATTGGAGTTGTGTCAATCTTTTCCCCGCACGGCGCTCTGTGCATAGATTTCCTCCTCTTAGGCTGCCAGCTTCTCCTTTCAGGGTCCCAGGAACTGGATGGGCACCACAGGGCAGAGCAGGAGTCTCTCCAGAGACTCCAGGTGCTGGCAGAGAGCAGTCTTTGCTGTCCCTGAGACTTCAAACAACAGGAAGCAAGCTCTAAATCAAGCCCTTGGGGATTTCTTTTCAAGATGGAAGGCAACAAAGTCCAGTCTTTGCCCTCTTACTTTGGCAGAAGCAGCAACTGCAGGATAGCTCCACAAAGCACAGTCACAGGCAGGGCAGCTCTTGTTCCTCAGCTCTTCAGCTCTTCTCCAGGCAGAGGTTCTTCTTGTTTCCGGAAGTGTTCTAAAGTCTGTGGCTTTGGGTGCCCTTCTTATACCCAATGTACTTATCACAGTGAAGTCTCTTTTGAATGTGAAATCCTGCCTTGCCCAGGCCAGCCCCCAGACACTCACCAGGGGGTTGGAGACTGCATTGTGTGAGGACAGGCACAGCCCTTTCAGGTGTATGTGACCACTCCTCCCACCCTCCTAGCACAGATGTCTCACCAGGAAATGCAGATTACACCCCAGCTCCCTTTGTGTCACTGTCTAGTGTCAGGTGCAACCAGCCCCACTGTCAAACTGACCTAGACAGGGAATCCACAAACAGGCAGAGTCACAGAAATGATACAAGCAAGAAAATGCTCACTTTTTAAAAGTGGCATTTTCAAACACACAATCTTAAAATCAACTTTACTAAAAGATGTATTTTTAAATTGTGAGCTCAGAGACCCCAAACTCCACATATCAATCCGCTCCCAAAGGGAATCTACACTTTAATCACATTTAAAGGTAGCCCCCATGTTAACCTATGAGAGAGACAGGCCTTGCAACAGTAAAAAACGAATTTAGCAATATTTCACTGTCAGGACATATAAAACACATTACTATGGGGGTGATTCTGACTCTGACGGGCGGCGGAGGCCGCCCGCCAGAGTTCCCCCCTCCAAAATACCGCTCTGCGGTCGAAAGACCGCTGAGGGTATTTTGGGTTTTGCACTGGGCTGGCGGGCGACCGCCAAAAGGCCGCCCGCCAGCCCAGTGCAAAACACCCTTCCCACGAGGATGCCGGCTCAGAATTGAGCCGGCGGAGTGGGAAGGTGCGACGGGTGCAGTGGCACCCGTCACGAATTTCACTGTCTGCAATGCAGACAGTGAAATTCTTTGTGGGGCCCTCTTATGGGGGCCCCTGCAGTGCCCATGCCATTGGCATGGGCACTGCAGGGGCCCCACGACACCCCATACCGCCATCCTGAACAGGATGGCGGTATGGGGTGTCAGAATCCCCATGGCGCTGCCATGGCGGATTCTTTTGGGCAGCGGAAAACCGGCGGGAGACCGCCGGTTTTCCACTACTGACCGCGGCCAAACCGCCGCGGTCAGAATGCCCTGCGGGGCACCGCCAGCCTGTTGGCGGTGCTCCCGCCAACCCTGGCCCCGGCGGTCCATGACCGCCGGGGTCAGAATGACCCCCTATATGTCCTACCTTAACCATACACTGCACCCTGCCCTTGGGGCTACCTAGGGCCTACATAAGGGGTGTCTTACATGTAAGAAAAAGGAAAGTGTAGGCCTGGCAAGTGGGTACACTTGCCAAGTCGAATTTACAGGTAGTACTGCACACACAGACACTGCAGTGGCAGGTCTGAGACATGATTACAGAGCTATTTATCTGAGTGGCACAACCAGTGCTGCAGGCCCACTAATAGCATTATATTTACAGGCCCTGGGCACCTCTATTGCCCTGTACTAGGGACTTACTAGTAAATCAAATATGCCAATCATGGATAAACCAATTACATACACATTTTGTATAGCAGCACTTGCACCTTAGCACTGGTTAGCAGTGGTAAAGTGCCTAGAGTAACAAAAATAGTAAAATCAGAGTCCAGCACACATCAACAACCTGGAAAACAGAGGCAAAAAGTTAAGGGAGACCACGCCAAGGATGAAAAGTCTAACAGTTGACATACTTGGTAGTTTATTGAAAGTAGTAACTGTATAGATTTCCTTTAGTTTAAGTGCTTGAATTATGGTGTCAGAAAGACGCTGTGCAAAATGACAACATTCCAAGAAGAATGTATTCTGGCTGTTCAAAGTAAAATAAATATAATTGCAGTTTCACTTCAGACTTCCTTTAGATTCAATGATTATGATATGGTGATGAATAAGCACCATGAGTGCAAATGATAATCACAGAGGCAGATTTTTGTAATTGATAAATCATGTTGATTTCCCCATTTTGACACTTGACATAAATGGCTAGGTTTAACTTGGGGTCAGAGTTGTTCCTGAAAAAACATTTTTCAAATCACCTTGTGGCACTGAATATGTGAAAGTAAATTACACAAGTTGATATGTTTATTTAATTTGTTTAACTTTTTAAAAGGCTTTTTACACACACCATACGCCTTTAACAGCTATATTTGAGTATGATAGGGGATGGCGGGAACTCGTTCTTGACAGCTGCAGAAAATAAAGACGATGAACGCCCTCCCTAAACAAATGTGTAAGGGATAATTGACATTACTGCAATGGCCGTAGTGAGGCGTTAGTGCGTGGGGCGATCTGGGCAAGCGGGGGAGGAGAAGGAAAAAAAAAAACAAAAAAAAAAAAAATTGATAAATAAATAACTAAATAAATAAACAAATACATTTTTTTTAAAAATAAATAAAAAAGAACCAATATAAATCACGACGCCCTTCGCGTGTGCCCCTGCGCGCATCGCTGGAGTCTTGGGGTGCGCTGGGGGGTACTGGGGCTGGGAGTCCTCGCACCCTGCTGGTTCCCTCCTGCTGCGGCCCGATGCCCGTGCGCGGCGCTCTACGGCCAACAATGGGCCGGTCCCCTGCGGTCCTGGGGTGGCTTGGTTAAGTGCTGATGCGGCGAAACCGCAGGGATGCTCGCGCAATTGTAGTGTACGGTTCGTGTTGGGCGCCTCTTGCCCCCCCCCCGGCGGCTGGTTCCCCGACCTCCTGGGCCTCCCCCCTACCCTGCTGTTGGTCCCCTCCCCCCTCCCATCGGTGCGTGACTGCCGGAGCCGCCTCAGCTCCTATCTAACTCTCTCTTCTCTATGTTTCTTGTTTCTTGAACAATCTCGCACATGTCGAATATACCTCGTGTGTGATCGCGCAACTCGCAAGGCCCAACCCGGATATTGGTACAATCACACGGGACTTGCGATATGTCCATACGCAATAATTATATGTATAATGTTCGATGAAGCATAATGTAACTTCTTAAATTTCATTTAAATGTTGCCACTTGGCTGATAAAACAATAAAAACACATTTAAAAAAAAAAAAAAAAGATTGATGCTCTGCCCGGGCCCCGCCCCTCCGCCCCGGCTTGCGCCCGCGCGGGAACACTTGCGCTGGTGTGGGCAGGGGTGGGAGGCGCACCAGCTCTGGAACAGTAAATGTGGCCGCCAAGAGCGGTGTGGAGTGTATACCCCTTGTATCGTATTATAATCACCTACATTTTTCTTCTGTGTTTACTTGCTGTGTGATATAACAATAAAAATACATAAAAAAAAATAAAAAAAAATAAAAAATGATAGGGGATGGCGAGGCTGAACAGAAGATATCAAAGATCTCAATATATGGTGGCCAGTATTCTGGCTAGGGTGGCAAAGTAAATTGAGCTACAAAGCAGTGTTATATCGAACAGAAACCTTCAAAACGGTGTGGCTTTATCCGTGCATATTTCTTTCCTGTCAATTGTGAATATTTACCAAGATACAGTAGAACCTAGATTATGAAAAAGTAGAACTAGTTTCTGAAACACTGCTGAGCTTCTAGATTGCATTGCAAATGACTATTAGTTCGATAACTTAAAGCTGCCACTGGGCTATGAACTTGAAATAAATGAGAAATCATCAACTGGATCGATAACGTCTAATTAATTATGCCTGTAGAAAATGGAGCCACAGTATATTTGTTCTGCGTTTATGTTTTTTCCAGGTATTCTATTTAAGAAGGTTTTTAAATCAGAGCCAGGCATCTAATTCTGTGAGGAGTTTATAAACAGGGTAATTGTCGCAGGTCAATGGGTTACTCTCCATTAAAAAAATAAAAAAAAAGTTTCAAAGTGAAAGAAACATCTTTCACTTATTTTTTCTCGGTGAATCGCATCTTGATAAAAAAAGAACGCAGGTGTTAATCCTCAATAACACAGAGCAGGGAAAGGCAGTTTACTTCTCAGAGAAAGCGTAGTGAGTGTGCAATTTAATTTAAAGAGAAATCTATTTTAGATACACCACATTAACGTCATAACAAATGAGAGGGTAGAAACGTTGCTGCTGTAGACTGGAAAATGGGCTTGTAACTGCATGTTCTAAATGAATATAATTAATTCTTTATCAAGAAGAACATTTCGATCATACTGGAATATCCTCATCATCAGATACTAATGGACATAGTGATGAATTTGGATGTCAATGAATTCCTGGACGGAAATCCCGAGCCATTCTTAGATAGAAACAGAGAAAATTAAAGTAATGTGTGATCATTTAGGTGTGATTGATACGTTGAGGATGGAGAATTTTGATGCAAAAGAATTACATTTTGTCCCACAGGCAAGATTCTTTGTTTACAATTGATTGTGTGTTTGAATTTCCATTTACTGGTATGTTGAATAACGAAAGCGGTCAAAGTACCTATTGCGACAGCTGAGCAGGAGTGGCTCCTCCGTTAGGGCGGAGGAGCGTTTCCACCCCGCCAGCAGCGGCAGCTGCAAAAACTTTACCAGAAAACAATAATAAACTCGGTTTATTATTGTTTTCTGGTAAAGGGACTGGGTCACGGGGGTGACAAGCAGTGAAGGGGAGTGAACAGCACTCCCTCAAAACTGCGCACGTTAGTTTGTTTGGCCGTCTCAGGCCGGCCAAACAAACATGCACAGTAGGCTCTCTCCAGCCCAGCAGCACACTTGCCGGGATGCAGAGAGCCTCCACAGGCTCCCAGTCTTCCTGGGAGCTCCCTGGCTGGGTGCTCCCAGCCAATTCTGACACTGCTCTGAGCGGCGTCAGGATTGGCCGCAGGGCAGGCTGGGAGCCTGCGCCTGCTGCCTCCCTTGTAGGAGGGAAGCGGCAAGGCGGCTAGTAAAGGTAAGTGTTTTTTTTTTAAAGAATTAAAATAATGTTCATTTTCACCCCCCACCCCACTGCGCGACCCCACCCCTTCCGCGCTCCACGAGCTGCTAGTGCAGCTTAGCACTATTTCTCCCACTGTAGAGAAAATATTCTTGGATATATTTTGTGGTTAGTAAATGATCAGGTGAATTTCTCCTTGACTGACATGCTGATTTTAGAAAAATACTGATATTTCTGAAGTTGATTCTGTGTTTTTGGTGAAACACATTTCAGACTTTCATTATCAGAATAACCATTACGTGCATAGCACATTGGACCAAGAATTAATGTAAGAATGACTGACATCTTCGTGTTACAATGACAGGTATTCTAGAGTTGGGTTTTAATTAATTAATATTTAAATAGAATTAATAATATTGTAATTGGTCATAAACATTTCTAATTCAGTTATATGATAACATTCACAATTCTTTGGAAGGTAAATTTTGATCCAATAAAGCCACTCATAGTAGTGTTTAAGAAAATGTGTTGAAAGTGTGTGGGATTGAAAATACAATTATGTTTGGAATTTTGTCTTAATCAGTTTTTCAGAGGAAACTATATCAAATGTGATGTTGAAAGAGCATTTAGAAAATAATTTGAAGAGTTGTCCTTTTAGGTCTGGCTACAGACAGATGTAGCTGTCTGTAAAGAACTTAGGGCCATATTTATACTTTTTGACGCAAAACTGCGCTAACGCAGTTTAGCGCCAAAAAAATTAGCGCCGGCTAACGCCATTCTGAAGCGCCATGCGGGCGCCGTATTTATTGAATGGCGTTAGCCAGCGTTAGCCGACCGGCGCTGCCTGGTGTGCGTGAAAAAAAAACACGTACACCAGGCAGCGCCGGCGTAGGGCAAAATGGCGTTTGGGCGTCCAAAAATGGGGCAAGTCAGGCTGAGGCAAAAAAATTGTCTTAACCCGATTTGCGCCATTTTGTTTTGGCGCCCAGACGCCATTAACATGACAAAGACAGGAGTCATGCCCCCTTGCCCAATGGCCATGCCCAGGGGACTTCTGTCCCCTGGGCATGGTCATTGGGCATAGTGGCATGTAGGGGGGCACAAATCAGGCCCCCCTATGCCACAAAAAAAAAGAAAAAAATACTTACCACAACTTACCATTTCTTCCCTGGGATGGGTCCCTCCATCCTTGGGTGTCCTCCTGGGGTGGGCAAGGGTGCAGGGGGTGTCCCTGGGGGCTTGGGAGGGCACCTCTGGGCTCATTCTGAGCCCACAGGTCCCTTAACGCCTGCCCTGACCCAGGCGCTAAAATCCGGCGCAAATGCAGGTTTTTTAGTCCCGCCCACTCCCGGGCGTCATTTTTGCCCGGGAGTATAAATACGACGCATATGCATCGCAGTCATTTTTTAAGACGGGAATGCCTACCTTGCATATCATTAACGCAAGGAAGGTGTCCACGCAAAAAAATGACGCTAACTCCATGAACTTTGGCGCTAGACGCGTCTAACGCCAAAGTATAAATATGGAGTTAGTTTTGCGTCGAATTTGCGTCGAAAAAAACGACGCAAATTCGGCGCAAACGGAGTATAAATATGCCCCTTTGTGTTCGCAAAATATCTGATTCATAAATTTGGGCCTTTCCCAACTGTGAAAATGCCTTTTAGTACATAATAAACCAAAATTGTGATTTGAGAACACATTATAGAATCACAATTTGGGTTTACGACTAAATACTGAATCAGTATTTGGAAGGGGCATGCTTAGGGCATCCTTTCCAAAGCTCATTTGGGAATGGGATGTACTGATGTTTTGCAACCAATATAAAGTCGCAAATAATAAATACTTTACAGACTACACAAATGTAGAGGTAACCCATTGGCGCATGAGAATGGGTCCTTATATGACTCTTTACACTTTGTGAATATTGACAAAACACTTTTTAAGTGAAAGCAACGGCCCAAACTAACAAACATGTTCTTTAAACTTTTCATTTTTTTTATGCATCCTGTTTTCAAGGTTGCATTTGTAAAAAAAATATTGCTTTGTTTAAAAGCAATGACTGGCATGGTGGTTTGCTGACCCCAGCAAGCCACCATCCCTGTGAAAGTTACAAATCAAAGTAGATCACAATTTGCAACCTACCTCATTAATTGTTGAATTGCAACCGACAATGATTTGAAATTTTTGCACAACTGACCTATAGGTGCACAGGTCTGCTTGCAAAACCCCACTGGTCACAAAAAGTACAACTAGTATTGTGCCAACAGTGCATCGTATGTCTTGCCCTTATGTAAATACACAAAATATACAATACATGCAAAACACAACAGCCAACATACAATACACAGAAAGGGGCATTGTGTCAGCCCCCTTCATCTTTTACCATGTTTGGCTCAGCCCTCTTCAACCACTGGCTCAGTAGGCTGCCAATCGTGTTTGGTGTCAATCCACTGCATATTGCATATGTGTACATTTCAAAACGTTACTGTTCTCCTCTATTTCTCATCTATTTACCTTGGAGATACTTTGGGCCATATTTATACTTTTTGCCGCAAAACTGCGCTAACGCAGTTTTGCGTCAAAAAAATTTGCGCCGGCTAACGCCATTCTGAAGCACCATGCGGGCGCCGTATTTATTCAATGACGTTAGCCGGCGTTAGCCTCCGGCGCTGCCTGGTGTGCGTGAAAAAAAACGACGTACACCAGGCAGCGCCGGCGTAGGGGGATATGGAGCTTGGGCGCCAAAAAATGGGGCAAGTCAGGCTGATGCAAATTTTTCGCCTCAACCCGATTTGCGCCATTTTTTTCGACTCCCAACCCCCATAGAAATGACTCCTGTCTTAGCAAAGACAGGAGTCATGCCCCCTTGCCCAATGGCCATGCCCAGGGGACTTATGTCCCCTGGGCATGGTCATTGGGCATAGTGGCATGTAGGGGGGCACAAATCAGGCCCCCCTATGCCAAAAAAAAAAAAAACTTACCTGAACTTACCTTAATGTCCCTGGGATGGGTCCCTCCATCCTTAGGCGTCCTCCTGGGGTGGGCAAGGGTGACAGGGGGAGTCCCTGGGGGCATGGGAGGGCACCTCTGGGCTCCTTCCGAGCCCACAGGTCCCTTAACTCCTGCCCTGACCAAGCGCTAAAAAACGGCGCAAAAGCGGCCGTACGTCATTTTGTTTGACCCACCCACTCCCGGGCGCAAATTTTGCCCGGGAGTGTAAATACGGCGCACATGCCTCGGAGTCCATTTTTTAGACGGGAACGCCTACCTTGCATCTCATTAACGCAAAGTAGGTGTCCACGCTAAAAAATGACGCAAACTCCATGGACTTTGGCGCTAGACGCGTCTAACGCCAAAGTATAAATATGGAGTTAGTTTTGCGTCAGAATTGCGTCCAAAAAACGACGCAATTCCTGCGCAAACAGAGTATAAATATGCCCCTTTGTTTCTTGTCTACAGTGCCTGTGCCTCTCGCTTCTCACACCTTGCTATCCTCAGCACACACCTGATGTCCTATGAAGGGACAGGATCAGATCTGAGCAGTTCTTGGATTTTCATGTGATACTGCTGGATCATCAGTTCTGCTCTTTAACTGAAGTAATTCAGTTCGACAGGTGAAACACAACTGCTTATTTTGCTACTCCTGTTTCGTCCTCTGGGCCTCTTACAACAGGAGACCTGAGGTATCGGAGGACCTCGAGTAGCAATAGACACTGCAGCTACCCTCATAACCCTTGCTTCAGATTATAGTGGCTGATGTCTCCTCCATCACCTTCCAAACTGTAGTTCTCAGTCACTCCCGAATGCGTCATCTTGCGGGGCTTCTTCAACAGTACGAGTCCCAGGGTCAGGAAAGAGGATGGGCTTTTGAGATATTGAATATAAAAGAAGCCAGTCCCACTGATTTTAGATTGAGTATCTCAGCAGACATGCTTCTTTCTCCCTTAGAACGGCATGCAAGAGTCCACCCACTTTCCTCACCCATATTTGATCTTCAAGAGTGCAGCATTTTACAAACACCCATAGATTCTGTGTTGGTGCACTCCCAACCCTCACTGCTGCTTAGGTAATACCAGTCTATGCTTTCTTCGGCCCCCGATGGAGCTGACCTTGTTGATTTGACTCCCATCCTTTCTGGCTACCTCAAGCACTTAAATCACTAGCCACACAAACCAGCCATCACCCCCCACCTTAAGAGAGGCCCAAGGAGAATGCACAATTCTCAGGTCAACTGATCTGCACCGTCCTGCATTACCCCTGGGTTGCCCTTTATCTACTGTGGCTTTCACTCATCTCATCATTAAAGCTTTATCATTCTCCTTCTTAATCACTCAGATCCTGAACTGAAAGTTCACAAATCATTTTCTTCATCATGAAGAAACTAGAGTGATAATTTTCATGGAATGCCAGTAATTTTGCCCTGCCATCCATTGTCCGTGGTGAAAGGCTTAACGGACAGCATTTGTCTGTGATTTTAGCCTTTTACCTAAAGGACAAAATGTAATTAGGTCTGATCAGTTTCCTCAGCTGGATTGAAAGGCAGGGACTCTCCTGTGCTCTGAGGGAGGGAGAGGTAGACAGATAAGAAAAGGCCTTCTTGCCAGGGTGTCTCTTTTCCTAAAGAAATGCAAATGTGCACAACTGGTAAATCTGCAAATGTGAAGGGGCATGGAAACATGCATTGACTTTAATCAAAGGAGTCACTTGTAGCTTTCTGATAACAAAGATATTTTCTTTTAGAGAGGCACTCTAAGGGTGTTCCAAGGTGAACTGTGGAGTGTGTGGTTTTATTGGACTGTTATAAAAAAATCTTAGTACTAGGTATAAACTGTATATTATTCAAATCTGTATTTTATAAGGACTTTTTTTATTTAACCAAAATGTATTTGCATATTTTCTAGCAGTCTACATATATATGTGTGTAATACATGTTTAAAAAAGGACTTACACATTCACAGTTCTTTCAGGGACCTCAGGAGCTCATATTTCTAACAAACATTGGCAAAGCCAACAGGTCTCATCTACGCAAGAGTAATTGGCTTTGCCAATGTGTTTTACCATGTTATACACCAGAGTGCCTGCTGTTCAGCAGGGCTAAAAGTTAGTGGCATAGTGTGTGGAGTGGAATAGAGCGGCATAGGAGCAGTGGCGTAGAGCACAGTGGTGCAGAGTAGAGTGCAGTGGGGTACAGTGCGGTTGTTTAGAGTGCAGTAGCATGGAGTGGCGTGGGACAGAGTAGAGTGGCATAGAGTGCAGTGGAGTAGAGTGGCATACACTAGAATGGCAGAGAGTGCAGTAGTGTAGAGTGGTGTAGTGGCATAGAGTGCAGAGTAGTCTCGCGTGGCATAGAGTGGTGCAGAGTGGAGTAGTGTAGAGTGGTGCAGTGCAGAGTAGAGTATAGTGGTGTAGAGTGGAGTGGAGTGATGCAGTGTAGAGTGGCATAGAGTGCAGTGGTGTAGAATGCAGTAGTACAGAGTAGAGTGGTGTAGAGTACAGGGGCGGAGAGTGAAATGTTGCAGTGTAGAGTGTCAATGCAGTGGAGTAGAGTGGCACAGAGAGCAGTGGTGTAGGGTACAGTGGTTCAGAGTAGAGGGCAGTGGCGTACAGTGCAGTTTAGAGTGCATTGGCATAGAGTTCAGTGGCATAGAATGGCATGGGGCAGAGTAGAGTGGCATAGAGTGCAGTGGAGTAGAGTGGTATACAATAGAGTGGCAGAGAGTGCTGTAGTGTAGAGTGGTGCAGTGGCATAGAGTGCAGAGTAGACTCGAGTAGCATAGAACGCAGTGGCTTAGAGTGGTGCAGAGTAGAGCAGTGGAGCATGGTGCAGAGCAGAGTATAATGCTGCAAAGAGCAGTGACGTAGAGTGGAGTTATGCAGTGTAGAGTGGTATAGAGTGCAGTGAAATAAAGTGTATTGGTGCAGAATGCAGTAGTACAGAGTAGAGTGGTGTAAAGTGTTGTGGCGGTCAGTGCAGTGTTGCAGAGTAGTGTCAGAGTGCAGTGACGTATATTGCAATGATAACGTAATGGGGTATGGCCTCTCTTGGGTGGCCTCTCTTGGGTATGTCTTTAAAACTGACGTTTGTTCTTGAATTTTTGTCCTGAATTTTGACCCTTCATCCTGAATTTTTGTCCTGAATTTTGACCCTTTGTCCTGAATTTTTTACAGCCCTGTCCAGAATTTGCCTCATTGCCAGGTGGTCACCCTAGACGCAAAGTCTTTAAGGTGTAAAAGTTTACAAAACATATTTCTTCTCACGATTATCAGCTATCTAAACCTTTACCCCCACCCACCTCCAGCTAACATCAATGTGTCCCTTCTCTCTGCTCTCCATTTCATATGTCTCCAATCTGTTGGCTTCGCATTCAGATCTTGACGAAGAAAGGCTTTTAAAGCCTGAGCCTGAAGTGTACGCTTTTCTTGTAATACTCGTGTGCACACTGTCGCCAGTGAATAATGGTTTGTATGTCAGTAAGCAACTCTGTATGCTCCGTCAGAAATACGCACAGCATGCACCCACCCATGGCACGAAACGTTTTAGTGAATAGCAAAAAGCCATGTTTGCGTTTGCAAACAATATGATTTTTTTAAGGGGTTTGCAACTGTGATATTTCTTCGTACATCAAGGTCCTTGTCTGTTCGTTCACATTTGGAAAGTGGAGTTGATTATGTTTCAATCTCTGCTATGTGGTTCAATATTATTTGGTGCTCCGTGACCTGCGTGGCTCACAGACAGATACCTACGTTTTGCTCAGAATCCTGAGAATTGCACCAAGGAATGTCAGGGTGCCGAATACCAAGGCTCTGTAGTCTTGATTCCACTTCATGTCTCTTTAATCCACCACCAGACATTATCTATCCCTTTGTCTCTTTCTTGCAGGTACTTTTTTCACCCCTGCTTCCTCACTTTGCCATGTTTTTTTCACTTAACTTTAGTTTCCTCCTTCTTTCTCCCTTGTATGTTTAATCCCAACTTCTTTGGGTTGAAGTCTGATGAGGGAAAATGGTGCTGGTCTCCAAAAATGTGTGCTGGTGGGCCTGCCACCACTGGCTCAAATTAAGCACTGGTTGAATCTTATGTAATGACGGTCTCTTGCCTGCTGAAACAAAGGAGCTTTTGAACAGCACTAACAGGAACCACTATCACTAAACTATAAACGATATTGGCTTTGCCTCTCTGCTTACAGAACAGAGACGTGTCTTTGGAAAATTTGTATTAGACTAGTTAAATGTGCATTGTAAGAAATTGGGCTAATGGTTGAGGGGTGTGAAACCCTACTCAAGCAGCAACCACCGTCCTTGTCAGGGTGATGTCACAGGCAAACCCCAAATTAACCTGTGTTTTCCCCTCAGGTAGGTTGGCACAGAGCAGTCCGGCTTAATTTAGAGGCACTGTGGAAGGTATTTGTGAAACATTTCAAATAGTAACAATGTGAAAACACAACACATGAAGAACCCTGCACCAAATTAGTACAATAGAGTAAATACCAATAAATAAATCAAGACCAAAGTGACAAAAATCCAATAAGTAGAACCGGAGATATACAAGTTTATAGATTCCAGATAAAATTGCTCCACAAAGCACCAACTGTGGTTAAATGGTCACACCGAATTGAGACAATGTCAAACATTCATGCTGACCGCACTGGAGCACGGGCTGCCACAGGGATGCACTTAGGCCCAATGAACATGGTTCTTGAATCCTGCTCGTGGAGAGATGCCGAGTCCAGCACTGAGGATGCATTGTGCAGCAGAGACAATGTGAGGTCTGGGTCAGGAGATGCATCATGCAGAGGCAATTCCACGAAGCTGTGAAGTGTGAGGTAATGTCCTCGAGTGAAGATGCATCATACCAGAGTTTCCAATGAGCTGCATTGGATGAGGCAATATCCTTACTAGGAGATGTGTCGTGCAGCATCATTTCCAATGGGCTATGATGGGCAATGCAAAGTCCTTGCATGGAGGAATCTACAAACCAGAGGTGATGGGTTGGCTCCAAGAGAGATGCGTTGACCAGCAGCATGATGGATTAGATCTACGGGAGAGGCATTGTGCCACAGAGTAGATGCATTGGTTTTGCGCAATCCACTGATGGGTTGGCAGAGCACCTTCAGGACCACTTCCAAGTACATAAGACAGGGCAGCACCTCTTGAGAGGGCAGGACTCACAGATGGCAGAGTCCAGGCTCTGGGTTCAAGGTTGTCAGAAGCCTATTCTGTCCCTGAGGCTTCTGATCAGGAGGATAGCCAACTAGCCCTTGAAGTCACACTGGGATCCTGGTTTAAGAGATGCAGGTTCAGTCCTTCTCACCCAGGTAAGAGGGCAGTAGGGCTGCAGGTCAGCACAGTGTGGCAGCAGTCCTTCTGGGCAGCTGTCTAGCACAGTGTACTGAAGCGTTGGGTCTCAGGGTCCAATATTTATACATGGTGCCCACTTTGAGGCAGAGGAAGTTTCTAGTGGTTGCTACCCTCCTGAGGTGCCAAACATCCCCTTACTGGCCCCAGCTTGTTGGGGGGTCACAAAAGACCAGCGTCAACCCTTTGTGAGAGTGTTCAGGCAGAGCTTTTGTGATGTGCAAGTGTGGTAGGTGACAGCACCTCTCCCTCATTGACTTAGAGCGGTCCATCCTGCCAACCCCAGGCTTCCTTTTGTCTCAAGGGCTGGGAGCAATACACAAGGACAAACTGCAACTACACCTTCTCATGTGGGCCTGGATCAGACTGCAAGCACCAACAGGTTAGGAAAAGAAAATGCCAACTTTCTAATAGAGGGATTTTCAGAACTGTGACTAAAAATCTGACTATACTGTTAAGGAGAGCTTTTAATAGCAAATCTTTAGACACCAAACTCAAACTGCTTACCTGCTCCCAATTGGAAATTGTAGTTTATTAAATCTAAAAAGGTAACTTCAAGATTATCCTATGGGAGAGGCACTACCAGGACATGCAAAATGTAAAAGTACACATCCTACTTTTTAAATACATTGCACCCTGGGCAGTTTAGGGCCTACCCTAGGGGTGACGTATATATATTAAAAAGAAGGTTTATTTTGCCAGATTGAAATGGCAGTTTAAAACTGCACACACAGGCTGCAATGGAAGGCCTGAGACATATTCAGAAAGGATACTTCAGTGATTGGCATAATCAGTGCTGCAGGCCCAATAGTAACGTTTAATAAACAGGATATGGGCACATGTAGTACTACTTTACTAGGGACTTACAAGTAATTTAAATAGGCCAATTGGATGTAAACTAATGTTACCATGTTTAAAGAAGAGAACACAAGCACTTTAGCACTGATTAGCAGTGGTAACGTGTGCAGAGTCCTAAAAGTCAACAAAAACAGGTTCAGAAAACAGGGGGAGGAGAGCAGGTGAAGACAAAAAGTTTGCAGATTATGCCATAGAAAGGGTGAAGTCCAACATGCATGTGCTGATAATTTCCGAAATCACTCTTCTCAAACAACATGAACTCGGAATCAGGCAAATGGTAAGAGGGTATGAGTGTGTAGTAAATTTGTAACATTTTCTCCATAGTGTGTAGTACTTTTCCAAACAAAACTTGGACCAGTCAGGCAACATATGTAGTGAGCCTGAGGAAGCATTTACTGTTGTGCATACTGCATCTGCTCTGCATGAGGCAGGTGCTCATACTGCTCCTACCTGTGCTGTACCTGTCTTGTAAAGGATGCTTGTACTGTGGCTGCCTTGTGACTGTTTTGCAGTAGGGATCAGATATTTCTACTGTCATCTGATGACACCAATCTACAGCAACCATTCATCCTTCAACCAATAACCAAACATTTGTTGATCCACCCACATCTGCATCATTTCAGCTATGGAACCTCACACATCCATCTGACTACCTGTGATGGAAATATGTATGTTTGACCATTGACTTTGAGTTGTACCACTTTGCATTTGGATTAGTTGTTCAGTGTTCACCAATTGCAGATTACACTTTGTATTCTGTTTAGCTGCCTATTGACTTTATCGTGGCATTAGACATTGCAGTTCAGACATTGCAGTTGAGCTGTGTTTTTCCACATGGTAAACTGTGCTTGTTTTTCGTATTTTCTCTCGTCGAACAGTTAGTCAGTCAACATGATAAGAAGGTACATGTTTTTTCAGTGCAGGGAACAGTTCGGCCTTGGGAGGAGAGCCTTGAAATGTTGGCTATTTTTCTACGTTTTTCTTCCAACTCTGACCTACAGATACAGGATGTTTGAATATTTCTCTTTCATGGGAGTTTTTTTTTCCAGAATGCCCTTTTGGTTCTTTAAGGTATTAAAAAGGTGGCCCTACTCAGTAGCGAGGGAATTTCCAAGACCTCAGTCAGGATTAGACGTTGAATGCCTGACACACACACTTGTCCCGTGATGGTGAATATCTCTTTCTTGCAGTTGAACAGGGTCATCTTCTTGCTGGCATGAGAAAGATGAAGAGCTTGGCATGCCCTACGGTGATGAATTTTTACTTTATTCTTTGCTTTGCAATTATGCTATAATATAATCACATATATTTACTGTGTACATTGCAGTTGAGAATCATTGAGGTATATGTTCCTTTCATTGCTGTGACTATTTTTAAATGTGTGCTTTCGACCTACTAATCTCATTTTGTAGGAACCTCGTCATGAAGTAATAATAAATGTCTTCCTTGAACTGAGAAACGCATTCCAGAGATTTTTGTCAGCTCAGTCTTTAGTGAAAGCAAAACACCACCCACCCACCATTGTCTACACCCACAGTCATCCAATCGTCCATACTTCCTTTCACACAATATCCTATATACAAATGTTCGACTGTATGCATGATGTGGATATGCCCATCTACATATTCTCTGTATACAAAAGGGAACATGTATGTGTCTTTTCTTTAGTGTATTCATACAGTCATTACAAGCATTCACAAAGCCTGTAGGCCTGTTGTATAATTGTAATGAAACCCAATCTATTTTGACAGTGTATCTTCTTATGATGTCATTAGGTCCCATTCTAGATTACAGTGATCTGACATTGTTTATGTTTTGCAGAAAAAGCAATGAAATATCACATTTGTAGCTCAGGTTTGTAGAGTGTGAGCTCGTAAGTTTCTAGATGCCAGCAATATAATACATGGGAACAGAAAGAGCCAATAATTTGTTAAAACACCTACATTCTACAGAACGTATTTTGAAGAAGATGATAAAACCAACCAGGATATTAAAGGCAATTGTCTCCAGATGTTATACTCCAGAAGAGCAAAACAGCATTTGACCTGTCCCACAAATCAAAGGCAGGGATAGTAAATAGGGGGTGGTTGCAGGAACATATGTTTCATCTGATTGTGTACAGTGCAGCTTTCTGTCTAAGGAGTCGATGACTCTGATAGGAACGACATTTGTTGCTTTTGTTGCTGAGGTCAAATAACTGTCAATAACTCTCTTAATGAGTCAGAGCTTGAATTAAATTTGGACAGGGTCATTGGGTGTGACATGTTTTCTACCCAAAGTCAAGTTACTGAAGCATGAGTAGGAGGTGCTTCACATAAAGATTCTAACACTGGTGCCAATGCATCTAAAGTCAATCCAAAAATATGTGTAAGTCAAGAGTAATTGGGAGAACTTGAATGAACCATGTGGACATGCACTGTGATAACCTCAATCTACAGAGATGAGAACTGGAACAATTTTTAAAAACAAAGGAACAGAGATGTATGCCATAGTACCCTAAAACAGCATCCTCATTGTCAGAAGGTCAACAAATACTAAGAATGGTATCCTTGCAATACGCTGAGATGAATCAAGGAAGATGAACATAAGAAAAAATGTGCAAAGATACAGCCATGAACGTGAAATCTTTAGAATTCTCGCTCATGGCTGTGTCTTTGCCTATTTTTCCTTCTGTTGATCGACAAGGTAATACTCAACATATAGAAGCTGGATCTAGCCTCCCTAAGGAGTTTCTTTTACCATCTAAATACTCTAAGCATGTTGCTTCTTTTTCCCAAATCATTATTATAGTGTTTTCAATTTCTTTCTAGGTCCTGACAACTCCACTTAACTGTGGCTAAACCCCCCCCCCAGAATATCAGGGAGATGATAACCCGAGTGGTTATATAGAAGAGGAGAAATTATATTCAGAGAGGACTTGACTTGTTTTTGTTAAATTCTGCTCATTAATGCCTGTCTTCGGACAGGATACCACATTGAGAGTCAGGATTTTCATACTAGAACAAACTTTAAAGAGTAATTTTAGAACAATTTGGCTTTGTTCAATTACCATTTCCTTTGATTGAGCAGTACGTGACAGTATGGATAATATATATTGTTAGAAATTGGGGGCCTCATTTACGAGGCCCTTTTGGCACACTGTGCCACCAGAGCATCATTTCTTTTACGCTCTGGTGGCTCAGTGTTCCAGCCCATAGTTACAAGGCCAAGCAAAGTCAGCTTGTGTGGCTTTTCATGGCCTTGTAAATATAGACATCTTTCACGCATAACACTGTGTGAAAGGGACGTTACACTGGTTTTGCTTCATAAGGCATCAGGTGCGTGCTGAGAATAGCAAGGGGTGAGAAGTGAGGGGAATAGGCACTGTGGATAGAAACAAGAAACAAAGGGTTTCGAAACGTGTTGACAACATTGAGGACCAGGGAGTGCGCCTAAAAAAGACAATTATGGCACACAGGGAGTAATTGAATGAACTTTGAAATAGGCGTCTACCCCTGTTGCGCCCTGTTGGATCATATTTGAACTGCACCCGCTGGTCACTTCTCATTTATGGGGATTGTTTGAATGAACTTTTTTGCAAAGACAATACCCCTTTGAGTATTGAATTTCAGAACTGTGATATTTGCTGGTGGTTTGGAATTTTGTTCACTAATTGTATTTTTTATAAATGTATTAGAATCTCCAGTAGGCTATGTATGCATGATGTTATGTGGGCTTTCATCAGAAATGTTTTAGTATCAAATTTTGCTATGTGTTGCGTTTGTCTTCTATTGATGACAATGTTTTATAAAAAGGAATTAAATGTATTAAGTAAATGATAATAAATAACTTTGTTACCACATTAATTAAATTAGGTGTTCACGTAGATCTAAGATATCCTAGAAATTAGGTCAGTACTGGCAGTCTCCCTTTTACTTACTAACTTTCAAAGTGGTGTTTTCAAACTTACAATTTAAATTCCGACTTCACCATGAGTTGTGATTTTGAATTGTGAGTCCAGAGACACTAAATTCCATATTTCAATATTTTTCCAATTGGAAATTACATTTAAAAGAGGTAAACCCAATGCTAGCCTATGAGACAGATGGTCATTGAAATAGTGAAAAACACTATCTGGACATGTTAAACTTAAAAGTGCACGTCCAATTTTGTACATACACTGCACCATTCCCCTTGGGGTTACTTGGGCCTACCTTTGGGGTGACTTGCATGTAATAAAAAGGAAGGTTGCATGGGTGCACTTGCCAGGTCAAATAGGCAGTTTAAAACTGCACACAGAGGCTCTGCAGTGGCAGGCATGAGACATGTTTGGAAGGCTACTGTAGTGTGTTGAGCAATCACTGCTGCAGACCCACTAGTAGCATTTAACTTACACACCCTGGGAACATAGAGTGCATTTTACTAGGGACCTACAAGTAAATTAAATATGCCATTTGTGAATACGCCAATGTTACCATGTTTAGCATACAGAGCACTTGCACTTTAGCACTAGTCAGCAATAGGGAAGCGCACAGAATCCTAAAAGTCAGCAAAAATGAAGTCAGAAATCAGGTGGTCAGAAGGCAAAAAGTTTGGGGCAACCATGACAATGATGACAGGTCTAACATATATGAAAAAAGGGACCCAGATTGGGTTCTGCTGGTGACTATACAGGGAGTTGCAACTCTAACAAGCTTGGTAGAAGAAAAGATTAGCTCCAGAAAAGAACCTGCAATATGCGTGGGGAAGGAGATCAAATTGGGCAGGACTAGGGTCCATTAGTGGGATGCAATCAGGTCTAACTGCGACTTCCAACCAAATGTTACAGTCACAGAGAACAAATTAAAGAATTTAAGAGCAAATGGGGCAATACATTTTAAAAAAAGCAGTGCCAATGTTTGTGGTTGGAAGGCCGACAAAAGCAGAAGGCTTGCAATTGAGAATTTAGAAGATTTGTCTATCTGGAAGGGAACCAACTCTGCTAGTGCAAAAGAATGGCAGGGCAGGTTAACAGTGGGCTACAGGGATGGCTTTAGCACTGGTGGTGCCTGGTGAGACTGTCTTTTTTGGCACCACCCCAGTGACTTTCTTCTTCACATATTCCCTCACTGACATACATTTAATTTTTTATAGCGCTACTCATAGTTCACTCACTAAGTTCTCTAATCTAATTGGTACACGTTCTTTGCAGTAGGCACATTAACCTGCTGCCCTACTTTATGATGAGTCAAAACAAAACTGCCACTAGACAAATTACTGATCTCTCACCAGTAGGAACATTAACCACCAAAATTATTGTGAGATCTTTATTATAGCCTGAAAACTGCAGGATGCACAAGAAAGTTCACAAAATTCACCAAGCGCCCTCCAACAAAGTCAGTGCCAGGTGCAAGTGCAACAGTTGCACCACCCTAAAGCCGGCCCTGGTGGGATAGGAAGCAGTGGCGGTTCCTCCTAAAGGGCGGAGGAGCGTTGTCCTACCTGCAGGGGCGGCTCCTCCCTAAGGGCGGAGAAGCGTCGCCCCCGCCAGCAGCATCAGCTGCAAACCTTTTCCACCAAAATGATAATAAACTTTGTTTATTATCAATTTTGTAGAAAAGGGGCAAGGCCACGGGGTGACGAGAAATGAGGGGGAGTGCTCAGCACTCCGCCTCACTGAGCATGTATGTTTGGTCGGCTGTCTCGAGCTGGCCAAACATACATGTGCAGTAGCCTCTCTCAAGCCCAGCAACACAGTTGACGGGCTTGAGAGAGCCTGCACAGGCTCCCAGTCTGCCTGGGAGCGCTCTGGCTGGGCGCTCCCAGCCAATTCGAATGCTGCTTTGAGCAGCGTCAGGATTGGTGCAGGGCATGCTGGGAGCCTGTGCCTGCAGGCAGAGGAGCAGCGCGGTTCGGAAGGCAGCTGCAGTGGCATAGGTAAGTTTTCTTATTTTTTTTATTTCATCCCCCACTTCCCTCCCCCCAACGTTCTGCCCCACCTCTTCACCGTCGCGTGAGCCACTACTGCCTACCTGCTGCAAGTGCATCAGATAAATACAAATTAATAAAATGGTAATTACCATTTTATTATATGTGTGCCACTGGCTCGCACTGGTATAGGGCAAGGGTGACGGCGTGGGTGGGGCTGATTCTAGTGGATTGCAGGATAACTGCTGTCACTGAGGAGTGCGCATGTCAGATTTTCCGGCTATCTTGTGACAGCCAGCACAACATGCACACTTCAAACCCTGCAATCCCAGCATTGTGAAAGAGCCAGGGGATTGGAGGCACAGGACTCTAGCTTCAAAATGAGCCCTGGGTTAGCCTGCTCCAATTAATCCTTTAGCTGATTTCATTCTGAAAACAGCATGAAAGCAGCTCCAAGATTGGTTAAATTCACATTGCTACTTGGCAGGAAGTCAGCTACCTTCCTTCCCTTTCCTGCTGCCCACCCTCAGGATCCCGACGGGAGAGGAGAAGGGCCGGTCGGAGGGCCAGCAGCATCTTGGTGAGATTTTCAGCATTGCGCCTCTCTCCACCACATTTTAACGTTACCAGCCACCTTGATAGGAAGACCAGATTATGACTGCTAGACTGCTCCCCACTCAATAAGTCCAGTCATGTCTAAGAATCTTATAACCTTGGGGCAATTGATAATGTAATATCTGGGCCAGATGACTCACGTTTCATAAATATGTAAATCATTCAGTCTCTATGACTCAATAAGCATGTAACTTTCAGAGTGATGACGTGTGTGAGAATGAACATTTCAGTATTGGCTTAGGAGTGTCAGCAGGGTTGTGGGAAAACATGCCACAGCCAGCTGAGTGAAAGTGCATGAGTGGAGGAAAGATACAGTAATTCTTTGTAGCATCTTTTGTGAAGCAGGTCTCCGCAGGAGAGAAGAGATGGAAAGTCAAATACAGCATACCTGTCACCCGGTGTCTCTAGGGTATGGACAATCACAGACGGGCTTGCCATAGGAACACTTTTGGTTCCCCATCGGCATAGCAGATGGCCAAATACACAAAACTGAGGCCACATTTCCTAAACTTTCAAGCAATGCAGGAAAGTAGGCAAAGCTGCTGTGCTGCATTGTGTGAAAGGGAGAGAGCAGAATTGCTCCATATTTACAATGATAGAGAGCATTTCTCCCCTCTCTTTGCGCTGGTGCAGTGTGTACACTCTAATACCAATGCAGGCACCCCTGCACCATAGTGATTAGTTGCAAGGGACAACTTCCTGCATAAAAGCCATCCTTAGAGGCATTTTCTTCTTTCTATGTGTGCTGCAGAATGATGCACATGTGAAAAGAGGTATTAAAGAGGAGGAATAGAGATATTTCTTCTTGTTACACCTCATTTGCATTGTCCTTTAATTGCCCTTGAAGGACAACGCAAAGGCTTCAAAAAATTAGGCCTGGGTGTCTCTACATGATGCCTAATCTGGAAGCTCATGACCATACAAACAAAAGACTGGGGTGCTACCCCACAACTACTCTCAGGATGGTGGTCAGTGCAAGCCAAGAACAAAGGTGGAGAATGAAATTCAAATCCCACCACTTTTTACACCCACTTACTAGAAGTAGAGTAAAATACTACTGTCACATGTTCTAACTTTCATGAGAACTACATATTAAAACTTGAACCTTAAAAAGGTTTTCCCATAAAATAGAAGACACCAATTGCTGCCTTCATTGACCGAAGCTCACTCTCAGTATTTATCACCTTATTTTCCTCCTTATATTTCCTTCTAAAATTATGGAAAGGAAGGTTAACGCACAACACCTAGCTTTATCGAACATAATAATATTTTGTGTTTACTCAGCCTGGCTTCCATCCTCTTGTAGGACTGAAATGACTTTACTTGTAGTCACTGATGACAGCTGAATGACATTAGACCATAGATGCCGTGAAAAACTAGAGATCCTAGATCTAGCCCTGCCTGTGGCGTCTCTCATTCTAGCAGAGTCTACACTGTGACATCACATTCACTCTGTAGGTATTTAAGAAAAAGCTCTCAGTTGGCAGGCTTCCTTTCTGGAACCACACACTCAATCTATCCTCTTGACTCTTTTTTTTTTTCTCTCGGCCTCAGTCCCTAATATATGATATGCCACAAGGATCTTTGTTGAGCCAAACTCTTTTGTCCTACAATCATGTTTTTTTTAAACTCTTTTCAGTCAATATATAAACAGACAGGCACATTTAGTACATTGATAAACAAAGGTATCAAGTGGTAAGAATGCTTCAAGAGGTGCCCTGGCTACTAGTGGAATTAAGCATAGTACATTGTCGGGGTATGGCTTCTACAAGCAACATTAGGTGCAAAGCATGCCAGTGTGTGGTAATGAACAAACCTTAAACCAATACCCACGCCAGTCACTTTACATATCAACAAGAGGCAACAGAGAAATAAAAAAATGCAAGGAAAAGCTTTGTAGAAGAGAGCAAGTCAGATGGATAGAACCAGGGAAGATTGACTTTGTGGTATTAGCTGGAATGTTATATTCTGCTGGTGCTATCCTATCCCTCAGAGGAGGTCGGTCTCTTCGGGGGGATGGGGGGCTGTGACTTTTCCCTAATATTATGCATTATTGCAGCGACCAATAAAAGGCTCCATAAACCTACACCAAAAATGCATCAAGCTTTAATCAAAAATCTGAAGGGCGCTGAATCTAGTGGGTGTAAAGCAGAAAAATTTCAGATATATGGTCAATAAGAGGTTGCAAGCTAGCTATGAGTTTTTTTTTCAGTGAGTTGAAGTATGAACCAGAGGCAATGAAACCATAATGAAGCAGCAGGGGCATCCTTCTTGTACCAAAAAAGTGCTGTAAGCTGATTGGTTGCCCCAGGTATTTGGGACACCAACCGCCCATCTGCACATGTCGTACCTTCAAGCGTGGTTGATCAAAGCCCCAAGGGTAAAGTAGTGGGGTCTGCAGAGATGGAATATCCTAGATTTTCTTTATTGTGACCCAGAACCTCTTTCCAGCATGTTTGGATAACTATACAAGACAACCATGTGTGTATGACATAACCAGTTTCCTGTGGGCAACACATGCAGACTGTGAAGGCAAAGGGGTAGATTCTGCTGAAGCACACAGGGGTCACGTACCATTGATACATCTTGTAAGTGGACTCTGTAGGTTTTTATATATCTTAGAAATTTCACACCAGGCGTCTTTTCATTGCTTAGGCATTCCCAAGTCCATTTCTCATTGTGCTTGAACAGATATTTAGCGTGGATTTTTAATCTTGTTTGTGTGACAGGTTTTCTTACAGAAAATAGGAATTTTGTGCCCTCAATTGAGCAAATTAATTTATCAAATTGCATGAGGAGTCAAGTGGCTTCTTGGGCATCTCCAAGGTTTATAGTCCACTGTACTAGTTGGTATTATTGGAGATATGAGTTGTCTGGAATTTGGAAGATTTTTTTCCATTTCTAAAATGTTTTGATCTTTCCCCCAAGGTGTGGTGGGAAAATGTAAAGTAGTTATTTCACTTTTAATTGCCACCTGACCAATGACAGCTGTAGAGCAAAACCAAGGGCCACACTAGGAAACCTGTCACTGTGCGATCCAGTTGCTTCCCAGACCACCCACTCCAAAAGATAATGCAAGCATGCCGCCCAGTAATATTCCATTAGGTTCAGGCAGACTAATCTGCTACTGTCTCTCAGCAGCATGAGAAGATACAGAGTTTATTGCCCCTTAACCCCCAATTGAATGTGGCAAGTTTGATCTGTAGGAGGTTGTCTTCTGTTTAGATGAGAGTAAGAAGGAACTGAAAAAGATATAGGATCCTAGGGAGGACGTTCCTGTTTTTAAATTTTGTTTAATCCTCCCATGACATGTAAGTGACCTCATTTTCCAATGTCCTCAATGAAGTTCCTACGATATTCCATCCAATTAGCTTTAGTCCATCCCACAAGCTCACTAGTAATGTTATGGCCTAGATATGGATGTCTAGGCCCATTGGAATGGGACCAGTGCTTGTAACCATGGGAGGTCCTGAGGATTGAGCATGTGTGATCTCTCTTTGCTGACTTTACAGCCAAATACCAGTTCATAGGATTTTAGTGCATCAATTAAGTCCAGGAGAGATTTTGTTTAGCAAGTTAACATGACAAGAAGATTGCTTGCAAATAAATTCACTTGGCTGATCGTCTGCTGAAAGATATCCCCGATTTTGTTTGGGATTGTCTAATCTGTATGGCAAGAGGTTATGCCACCAAGGCAAACAGAAGGGGGAGGGGCTCCCAAACATATTTGGTCAGGTTTTATAAGGCTGGGGAGGAGGGGCTGAAGGTGTTGTGCGAGATTTTTGGTGTATAGCTTAGAATCAGTATTTAAAAGTGGTATTGGGCAGTAGAAAGTACAGTCGGATGGATCTTTCCAAGGTTTGCTAATGAGAGCAACCTCGGCCTCACACATCATGTGAAACATTGTGCTAAATAGTTTTGTTAGTTGGTCCTGTAGGAGATGTAAAATACCCTATAAAATATAGTGTAGGCCCTCCAGCCCAGGTGTCTTTTCCACAGGCATGGTGTGGAGGGCCCTGTAGTGGTTTCAATAAAAGCCTGCAGCAAGCTAAGGGCCCATTTGCAAGATTGAAGAGAGGTCCGGATGTCAGAGAGGTTTTCAAGACCTTGAACATAAAGTGTGTGAAAGGTTGTTTGCTTCTTTTTTTCACTTATTGCCCACGTATCAGTTCCTACTTTAAATCGGGCAATGTGGGATTTAGCTCTATAAGTTCAGTGCTTGAGTGTGGGCACAGTGCCCACTTTGTACCCTTTGTCATAAAATTGCTGCTTTAGCAGGAGCAGTAAACACTCTGCTCATTTTGCTCTATTTGCACATAGGTGACCCCACAAGATGGCTAACTTCCTTTGGTTGCGCTTCAATGCAACTTTTTTGTCTATTCTCTTTAGGTCTTGAATGTCAGTGATAAGGTTCTGTTCAAGGAGACGTGCTTGTCTTGCACTAGATATTTTTAGGGTGGTGATAGTCCCTCTGGTTGTAGCCTTAAAGCCATCTCATAGGATATGCTGTGGTGTGTCACGAAGGGTGTACAGGAAGAAGTATTCTTCAACTGCATCTTTACCCTGCTTACAAGATTTCTGAGGATATTCAGTTTTTTTTAACCATCAAGGGGGTCCCCGTGACTGCTGTGATCTCGCTCTTCAACAGAGCTAAGCATGTGCATGGTCAAGATTCATATACGGAACATGTGAGGGCATGTAGCATGGACATATGAGTAACAGGAACAATCTCTATATATGGGTGCTGGTATCGCCATGCATTGACTAGTCCCAATTCAGTTATTTTCTTTTTAAGGGGGGGGCAACATAACTCCAGTCCCTTGATAGGAGTTCACATTTTTGTCCATTGCGGGGTCCCGTGTGAGATTGAAGTCATCTCCCACGTTTATATCCCCCTAGGCATCACAAAGGTTGTGCTTTGTAAGGGAGCATACATAGGTATCATGCAAAGAGGTAGGAGTGTAGAAGGTTGGCATAGTGAGGGATGAATTGCCTTTTTGTACTTTCAGCTTTAGGAGCCTACCCTCCAAGTCTCTATTTATCAACGCAATTTTGGACCAACATGTGATTTAAAAAGAATAGCAACTCCCACTATCTCAGTAGTGGAAGAAGCTCAATACTGGTGATGTCTCATGCGTGTCTGGTCTGATTTGAGTAGGTGGAGTTAATAGAGAGAAATTTCATCTGGAATATGGTGAAAGTGGTGTCACTGAATTTGCTGATGTTTGTTAGGAGAGCTATAAATATACTTGAGTGTGAGTGTCCCCTATAAAGAGAAGAAGAGGATAGTGTTAGCATAGAGTGTGCCACAGTGTTCTTCAGCCCCAAGGAGCTATTTAAATCCCATTGGATCCCCTTTACTCCCTGAGTCAATTAGTTTCAGCCTAATAAATAAAAAAGAAACAACAAATAGGCCAACTGGCCCAAACCATCCATTTCAAGTGGAAAAGCATTCATATTTGTCCCACCCAGGGGTGTGACCCTCAAAGGATAACGATACCCGGTAAGCTTGTGGTTGTTGCCTGGGGTAGTGGGAAAGGAAGTTGGTGTCAGGAAAATCTTTTGTGATAGTAAGAGTCTATTTAGCTCCAGCCACTCTCACCCAACCATTAGGTCGCCCCCGTCTTGAGCACTGTGCTGTTCAAAAACAGGTATCATCAAAATAATACTGTTCCTCCACCAGGGCAGCCTCAGGTGCATATCTTCTTTTGTTAGTGTTCTGCAGATGGGTGATTTTGTCATTCTCAGCTTCTTTGAGATATCTATCCAGGCCCTGCGAGGTACTGGGGGCCCTTGTTTAGTCTATTATTCCAGGCGTAACTGACCGTCTTGGACAAAAGAGGAATCCCTCACCTCCAACTCCACCGCCATACTTAGGAGTGTTTTGGCCTCTGTTAGACAGCATAGGTGTTAGAAATTGGGTCTTTGGTTGGCAGTCAGGTTACCCCTATCCAAGCAAGGACCCTCACTCTAGTCAGCGCAAGTCACACACAACCCAAATTATCCTGTGCCCCACCTCTGGTAACTTGGCACTGAGCAGTCAGGCTTAACTTAGAAGGCAACGTGTAAGTATTTTTGCAATAAATCATGCAATAACACAGTAGAACACCACAAAAATACACCAAACAGTGTTTAGAAAAATATATAATACTTATGTGATAAGATGCAGATCAAAACGATTAAAATGCAATAAGTACATTTTGGAATATCACTGTAAAAATAATATAAAGTGTCTTTAGTCTCTTAAAAGCAATAAATGTCTCTTGCAAGCACAAAGTACCCGGTTTGCATTAAAAATCTCCGCAAAGAACCGCAGAGGAGGCGATGCATGCAAAACAGGGAGGTGTACGTCAATTTCTTGGGCCTCATACAGCGATGCGTCATAAATTTTTCATGCAGGGAAGGCTTTACGCCAATTTCCGCGCTCGGTCTTGGATCCTCTGCGGGTTACGGGGATTTCAGATGCCCCAGGGAGGATGTGCTGAAATCCGGTGCTGGCAGGACGAAGTCACAGGGGCTGTGCCAATCCGGTGGGTGCTGCGTGGAAAATTCTACCACACGGCAGACGCTGTGTGGATTCCTCTCAGGAAATCAGGCAGTGTCATTCCGGCTCAGTTGTGCGTCGATCCAGTGGGCCTTGCGTCAACTTTCTGGTCGCTACACTGGCGCTACATTGATCTTCTCCTTGCGAAGTCAGACTGCGTCATTCCGGTTCAGCATGCAGTAAATTTTTCACCGCGATGCAGGCTGTGCGTCATTTTCTATGGGCTGTGCATCGATTTCCACCGCACAGGGAGTTCTTCTCACAGATATGAAGTCTTTTTGGTCCTGAGACTTCAGGGAACAGGAAGCAAGCTCTATCCAAGCCCTTGGAGAGCACTTCTCAGCAAAGCCAGAGAGCAGCAAGGCAGCAGGGCAACAGCAAGGCAGCAGTCCTTCACAGAAAGCAGTCAGGTGAGTCCTTTGGACAGCCAGGCAGTTCTTCTTGGCAGGTTGCAGGTTCTGGGTCAGGTTCTCTTCTCCAGGAAGTGTCTATGACAAGAGTGTTTTGTCAAGAAGTGTCTGATGAAGTAAAGTGTCTACCTCAGAAGTGTCTAAGTAGGTAGGATCAGAGACCCTGCTTGAATACCCAAATGTGCCTTTGAAGTGGGGGAGACTTCAAAGAGTGGCTTAGAAGTGCACAAGGTCCCCTTTTAGTTCCATCCTGGCTGCCAGGATCCCAGTAGCGGGAGTGGCAGGCCTTTGTGTGAGGGCAGGCTACTGTCCTTTGACATGTAAGTGTCAAGCCCTCCACACTCCCAGCCCAGGAAGAATCATTCAATATGCAGATGTGTGCAAGTGTGACTGAGCATCCTGTGTTTGGGGTTGTCTGAGTGAATTTACAATGGAGCTGTCAACTAAACCTAGCCAGACGTGGATTGGACGGCACAGAAGGATTTAAGTGTAGAGAAATGCTCACTTTCTAAAAGTAGCATTTCTAAAATAGTAATATAAAATCCAACTTCACCATTAAGCAGGATTTGGTATCACCATCCTGGCCATACTAAATAAAACCTGGCTACTCTTTCAGATCAGGATCTACCACTCAAACAGTAGGTGAGGGTAGCCCTAATGCTATCCTATGAAAGGAGCAGACCTCACAGCAGTGTAAAAACGAATTTAGGAGTTTTAGACTCTGCCTGTTTGTGGATTCCCTGTCTGGGTCAGTTTGACAGTTGCGCTGGTTGAACCTCTCGCTAGACAGTGACACAAAGGGAGCTGCGGTGTAGTCTGCATTTCCTAATGAACCATCTGTGCTAGGAGTGAGGGGAGGAGTGGTCACTTACACCTGAAAGGAGAAGCTGACAGCTCAAGATTGAGAAATCCCCACACAGAACGCCGTGCGTGGAAAAGATTGACACAACTCCGATCTGTGGCTGAAAAATTGACGCACCGCAAGCTTTGCTGATGAAAATCGATGCTCGCCTGCAACACGACCTGAATATCGACACCCAGGGTTGGAGAAACGACGTACACCATCGCTCATGGAGGCTGGTGAGATCGCAACCCGCGCTGCGTGGTTTTCGGATCATCGCGCGACCGGATTTCCAACACAAACACCGCTGGCCATGTAGAAATGACGCAAGGCCTGCCCGGACCCGAGAGTGCTGATCAGATCGATGCATTGCTCTCCTGCAGAGAGAAAAAATGACGTACATCAACCCGACTAAAGGTGAAATGGCACAAGGCCTCGCTCGTGAGTGAAATCGACACATCGCTAGCCTTTTTGATGCACACTCGCCCATGCGGGGTTATTTTTGACGCACCCAAGGTACATTTTCATGCTAACAGCGTTAGTGTTGTGTTTAAAATTACATGAAGACTCTTTTTGCATTTTTAGTGATAATTTGACTTGTGCATTGTGGATTTTTGTCATTTTGGTTTTGTTTTGTTTGGATAAATATTTTCTATTTTTCTGAACCTGTGCTGTGTCATTTTGTAGTGTTTTCATTAAGTTACTGTGTGTGTTGGCACAAGTACTTTACACCTAGCACTCTGAAGTTAAGCCTATTGCTCGTGCCAAGCTACCAAGGGGTAAGCAGTGGTTAGCTGAGGGTGATTCGCTTTTACCCAGGCTAGAGTGAAGGTCCTTGCTTGGACAGGGGGTAATCTGACTGCCAACCAAAGACCCCATTTCTAACACCTGGCATTTACCATTAAGATAAAAAAGAAATACTAAACTGCACACATTGAACAAATGTAGTCACTGAAAAGAAAGGAGCTACTTTTAAACATGTGTGAACTACATGCATAGGCATTTTGCAATTAATCAAATTGCAGGGAGTCAATGAGTAAAGTGGGCTTTCCACTGAACTAAGTTGTATGGTGTGGTAGGTAAACGTAAAATATGAATAACAAAAGACCAATGGATGAATCCTGATACCCAAAACTCCCTCTTTGTATGCGTATTACAAATTACTTTTTTGAAAAATAGTCTGGGGAGACAACTCAATCTTTCTCTAAGGCCAAACCTGAAAGAGTAAAAGCATGTAAGAAAAACATACATTAGTGCTCTAAAAGAAAACTGAAAGGATCTAGGGAAAAAGCGTAAATACAAATCTGCCTGCAACTCTCCGTGGAGAACTCAGAGAAAGACAGATCATACCCCTTAGAGACAACAGTGAGGAACACTACCAGCCACAGAGCTCTGTCTGCACTGACAAAACCTTTCTGTGGCCATCATTGGATTCCTTTTGTGTGTAAAGTAGTAACCTAAGCTGCAGTGGAGTACAATGGCATACATTTGACTATCCAGACTCTCAAACTACCAAACGAAACAGGGGACTCACTGGGTCTGAAGGTACTTATCAATTGTTATGATTCAGTGAAAAGGTAACAATTTTAAATGGAGCTGATGCACACAAGATCAAATCAAGTGTAATGAGCCACAGTTCATATGCAGGAACAGTACAGAAAGGGTGGAGCGTGGCAGCATTTACCGCTCTGCTTCTAAACTTTCAAAATTGGGAAACTGGATGATACATTGATTCCCATAAATAGAGTGAAAGTTTAAGCAAAATAATGTTCCTGCTAAACAGAAAGATTTGAAAGAGTAGGACAACCCCTCTCGGAAGCCGAACCTGGGCAGCAAATGTGCAAAAGAATCCGGAGATGAACATGGCCACCTTGCTGCAAAGAATACTGATGCTCTCTTCCTCAAAATGGAATATTTCCAGGACGGTTTATGTAAATTACAGAATACCTCAGCACAATTTTAAATGAACATTTTATCTCTTTGAATAGAAAAATGTAAAAAGAGACATCAAGACGGAAAAAATAGGTTGAAGTTTTGATCAACATTATTGAGACTCTCCTTAGCATTGTTGGGAGAAATTATCATTCCAAGAAAGAAATTTTGCAATAAAGGATCAGATGCGAAAAATAAATGCTAAATGTGATGTCTCCGAATATGGATCTAGCTTATAGCATGAAGAACCATAGATTGAAACACTAAGGAACGGTGCCCAATAGAGATCGCTAGAGCACACAGACTGGGTAAAATGGGTTTGGTTAAAGGCTCAAGAAATACATTGACCAAAAAAAAGCTTTCATTGTTAAGGAATGCACCATAAAATTATAGGGCTAACAGAAATCAAGGAAATGAGATCTAGGCTTGCATAAACTTATCACAGAATATGCTTGCATGTGTCCAGGTCCGGAAACGTACCCATTAACCAGAACTGTTTCCAGAAGCCACAATGTCACCACCCACTGAAGTATTTGGAAAGCAAGTGCCCTCAATGAGCTGCCATGTTGTCAGTAGAAAAAAATAAATATGTGTTAAAAATAAACTCCTTACTGGATGAAGACTTTACAGGATTGACAAAAACCAGGAGTCATGAATCCAATAGTGGAATCTTCTGGAGTAAAAAGTCAGGATCAGAAAAGAAAGGGAGAGAGGAAACAAACAATGGAACACTGTTTTTTGTCCATCAAACCAGTATGAGGCTCTTATATAGTAAAAGAACAGGAAAAGGAAATTACATCAAAACCCTGCATGACAGGAAACATCATGGTTTAGGAAAATCAGGAAGAAACCAAGGAAGAAATAGCCATGATGGAAAAGTAAAAGAAAAGAGAATGACAATCTGAAATGGACTAACTGTCGAGCAGCTATAAAAAGCAGCTGAAAACATCAGAGAGGCTTATGCCATTTTGGAGCTGGAGGAGCAAAGAGCAGCAGTCAGGAACACAGGAAGCCAAGGAAAGGTAGTCTGAGGTAAGAGAGACTTGCTGCCCACACCCGTGGGCTTTTTGCAACTTTTTCTGAGCCTGAGCCCCGGGGAACTGCAGGACCACACAAGGTACAGCAGTTTCAGTGCCCAGGCAGTTGAGACACCTCATTTGCAACGCTTTGTAGAAGTGGAATACACATGCTCATGTACGAACTATTGAAGAGAGAAATCCCTATGACTGTTTAGATTTTGAATATCTCTTGAGGTGAAATAAGCAATATAGGGGGAATGATTCTAGGAGCAACAAATGAAGGAAATGATCTTAGAAATATAAGAGCAAAGGCCTGATTTATAATTTGGCACAGAGAGTAGTAAATGCAACAGAGTACTCTATTCTACAAACTCTCGGCCGCCTGCCTCATTGCACCTCCTGACATATTTTGAGCAAATGACGTACTGCCTTTTGTTTTCCTGTCCAAAAAAACAAAAACATGTGAGAAGGTTTGTGAACAGTTGTATTACCTAACAGGGGCCGTCAACCAAACTTTTTTGTCCATTGAAAGGAATCGCTGTGATGGCTGCTCCTCTCAATGTACAGTGATGACTGCTGGGCCGGCGGTCATTACTAAATTGTCAGACAGCAGTTCTTCACAGTGGGGGAGGTAACATCCTTTGCCATCAAATGCTAAATCATAGCCTAAAAAAAGCAACAGAGAACTGACAATTCAAACAATGTGAGGAGAAGGGCAGATGACAAGTGAAAGGGATTGCCATCATAGATCAAGCATTCATAGAATAAGAGCACTTATAGGTGAAGGCATGTCCTTTTCTAAGAATATGTTCCCATGAGGAACTTCTAATGGTGCATATATAGGATCGAGAGTCTAAAGAGCTGTGGCTTTTGCAAATCCTCAGATTCAGTCATTTAGATGGTTTGTGACAGCTAAAACCCTTTTCTTCCAAAAAGCAACTCCTTATGCTCATGCACGTCAATTCACCAAAAGGCCAGGGGTTGCGGAAGTGACATCATGCACCATTTGACCTTTGCATTTGCTCACACACACAGGCTTACACATAACACACAATCAGACATACACACACTCTCACACATAAACACACTCTCAACTGCATGAGTGCACACTACATACTTTTAAAAACATTTTTTTATTTACATCAGCTGCTAGGGAGGGTCATATTTCAGTGAATTGTACTCCTTTGTTATTATACTAATAGAGAATAATATGTTATTATCCACTATCAGTGTAATGTTCATTAGGACCAGTGTTTCTGGCACTGAATTTGCCACATCTGTGGAGTCACAAATGAAATGCTATGGGTCAAAAGGGGCAAGCCAGGAGTTGCAGCTGTGACCTCTGGCAACTCCTAAATGACAACCATGCTTATGGAATGTGTTTATGTTTTTCATCCCAAATATGGTCACAAAACATTGATATTTTATCTCCACCTTAAAAGAGGTGGTAGCCGATTTGCAAACGGGAAAGGAGCCCCCGTGGGACTCCTTCCCCTTTGTGAATGTGAACAAAAAACAATTTTAGGAGGTGGTAGTAGACTAAGAGCCATGTGTCTTCTCCTAAAAAATATTTATAAAAGTTGTCATTTTTTTTAAATGCATTCCTGTTTTTATTTTAGGAAAATGTGCTGCATTTAAAAAAAAAATGATTCATTCATTTAAAAGTAATCACTGACATATGAGTATCCTGACCCCCAAGAGGCCATCAAGCCTCTAGTCAAACATATTAGGTTGCAATATGTGACTAATTTTATTAATATATATGAGGTAGGTTGAATTGCGACCCACTATGATTTCATATTTTGTGAATTGACGTAATAGTATAGAGGTCAGTACACAAAATAAAAATGTATTCTGTAGAAAATTGCAGCCCCTTTTACGCAATCCAATTTTAGCACCTGGGGCCCAAATTGAGGAGATATGGGAAAGCTAAGGGCCTGATTATGACATTGGTGGATGGGATCTCCATCACACACATGTGATGGATTTCCGGCCCGCCGTTTTACAAGTTCCATAGGTTATAATGGAACTTGTAATACAGCGCACGGTATAGCCGCCATTTTTGTGACGGAGTATCCCTTCTGCCAAGGTCGTAATCAGGCCCTAAGTTTAATAGCAAGGGTATTTTACTGATACACTATACACATTGATTATCATACATTTTCTCAAAATAAAAATTCTCTTGGCAGTGATGTCCACCGAGGTAGTATTGGTAATCATTTTATGTCGTTATCTCTAAAATAAATGTTAAACATATTTTTATATTAAACATTATTATAAATTAATCTTAAATAAACATAATCAACAATGTAAGTTAACTTTGTGACAGGCCCTTAATGTTAGCAAAAATAAGTCAATTTCCACTTCACTGAAAATGTTTAACAGCATTGAAATGTAGCACCGAAATTTGATTTCAGTGGACAAGTAAGTTTACAGACATTTTGGCCCATCATTCTGTGAACTATAGAAATTAGTGACAATGAATTATCATGGTATTACCAATAGTTTTGAATATTGCTGCAAACAAATTGCCACCACCCAAGTTACCTGCTGTGAAACAAATGAAAAGGGAGTATAAAAGGGGCTGCTCCTTCACAATGGTGAAGGAGCGTTGCCCCCCCTGGCTAACAGCCAGCAGCTGAAAAATAATACTATATTTCACTATTGTTTTATTTTTTAGCTGCTGGCTCAGCCAGCGTGTGAAGGAAAGGGCGGGGCTGGACCATGGGAGGAGGGAGGGGGAGGAGGAGTGGAGTGCACTGAGTGCACATTTCAGTTTGGCCGGCTGTCTTAGGCCGGCCAAACAGACATGCGTACTTAGGTTTCTCCAACCTGGTTGTGTTGCACAGCCGGGTTGGAGAAACTGCACAGACTCCCATGCAGTGTCTTAGCAGCAGAACAAGCAACTCAGACCAATCCGGGCACTGCTTTCATGCTAGGTAGCCTGTGCTGGTGTCCCAGGAAGTGCTGGGATGCCAATACCATCTGTAGGGAAGAAGAGAGTTCAAAACCAATGTTGGTTGACAGACATAGTTGAGTTGAGTACTTTGAAAAGATATAAGCAGCAGCAGAAAAAGCTGTGATGGTAACATCCTAATTGACTTGTGAAATATTATAACAACACAAGATTCATTATTATGAAAAGAAGTCCCTTAATGCCCACTAGTGCCCTTATTTCCTTATTTTCAGGCTTCTGTATGGTCACTCTATTGACTACATGGTCTGAGATGCCATGAGTAGGCTCTGGTATAGAAAAGTGCCCCATCCAAATTAATGGTCGTGAGCTTAAGACTATTGCAACATGGTATCTGATTCTGGGTGGGCCCCCACAACAACATGCTGCGTCCTCCCTCCCTTCCACAACATACTGGTGGTACACAGGCAGTTTGGTAAGCACAAAATGTTGGTGTGCCACAGTAGTAACCAATGTTGAAGTAAACAGTAAGCAAGTATCATGCTCAGCTAAATGTATACAAAGTAATAATAATGTTCTGCTGTCACATGCACAGGAAACCTGAACTGAAACCGCACACAAGGTTGCCTTGCTCTAATTCAAGATTCCCCTCTGTCAGACAGTGCAAGCGGCAGGGTAGTATCAGCCCCCCCAACATTGATAGCCCCAAGTGCTCAAAAAGAGCTCAACAGTATCCTGGTCATCATCTGATTTCAGTATGTTCTCAGTAAAGTGACGTGTCATCCAGTGTTTAGCTAAAGGAGTAACTACTGCCCATAAAACCAAACTGAAAGATTTGCCCCTACATATCCTTTGTTATTTACTTTAGTGCATTAATGTATAGGCTTAGTATATGGAAGTAAAAATAGCGCTGCCTAATTACTATACCTCTTCCAAAGTAGTATCTGAAATTCCATAACCAGTCAAATGTAGCATTTGCATGTTTTCATCCAAGGCCTGAAATAGTTGTTCAAATGCTGCCTTTTCGGCCATCGCTGGAATCATGTAGGTTATCTCTGTACTACTTTTCTCTTTTAGGAAGGCATTTGGAATAAATGATTGCACCAAAGATGTGATTTGAATGGTGCCTTCTGGGTCTTGATTATCAAACATGGAGTGCTGTTTTAAAAAAGAGATAAAAGAGAAGCATTAAATGCACATTCAACTATCCAATGAAGATGTAAGTTTGAAATTATGCAACAAGCAAACACATTGAGGAGCATAATACATTAGAAATCCAATTTTGATCCACAACTTTAAAAATCCTTGACCCCTTCCGGCAGCAATAAGAAGCTTCTCCAGCAGACCTGTGAGTGATAATAACCTGATGCGCCAGGCAGCGATCCTTCTTGTGAAGACCTTCAGGTTTCTCTTAATCACAACTCTGTGTAATTTAGGATGTTGATAGGACAGGAGACATTGACCTGGCACCCACTGCTATTTTTCACAGACTAGCAAAAGAGAGAAAGGCCCACCAGGGCCATCAGACATACTGTAGCTGGTCTTGTGGCAAGACAGCATGGAAGGTAAGGTACAAGCCCTCCTAAACCATAGGTTTAAATATGGACATTGGTGCTTCGTCCTATAACACTGGAAACTGTCAGACAAATGCACAAGTATATACAACTTTAATGGATTTCAGTAATCATCAAAAAGGACACCCTCAAATAAATTTCTGTCATAAACAAAACATACATGTTAACAAATACTGATACAACATCGCCCTTCTGCATGATCTGCTGTAGGATTTAATTTTTACCCCAGCCTACTGGAATACTTATTTAGCATTCTGTAGCATCAATGGCTAACATGTGCATTATGTTAATCCTTTATTGACTAGACATTTACGTGACCCACCCTTGAGCAACTACACATGTTTTCATGGAATTTGTGAGAATTATTTGTGTCAGGTAAATAGGGAATTAAATGCAATTTTAAACAGGAATAGAAGTTGTGGGTGTTTGACATGGCTTTTTCTGCAGGGTTATCCTGAAACTTTTTGCTTTCATTTTTTTTTCTGAACCCATTTTTTTGGTGGCTTTTAGGACTGTGTGAATCGACACCTTACCTTCCTTGTGAGACCTCAGTAAAGTGGTACTGCATGTACCCAGGACCTAGAAATTAAATGCTAGAAATGAGCCTGCAAGACATAGTGTGCCACCCACTTAGGTAGCCTGTCAAACATGCCTCATGCCTGTCATTGCAGCCTTTGTGTCAGTTTTAAACTGCCATTTTGACCTGGCAAAATAAATATTTTGCCAGACCTAAACCTTTATTTTTAATACATATAAGTCACTCCTAGTTTAGACCCTAAACAGCCCTGTAGGGCAGAGTGCAGTGCATTTAAAAGGTTTAAAATGTACTTTTAAGTTTTAAATATCCTGGTAGTAACAAACTCTTAAATTTGTTTTTCACTACTGTAAGACCTATGTTTCATAGCAAATCTTAAACAGAGCATAACTTGGGACCTGTTGGACTATTGTTTATGATATTTGGCTGGATTTGCTTCTGGTGGCAAGCCATAGCCACTTGATCATTTTCAACAGGTCTTCTGGCCTCTAACAGAGGCACAGTTTGCTGGGCTCATTAGCTGCCTTCACCAGCCATCTCCTCTCTCTGGGTCCTGGTGCTCCTCTCCTTCTGGTCGGGGCATCATGCACAGCCCCTCTGCTACCAGCCACCCTTCTGCTCACACTCCCAGACCCTATAGCCTCCCAGTTGTCTGGAACGGTGCATACATTGGAATGGGAGCCCAGGTCTTTCCTGGGGGTCCTCTAGGGGAATAAGGGGGCCAGAGCAACAGGCGCAGGAGAGGGTCATGAAGTCCTGCAGGTCAGCTGAAGACCACGTTCTTAGTCTTTTTTGCAGGGACTCAGGTGGCTACTTTTTCCAGTTGGTCATTCTCTCTACTGTTGTTGCCTCCAAGGTCAAGGACACACATCTCCGAGAGTACTGTGGATGGCAGCCTGGAACAATTCTGTGTGTGGCAGAGACTCCTGGCCCCTTCCTAACCAATAGTGTAAAATTTCCCAAGGGTAACCTTACCCACTTTTGCAGCATTTCCTGTGACCCTAATGCAAACAATCCCACAGAGTCCCTCTCTGCCTCAATCCAACATGACAGAACCTTTCTTCTCCTATGCAGAGATCAAGTGCCCACCACGAGGTGTGGCCACAGAAAAGAGCAGCTCCTTCTTTGTGGTTACTCTAAACATGTTCTGGGAGCACTCCCCTCCTACTGGTATTGGAGTCAACCCAACTAAAGTATAAAAGAGGTGGCAGGTTCAGGTGTTAGCTGCACCTGCCTCTGACACAGAAAGCCCCTTTGAAGATACTCAAGTTGCTGGGCACAGCCCGAGGACATCCTGTGAAGGGAAGGGCAACTACCGCGCCACTAGTCCCTGTCCTGGAAGCAATTCATACTTCACTAAAGGAGAACCATCCAGCTGCCAGGTGACAGTTGAGTACTTACATAAAGGCCTCAAGTGGAACTGAGTAAGAAAAAAGTAACTTTTGAAAAGTATCCTTTGCTTAGTAGGCAAAATTTGTTGTTACAGTTAAGATGAATTTTGAATAACTATTGAAAAGAGTCCTTGAGATATTTTTCTAGCTGCTACCAAGCCAAAACGTGACAATGTAGCCAAGTGTTTCCCTTTGAAAGCAGCCAGCTTTGCTACATAGAAAAAAGTGTTTTTTTTTTTGCTGCAAGGAAGTGTAGAACATTAAACTTACATGCCCTACTTTTAAATACCATGCACCCTACCCTGTGGGCAACAAGGCCTGCTTCGGGGTGAGTTAATTATAATTAAAAGGAAGATTTAGGCTTATCAAAACGGTAAAATAAGGAAAAATGTATATAATGCTGTGAGTAGTGCTGCCATTTTGGCTAGAGTAATCCTCCATGCCATTGATTTTTACAGGGTTTGCCAGAACTTCACACTGCTTCTCAGGGCTGATATCACTGATTTTAAATTACCTTCATATAGGTGCAGATCTGTCCTATAAATTTGGACTCCCAGGTTCCTCATGGTGAAAGGCTCCCAATTACTTTTACCAGTAATGATAGAGGGTCTTTCAACCCCTCAGGAATAGGATATGTATGCACTGGACTTTCCCTAACTTTTATGTCCCGACAATATGCTGAATTGCTAAATTGTTCCAGGTGTCTCAGGGCCACTAGAATGTTTGCACGCTGCTCTCGTAAATATAGTAGCATGTTATCTGCATCCAGTCATATGTGATAAGTTATACCAGCTATCTCAAGAACCAGCTTCCGTTGTCTCACTTTGCTTACTAGTGGCTCTATGGCAGTGGTACATAGAAGGCACATAGAAGGCACCGTCTTGGTTTTCCTTAGGTCGGGGATCTTCAAAATGGGGAGTGGGGCCCTTTTGGGGGCCTCAAGTGATCCAGGGGGTGGGGGGTTCCAGGCTCTGCCCAAAAGAAGCATTATGCTGATAACAGGGCTTTGTTTTAAGCTGAAAAAATGAGAAGCAGTAAACCTCTCTGTAATGGGCCGTCACTAACATGTTTTGTCAAATGGGAATTGACTCCAAATACTCTTAAACACCCCACCCCACTTCAGTATTAACAATGCGGATACTTTTACAAGTTAGTAAGGCATGCCTGACCAAAATAATATGTTTGGCATTACGTAGTTGATTCAATTTTAAAAACAGTGACAGAACTGCAAAACGTAAATAAGTCTAGACACATTTAAACATTGCCAATTGAACAGAATATTTGCGAAAAATTCAGAGGGGGGGCCCAATATTTGTTTTCCACTGGGGGCGCAGCATTAAAAAGATTGAAGATCACTGAGTTAGGTGGTCCTGGATGGGGGTGATCTATATGTACACTAATCTCTTAATATTAAATGTTGTATTCCAATTTGAGATGAATTTGCAGTCATCAAGGTAAATCAGCCATTATATTTTTGGGAGGATTCTATGAGCTAGGATTTTAATTAGCACCTTATAAAAGGTAACATAATTAGGTGGCTGAAGTTAATACTAGTGCACTATGCACTATCTTTCCAGTTAGGAACAATTCAAGCATAAGAGAGAGAGTGTGTGTGTGTGTGTGTGTGTGTGTCTGTCTGTGTGTGTGTCTGTGTGTGGGTGTGAGCATGCGTGCAATAGAGGAAATCATCCACTCCAGTATCCCCAAATCAGAACAGAAATCCAATAACTTGCAGCATAAGGTGGAAGTATTCCTGAAAAAAATCAAATATCTTGAAGGTACAATATCATGGATCTTTTTTATTGATACATAGTTCATGTTAATATATCAATAAATAAGACCCATCCATATCATACCCTCAAGACATTTGAATTTTTTCGAGAGTCATTGTAACTTATGCTGAAAACCTTGTAATCAGAGTGGAGTATTGAAAGGGATTATTTCGAAGATATGTCAAGCTAATACCTGCCCTGCTTTGGTAGGACAACAATGAACGCTTCTTAAGACATTTGGGCAAATCCTGCTAGATCCTGTGCTATTGCATTTTATTTGTGGATTTTATATGGCAAAAGGTCCAAACCTATTAGTGTGAATTACATGAGAGCAGGAAGAAACTTCTGCTTAACAAACATCATAAAACAATCTTTTAGCCCCAGAAAAACAAGTAACATACTGTTGAAACAAGCAGGGAAGAGACAGGATAAGAAGTAGTTAGCTAACTATTATAGCAGCAAGTAACAAAGAGAGCAGAGAACAAGCATTTCAGTCAACATAGGAGATGCAAGTAATTGGAGGGAATTTCCAGAGCCTTGTTTCACTACTAGAGAATGCCTGTCTCATGAGTTGTTCTTGGCTGAATGCCAGAGATTTGAGAAAGGAGGTATTTAGCATTTCTAGATCTTCCCTGAGCTCCATAGGCATTCAGTTCTGCAACCAGATAGGGGCAGAGGAGTTATGGAGGACATTATGAGGAATGCATGTAGTCTTAAATTGGGCTCTTGATTTTATTTTATATGGAGCATTGCATGGCAAGTACAGAGGCAATGTTGTAAAGTTCCCTACGGCCTGAAAAAGTGGGAAGTTGCCTAAAGTGCTGCTCTCAGAGAAGCTTTAGGGAGACCAAAGATAAATTAGTTACCGTACTCTAGGCCGATACTTATTGGATTTTGGCATAGGGCAGTGCAGGAACTCACCTTGCTGTACTGCCCTGCATCAAAAGGAAAGGGCAGGAATACGCAATATCTATGGCATACAGCACATTTCTGTGCTTTCCCCCTGTGCTGATGGTGTTTTGACAACCCAGCGCCAATGCAGGATTGTTTTTTTGCAGCAAGGGACAGCTTACTGCACAAAAACAATCATAGGAGGCATTTTCCTCTTTGTAAGTTTGCTGCAGAATGTAGCACACATTAAAATAGGAAAAAACAAAGAGAAATAAAGATATTTCTCCTTGCTGCCCATCCCCTGGAGAGGAGTAAGGTTTTGGTGCATCCCCAGGTTTACAAGGTCTTGTAAATCTGAGGATGCATCAAAATCCATGGATGTTCCATAACACCCATGGAATGCCTCCCCAATGCAGAGTAAGGCAAAGCAGCGATTTGTGCTGCCTTGCTTTACTCCATATTTATGTGACCATTAAAAGCCACGCTTATAAATATAATGATTGAAAGGTGTGTGCTGCCATTGCATCAGAAAAAGTGATGCAACAGCAGCACAAGTGGCTTTTAAATATGCAATCCTGGCTTGAAAATAACAGTGCCTGGAGTACAGATTTCAAGTGTTGATCAGGAATGAAATGCCTGAGGTCCCAGAGGTAACTTAGGGCCTAATTTTGAGTTTGGCGGTGGTGTAGTGTGGTTAGTTGTATGTATCCTTTGCGCATTAGCTTCAGGCTTTAGGCCTTTGTGCACTTTGCCCTGGATGTATTTTTATTCATTTGCTTGCAGCTTAGAGCCTCTGTGCACTTTGCTCTACATGCTTTTTATTAGGCTTCGTACTGTTATTTTTCAAAAAGCCAGTTCTACGGTCTTGTTTTATATTCATACCACACTGTTTAGCCTACTTCAGCACTGGAGTTCTCCATAACACATTCCTGTTCACTCTGTGCTTCAGTCAAGGATACAGTCTGGTACATTGCCGATAGACGTGGTAGGAGTTTAGTCTTTGGCATTTCTGCGTAGGGACATTTTGTGAACACGCTGACATGTTAGTTATAAAAACACTTCCTTGTCCCAATACACGCAAGAGGGAGATTCCGACCAGGGAACCACAACTAGACGCTGACTGCCTCGTTGCAGATGCTGAACCAAGATCACAGGCCTTTGCTCAGGTATGAGGGCTGATGTCTCCCCAGGGATTCAGAAAGGCAAGTTAGAAGCTTAACATGCTGTGCTCGAAATAGACCAAGCAGAGGGAGAGTAGAAACTATTAGACACCATAATAGCTTTGTTCTTATGTTTTACTCTCCTGGTACCTATTTCAATCCTACTGTGTTGTATGGTTCTGGTTATTGCGGCTCACGCCTTATTATCTAAAATGCAGTCATTTTATTAAAACATTATATAAAACTTATACTGCCTTTGTCATTTGTATATGAGATCATACTGTAAATGAGAGAGTTGGTTTGGATCTGAGTGACCACGACTTCCCTGAGAAGTTCCAAAGATATCATGCGCTCGGCTGCCCAATCATCTCTTCCCCTTGGGAGAAATGAGGCACTGCTAGTTAGCCGGAGCAAAAAACAGATTTAGGGTGACAGAGTTCCTTACACGTGGGTCCGACTCAGTCCCCCACACCGTGATCGATCCTGCTGCCTAGAAATCCAGTAGTCTCATTTAGGATAATGAGAGCCCACGCGACATGGCGCCGCCAACGATTGGTCTGGCTCTAATATTTAGGTCCGGCTGACTCTCTCGGTCTCATATATATCTCATATATATTTTGATTCCTCAGTTCCGTAAGCGGAGACGTCAGTGGGGCTGAGGGTTTCCGCCACCACGGGATAGGTACATCCTATTACTTAGTGGTTGGTTGTTCAAGCTTGAACTTTAAAAGCAAAACCAGATATTGGTGTGCCTTCTCTGACCTAGTGCTGTTTTTTACAAATGGCGAATCCTAATGTAGTGAATATAGCAATCAATATGCGACAACCGCTCACAGGACATCTGGTGGCACATGGCCTGACGGTCCAGGGGGGTCCGGTCACTTTTGTGGTGGACGCCCATGCAGCCTATAGAACAGAACTTTTTTATTCTTGGGTCGTATTTCCAGCAGTTGATGGGGGTACAAACACTTTTCACGAATACACTGTTGCGAATGTCCCTGGACAGTACAGGGCATATGCATACTTAGAGACACCTTTATCTTATCAAGAACACCATAATTGGCTTGATGGCACCCTCCCACACACAGTAGCACAGGTACAGTTAGGTCCACTGAGTAATGATGGTCCAACCTGGCCTTTATTGGCTACTTACACACCATATCCTGCGGTTGCTAACTTGGCAGTGGCTGACGTTCGTCGTTTATATATAGACTTGGCAACTACATACAGAAGATTGGTTCAGTTTGTAATGCAGGCATTAAGGGCCATATTAATACTTTTTGACGCAAAACTGCGCTAACGCAGTTTTGTGCCAAAAAAATTCGCCCCGGCTAACGCCATTCTGAAGCACCATGCAGGCGCTGTATTTATTTAATGGCGTTAGCGGGCGTTAGCCGACCGGCGCTGCCTGGTGTGCGTGAAAAAAAACCACGTACACCAGGCAGCGCCGGCGTAGGGAAAAATGGCGTTTGGGCGTCTAAAAATGGGGCAAGTCAGGCTGAGGCAAAAAAAACGTCTTAACCCGATTTGCGCCATTTTTTAATGACGCCCATCCCCCATTGAAATGACTCCTGTCTTAGCAAAGACAGGAGTCATGCCCCCTTGCCCAATGGCCATGCCCAGGGGACTTCTGTCCCCTGGGCATGGTCATTGGGCATAGTGGCATGTAGGGTGCACAAATCAGGCCCCCCTATGCCACAAAAAAAAATTAAAAAAAATACTTACCTGGACTTACCTTAATGTCCCTGGGGTGGGTCCCTCCATCCTTGGGTGTCCTCCTGGGGTGGGCAAGGGTGGCAGGGGGTGTCCCTGGGGGCAGCGGAGGGCACCTCTGGGCTCATTCTGAGCCCACAGGTCCCTTAACGCCTGCCCTGACCCAGGCGCTAAAATCCAGCGCAAATGCGGGTTTTTTAGACCCGCCCACTCCCGGGCGTCATTTTTGCCCGGGAGTATAAATACGACGCAATAGCATTGCAGTCATTTTTTAAGACGGGAACGCCTACCTTGCATATCATTAACGCAAGGAAGGTGTTCACGCAAAAAAATGACGCTAATTCCAGGAACTTTGGCGCTAGACGAGTCTAACGCCAAAGTATAAATATGGAGTTAGTTTTGCGTCGAATTTGTGTCGAAAAAAACAACGCAAATTCGGCGCAAACGGAGTATAAATATGCCCCTAAATACTAATGCAGCGCGTGCTGCTCCGGCGCACCCACAGGCGGTGGTTCCGGGTATCAATCCGGCCACTGTACACTCAGTTATGGGTAAGGTACCGGCTAAACGTGAGGAAACTCCATTTTGGCTGGCGCAAAAAATTAATACGCTGGAAGCAGTATTTCCCCATACGGGACCTCAGGATAAACATAGAATATTGACGATGTGTTTGCCGTATGGGATGGTTCCTCCGGTGGACCTTTGTAATACCTGGGGCACGGTGTTTGCCGCGCTCTACACTATGGCACATGGTACACCGACATTAGCTAATTTACCGGAAGTGCTTAAACAAATTCAAGATGAATATGGGGCTGCCCCTGCCTTAGATTTGGGCATGCAGTTAATGGGCAATTTTGCCGCAGTTTCTTCTATTATTTTGAGTAATCTCAAGGGAGAGGCAGCAGCACTAGCAGTGCGAATGCGTCTTCGGGACGTTCCGCAGATTAATCAGGAGCGGGAACTTCCGAGAATAATAGCTGAGACATATTCCAGTATTGGTCGCGATAGCCTAGGGGCTAGACCGCAAAAACCCCAATTACAGGGTAAAAATAATAAAGATAATGCTAAACAACAGCAACCTGAGGGTACTAAAAAGCACTGGGAAAAGAAAAAGCAAACACCTAAGAAAGATGGGGGACAGTCTCCGCAACCGGAGATCCCGCAGAATAGGTATATTCTCAGGAATAGGGATAATTTGAAGACGCCTGATAGATATCAATATACTGATACACGCCAATCTCGTTCCTTTCAGGACTCCTCGGACAAGAGAAGTGAGAGAGGTGGGCGGTCAGAGCGGAGAACGGAGTACGTGAAACCAAGACAGGATTCACAACGCTCAACGGAGGTTTCTATTAAACAAGAAGAGAAACCGCTGCAACAAAAACAGCAATTTAAAAAGAAGAAAGTGCCAGCAGTCTCAGTTAGATATGCCGCTCAAGAAGAGAGTTCTCTTGACGAACAAGACATGGGCGTTGGCAGTGTTAGACAGCGCGGCAGAGGTCACAATAGTTCGCCGGAGTCTTCTAGAGCATCTGGAGGTGAAAGCAACTGATGACTTCATACAAGTCGAAACGGCGGATATGCGAGTCTCTGACCCTGATAGAGTATATCAAGTGACTCTGCAATTAGAAGGGGACATTGACCGCATTGTACACGCCATCTTTTGGGACCATGTGGTAAAATCATATGATGTTCTGCTGGCCGAACAAGATTGGCCGCCTGACTTTGTTCGCGACTGTCCAGTGGGGGAAGAGGTTATTACACCTTCCTTCTCACCACTTGTTCCGAGAGAACTAGCGGAGTCCTATAGTAAATTATGGGCTCTTGCACAGGCCCCCGCTCTATATAGAAATAATGTGGGGTGGGATAGACAATCACCTTATCATGAAATTCCAATAAAGGGTGAACCTCAGCCGCAGCCGCAGTATCCTATTAAATTTGAAGCAAGGGCATCGGTTAGGAATATCCTTACACAATTGGAGTACCAGGGTGTAATTGAGCCCTGTGTCTCGCCGATGAATAATCCCTTATTTCCGGTTGCTAAACGGGACCATTCATATAGGATAGTGGTGGATTACAGACATTTAAATGGTCATACGCGCACATATGCAATACAGAATTCACATAGCGCAGCGCTTATGAATAATATAGTGCGTAAAAAATACAAAACAACGTTAGATATCTTGAATGTATTTTTCTGCCAAAACATAGCACCCGAAAGTTGGGACTATACCAGTTTCAGTGCGTTTGGCTCTCAGAAAAAGTTTTGTCGTTTGCCTCAGGGGTATAAGAATAGCCCAGGACTATTTTCGGCTCGTGTAACTGAAATTCTGCACGAGTTGGACCCTGAAGCGTTATCATATGTTGAAGACATATATCTGACAGACGATGAGATTCTGCAACATCTAAGGCGTGTATCGCGCATTGTTGTGGGGTTTGCTGAAATTGGCTATAAGTTTAATTTTAAGAAATCGAAGATTGCCTTCCTCAGCGTCATTTTCCTGGGATATGAGTTCTCGAGTGAGGGCAAGAGCTTAGCGCCACATTTTTTGGAGAAATGTGCTTTATTGCAGCCTCCTAATACGGTTCGGAAGCTCCAGTCATTGTTGGGGTTTCTGAATTTTGGCAGAACTTACATTCCTGATTATGCTGTGCGTATAAAGCCCTTATACGAGTTGATTCGCCCAAATTTTTCGAGTAGATTTTGGACGATTGAGCATACACATATACTACGAGATTTGCAAACTGATCTCTTAGCAGTTAAACATTTACACAAACGGGACAATAAAACGCATTTAGTCATCAGGGTGATACCTGGGGCTGTTGGGTTTACATATGTCACCTTTAATGAGGGTGAGACAGTCCCGATTGCATACAAGTCCCACTTGTATTCTGCTGCAGAACAACGATTTGCGCAAACTGAGAAAATACTCACTGCCGTACAGATGGCTGTGATTAAAGAAAGACCTCTTGCCCAGGGCCAACGCATTATTGTCGTTTCCCCGACTCCGGCCTTAGAGGCTGTTACAAAAGCGAGTGTCCCTAATTTGAAAGCTTTACACCCACGATGGATACAATGGGCTACGTCTTTGACAGCCACTGATGTAGATTACATATTTGACCCTAAACTGCAGACTCAAGAATTTCTTCAATATGAAATGGAGTACCCAGTTCCTGCTGACAAATTGCCTATTGACCAATATCAGGTGGTCATGTATACCGATGGCTCTGCGCAACCAGCGGTTGGGACTAAACAACAGTATTCTGCTGCATGTGTGGTGGTGAGCGGCACTATGGAGGGGGAAGTGTTCTGCCCCCGACATACTTATACTAAAACCTTGGGAGATTGCACAGCACAGCTGGCTGAGCTCAAAGCTCTATTGTTAGCGTTGGAGCACGGCGATTTTAACCTTGCTGGTCTGTGACTCCTACTACTGTGTTCAGTCTTTCAATGAATATCTACACTATTGGAAGTTGAATGGGTTCAGAGATTCTAAGGGTAACACCTTTAAACACAAATTGTTGTGGGGTAAGGTTGCGGATCTGAAAGAGACGCTTCCTAAGGTCCATGTTGTGCATACACTTGGACACCAGCGCGTTGGGATACACGTTGCTGGGAATACTTTGGCTGATGAAGCCGCGAAGTCGGCAGTGGCTGTTGCCACTGTGGCCGCAGTGACTCGTTCGAGTTCCAAACCAGACACAGAGATTTCGGCTGCCATAAAAGCTACGGCTGATGGCACGCCATTTCCTAAAGGATTTCCTTCTAAGTATCGTTACTGCTTGAGTAGTGCGTTCAATGCTGTTGTTAATATTCCAGGCATTGGTGTACGTGATTTACCAAATAAAATTGAGAGACCTCGATTAATTTCTGCAGCACATGAGGGGGCGGCATCTGCACATGCTGGTGTGGCTGCCACTATTTCGCTTTTACAGGCTTGTTACTGGTGGCCTGGTCTCTATAAAGAGACAAAGCAATATGTCCTTTGTTGTGATGTTTGTCAACAAATTAAAGGTTCATCGGCTAGACGCCTGCAGCAGACGCCCCTTCTAATTTCAAACAAACCTTTACAGTGTGTGTACTTGGATCATTGTGGTCCGCTGACACCAGATAGTGCATACAAATATATATTGGTAGCTGTAGATTCATGCTCCAGATTTGTGTGGGTCTGGCCACAGCGCTCGGCTGACGCTCGGACTGTTATTAAAGATTTGCGCATCTTTGTCGATACATTTGCAGTTGCGGCTTTTCATTCGGACCGGGGCCCTGCTTTTGCCTCTAAGGCATTCAGGGACACCATGGCTTCGTTGGGGGTCCAACTCAATTCTCGTCTCCATTTCATCCCAAGGGAAATTCTGTCGTGGAGCGTTTAAATCGTGATTTAAAGCAATCCTTAACGGCCAGAGTTATAGGTACGGGTCGTAGTTGGCTAGCCCACCTGTATGGAGGGCAGAGAGCACTTAGGGGCATATTTATACTCCGTTTGCGCCGGAATTGCGTCGTTTTTTTTGACGCAATTTCGACGCAAAACTAAATCCATATTTATACTTTGGCGTTAGACGCGTCTAGCGCCAAAGTCCATGGAGTTAGTGTCATTTTTTAGCGTGGACACCTACTTTGCGTTAATTATATGCAAGGTAGGCGTTCCCTTCTAAAAAAACGACTCCTAGGCATGTGCGTCGGATTTATAATCCCGGGCAAAAATCACGCCCGGGAGTGGGCGGGTCAAAAAAAATTACGTACGGCCGCTTTTGCGACGTTTTTTAGCGCCTGCAAAAGGCAGGCGTTAAGGGACCTGTGGGCTCTGAAGGAGCCCAGAGGTGCCCTCCCATGCCCCCAGGGACCCCCCCTGTCACCCTTGCCCACCCCAGGAGGACACCCAAGGCTGGAGGGACCCATCCCAGGGACATTAAGGTAAGTTCAGGTAAGTGTTTTTTTTTATTTTTTTTGTGGCATAGGGGGGCCTGATTTGTGCCTCCCTACATGCCACTATGCCCAATGACCATGCCCAGGGGACAGAAGTCCCCTGGGCATGGCCATTGGGCAAGGGGGCATGACTCCTGTCTTTGCTAAGACAGGAGTCATTTCTATGGGGGATGGGAGTGAAAAAAAAATGGCGCAAATCGGGTTGAGGCGAAAAAATTGCCTCAACCTGACTTGCCCCATTTCTTGACGCCCAAGCCCCATTTCCCCCTACGCCGGCGCTGCCTGGTGTACGTCGTTTTTTTTAACCCACACCAGACGGCGCCGGCAGCTAACGCCGGCTAACGTCATTCAATAAATACGGCGCCCGCATGGTGCTTCAGAATGGCGTTAGCCGGCGCTAATTTTTTTGACGCAAAACTGCGTTAGCGCAGTTTTGCGTCAAAAAGTATAAATATGGGCCTTAATAACTTGCCTAGAAGGTCACTGGGGGGTCGTACTTCATATGAGTGCCTGTTTGGAACACGAATGTATGTTCCTGATCTAGATGGTCCTGGTGTAGAGGCGGCAGATACGCCCTTTGACATAAATGATTGTGTCACTGTTTTGCAGGATTTACAACAATTCCGTGAAGATAACTCTTCTGCAGGTACTGCCTCCTCAGGAATTAAGGATGAGCCAGTAACTCGTACTGGTTGGATACCCAGGATTGGGGATCTAGTGCATGAAAAGGTCGCAGTAAAGAAAGAATTTGGTCCTTCTTATCGAGCACCTGTCCCTGTGTTAGGGGTTAGCGGCACGAGAACTGTGATTTTACCGCCGCTGCAAGGGGCCAAAGGAAATCGCTTTGTTTCCATTGATAATGTCAAGTTACAACATGTGGCCGATTCTGCACAGCAGACCAAGAGGGACACCCAGTAGTTCCGGAATCCCTCTCACTACTGGGGAAGAAGTCCCGCTGCAGGTGATTTACACCAATGCTGTTTCCTCTCCGAGCTTGGGGAGGGTGGAAGATGATCTTGCGATTGTTCCACAGACAACGATTAATTTGGAAACTTTTGATCAAGTTGCTGTACGTTCTACTGATGTTTCTGAACATGTGGTTTATAGTGTGCCAAGGCGAGAGCCTCCATCTGCTTCTTTGTTCACAGTTGCACCTTTTACAAGAACTGCCTCTGGCTGCTTCAACGACACTGATGATGCAGTGACCGGCTCCTCGTCCTCGATGTCTTTGGTCCGAGGTCCACGTAAGCTGCTGTGTTGGCTTAAACGCACATATTTTGTTTTTCCTTGGAACTATTTGTGGCTTTTTATGGCTGTTATGACTCATTTTTTGTGGTTGGGACTTGTGGTTACTTTTTTTCTAGTAATACATGGTCATTCTCTTCATGAACGATCTGACATTGAGCACGTGGAGACTGTGTTAAAACCACATTTTTCGTCTCATATGGTTCGAAGAGACTTGTCCAATGGAAACATTTCTGCAATACCGATTCCAGATGGGATTGTGTGGGATAAAGTAATGTTTGATATATATGGTCCCACTGAATTGATTCAAATACCGTATGTCCTCAAGTTATCAATGAATTATATTGTTATACCAGGCATTGTTTCTGATGATTGGGATGTGAAGACAGTAGATTCTATGCTGACAGACTTGCAATATTATACTGTCTATGACGATGAAGATGCTTACCTATTTAAAGATAATCATGGTGACATGTTTTGCTACAACTATTATGGACACCACTTTATTCATAAAGCAAGTAGACCTAAGTCCATATTTGATTATGTGCAATGGGAACATTGCCCAACTCCTCCACAGGGGAGTTCAAAAACGTATTATGATAAATTTGCATACTTTTCTGGGAACAATCAACAAAATGCTAAGTCTTACTATTTTAAAGTTACTCCGTATGCTAATAAGCAAATGTTATTGACCGATACTAAATTACTATATTCAAATTTGTTTGTGTCTAAACTTTCGGTTGAGGGGTATGAATATTGGTTTAAGACTGTTGGTTTGAAAGGTGTCTGGGGAACGAAAAATTGGCAAATGCAGGGCAGGGACACATTATTTAGAGCATGTATTATCCCTGTGCAGATGATTTTCCTCAATGACACGGTACAACAGACTAGCTGTTTGGGCTTGGCAACGATTAGAGAGTTAAATTTGCCTAGTATACCTGTCCCTTCGAAATTTAACAATTGGCAGCAATATGTTAATGCTACGTTTAGAGAGTTTACACACTGGGTCCAGAATGGTACGCTTAACACTTCATTGGTACATCCGGGCGGGTGGTTATTATGGCCTGTAGACACTAATAGCCACCAACCTCATCTGCGGCGTCCCCCAAGGATCCTCCCTCAGCCCTACGTTGTTCAACGTCTACATGGCCCCCCTCGCTAAACTGGCCCGCCAACATCATCTCAGCATCATCTCCTACGCCGACGACACCCAGCTCGTCCTCTCCCTGACCAAAGACCCGCTCACCGCCAAAACAAACCTCCACGAGGGACTAAAAGCCATCGCCGATTGGATGAACAACAGTCGCCTGAAACTCAACTCCGACAAGACGGAAGTCCTCATCCTCGGGCGCACTCCCTCGGCCTGGAACGACTCATGGTGGCCCTCCGACCTCGGACCCCCGCCCACCCCTGCCAACCACGCAAGAAACCTCGGCTTCATCCTGGACTCCGCCCTCACCATGTCCAAACAGGTCAGCGCCGTCTCCTCCTCCTGTTTCAACACCCTTCGAATGCTCCGCAGAATCTTCAAGTGGATTCCAACAGAAACCAGAAAGACGGTGACCCAGGCCCTCGTCAGCAGCAGACTTGACTACGGCAACGCACTCTACACAGGCATCCCAACCAAAGACATCAAACGACTCCAACGTATCCAAAATGCCTCCGCCCGACTGATTCTCGACATACCCCGCCGATGTCACATCTCCCCTCACCTGAAGGAACTCCACTGGCTCCCGGTAGACAAGAGGATCACCTTCAAACTCCTCACCCACGCTCACAAGGCGCTTCACAACACCGGACCCTCCTACCTCAACACCAGACTTAACTTCTACACTCCAACACGTCAACTCCGATCCGCCAACCTCGCCCTCGCCATCGTACCCCGAATCCAGCGCAAAACCTCCGGCGGCAGATCCTTCTCCTCCCTCGCCGCCAAGATCTGGAACTCTCTCCCCACACCTCTACGCCAGACCCAGGACCTCCTCACATTCAGAAGGCTCCTCAAGACCTGGCTCTTCGACCGCTAAACAGCAGCGCTCCACGCCCCCCCCCCCCTCCCCTCAGCGCCTCGAAACCCTGACGGGTACATAGCGCGCTTTATAAATATTGTGATTGATTGATTGATTGATAATAAGTGTCATCAACGTTTTGTGACCTCTTCAGGGGGGTTCAGGACTAGTAGGGCAGACCCTCGTTACATTTCACCAGAACATGCTGATATCATAACTACCTACAGCGTGGGAAAGCTTTGTCAGCAATGGTTGAAGTCGTCCACGCTGAATGCAGTTAAATCACATCTCACGTTACTGTCTAATGATACTGACTTACAAGATTTTTTGTCAGGACCTAAGGTACCACGGAAGAAACGATTTTTATACAAAGTATATAATGAGATTTGGAAGCTTTCACAGCAGGAGGCAGCGGCCCGGTTGTGGCAAATTGATCAGGACAACCTGATGCAGGCTTTGTCTGTTGTAGATAATGGCATGCATACCCTTTCTGACCGTGTTTACACAATTGACAGCATTGTTTCCTCTGCTATAGACATTATTAAATCAGATATGTCTTCTTTATATCATGGGCAGAGTCAGACGCGGTCCATCATGCAGCTGGGTTGGACTCTTCAGACCTTGAAGGCAGGTCGCGTTCCGTGGCAGCACATTCGTGCCAGAGAGATCTTTGTCTCCTTTAATTTAACTTGTCAACAACAGCTGATGGCTAAAAAGGAAGCAATGTATGTCATGTTGAATATTGAAAAATTGGAAAAACTGCCTTTCACAGTTGCTGAGATTCCGTCAGCTGAGTGGTTGATTCATGGGGTAATTAATCTGCCTATCTCCACTCTGCAATTTACTTCTTGTTTGAAGCACATTCCGGTGGGTAGATATGAACGGTTGGGAGACAGTTACATACACGAGGTGTGAGAGCTTCCCTTTCTATACAGATGTATTAATGGTTTGAGGGAGGTTTTTCATAGCGGTCGTGAATGCGAAACTTCTGTCAGCCATTCCATGGTTTGTAAACAGCTGTCCTTGCATGGAGCGTGTAACGCTTCGATCGCTAACTTAGCTTGTTATCTGAAGGTAGTTCCAGTCCCGGTTATTAAAAACACTTTCCAGATGCTTTCTAACGGCAGTTACATTGTTCTTAACAGCGAACGCTGCTGTGGCATGCGTGCCGGAATAGTTTACGTTGTCGTTGTCACCAAGGCCGTTACGTGCTGCGGGAATGTGTTGTTTCCCCCCACTCAAATTAGGGAGGTAGCGGACATCTGGCCTCATATTGCTACTTCCAAGGTTAATTTCGACAAGTTGAGTCGACTGAAGGCTTTATTGTTTCAAATGCATGTGGCCCTTACATCTGCTAGCGAGACCTACGCACTACAGGTGGCAAGGTCATCAGAGCCCGCGCGACAGTGGGACCGCCAGTATTCTAATATGGTATTATGATGTTTCCTCAGGGCTGACTGGCAGAAACAGTGCAAAGGCATTGGCCTCGGCTCTCAGGGAGAGCTGAGGCCACTGCAGCCAAACACAGCCCACTTGGAATGCGCACTGTCTGCCGGGATAGACAGTGCGCATTCTGAGTGTGCTTACAGGGGTGCCCCTGCACTGTCCACAAAATGGTCATGGGCAGTGCAGGGGCCGTCCCGGTGGCCCCAATTCTGCCTTTCCACCAACCTTTTTATGGGGGGGACTCCACTATGAAAAGGCTGGCAGAAAGGAAAGTCTTGATCAGCACTTTCCTGACCACGACTTTCACCATCACCAACCTATTGGGATCTCTGATCCTGGTAGTGGCAGTGGTGTTGTGGCACTCTGACTGCCAGCATCGTAATCTGGCAGTTGGACCGCCAGGGATGCGGAGGGTGGACTGCCACCGAGGGTATGGCGGTCCTATGGACTGCCGTACTCATAATCAAGCTCTTAGTTTGTGGCATGCACATTTGTCAATTGCTAAAATTAGCTTCTGGAGGCGTGATGGTGGTCAAGATTAAAGCCTAATCATGTGGCATTCTGCACAATGACCAAATTGCAATTTAGGGGAGAGAAGGGTTCCAGCCACTCTTGCATAGGGAGATCAGATGTTTTTTAGGGTGGGTAAGACTTGCTGTAGAAAAAGTATGCAAAATTACAGCTAAATTCCATGAGATTATGCACAATTAGTGCAAAATGCAACAGAACATGAACAGTAGCAGACAGCAGCCACTTATGCTCTATAAACGCATTGTTCCTGCTTTCGTCTGGCAGGTGTTTTGTGCCAAATTACTTGTACAGGCATAATCAATAGTTCTTACTACTTTTGCAACAAGAAAGTAACACGTAATCACTGAAATTACTCTGATTACTTCGGTGTGATTAAAATTTTACCCAGGCATTATTTTTTTTGAGGAGATTATTAAACATTCACGTCTAGTTGGATTGAGTTTTTAGAGGAGGTTGGTCATCCACTTTTTAACCTTGTTAAGTTGGTGGAGATAAGATAGATATCTTTAGATATATCTGAGGGTTATGCACGTATTGAGGTTCAAGATGCAGACTAAACAGTTTCAGGGAGAGGAGAGAGCATTGTGGCACCTCTTGTTTTAGCTTGGATTTGCCTGAGACAGAACTCTCTATTTTCACTATATGTGAGTGGTTAAACAAATAGAACCCATGCAGGGTTTGCTGATGAAATACCTTGGAAGGAGATTTTGTTAATGTCAAGAGTCTACTGCATCTCTGTCGAGCCACTCAAAGGAGGTCATGCATTTTCGTCAAGCTCCGTTGAAGTGAATGCAATGGGTCATCCTTGAGCTGCACTGAGAGTCATAGTCGAGCTGCACAGGCTGTGGATTCTATGTCGTTGAGCAGCCTCTATGTTGATGTCGATGTGGCAGAATTTATCATGCAGTCGAGGCCATGCTTCAGTTTTTGCAGGGATCAGCTGCAGAACAATCTTCTGAGGCCCAGGACTGGAGGAGAGCACATCAGGAAAGGGTAGGACTCACAGATGGCAGAGTCCAGCAGCACCGGGAGAGTTGCAGGCAGTCTTTGATGCCCCTGAGACAGCAGGAGAACAGGGGCAAGTCATCAAGCTCTTGCAGAATCTTGGATTTAAGGATGTACAGAACAAGTCCAGTCCTTCTCCCTCGAGAAAAGAAGCACCAAATCAACACAGGAAAGCAAGTAGCAAAGTGGCAGTCCCCCCTACAACACAGCACACAGCAACTAGTATGCTATCACAGCAATGCAGTTGGCAGAGTGGCAGTCCCTTTTGCAGCACAGCTGTCCTTCTTCCTGTGAGAATTTCCTTGGTTCTACTAATGGTCTGAATTGGTGGGGTTTTGGGGTCCATTACTTATACCCAAATGTGACTTTGAAGAGGAGGAGACTTCAAAAGAGGCCATTGAAGACCACATGGTCCCTGCCCTTTCAGTTGTGGCTCCAGAGACTCTACAGGGGGGTATGCAGCCCTTTGTGTGAGGAGAGGCCCAGCCCTATTTAGGTGTAAGTGTCAGCTCCTACCTATCACTTAGCCCAGGAAGACGCACTAGCCTGGCGATGGGCCACCAGGATGCAAATGTCACACCGAAGATCTCTTTGTATGTGACTGTCTAGAGGGAATGTGCAAAGCCCCGCTGTCATCCACGCTAGATGTGTATTCAGAGACAGGCAGAGGCACAGAATGGTCAAAGTAAGAAAATGCCAACTTTCTAAGTGGCATTTTCGGACTTACAATTTAAAATTCTACTTTCACCATAAGTTGTGATTTTAAATTGTGAGTCCAGGGACACCAAACTGCATATTTCTATCCTGTGCCAATAGGAAATTACACTTAAAATATGTACAAGGAAATCCCAATGTTAACTTATTGGAGAGATAGGCCTTGCAGTAGTGAAAAACACATTTTCACTACCCTGACATGTTAACCTTAAAAGTATATGTCCAACATTTTAAATACACTGCACCCTGCCCTTGGGGCTAACCAGGGCCTACCCTAGGGATGGCAAATGTGATAAAAAAGGAATGCTTGGGCCTGGACTGGCAAGTGTTTGCACTTGCATCATTGAAATGGCAGTTTAAACCTGCACACACAGACACTGCAGTAGCAGGCCTGAGACATATTTACAGGGCTACTGTAGTGGGTGGCACAATCAGTGCTGCAGGCCCACTAGCGTAATTTAATTCACAGATCCTGGGCACATTTACTGCACTTTACTAGTGTTGGACCTGGCTTTTTGACAGGGACATCCCCAAACTTTTTGCCTCCTTCCTCCTATTTTTTCTGACCTGCTGTTGTTGGCTTTTGACCTCTGAGCACTTTACCACTGCTAACCAGTGCTAAAGTGCATATGCTCTCTGTGTAAATTGTACTATTGATTGGTTTATCCATGATTGACTATTTAATCTACCTGTAAGTCCCTATTAGAGTGCACTACATGTGCCTAGGGCCTGTAGATTAAATGCTACTAGTGGGCCTGCAGCACTGGTTGTGCCACCCACCTCAGTAGCCCCTTAACCTTGTCTCAGGCCTGCCATTGCAAGGCCTGTGTGTGCAGTTTCACTGCCACTTCGACTTGGCATTTAAAAGTACTTGCCAAGCCTAGAACTCCCCTTTTTCTACATATAAGTCATCCCTAATGTGTGCCCTAGGTATCCCCTAGAGCAGGGTGCTGTGTAGGTAAAAGGCAGGACATGTACCTGTGTAGTTATGTGTCCTGGTAGTGTAAAACTCCTAAATTCGTTTTTACACTACTGTGAGGCCTGCTCCCTTCATAGGCTAACATTGGGGCTGCCCTCATACACTGTTGAAGCGGCAGCTGCTGATCTGAAAGGAGCAGGAAGGTCATATTTAGTATGGCCAGAATGGTAATACAAAATCCTGCTGACTGGTGAAGTCGGATTTAATATTACTATTCTAGAAATGCCACTTTTAGAAAGTGAGCATTTCTTTGCACTAAAATCTTGTTGTGCCCTTCAATCCATGTCTGGCTAGGTTTAGTTGACAGCTCCTTGTGCATTCACTCAGACACACCCCAAACACAGGGTACTCAGCCTCACTTGCATACATCTGCATTTTGAATGGGTCTTCCTGGGCTGGGAGGGTGGAGGGCCTGCCCTCACACAAAGGACTGCCACACCCCCTACTGGGACTCTGGCAGACAGGATTGAGCTGAAAGGGAACCGGGTGCATTTCTTAGAGACTCTTTGAAGTCACCCCCACTTCAAAGGCACAACTTAGTATAAAACAGGGCCTCTGCCCTACCTCATCAGACACTTGCTGGAGAAGAAACCTGAACCAGAAACTACATCCTGCCAAGAAGAACTGCCTGGCTGCTCAAAGGACTCACCTGTCTGCTTTCTCCAAAGGACTGCTGTCTTGCTGTTGCCCTGCTGCCTTGCTGAACTCTTGTCTGGCTGTGAAAGTGCTCTCCAAGGGCTTGGATAGAGCTTGCCTCCTGTTCCTTGAAGTCTCAGGACCAAAAAGACTTCTGCCTTTCACGTGGACGCTCCGTGCGCCGAAAATTTCGACGCACAGCTTGTTTCGCGGCGAGAAAAACGCCGCACACCGACGCTGATCAACGCGACGCCCTCGGGACGATCGAGACTTCGACGCACAACCTCGCAAGGACAAAGCCGCCCGACTTCCAAGGAGAAATCGACGCGACGCCTACCGTGAGTGCGAAACTTTGACGCACGGCCTCGCAAGGACAACGCCGCCCAACTTCCAAGGAGAAATCGACGCGACGCCTGCCGTGAGACCAAAATTTCGACGCACGGCCTCGCAAGGAAAACGACGCCCGACTTCCAAGGAGAAATCGACGCGACGCCTACCATGAGATCGAAACTTCGACGCGCAGCCCCGCAGAACGACGCGCAGCCGGAAAATAAGCAGGAGAATCCACGCACAGACCCGGGACATCTGGTAATCCCCGCGATCCACAAAAAGAGACTGTCTGCGCGCCGGAAAACGACGCCCGACTTCCCCGCGTGGAAAAGAACGACGCAAGTCTGTGTGTGCTGAGCGGAAAACGACGCACACACCCCTTTTTTCACGCATCTCTTCTCCTGTGGCCCTCTGAGGAGATTTCCCACCAGAAACCAGGTACTCTGTGCTTGAAAGACACTTTATTGCTTTTTAAAGACTTAAAGACTCTTAATATCACTTTTCAGTGATATCTTTACAAATTCGTATTGCAACTTTGATCGTTTTGACCTACAACTATCCAGATAAATATTCTATATTTTTCTAAACACTGTGTGGTGTATTTTTGTGGTGTTATACTATGGTGTTGTATGATTTATTGCACAAATGCTTTACACATTGCCTTCTAGGTTAAGCCTGACTGCTCGTGCCAAGCTACCGGAGGGTGAGCACAGGCTGATTTTGGATTGTGTGTGACTTACCCTGACTAGAGTGAGGGTTCTTGCTTGGACAGAGGGCAACCTATCTGCCAACCAAAAACCCCATTTCTAACATTGGTGATCAGCGGTGAGGATAGGACTTGTGTTTGTGCAGTGACATACAGTAGCTAAGTATTTCACTACCTACCCACAGTTGAAGGTCAACTTGATTTTTCATCTTTTTTGGCTTTTTGTTCTCTGATGTCCTCCTGGATATACTAGTGATATTTTGGACTTTGGATTTTGGTTTTTGCTGATAAGATCTTATCAGAATGGGATTGCTTACCAACTCATGCTTTGTTCGTACTGACCACCTCACTAAGGCTGACCTAAGGAAGCTTTGCAGACAATGGGGCCTTCCTGTAGCAAGGAGATCTACTAAAGCGGAGATGCTCCATCACTACATAGTCTGGGGGGAGGAAAGATGGGCAGAGAGAGAGGCAGCAAGAAACCAAATGACTAAGTACCCCTCAGATGAGGAGGAAGACTACTCAGATGAGGAGGAGGGCTACTCAGAGTTGGACAGTGACCCAGAAATAGATGAATGGCTCCGAAGTCAAAGGCGACAGGAGCAACAATTAGAGGAGTATCTTGCAGAGGTTGAGGCAAAAAGACTTTTAGCCCTGGAAGAAAAAAAGATTGCAGCTCAAGAGCTGAGCGGTAAAGAGCTGAAACTGGAGGCCGGAAGGGCTGAGTCCAGTTCAGATGGTGGCAGCAAAAATCTTGCATCTAGTACTGCTGAAGAAGGGCACAAGCCCAGAGATGTGGTACCCAACTTGAAGAAGAGAGTTGACACACCCCAGGCGGTTCAAGGGTATGAGGTAGTTCCCGTTATGCACAGGGTCCCTGAGAAGGATTGGGGAACTGGCACAGGGAGTCATATTCCTACTGGGGGGAGGGACACTTTACTGACTCTAGCAGAGAGTGACAGAGAAAAGGGTTCCCCCCTGGTGGACGTCCTGGATATAGAGTGTAGAGACATCCCAGAAGAGTTTGGGTTGAGTGTCAGGGACAGACAGAAACTGTCTCACCAGTCTCAAGAGGGTGATGTAGAGTGCTTTTCCAAGGCTGAGTTACTAGGTGGTTGGGTGAAGGGTACTGTGGTTAATACATGTGAAGGGCAGAGTGATGTAATTGCTGGAGAGCATATGTCTGGTCCTCATTTTCCAGAGCTACGCCAACACCAGGTGAGTGTGAGTTCTCTGACCCCAGGGAACTTACAGTGGAGGCAGACTTTTGGGTGAGTACCAGAGAGTCTGAAGAGGCATTTGGGGGTGCTCCTGAAGGGAGTGGTCTAGGTGGTTCCCGACCAAGTGAGGTGGGAGAGGATTGTAGTGTCCCAGGTAGGTCTCAGAGCCTAACCTGTACCGTAGGGCCACCTTTTGAGGGAAGCCCCGCAGTGTCAGAAGAACTTGGGGGGATGACTGTAGACAGCATCCCAACAGTTCTGGTGTCTGGCAGTACCACTCCTAGTGAGGGGGTGCAGAAGTCCAGACATAGGGTTGAGAGGGGGTGGCAGACCCCAGTGGAGGATCTTGAAAGTCAGGGGTCAGCTCTGAGAGCAGAGCCCCCCAGGAATGACCCAGGTGAGACCGTTTCTGGTTTGGGGGAAACCCAGACTCTGCCGGATGGGCAGAGGTCGGGAGACCTGCGCCAACCAGACTCTTGTGTGGCCCTTGTGGGGGGTGAGAGTGCCCCCCAGGAAGTCCTGGCATGCCAGGCAAAGATTCAACCTCAGGGTGGTGACTCTGGGTTGAATAACCGGGTTCAGAGGTTAAACTTTGACCTGGTGGGGGGTAGATGTGCCCCCCAGAAAGTCCTGGAATGCCAGGCAATGGCTCAACCTCAGGGTGGTGACTCTGGGTTGGCTTACCAGGTGAAGAGGTCAAACTCTGACCTGGTGGGGGGTAGGTGTGCCCCCCAGAAAGTCCTGGCGTGCCAGGCAGTTGTCCAACCTCAGGGTGTCGACTCTGGGTTGGATGGCCAGGTTCAGAGGTTAAACTCTGACCTGGTGGGAGGTAGGTGTGCCTCCCAGAAAGTCCTGGGGTGCCAGGCAATTGCCCAACCTCAGGGTGGTGACTCTGGGTTGGCTAACCCGGTTCAGAGGTCAAACTCTGACCTGGTGGGGGGTAGGTGTGCCCCCCAGAAAGTCCTGGTATACCAGGCAATGGTTCAACCTCAGGGTGGTGACCCTAGGTTGGAGAACCAGGCTCAGAGGTTAAACTCTGACCTGGTGGGAGGTAGGTGTGCCTCCCTGAAAGTCCTGGCCTGCCAGGCAATGGTTCAACCTCAGGGTGGTGACTCTGGGTTGGATATCCAGGTTCAGAGGTTAACCTCTGACCTGGTGGGGGGTAGGTGTGCCCTCCAGAAAGCCCTGGTGTACCAGGCAGTTGTCCAACCTCAGGATGGTGACCCTAGGTTGGAGAACCAGGTTCAGAGGTTAAACTCTGACCTGGTGGAGGGTCAGTGTGCCCTCCAGGAAGTCCTGGCGTGCCAGGCGATTGTTCTACTTCAGGGTGGTAACTCTGAGTTGAATGGCCCAGTTCAGAGGTTAAACTCTGACCTGGTGGAGGGTCAGTGTGCCCTCCAGAAAGTCCTGGCGTGCCAGGCAATTGTTCAACCTCAGAGTGCTGACTCTGGGTTGGATACCCAGGTTCAGAGGTTAAACTCTGACCTGGTGGGAGGTAGGTGTGCCTCCCAAGAAGCCCTGCTGTGCCAGGCAATTGTCCAACCTCAGGGTGTTGACTCTGGGTTGGATGACCAGGTTCAGAGGTTAAACTCTGACCTGGTGGGGGGTAGGTGTGCCCCCCAGAAAGTCCTGGCGTGCCAGGCAATTGCCCAACCTCAGGGTGGTGACCCTGGGTTGGGGAACCAGGCTCAGAGGTTAAACTCTGACCTGGTGGGAGGTAGGTGTGCCTCCCAGAAAGTCCTGGTGCGCCAGGCAACTATTCAACTTCAGGGTGATGACTCTGCGTTGAATGGTCAGGTGCAGAGGTTAAACTCTGACCTGGTGGAGGGTCAGTGTGCCCTCCAGGAAGTCCTGGTGTGCCAGGCAATTGTTCAACTTCAGGGTGGTGACTCTGAGTTGAATGGTCAGGTGCAGAGGTTAACCTCTGACCTGGCGGAGGGTCAGTGTGCCCTCCAGGAAGTCCTGGCGTGCCAGGCAATTGTTCAACTTCAGGGTGGTGACTCTGAGTTGAATGGGCAGGTGCAGAGGTTAAACTCTGACCTGGTGGGGGGTAGGTGTGCCTCCCAGGAAGTCCTGGTTTGCCAGGCGGTGATCCAGTCTGAGGGTACAGACCCTGGGCTGGAAGACCAGGTTCAGGGTGTCCCCCCGGACCTGGAGGGAGGGGCTACTGATAACAGTGCCCCTACCATGTTGTCTTCTGAGGAGGCCACTCCTAGTTGGAGGGTGCTGGACCCCAGAAGGGAGGGCAGGGGGAGGGAAGCCTCACCCCGGGCCCTAGTCCCACCTGAAGGTACAGACCCCAGGTTGGAGGGCCAGTGGCAGGTTAACAGCCCTGCACTGGTGGAGGAATGGTACAGGGCGACTTCTGTAAGCCCCCTGGCCATGTTGGACTCTGGGGGTACCGCTCCAGGAAGGAGGGTACAAAGCCCCAGAGGGGAGGACCAGGTTCAGGCTGTCATCCCTGACCTGGTGGAAGGGAGAGTGGTTAAAGGGTGCCCAGCACCTGGGGCTACCCACCCCACTCTCCACAGCCACAGTGGTTGGAGAGCTTTGAGAGGCCTGGGGCCTGGCTCTCATCCCTGGCAGCTGTCAGTAATCACTGTGGCTTGCTGTCCGGGTGGACAGAGTTATCCCTGGGGAGGGGACAAGTGTCACACCCCAGGGGTAGAGTGGGCAACACCACTATGTTGGTCATGGGGGTACTATCCTGCTCCTGGGATACATCTGTGAGCAAAGTAAGGTTAGGTGCTGCACAGATGGGATCCGCAGGAAAGGAGAAAGGTTCCCCATGGATGGGCTTAGTGGGCCCTGAGAGTATGGACAGAGGGATCCAATTGGAGTCAGGAAGGCGAAGAACTGGAGCATGCCCCTGCTGTTGTGGGCCTGGGTCCTTGTTCTGTCGCCTCAAACAGGGAAGTACATCAGGATAGTGATTGTTCTCCCCTGGCTTTAGGCTGGTGGGGGGTCATGTTGGACCTGGCTTTTTGACAGGGACATCCCCAAACTTTTTGCCTCCTTCCTCCTATTTTTTCTGACCTGCTGTTGTTGGCTTTTGACCTCTGAGCACTTTACCACTGCTAACCAGTGCTAAAGTGCATATGCTCTCTGTGTAAATTGTACTATTGATTGGTTTATCCATGATTGACTATTTAATCTACCTGTAAGTCCCTATTAGAGTGCACTACATGTGCCTAGGGCCTGTAGATTAAATGCTACTAGTGGGCCTGCAGCACTGGTTGTGCCACCCACCTCAGTAGCCCCTTAACCTTGTCTCAGGCCTGCCATTGCAAGGCCTGTGTGTGCAGTTTCACTGCCACTTCGACTTGGCATTTAAAAGTACTTGCCAAGCCTAGAACTCCCCTTTTTCTACATATAAGTCATTCCTAATGTGTGCCCTAGGTATCCCCTAGAGCAGGGTGCTGTGTAGGTAAAAGGCAGGACATGTACCTGTGTAGTTATGTGTCCTGGTAGTGTAAAACTCCTAAATTCGTTTTTACACTACTGTGAGGCCTGCTCCCTTCATAGGCTAACATTGGGGCTGCCCTCATACACTGTTGAAGCGGCAGCTGCTGATCTGAAAGGAGCAGGAAGGTCATATTTAGTATGGCCAGAATGGTAATACAAAATCCTGCTGACTGGTGAAGTCGGATTTAATATTACTATTCTAGAAATGCCACTTTTAGAAAGTGAGCATTTCTTTGCACTAAAATCTTGTTGTGCCCTTCAATCCACGTCTGGCTAGGTTTAGTTGACAGCTCCTTGTGCATTCACTCAGACACACCCCAAACACAGGGTACTCAGCCTCACTTGCATACATCTGCATTTTGAATGGGTCTTCCTGGGCTGGGAGGGTGGAGGGCCTGCCCTCACACAAAGGACTGCCACACCCCCTACTGGGACTCTGGCAGACAGGATTGAGCTGAAAGGGAACCGGGTGCATTTCTTAGAGACTCTTTGAAGTCACCCCCACTTCAAAGGCACAACTTAGTATAAAACAGGGCCTCTGCCCTACCTCATCAGACACTTGCTGGAGAAGAAACCTGAACCAGAAACTACATCCTGCCAAGAAGAACTGCCTGGCTGCTCAAAGGACTCACCTGTCTGCTTTCTCCAAAGGACTGCTGTCTTGCTGTTGCCCTGCTGCCTTGCTGAACTCTTGTCTGGCTGTGAAAGTGCTCTCCAAGGGCTTGGATAGAGCTTGCCTCCTGTTCCTTGAAGTCTCAGGACCAAAAAGACTTCTGCCTTTCACGTGGACGCTCCGTGCGCCGAAAATTTCGACGCACAGCTTGTTTCGCAGCGAGAAAAACGCTGCACACCGACGCTGATCAACGCGACGCCCTCGGGACGATCGAGACTTCGACGCACAACCTCGCAAGGACAAAGCCGCCCGACTTCCAAGGAGAAATCGACGCGACGCCTACCGTGAGTGCGAAACTTTGACGCACGGCCTCGCAAGGACAACGCCGCCCGACTTCCAAGGAGAAATCGACGCGACGCCTGCCGTGAGACCAAAATTTCGACGCACGGCCTCGCAAGGAAAACGACGCCCGACTTCCAAGGAGAAATCGACGCGACGCCTACCGTGAGATCGAAACTTCGACGCGCAGCCCCGCAGAACGACGCGCAGCCGGAAAATAAGCAGGAGAATCCACGCACAGACCCGGGACATCTGGTAATCCCCGCGATCCACAAAAAGAGACTGTCTGCGCGCCGGAAAACGACGCCCGACTTCCCCGCGTGGAAAAGAACGACGCAAGTCTGTGTGTGCTGAGCGGAAAACGACGCACACACCCCTTTTTTCACGCATCTCTTCTCCTGTGGCCCTCTGAGGAGATTTCCCACCAGAAACCAGGTACTCTGTGCTTGAAAGACACTTTATTGCTTTTTAAAGACTTAAAGACTCTTAATATCACTTTTCAGTGATATCTTTACAAATTCGTATTGCAACTTTGATCGTTTTGACCTACAACTATCCAGATAAATATTCTATATTTTTCTAAACACTGTGTGGTGTATTTTTGTGGTGTTATACTATGGTGTTGTATGATTTATTGCACAAATGCTTTACACATTGCCTTCTAGGTTAAGCCTGACTGCTCGTGCCAAGCTACCGGAGGGTGAGCACAGGCTGATTTTGGATTGTGTGTGACTTACCCTGACTAGAGTGAGGGTTCTTGCTTGGACAGAGGGCAACCTATCTGCCAACCAAAAACCCCATTTCTAACAACTAGGGATTCACAAGTAAATTAAATATGCCATTGTGCATAAGCAATTTTGCCAAATTTAGAGTACAGAGCACCTGCACTTTAGTACTAGTCAGCAGGTGTAAAGTGCACAGAATCCTAAAGCCAACAAAAACAGAGTATGAAAAACAGGAGGTCAGAAGACAAAAGATCAGGGTAAACCACATCAAGGAAGCAAGGTCTAACACTATCCAGTTTTCTAAATCCTTCCCTAAGAAACAAAGTATTGAAATTGCGGAATGTTGTTCATTTTGCGGGTATCAGTGTTGGGCTTTTTCGGGATGGGGAAAGTCTGGCCAATTTTCAGACTGATGAGGAAATATACTTTGTTTCAGTGAGGAGTTCAATAGGGAAATTCATTATGGTACCTGCATCTTGACCATTTCTGTGCTCAAGGAGTCAGACAATGCTTCAAAGAGGTAATTGGATATTGTTTCAAAGTTTGACCATGACCACTTTGCTTTGTAAGTCAGCGTGAAATCTTCTTGGCTAGTGAATTTTGGCAGAAGAGATTTCTCTTTAAAGGGGATCACAAACTCTTCACATGTTGATGCTGTTAGAGGAGTGGGAGTCTAGTTGTTTGATAATATCAAAAAGTACCTTTGGATAATTTTTTAGAGGTATCAAGAATAGATTTAGGCCCTAATTACAACATTGGCGGTATTGACCGCCTACCGGCAAGGCGACGACTGGCAACATACCGCCGCCGTGGCTACCAGCCGTCTACGCATATCATGACCACCGACGGTATTCCGCCAGAATGCTGGCAGAACACCGCCGACGGTCATGGCGGCGGGCGGCAGTAAGGCGGCGCTGCTGACAGCAGCACCGCAACGCCAGCAAAACCCTGCTGACCGTATCATGAGCAATGATCCAGCCTGGCGGTGTTTTGCTGGCAGACACTGCTGTTGACAGCAGCGCCGTGGACCGTCTCCAGCCGGAGGACTCCCTGCAAGTAGGTAAGTTGGGTTCTCCGACTGGAGAGGGGGGCGTGGGGTGTTGTGTGTATGTGGGGGGTGTGTGTGTGATTTGGTATGTGTGCATGCAGGTTTGAGTCATGTAGGATGCATGCGTGAATGAGTGATTGTGAGTGTTGTGTATTGTGAATGCATAAGTGTGACCAGGTATGCTGGTGTGTGTTGCGGTGCGTGGGTATGTATGTGTGCAGGCGTGGGTGGTGGTGGGTATGCAGGTGTGCATGTGTGTACATGGGTGTGGGTGTGTATGTGTGCGGGGGCAGGAGAGGGAGAGGAATGGTGGGGGAAGACTCTGGGGAGGGGGACAGGGGCGGGGAGACCCCTATCAGTGCCAGGGAAGGGATTCCCTGGCACTGATAGTACCTACCGCCATGGTTTTCGTGGCGGTAAGTTTGGCACGAAAACCATGGCGATAGGCCGGGTTGTAATCCCAAGGGTGGGATTGTGATGGCCGCTGGGCCGGAGAATGAAGTCTCTAGCCCAGCAGCCATTACCACCCTGACGGTCGGTGTGTTAAAGTGGCAGTCTTGGATGACAGTAACCGCCATGGTCAAAATCCCATTTTTTTAACCCCGGCCTGTTGACGGTATTACCGCCGCTTTAACACCGACCACCAGGGTTGTAATATGGGCCTTAATGTGGCTAGATTTTGCTTTGAAGATATTTAGTTTGTAGTTTCGTATGGTGACTCTGACAATTGTAAGGTTCAAGGGCGAGAGTGCATGTCTCCAGATTTTCTCAAAATGCCTCAGATGACTTTTGGTAAATAATTCTTTAGTGAACCAGAGTAGAGAAGGTTTAGGTCGCTTACTTTTGTATTTCAGTAGAGTAGTTTGTGGTGGGTGTGAATTACTCCACAGGAATGGGGTCTTCAGAGGTCAGAAGTGAGCCCTCTGGAGGGAATGAGGTCAATAATAGAGAGTTAGTAGTGGGTTGGCTTCTGATGGAGCTGGAGTAGGTCACTGTTCCATAGAAAAGCAGAGAAGAGAACAATAGGTTTGTATGATCTCTCAAATGGTGTGCTGAAATACTGGGTTTTCTAGTGTGTCTACAGACTTGAGCTCTGGAAAGCAATTCTGTTTTTTTAATTGGACGAGCATGAACTATAATTACGATGTAAATAAAACTTATTAAAAAAAATTTAAAAAGGAGAGGAAAAAGGAGGGAAAATATTTTGAACATTTTAAGAGTTAGAAATTCCCCAAGATTGTGTCTACCACTTCTTTTTTCTAGTTCAGTTAATTTGTTTTTCAAATGCATAGATATCCAAAACCTCCTTCACCCAGCTCTGTATATGAGTTAATAGAATATTTTAAATGACTGGCTATATGAAATTATGCCATTAATATAGAGAAAAAAGAACTTGGTTGTCTATAACTGTACAACCATTTTTTCCACTTCTGGAGGAGCAGGTCAAGGGTGGTGCTGAGGCTTGCTCATTATGTTTGCCCCTATTATAGACAAGAAAACCACATTCATCCCACTCAGAGCTTTATGCCAAGCTGAACAGTGGTTTTGCAGGAATTCAAAGCAGCGGTACCGGTTTTTGTGGAGTCCTGGTCTGCTGCAATTAACAGTATTGCCCTGCTAAAGAATTTTTCTTGCATAAAAGTGAGTTAGTCTGAAGGTGAAACATTTGATCTGTGTGAGGCAGCAAATCGATTCAGATAGCGAAGAGGCCTGTCAGACTTCGAAACGAGCCCTGAGAGGAATTTTTGGTTACGGCTCCGAAATTTGTGAAATTCACAAATATGAAGTTCCTGAAGTTTCTCAAAATTCCACATTAAGGGGGGCGTGGTCTGGCCGCCGTTCGAATGGCCGCCTGAGTGCGAGGCTCCGGGCGCCGGGTCGGATCGGGGGACAGCGGAGGGGGCTCGGTATCGGAGGAGAGCCTCCCCCGCTATTTCAGGAATCCCAGAGCCGTGTGGGATTCAAAGGAGGGAGGAAGGGAGAGGAGGCATCCTGTGCCGGCTGCGACGGCTTCTGTCGGTGTTTAAGGCCGTGCGCGGCCTCATGTGACAAGCTGCGCCACGGCCTCAATTTCTGTTAGGCGAGTGCGCGTTAACGGTGGAGCGGGAGGTAAGGATTGCCTCCTGCGGCCACGCGCACCTGTTTTCGCCCTTTCTGGACATTAGTTTAATTTTAAGTACAAAGCATGTCTTTTTTTTATTTATTTTTATCCTTCTTCATGAAAAAGAGCCATTTTTTATTTTTTTATTTTGTATCCATCGTCATGAAAAAGAGCTGTTGATCTTGTGAGAAGCCTTCTTACAGGGAGTAGTGCTCCTATGTGGATTGATTTAACGCCACATGAAACCCAGACTCACCAAATGCACTGAAATTCCCCTCAGAAAATCAATAAACCTGTGTGAAATACATTGAAGTGGCAGTAGAATTAATAAAAAATGCTGAGGGCGCCAAGTGTAGGCAGCAGTCAGTCGCAATTCCAGGAGCCTCACATATATCTTGGGGAGTCCTGCGATGCGCTAATCTAGCACCAACAAATGCATACTGGGTCACTTGGCTCTCACAAATCCGTACTGACGGTCTAGTCTGATGTGTGGAGCATCCTCAACGATTGCCAGTGCCAGCTTTGGGAGCTTGGATGAGGAACTACTGTTCTCAGAATAGCTTGGCCCCTCGGAGAGCGTCTTATAGGACAAGAACCTTTGGTCTGCTCATAATGTCACAGTGACTGGGTTACTATCAATTGGATTCGCCGGGCCTCCTTAATGTAGTCGCCCCTCCTCTGTTCCCCGCTTTTCTGTTGCGGTTTTAGATTGGTGATCAATATTGGCCCAACATTACTAGAGTTTATTTAAATTGAGCATTGAAAGAAGAATATAAGGATAAGAGGACGCAGCTCGGTGCTCTGTTTGTTTGCTATTTCCTGTCGACTACATTCACCAGTTTTCCTGACAGTTGCGTTGCTAACAAAGTGCTGTGCGCACATCCTTGCTCAGTACTTTATTTTTAGACGCTTGATACTCTGGGGCAATGCCAGGCGGGTAGTCTTCTGGTAAACACCTTTGCAACTTGCTGTTTTCTGTGGCCCTGGCGCAACCTAAAGTCATGGGAACACAGGGAACCTCTTTTGGTTCTGCATCATCACCTGCTACTTCTCCCCCGTTGGAGGTGACATTCTGCAAGAGACTGCTGCGGTGTGGCGTCGTCTGGAGACAATGGACGCCAGAATCTCTGATTTGACTATAGCCTCCTCCTCCATTCGGGCAGACATAGCTGGTTTTTGAGAGACTGTGCATAACTTGGATCAGCGCCTCACATCCATGGAAGAACACGTGGTGGCTCTACCTGGTCAGGAAGCTGAGCTGAGGTCCCTGCGAACAAAGGTCACTGACCTGGAGGATAGGAGCCGTAGAGATATTATACACCTTTTTGGTATTCCAGAACACAAGGAGGGCTCTGATATTAAATCCTTCCTCAAAACTCTATTGCCCGAGCTCACAAGTTTGGAGTATTCACCACCATTAGAGCGCACAGAATTGGTCCTCTCCATAGAGCGACCCCGGACAAACCACGGCCCATCATCGCATGCTTCCTGAGGCATAAACAAGCTCGTCAGACCATCCTGGCAGCTAAATCCCAAGGATCATACTCTCTTGAGGGTCATGAAATCAGGGTGGTGGCTGATTTCTCCAGACCAACAAATGAAAGACGGAAAGCTTTTTTGGCCCTTCGTCCTCAACTCAGGAACTTAGAGATTAAATATGGCCTTTTCGAGCCAGCACGTATGTGGATCACCTACAATGGTAAATCCAGGTATTTCACTGAACCAGCAGACCTCAGTGTCTTCTTGAGCGGACTGGCGTCTCATCCTATGGACACCACCTTCACACATCCTGACATGGACAGAATCATTCAAGAGGATCCATCAACAGTCTCCTCTTCATTGTCTCAACCACAGCGTCTTGCCTCGCAGAAGAGAGGCAGGATCTATGATCGTTCATCTAAAACCCAGGAGGATAGTGATCACGTTCTTCAAGCGGTGATTGACCATACTCAGGATCAGATCAGGGACAAGTCTTGTTACCCCCTTAAAACTAATTCCTGAGGAACATTGAGTGCCAAAATAAACTATTGCTGTCATTGCCTTCTTTCTTGGTGGAGGGGGGAGGGATTGGTGATTGGTGATTGGTCCTCAAGCATTAACTGTATTTGTTATGATTTAGCTTTACTCCTGGCTGGGTTGTTTGGTCATTTCTCTTGTGAATGCTACACTATCCTGAGGATTGGCTATGGTTCGTGTCTTGGAGTGGCAATGGATATACACTTCTGTTACTAGTATCTTGCATATGTTCTTTGATGCAGCTTTGATTGTTGATTGAGGTCCTATAGTCCGGCGTTAGCTCACTTTTTCCCCCAACCCACTCATTTCCAATTAGTCCATCAGCGTTACTGACTTTAGTGTACATGATATGGACTGCATATTTCTTTATTACTACAGTTGGTTCCTGACCTCTTCCTCAAATTTATGCATTACCATAGCTTTATTTGCGGGGAAGGCCCCTTGGAAATCATGCTAGTTAACATGAGTGATTTCCTTGTCCCCCTCTCGGTTCCCTACGATGACCACCTGGCGCGCAGGTCTTCCAGGTTTTGACCCACAGTTCAACAGTTCTCTCAGCGACAAGATATTTCCCGATTTCTGCAGTTGTCTCGTCTTCCCGCTTGGTTGCTCTGGTTTTTGTTTTTATTTTTTTATTTTTCTTTGCTGTTTCCCATTTGATCTCTCACTTCTTTCCTCTTTTTTCTCTTTTCTCTTTTCTTTTCTCTTTCTTTTCCGTGACCAAGGGGTTTCCTTTTCATCTCCACTTTGCCTACCTTAATTATCCCATCCCAAAACACAAGTTTGCGGAGTACCGCTATATTTAGCTCTTGTCTATATCGTCTTACTGATCGCAAATTCCTCAATTATTTGTAAGTCTGCGCTCCTATTCTGTTACATAATGGGATTGGTGAAACCACTTACAGTTCTCTCTTGAAACGTGCATGGTATGACTCATCATACCAAGCGTCAGAAAGTCCTCTCTTATCTTCGATCAAAAAATACTGACATCGCTCTTTTACAGGAAACTCACCTTACTCCATCTGAGTCAGAGAAATTCGGTAGAGATTGGGTAGGCAAGGTGCTTTATAGTGGAGCACCAAAAGTGCATGGTGAGTCACAGGGTTCGGGGAGGATATGAGGGTTGCAATACTTATTCGCTGACCCCTCCAGTTTAGGCTTCTTAAAATGTGGAGCGATCCGGATGGGCGTTATGTATTGGCTAAGATTATGCTGGGATCTTCTACAATTTGCATTGGTTCCATTTACGCTCCTATCGGTTCCAAACGCTCTTTAATCCTCTCTCTTACCAGAACTCTAACAGAAATTGGGGCCTCCCAATACTTGTTGGGTGGGGACTGGAATTTAGTACAAGATGTCATCTTGAATCGCTCTAGTGGTCTGGATGTGGGTAATAATGCGGACCGGGCCCTTTTCCATGACGTTCTATTAGACCATGGTCTATTGGTTCATTGGCACCTTTGCCACCTTACAGATCGCGAATATACTTTTGTCTCTGCAGTACATGGGACTCAATCTCATCTAGACTACTTTTTAATTAACCACAGGTTATTGCATTCAGTTCATGTATCTGAAATCCTTACGGCCGCACTGTCTGATCACTCCCCGATTTTGCTAACTTTGGAATTGGGGATAGCCTCGCCGGGTCGTAAGCCTTGGCGTCTTTCAAACTCCAGATATAAATCCCCGAAGGGAAAAGAACAACTTAGGTCCCATCTTTCCACATATCTCCAAATAATAGGGGTTCTGTCTCCTCACCACAATTATTATGGGTGGCAGCAAAGGCAACCATCAGAGGTCCGCTTATGAGGGATGCGGCCATTTCCAATGCCCAAAAGAAAGTTCGACAGAATGATCTGGAAACCTGCATCGCTCAGACCACCCGAAAATATACTCGAACACCCACCCCAGCCGTTCGTCGATGTTTGGAGATAGCTAAAATGGAACTCAACTCGCTCTATACATCGCAAGCGGAATTTGCCTTACAGAGACTAAAAGGCCGTCATTACGAACACGGCGAGAAGGCAGGTCGTCTACTGGCTGCTCAACTCCGTCAGACAGAAGCGGCACTAGCCATCCCAGCTTTACGCAATTCCGACGGTTCGTTTATCACACACCCACAGGCAATTGCGGAGGAGTTTGGTCGTTTTTATCGAACCCTATATACGCCGGAAAGATATTGGACGATTAGTGGCCTTCCTTGATAAAGCAAACATTCTGTGCCTTTCAGATGAGGGTAGAGCACTCTTAGAGGGTGACATTAGCAAAGAGGACATACAGCAGGCTGTGGCCAATCTTTCTTACCATAAAGCACCTGGTGAAGACGGATTCACGTCAGAGTTTTATAAATGGACAGGAGCAGATACTGTTGATGCATTATATTAGGCATGTCGAGGGGCTGATCAAACGGGTACATTACATCCTATTTCCAACAAAGCCTCCATAGTAGTTCTCCCCAAACCGGGCAAAGACCCTCTTCTATGCGGCAGCTATCGCCCTATATCTCTTCTTAATGGAGATATTAAGATATTGGCAGGGATTTTTGCATCGCGCCTTAGGAAAATTGTCCCTTCTTTAATTCATCAAACCCAAGTGGGTCGTTCATCTCGAAATCCCAGGAGAAGGCCCTTGCCATTTCACTTGATGCTGAAAAAGCGTTCGATCGAATAGAGTGGTGGTTTCTCTTTGAAGTACTGCGCTGTTTCGGTCTAGGGACAAATTTAATCAATCGAGTACGTTTGCTCTACAACTCCCCGACAGCTCAGGTAAACTGTGGTGGGTTCCTTTCTGATATTTTTCAATCAGTAGGGGGACACGTCAAGGTTGTCCTTTGTTCCTTTGTCCCCGTTATTATTTATTTTTGCCGTGGAGCCCTTAGCGGCACTAATACGCAATTCCAATCTAATCTCCGGCATTCCGGTTCCAGGTGGTCGATCTACCATTTATCTGTATGCTGATGATATTCTCCTCACTCTCACTGACTTATTCACTTCTCTTCCCGCTCTTCGAGCTGTTCTAGAGGAGTTTGAACATATTTCCGGCTACCAAATTAATTGGGATAAAAGTGAGGCGTTACCACTATCTTCAGTAACGGTTTGTGCTTCAGTCCAGGGACTTCCAGTTAAATGGAAACAGGCAAGTCTCCGTTATTTGGGCATTGATGTCAACAGAGGTTTGGACAACATGGTGGCGGATAACTTGGATCCTTTAATTTGCAGTATGAGATGGGATTTTTCAAAGTGGACCCATTTTGGCCTTTCTATGTGGGGTAGAGTTCAGGCGGTGCGAATGGTGACTTTGCCACGTTTCTTGTATGTTTTAGGTATGCTGCCCTTATGAATACCCCTCTCCCTCCTCTGAGGGATTGATCGTCATATTCGGTCTTTTGTTTGGGGATCCTTGCATCCGCGGTTGCCCCGAACCACCCTACTTTCCAGACGTGAATACGGAGGTTTAAGTCTTCCCTCAGTGGAACATTACACCTTGGCTCTACACCTATCGCAAATGGTCTACTTACTCCCGGGAATTTGAGATCCGCCACATTGGGTGGAAATCGAATGACTGCTTTCCGATGCCGAATCAGGACTCCAAGTTATATGCAACGCAAGTTTGAATCCGTACTGTATTCACAACCCTATGATTGGGGCCATGCGTACTGAATGGCGGCAGGCACACCGTTTATTGAGTGTAAATCCCTACATACACAACAGGGCAATTATTTGGGGCATTAAAGGTTTTCTTATTGGAGGAAAGACCATTTGTTGGAAGGATTGGATCCTGATGGTCTTGTGAGGATAGATCCGTTTATTAAGGGGGAGAGGTTGAAGACGTTCTCGGAACTTAAGGAGGAATTTGGGCTTTCCAAACACCATTTGTTGGACCTGGCTTTTTGACAGGGACATCCCCAAACTTTTTGCCTCCTTCCTCCTATTTTTTCTGACCTGTTGTTGTTGGCTTTTGACCTCTGGGCACTTTACCACTGCTAACCAGTGCTAAAGTGCATATGCTCTCTGGGTAAATTGTACTACTGATTGGTTTATCCATGATTGACTATTTAATTTACTTGTAAGTCCCTGTTAAAGTGCACTACATGTGCCTATAGCAGGTAGATTAAATGCTACTAGTGGGCCTGCAGCACTGGTTGTGCCACCCACCTCAGTAGCCCCTTAACCCTGTCTCAGGCCTGCCATTGCAAGGCCTGTGTGTGCAGTTTCACTGCCACTTTGACTTGGCATTTAAAAGTACTTGCCAAGCCTAGAACTCCCCTTTTACTACATATAAGTCATCCCTAATGTTGCCCTAGGTAACCCCTAGAGCAGGGTGCTGTGTAGGTAAAAGGCAGGAGATGTACCTGTGTAGTTATATGTCCTGGTAGTGTAAAACTCCTAAATTCGTTTTTACACTACTGTGAGGCCTGCTCCTTTCATAAGCTAACATTGGGGCTGCCCTCATACACTGTTGAAGTGGCAGCTGCTGATCTGAAAGGAGCAGGAAGGTCATATTTAGTATGGCCAGAATGGTAATACAAAAGCCTGCTGACTGGTGAAGTCGGATTTAATATTACTATTCTAGAAATGCCACTTTTAGAAAGTGAGCATTTCTTTGCACTAAAATCTTGTTGTGCCCTTCAATCCACGTCTGGCTAGGTTTAGTTGACAGCTCCTTGTGCATTCACTCAGACACACCCCAAACACAGGGTACTCAGCCTCACTTGCATACATCTGCATTTTGAATGGGTCTTCCTGGGCTGGGAGGGTGGAGGGCCTGCCCTCACACAAAGGACTGCCACACCCCCTACTGGGACTCTGGCAGACAGGATTGAACTGAAATGGGGCTTGGTGCATTTCTTAGAGACTCTTTGAAGTCACCCCCACTTCAAAGGCACAACTTAGTATAAAACAGGGCCTCTGCCCTACCTCATCAGACACTTGCTGGAGAAGAAACCTGAACCAGAAACTACATCCTGCCAAGAAGAACTGCCTGGCTGCTCAAAGGACTCACCTGTCTGATTTTCTACAAAGGACTGCTGCCTTGCTGTTGGCCTGCTGCCTTGCTGAACTCTTGTCTGGCTGTAAAAGTGCTCTCCAAGGACTTGGATAGAGCTTGCCTCCTGTTCCCTGAAGTCTCAGGACCAAAAAGACTTCTCTCTTCCTCTTGGACGCTCTGTGCGCCGAACTTTTCGACGCACAGCTTGTTCCGGGGCAAGAAAAACGCCGCACACCGACGCTGATCAACATGACGTCTTCGGGACGACCAAAACTTTGACGCACAGCCTCGCAAGGACAACGCCGCCCGACTTCCCGGGAGAAATCGACGCGACGCCTGCCGTGAGATCAAAACTTTGACGCACGGCCTCGCAAGGACAACGCCGCCCAACTCTGCAGGAGAAATCGACGCGACGCCTGCCGTGAGATCGAAACTTTGACGCACGCCTCGCAAGGACAACGGCGCCCAACTTTCCAGGAGAAATCGACGCGACGCCTGCCGTGAGATCAAAACTTTGACGCACGGCCTCGCAAGGACAACGCCGCCCAACTCCGCCGGAGAAATCAACGCGACGCCTGCCGTGAGATCGAAACTTCGACGCACAGCCCCGCAGAACGACGCGCAGCCGGAAAACAAGCAGGAAAATCCACGCACAGGCCCGGGACATCTGGTAATCCCCGCGAACCACAGAAAGAGACTGTCCGCGGGCCGGAAAACGACGCTCGACTTCCCCGGGTGGAAAATAACGACACAAGTCCGTGTGTGCTGGGGAGAAATCGACGCACACACCCTTTTTCCACGCATCTCTTCCTTTGTGGCCCTCTGAGGAGATTTTCCACCAGAAACCAGGTACTTTGTGTTTGAAAGAGACTCTGTTTACTTTCTAAAGACTTAAGACACTTTATATCACTTTTCAGTGATATCTTTACAAATTCATATTGCAACTTTGATCGTTTTGACCTGAAGATACCCAGATAAATATTATATATTTTTTCTAAACACTGTGTGGTGTATTTATGTGGTGTTATGCTATGGTGTTGTATGATTTATTGCACAAATGCTTTACACATTGCCTTCTAAGTTAAGCCTGACTGCTCGTGCCAAGCTACCGGAGGGTGAGCACAGGCTGATTTTGGATTGTGTGTGACTTACCCTGACTAGAGTGAGGGTTCTTGCTTGGACAGAGGGCAACCTGACTGCCAACCAAAAATCCCATTTCTAACATTGGTGATCAGCGGTGAGGATAGGACTTGTGTTTGTGCAGTGACATACAGTAGCTAAGTATTTCACTACCTACCCACAGTTGAAGGTCAACCTGATTTTTCATCTTTTTCGCTTTTGGTTCTCTGATGTCCTCCTGGATATACTATTGATATTTTGGACTTTTGGATTTTGGTTCTTGCCAGTAAGACTTTGTCAGCAATGAGATTGCTTACCTACTCATTCTTTGTGCCTACTGACCACCTCACTAAGGCTGACCTAAGGAAGCTTTGCAGAAAATGGGGCCTTCCTGTAGCAAGGAGATCTACTAAGGCGGAGATGCTACATGCCTACATAGGCCCGTATTTATACTTTTTTTGCGCCGCATTTGCGTTGTTTTTTGACGGAAAAAAGGCGCAAACTTGCAAAATACCATTGTATTTTGTAGGTTTGCGCCGTTTTGCGTCAAAAAGCGGCGCAAATGCGGCGCTAACAAAAGTATAAATACGGCCCATAGTGTGGGGGGAAGAAAGATGGGCAGAGAGAGAGGCAGCAAGAAACCAAATGACTAAGTACCCCTCAGATGAGGAGGAGGACTACGCACACGAGGAGGAAGACTACTCAGATGAGGAAAGAGAACTAGTGGGAGATGAAGGGCTCCTAGCTCTACAGCGGTGTATGGAAAAGCTAGATGAGCAGCTTGAAAGGGCTGAGGCAGCAAGTCTCTTAGCCCTGGGAGAAGAAAAGATTGCAGCTCAATAGCTGAGCTGTAAAGAGCTGAAACTGGAGGCCGGAAGGGCTGAGTCCAGTTCAGATGGTGGCAGCAAAAATCTTGCATCTAGTACTGCTGAAGAAGGGCACAAACCCAGAGATTTGGTGCCCAACTTGAAGAAGGGAGTTGACACACCCCAGGCAGTTCAAGGGTATGAGGTAGTCCCCGTTATGCACAGGGTCCCTGAGAAGGATTGGGGAACTGGCACAGGGAGTCATATTCCGACTGGGGGGAGGGACACTTTACTGACTCTAGCAGAGAGTGACAGAGAAAAGGGTTCCCCCCTGGTGGACATCCTGGATATAGAGTGTAGAGACATCCCAGAAGAGTATGGGTTGAGTGTCAGGGACAGACAGATACTGTCTCACCAGTCTCAGGAGGGTGAAGTAGAGTGCTTTTCCGAGGTTGAGTTACTGGATGGTTGGGTGAAGGGTACTGTGGTTAATACATGTGAAGGGCAGAGTGATGTAATTGCTGGAGAGCATATGTCTGGTCCTTATTTTCCAGAGCTACGCCAACACCAGGTGGAGTGTGAGTTCTCTGACCCCAGGGAACTTACAATGGAGGCAGACTTCTGGGTGAGTACCAGAGAGTCTGAAGAGGCATTTGGAGGTGCTCCTGAAGGGAGTGGTCTAGGTGGTTCCCAACCGAGTGTGGTGGGAAAGGATTGTAGTGTCCCAGGTAGGTCCCAGGTCCTAGAGGGTTTCATGAGGGAACACCAGGAGGGAAGCCTAGCCTGTACCGTAGGTCCACCTTTTGAGGGAAGCCCCGCAGTGTCAGAAGAACTTGGGGGGGTGACTGTAGCCAGCATCCCAACAGTTCTGGTGTCTGGCAGTACCCCTCCTAGTGAAGGGGTGCAGAAGTCCAGACATAGGGTTGAGAGGGGGTTGCAGACCCCAGTGGAGGACCATGAGAGTCAGGGGACAGCTCTGAGAGCAGAGCCCCCCAGGAATGACCCAGGTGAAACCGTTTCTGGTTTGGGGGAAACCCAGACTCTGCCGGATGGGCAGAGGTCGGGAGACCTGCGCCAACCAGACTCTTGTGTGGCCCTTGGGGACGGTGTGTCCATTGTGGGGGGTGAGAGTGCCCCCCAGGAAGTCCTGGCATGCCAGGCAAAGATTCAACCTCAGGGTGGTGACTCTGGGTTGGATACCCAGGTTCAGAGATTAAACTCTGACCTGGTGGGAGGTAGATGTGCCACCCAAGAAGTCCTGCTGTGCCAGGCAATTGTCCAACCTCAGGGTGTTGACTCTGGGTTGGATGACCAGGTTCAGAGGTTAAACTCTGACCTGGTGGGGGGTAGGTGTGCCCCCCATAAAGTCCTGGCGTGCCAGGCAATTGCCCAACCTCAGGGTGGTGACCCTGGGTTGGGGAACCAGGCTCAGAGGTTAAACTCTGACCTGGTGGGAGGTAGGTGTGCCTCCCTGGAAGTCCTGGCCTGCCAGGCAATGGTTCAACCTCAGGGTGGTGACTGTGGGTTGGCTAACCAGGTTCAGGGGATAAACTCTGACCTGTTGGGGGGTAGGTGTGCCCCCCAGAAAGTCCTGGTATACCAGGCAGTTGTCCCACCTCAGAGTGCTGACTCTGGGTTGGATAACCGGGTTCAGAGGTTAAACTCTGACCTGGTGGGAGGTAGGTGTGCCTCCCAAGAAGTCCTGCTGTGCCAGGCAATTGTCCAACCTCAGGGTGTTGACTCTGGGTTGGATTACCAGGTTCAGAGGTTAAACTCTGACCTGGTGGGGGGTAGGTGTGCCCCCCAGAAAGTCCTTGTGTGCCAGGCAATTGCCCAACCTCAGGGTAGTGACCCTGGGTTGGGGAACCAGGCTCAGAGGTTAAACTCTGACCTGGTGGGAGGTAGGTGTGCCTCCCAGAAAGTCCTGGTGCGCCAGGCAATTGTTAAACTTCAGGGTGTTGACTCTGAGTTGAATGGCCAAGTTCAGAGGTTAAACTCTGACCTGGTGGAGGGTCAGTGTGCCCTCCAGGAAGTCCTGGCGTGCCAGGCAATTGTTCAACTTCAGGGTGGTGACTCTGAGTTAAATGGTCAGGTGCAGAGGTTAAACTCTGACCTGGTGGGGGGTAGGTGTGCCTCCCAGGAAGTCCTGGTTTGCCAGGCAGTGATCCAGTCTGAGGGTACAGACCCTGGGCTGGAAGACCAGGTTCAGGGTGTCCCCCCGGACCTGGAGGGAGGGGCTACTGATAACAGTGCCCCTACCATGTTGTCTTCTGAGGAGGCCACTCCTAGTTGGAGGGTGCTGGACCCCAGAAGGGAGGGCAGGGGGAGGGAAGCCTCACCCCGGGCCCTAGTCCAACCTGAAGGTACAGGCCCCAGGTTGGAGGGCCAGTTGCAGGTTAACAGCCCTGCACTGGTGGAGGAATGGTACAGGGCGACTTCTGTAAGCACCCTGACCATGTTGGACTCTGGGGGTACCGCTCCAGGAGGGAGGGTACAGAGCCCCAGAGGGGAGGACCAGGTTCAGGCTGTCATCCCTGACCTGGTGGAAGGGAGAGTGGTTAAAGGGTGCCCAGCACCTGGGGCTACCGCCCCCCACTCTCCACAGCCACAGTGGTTGGAGAGCTTTGAGAGGCCTGGGGCCTGGCTCTCATCCCTGGCAGCTGTCAGTAATCACTGTGGCTTGCTGTCCGGGTGGACAGAGTTATCCCTGGGGAGGGGACAAGTGTCACACCCCGGGGGTAGAGTGGGCAACACCACTGTGTTGGTCATGGTGGTACTATCCTGCTCCTGGGATACATCTGTGAGCAAAGTAAGGTTAGGTGCTGCACAGATGGGTTCCGCAGGTAAGGAGAAAGGTTCCCCATGGGTTGGCTTAGTGGGCCCTGAGAGTATGGACAGAGTGATCCAATTGGAGTCAGGAAGGCGAAGAACTGGAGCATGCCCCTGCTGTTGTGGGCCTGGGTCCTTGTTCTGTCGCCTCAAACAGGGAAGTACATCAGGATAGTGATTGTTCTCCCCTGGCTTTAGGCTGGTAGGGGGTCATGTTGGACCTGGCTTTTTGACAGGGACATCCCCAAACTTTTTGCCTCCTTCCTCCTATTTTTTCTGACCTGTTGTTGTTGGCTTTTGACCTCTGGGCACTTTACCACTGCTAACCAGTGCTAAAGTGCATATGCTCTCTGGGTAAATTGTACTACTGATTGGTTTATCCATGATTGACTATTTAATTTACTTGTAAGTCCCTGGTAGAGTGCACTACATGTGCCTAGGGCAGGTAGATTAAATGCTACTAGTGGGCCTGCAGCACTGGTTGTGCCACCCACCTCAGTAGCCCCTTAACCCTGTCTCAGGCCTGCCATTGCAAGGCCTGTGTGTGCAGTTTCACTGCCACTTCGACTTGGCATTTAAAAGTACTTGCCAAGCCTAGAACTCCCCTTTTACTACATATAAGTCATCCCTAATGTTGCCCTAGGTAACCCCTAGAGCAGGGTGCTGTGTAGGTAAAAGGCAGGACATGTACCTGTGTAGTTATATGTCCTGGTAGTGTAAAACTCCTAAATTCGTTTTTACACTACTGTGAGGCCTCCTCCTTTCATAGGCTAACATTGGGGCTGCCCTCATACACTGTTGAAGTGGCAGCTGCTGATCTGAAAGGAGCAGGAAGGTCATATTTAGTATGGCCAGAATGGTAATACAAAATCCTGCTGACTGGTGAAGTCGGATTTAATATTACTATTCTAGAAATGCCACTTTTAGAAAGTGAGCATTTCTTTGCACTAAAATCTTGTTGTGCCCTTCAATCCACGTCTGGCTAGGTTTAGTTGACAGCTCCTTGTGCATTCACTCAGACACACCCCAAACACAGGGTACTCAGCCTCACTTGCATACATCTGCATTTTGAATGGGTCTTCCTGGGCTGGGAGGGTGGAGGGCCTGCCCTCACACAAAGGACTGCCACACCCCCTACTGGGACTCTGGCAGACAGGATTGAACTGAAAGGGGGCTTGGTGCATTTCTTAGAGACTCTTTGAAGTCACCCCCACTTCAAAGGCACAACTTAGTATAAAACAGGGCCTCTGCCCTACCTCATCAGACACTTGCTGGAGAAGAAACCTGAACCAGAAACTACATCCTGCCAAGAAGAACTGCCTGGCTGCTCAAAGGACTCACCTGTCTGCTTTTCTACAAAGGACTGCTGCCTTGCTGTTGGCCTGCTGCCTTGCTGAACTCTTGCCTGGCTGTAAAAGTGCTCTCCAAGGGCTTGGATAGAGCTTGCCTCCTGTTCCCTGAAGTCTCAGGACCAAAAAGACTTCTCTCTTCCTCTTGGACGCTCCGTGCGCCGAACTTTTCGACGCATAGCTTGTTCCGCGGCAAGAAAAACGCCGCACACCGACGCTGATCAACGCGACGTCTTCGGGACGACCGAAACGTTGACGCACGGCCTCGCAAGGACAACGCCGCCCGACTTCCCGGGAGAAATCGACGTGACGCCTGCTGTGAGATCAAAACTTTGACGCACGGCCTCGCAAGGACAACGCCGCCCGACTCCGCAGGAGAAATCGACGCAACGCCTGCCGTGAGATCGAAACTTTGACGCACGGCCTCGCAAGGACAACGCCGCCCAACTTTCCAGGAGAAATCGACGCGACGCCTGCCGTGAGATCAAAACTTTGACGCACGGCCTCGCAAGGACAACGCCGCCCGACTCCGCCGGAGAAATCGACGGGACGCCTGCCGTGAGATCGAAACTTCGACGCACAGCCCCGCAGAACGACGCGCAGCCGGAAAACAAGCAGGAAAATCCATGCACAGGCCCGGGACATCTGGTAATCCCCGCGAACCACAGAAAGAGACTGTCTGCGGGCCGGAAAACGACGCTCGACTTCCCCGCGTGGAAAATAACGACACAAGTCCGTGTGTGCTGGGGAGAAATCGACGCACACACCCTTTTTCCACGCATTTCTTCCTTTGTGGCCCTCTGAGGAGATTTTCCACCAGAAACCAGGTACTTTGTGTTTGAAAGAGACTCTGTTTACTTTCTAAAGACTTAAGACACTTTATATCACTTTTCAGTGATATCTTTACAAATTCATATTGCAACTTTGATCGTTTTGACCTGAAGATACCCAGATAAATATTATATATTTTTTCTAAACACTGTGTGGTGTATTTTTGTGGTGTTATGCTATGGTGTTGTATGATTTATTGCACAAATGCTTTACACATTGCCTTCTAAGTTAAGCCTGACTGCTCGTGCCAAGCTACCGGAGGGTGAGCACAGGCTGATTTTGGATTGTGTGTGACTTACCCTGACTAGAGTGAGGGTTCTTGCTTGGACAGAGGGCAACCTGACTGCCAACCAAAAACCCCATTTCTAACACCATTCATGGAGTTTTATGCAGTTCAAGCACTGTCTGATGAGTCGTCTAGGGAGGGAATCCTCCTCAACGACTCATTCAATCTCCAATACTTCATTACTTGGAAACGCGGGGACAACTGAAGGGTGCTGTATCAGGCCTGCAAGCCTTGCTAAATCGTCACCTCTTTTCGCTCCCCCTCCTGGTTTCTCTCAAGAATAAGTGGGAGGTGCGTCTACAGGTTGACTACGATTTGGAAGATTGGGCGGATATAATCGAAGCAAGAGACTGTGGAGCTCGGGAGGCCAGCTCAAAATTCAGTCTTTTAAAAACATTACACGATTGGTATTGGACCCCCTTGAATCTCCGTACTGCGGGGTTACAACACCATGCCTCCTGCTGGAGGTGTCCTCATGAGCGCTGGATTCACCTCACATTTTGCATGATTGCCCAGCCATACAGCCTTTCTGGCGAGCAGTGGGGGCTACTCTTCGGGAAACACTACCCCTGCCACTTTACCTTACCCCTCATCTTCTTTTACTGCATGACACCAGGGAGCTCCCTAATCTCTCCAGACCACAATGTCGCTAGTTACACACTGCGCTAGCCACGGCAAAGATATGTATCCTCAGATATTGGCGAGCGACACGTGTACCCTCCCACGGGGAGTGGATCTCTGCAATGTATCAGACTGGCTCACATGAGCGCCTTATTTATGATCTGCAGGATAGGACAGAAATGTTTCTACAGACATGGGCACCCTTTCTCTCTGGACTGGTGACCTGATTCTCCCCTGTGCGGAATACATCACAAATGCCCCAATAAGAACCGGTCCTTTTTATTCTACTCTTCTTTATTGCACTTTGGACTTCACTGAGAGCGCACATGCATTCTCTTCACGTATTCCTCCATACCTTATGTAGGTTGGTCTTCCGTAGGCGTGTTTGTTGTTTTTCCTCCCCTCCCCTCTTGGTCACCATTACTATGGTTATTCTTACTTTTATTACTATTACTATCATCATCATCATTGTCTTTTTCTCGGGTTCTGTCCTCTCTAATTTTCCTCGTTTTCTTTCTTCTGCCTTTACCTTTTCTGTTGCCTTCTTTAATATTTTCATCCTATCTGTCAGATATATTTCCCTTAAATATGACTATATTCATGTCATTGAACTCTACTATTTAGAGACACTTATCTCTCCCTTTTATTTGGGTCCATAGAACATCATGTACCATGTACTAAAATCAGATGTCCCCAGCTTGGAGGTACAAAAGTGCTCTGTACCTATAGTTCCTTCAACACTCAGTTGGGGTCTTTGTAATGATGGACCTCTAATGATGGGGCAGGTTGGAGAGGGTGGGTCTATTAGGTCGATTAAGTCTCTTAGGAATACATTGTAAAATGTTGATGAGGAATTGCTCTTATGCGTACGTCATGTTATTTTGTTCTATTTTGCTATATCATCGCATTTCTCCATTGTAGAGCAGTGTTTAGGTATTGTATTACAGATGCTTCATATGGTATATTTCAGTAGATGTTGTATATTTTAGAAACTATTGCTAGATAGCTGACATTTTTGAGAAATTTTATGTCCATTACTTGTCCAGATGTATTATACATACGGATGTTAAGGAATTATTGCTAGCTCTTTGTTTTTGCATGCTGTATATTGTTTTGAAAAGTGACAATAAAAATATAAAACACAAAAAAAAAATCACATTAAGCAATTTCACATACTTGTTTACCTGCTCAAACAGCTTTTGTTGATAAGGTTCCTGAGATACCAGTGGAAACTGGTTTGAGTAGAACATGTCTTGCCAAGAGACATTTTCTACTCAACCCAGCCTCCTACCAGTATCTCATGAAAATTGTTAACACAAGATGTGCGTTCAGATAAAAAAGTGGGGTAATGGCAAAGCACATTTTAGTACAAAAGCATACATTCATTACATTTTCATCTAATTTTATGACATTTTATTAGAAACAAATCTGCAACTTCACTCAACCCAATATGAAACGCAGGTGTGTCTTGCTCAGCATTTTTTTGCTGCAAAACCAATAGCTTCAGTGGGAGCTCACCCATGACATGAATTTAAGAAATGCTTGCCAGCCACATGCTTGAACCTTTTCTCCATTGGAGTATATTGACTTCAATTTCAGAGACTATGTCCAAAAGTTTTATTTTTGAGTAAGATGACTCATTTGGTGTATCTGCCCTCAGCTCCACAGATGTCATCATGAAATTACATCTAGGTTTAAAGCAACTACAACAAACAAGTTTTGATTGGTGCTTTGCTTATTCTTTGCACTGTTTTCCATCAGTATTTAAAAATGCATATCTCCAGTTATCCTTAACGTATTTTAATAATCTTGGTGTATTCTTCCTCCTTACATTTTATCTCTGCTGCCAAGTTTTTATATGCTGTGTTCATTACTTTTAGAACTGTTAGACCTGCTTGAACTCAACATGTGCTTCTATGGGGATTACCTGCTGCTTGTGCCATAGCTAGCAGGGACAGAGCAGAGAGTCTCTCAGGACTATGACTTGACAGCAAAACATGCAGTTCCATGGAGTGCTGAGTACAAAAAGCCTGCATTGGAAAGATACAGCTGATCCACTCAGAACACTGTGAGTCCAAAATGCTCCTCGGTGGGACAAACACAAGAAGGTGGAAAGTCATAAAATCAATAAACAGGCAACTGAGATAAATAACAACGCTATTTAATCATGAGAGCGGGGTTAACCTAAAGACCACTCTATGTTATTTACTCAAGGCAATATGTCTTCCAACAGACAGGAAAGCAATTTGTAGCTAAGATGTATAAAATATTTGTGTTGAGACATAAACAGCATGGACATGATTTTCAAATAATCAAAGCTTAGCCAAAAATGATGTGACAGTGAGCAGCACAAATCGAACATATAAATGTTAGCAGTGATAAGAATTCATAGCCTTTTCGAAAGCTAATAACACAAATATTCTACATTCACTGCAATGCTGATTGTCGCTACAGTCCCATGCATAAATGCATTATACTTTCACGAATGGCCAAATTATTTATTAAAAACAGAATGCTTGTTACCACGCTCTTGGAAGAAAAACACACACAACAACCTCCTTGGGAAAGGTAGACCAAAAATATTGTTTATCTGGGAATCCTGTCAAGGAAGGCAAAAACGATTCAGCCCAAATCTCCACTATGTCATGTTTACAATTGATTTTCTCATTTGATGAAAAAATATATTAGCAGCTCCATCATTGATACTGTGTTAAACTGTTGGATGACATAACCTTGCTAAATACGTATGCTGCATCACATCATTTTCGTTGAACCTGGTCATCTCTGCAGGGTCACCCCGAAACTTTTTGCCTTTACCCTCTACTTTTTGTGGAATTTATTTTTGCTGGAATTAGGACTCTGTGCACTTTACTGCTGCTAACCAGTGCTAAAGAGCTTGTGCTTCCTCATGTAAGCAAGGTAGAATTGGTTTGCATGAAATCGGCATATTTCATTTACTTGTATTTCCCTGGTAAGGTGGTACTGCATGTGCCAAGAGCCTATAATTTAAATGCTACTAGTGTGCCTGCAGCACTGATTGTGCCACCCACTTAAATAGCCCTGTAAACATGTCTCAGGCCTGCCATTGCAGCCTGTGTGTGCAGTTTTAAACTGCCATTTCAACTTGACAAATAAACCTTTTGCAAGACCCAAACCTTTCATTTCAATACATATAAGGCGCGCCTAAGGTAGGCCCGAAATAGCCCATGATGCAGGGTGCAATGTATCTAAAAGGTACGGCATATAATTTTGAATTTTACATGTTCTGGTATTGGAAAACTCCTAAAGTTCTTTTTTACTATTGCAAGGCCTGCTTCTCTCACAGAATAGCATTGGAGTAAGCATATTACATTTAATAATATGTAATTTCCAAATAGGAAGAAATAGCCAGATCATGTTTGCCGTCTTGGGACTGTAATGAAAAATCCTTGATTATGGTGAAGTAAGAGTTCAAAATACAATTTTGAACATGACACTTTTAGAAAGTTACCATTTTCCTGACTTAGCCAATTAGGGCCTCATTATGAGACTGGCTGCCTTGAGACCGCCAGCCTCGCGGTGGCAATCAGGACTGCTGCTGTTTTGGCAGGCCGACTGCCACATTAAGACCCTGGTGGTCAGAACACCAGGGTTCCGCCGTCTTCGGCAGGACTGGTGATCCCGACGGGTTGATGGCGGTTGCAGGTTGGATTCAGCCAGGGCGGCACTGCATGCGGCGTCGCCCTGCTGATTATGACCTGGTTTTCCGCCAGCCTTTTCATGGTGGTATCACCACCATAAAAAGGCTGGTAGAGAACAGGTGCAGGCACCCTCCAAGGGCTTTCTGGCTTGCCCCCTGTTCTTCTGCACTCTCAGGGACATCAAAGACTACTTGCATCTCTCCTAATTTTGTTGAACTCTGCCATCTGTGAGTCCTGTCTTTGGGTGAGGTTCCCCTCTCATTCCTGGGCCTCAGAAGTGTGTTCTGCAGCTGATTCCTTCAAAAACTGACCTATTCACCCAGAGTGCATGAGAAATTCAACTGCATCACCGTTCTATGCAAACGCAGAGGATACTCAACAACATTGGATCTACTGCCTGTGCGGCCCAATGACAACACTCCACGTGGCTCAATGACACCGCATTGCATTCATCTCTATGGAGCACGATGACGATGCAGTGACCTGACTGCATGGAAAATACTGATGCATCATGCCTCCGACATCAGCACTTTGCTATAAACAAGGTACTTCCTCAGCAGACCCTGCGCGGGTTCTGTAGCCAGCCTACCCTTCATCTCAGTCGACATGAACTTTGGATTTGCACTAGTCCCTCCTGACCTCAAGTACCCTTTTGACCACTAGTGACTTCTAATCACTATTTAATATTTGAAAACTAATATCTCGACTTCTGACAATTGGATTGTTATTGTTTGGTCTTGTTTTACTCAGATATATATTCTCTATTTTTCTGAACCTGTGTGGAGTGTTCTTGCAGTGTTTTCATCATGATACTTTATACATTGCCTCTTAAGATAACCCTGAATGCTCTTTGCCAAGCTACCAGAGGGTGATCACAGGTTATCTCTAAGTGTGTATCTAGTTTACCCAGACAACAGTGGTCGTTCCTGCCTGGCCTGGGTGCATACCCCAGCCAACCAGAAACGCTATATATCTAATTTCTAACATGTGCTTTCCATTTCTAACAGACTCTTTGGACTTGTTGATGCTATTTCCACTTAAGTCTTTAATACTGTATGTCTCTGGTTCTACTGATTGGGTATTTGTCATTTTGGTCTTGTTTTATTTATTGAAATATACTGTTTTACTCTAATCTGGTGTGGGATCCGTTTTGTAATTCATGTTATTACTGTTTGAAGTGTTCCACATATATTTTACACATTGCCTCTATGTTAAACCTAACTGCTCTGTGTCAAGCTATAAGAGGTTTAAGCACAGGTTAATTTGGCAAGGATTGTGGATGCTGGTTTGAGTAGGGTTTTGCCCCCGTCAAACAATAAACCAATTTATTACAAGTATTATGCAAAACTGGAGAAATTATGTAACTGCAACTAAATAAAAAGTCTTCTAAATATTATATTGTCAAAATATTACTTATACACCACACTGGCACCCATTCAGCTCTCCTGCCACCGGTGAAATGTACTGAACTGTGTGAATAAGCAGAGCTTAAGCTTTAACGGCTTTTCACAGCAGCCAAAGGTTTAGTAGAAATGTGCAAAATGTGTCTAATTTGCTTTTGTGTAATTTTGGGAATTCTATGTGATATTACAAGAAGTGCAAATCTGTCATTTAGAGCTATATTTTTTTACCTTGAAATGCGTACTTGCATCAATTTTTGGCACAAGGCCACACTGCACTCTAAATAAAGCACAAAAAACACAATTGTTGCAAACAACAACTGCTTATATTCTAGTTGTTCATGTTTTTCCTGTACCACAATTTTGCAGTAAACAGCAATGTAATTATGTGACATGGTGTGATGGCATAATTTAGTGGATTCTGTGTGCCAAGCATAACAAAAAATTCCCAAAATGATGCCACAGTAATTCAAATTTCATCCAGGGTGATTATTTAGGTGCTTACAAAACATACGCAGTTGGAAATTCACCTCAGGTCATTTTGAAGGCCCCACCTCCCATTTATTATTCCAGAAATGGAGGATCGTCAAGTGTCCTTAAATGGATGAGTGAATTAAATGACTAATTACGTGTTTTGGCAATATACAGGGACGCCCCACTTATGAAAATCTGAAATATAGATGTATCAATCGCTACTGATTATACCACTAGGAAGAATGAGGTATTATGACACATGTAAATAATGTAAGATATATATATAGGCAGCATTAATTGCATGTAATCGAATTGAAGCCCAGAAAATAAAGAAGCAGCAAATACGGCAACTTTGGAGTGCGGTTTATTCCTTCAATTTGATAAAGGAATCTGTGTTTCATATATATATATATATATATATATATATATATATATATATATATTTATAGGGTTATTCTTGGGGTTAGAATCAGTCATAGGCTTAGCCTTACATTTACTGTTAACAGGCTTTGCTTTAGGAAGAGGATTAGGCTTAATGTTGCAATTTGATATTTAGATGTACTGTTTGGTCTGGGGATTAGGAATAGTCATGTATTGCTACGAGGTGACGTAATTTACTTATCACAAGTCAGATCTAGTTCTCCTATGTGCATTATGGTAAGTGCAGTTTAAGGAAGATTATAATTTACAGTTTTTCTTGTGTTCGCTCAAGTGTTAAAGTGCAGCCATCAATGGTAATCCTTTACCTGCTGCTTAGTGTCTGTCATTGGAGGCCATCAACTCCCAGTTGCAGATCCCTGGCTCTGAAAACCAATAAACATCACCCACAATGACCAGGACATTGCATATGCATTACTACGGGTGGGGTCGCACACTGGCCACTGTCTGTCCCAATCCTCCCCCATGGTAAATGCAGTTCAAAATAGTCCTTAACTTACAGTTTGTCTTGTATTCACTTGATTGTTGAAGAGCAATATGTATAGTTGACCCTTACGGTTAGACTAAGGCTTAAATTTAAGGTCAGAGTGTGGTCACGTTGAAGAGTTTCCAGTGCCTGTATTTTCAGTAATTCTTGTTTCAATGCAGTGGGTTCTAATTAGGGATATTTCAATGTAGTTGTAGCTTATGTAGTAGCACACAATCAATTAGAATCTAGGAAGGGTGCAAGTCACTCCTAAATGCTTAGCTTTAGATAGAATATAGAGCATCTTGAATAAAATGTCCCCCTCATGTGGTGAGCCGTAATATGAAGCATAGGCAATAAAAATAGAATCACTGCTGCATGTTCGATGTTTTGCAGCCTATTCAGCATGTATAATAGCCATGATTCTATCTTTTGTAACAAGGCATTGCATAACTGCATTAGGGATATATCAATGCAGTTGTAGCTTATGTAGTAGCACACAATCAATTAGAATCTAGGAAGGGTGCAAGTCACTCCTAAATGCTTAGCTTTAGATAGAATATAGAGCATCTTGAATAAAATGTCCCCCTCATGTGGTGAGCCGTAATATGAAGCATAGGCAATGAAAATAGAATCACTGCTGCCTTTTCAATGTTTTGCAGCCTATTCAGCATGTATAATAGCCATGATTCTATATGTTGTAACAAGGCATTGCATAACTGCATAGAGAGTCATACAATAAGAGAAACAAGCCAATAACACAACTGAGATATGGCGAGCTAAAGTACAGTTGGCATACACTTTGAAACTATGGATCTTAATCATGTCAACTAGATGGATAACTAACCAAGGTCTGGTGGCCAAAGAAGTGGACACAACATTCACACTTTCACCACTTATTATCACCTCCATGAATTATGTCTTTAATTTCAGTCAGCTGGTGTACATTTAGTTTGGAAACCCTCTTGTGCACTAACAACTACTCAGCTAAGTGAGAAACTCGATGGGACCAATCAAGCAAAAGAGCCAGTTTGGGAGATTAAATGAGTAGGAGAAAAGTCCTGTGTGCACTCTAACTAAACAGAGTAAAGCCAGTGTATCAGTGAGCAGTCTCTGCATGTGGCCTCTAAATGACTCAACAGAATGCCACTTTTGATGGTATGAAATGTTGTTGATGGGTCTAAATTAATAAGGTCAGCAAATTCACCTGCAGCAGTTATCCTTTTTAAGGACCACCAGGGGAATTTAGTTAGCACCTTAATAGGTTCTGAAACCAGTCATTAAGGCCCATATTTATACTTTTTGACGCTAAACTGCGCTAACGCAGTTTAGCGTCAAAAAGTTTTGCGCCGTCTAACGCCATTCTGAAGCGCCAAGCGGGCGCCGTATTTATGGAATGGCGTTAGACGGCGCAATCAGACCGGCGCTGCCTGGTTTGCGTGGGAAAAAACCACGTAGACCAGACAGCGCCGGCGTAGGGGGAAAATGGCGCATGGACGTCTTAAAATGGGGCAAGTCAGGTTACGACGAAAAAATCGTCTTAACCCGACTTGCGCCATTTTTTAACGACGCCCATCCCCCATCAACATGACTCCTATCATTGTAAAGATAGGAGTCATGCCCCCTTGCCCAATGGCCATGCCCAGGGGACTTCTGTCCCCTGGGCATGGTCATTGGGCATAGTGGCATGTAGGGGGGCACAAATAAGGCCCCCCTATGCCACAAAATATTATTAAAAAAAAAAAAAAAAAAACTTACCTGAACTTACCTGAATGTCCCTGGGGTGGGTCCCTCCAGCCTTGGGTGTCCTCCTGGGGTGGGCAAGGGTGGCAGGGGGGGTCCCTGGGGGCATGGGAGGGCACCTGTGGGCTCATTTTGAGCCCACAGGCCCCTTAACGCCTGCCCTGAGCAGGCGTTAAAAAGTGGCGCAAATGCGCCGTTTTTTGCCACGCCAACTCCCGGGCGTCTCTTTTGCCCGGGAGTATAAATACCACGTAAAGGCCTGGGAGTCATTTTTTAGACGGGAACGCCTCCCTTGCATATCATTAACGCAAGGAAGGGGTTCACGCTAAAAAATGACGCACATTCCGGGAAGTTTGGCGCTATTCGCCTCTAACGCCATAGTATAAATATGGCGTTAGTTGGCGTTAGTTTTGCGTCGAAATTGCGTCAAAAAAAACGACGCAATTTCGGCGCAAACGGAGTATAAATATGGCCCTAAATGTGTACAGAATCCTGGATACTTTCAGAAAGCTCTTCAGCTGAAGACTGTCAAAGTCCTCAATGACTTTAGTGATAGCTTGTTATGCCTGATGTTTGAAGAAGACAGAGGCTCCATGGTACTCAGGTTAATGTAAACACATCAGCCACAGTCCAACCCCTTAATCTGTCAGGTGGAAAACCAGGCGTCTTCATGCAATACATTCCATTATGGAATCTTACACTATGAAAGGATCAGAGGACATCACACAGCTTCCTTACTAAAACAAATAAACCCTAAAATGTAAAGCAATATAAATACTGAAAACATTAAGATGTAAATCAAACATATGAATTAACATTATGGAAAAAACTAAACATGTTAAAAAAGAGGAGGAAACCCCACACGTTCAATGAGTCTTAATGGACTACAGTACAAAATGAGACCAAAATGTCACAAGAACCTATAATATAGAGACCCATATAACAGAGCAAGAGTGACACAAGGATTTATACTGTAGACTCTGGCTACAGCCAGCTACACACAATAAGCAGAGTACATGTTCTCTAAAATACACCAGTGTACTTCCTCTCTCTGTAATCTCATCAAAACATCTCATCATCTGTTCCACTCATTTTTATGGAGACTCTATGCTAGCCAGGTAACATTTAATGTCGGCCACAGTCCAACCTCCCAATAAAAATCAGTTGGAATACAGGATTTCCTCAAGTAATAAATTCTACAATGGACTCCTATAGTTTTAAAGGCACAGAAGGCACCACACATCTAGAAAGAGTGAGATAGGCCTTGCACTGGCAGGATCTCCACTGTCCCGGGCCATTTTTTTAGGAAAGAAAACAAAGCAACATAATCTGTGTATTTATAGTTGCTAGCAAATGATAACCATCACCTACAGTCCTGCCTCACTACACCTCTTTTATTCCAAGCATTATGTGGGACAGGTGGAGCTATTCCAATATATTTATATATCTATATATACAACAGATTTAACTCAATCTGGGTGAAAAGAAACTTTAAAAAGTAACAGTAGTTGGCAAATGGTGCATGCATATCAGCCATTGAATTATATGTAATAAGTATTGCCTCAGCCAACCATTTCTAAAGACATACTACATTCACTGACATACATACTTCTCAAAGTAACTTTCTACATTAGCCATATATGTAAGAAAACATTTAAGGCCAAATTTAGATTTTTCTTTGGGGGGTGGGAGGGACTCTGTCACATCGCCGGCCAAGTATTCTGTCCAATGTACTCTCGGTTAGTCCATCCAATTTTGGGTCAGGCAGGCTGCCAGGTTTATGCCGACGGAGTAAAATTTAGTACATTAGCATAAACCTTCCTCTGCCAGCCCAACAGAGTATGGGCTGTTGGAAGAAGCACATAACATCATTCATCCTATTTAGGGTAGACAGAGTTATGTGTGTTTTTTCCTGTCCCATGTCACTATGTAAAATCTTCTGGCTCTCTCTCCTGAGCTGCATACGTCTTCTTCTTTCTTCCTCTGTGCTACTCTCTTCTGAAGCCCCTTCCTGCTATCTTTCTTCCTAACAGAGACCTGGCTCAAGCCCACTTCAGCAACCAACATCACCACCACCTTACCAGCAGGATACAGAATCATGCACTATGGCTGCATCAACAAGCCAGATGGAGAAATCGTTATTATCCACAGAGACTCCATCAAATGCAAGACCGCCGCAGAGGACACCATCCCCTCAATGGAACACTTCAACTTCACTATGGGTGAGAAATCCATCATTAGGGAAACAATCGCATACCGTCCACCAGGACCTCAAACCACCTTCTGCAACCTCATCTCCATGTTCATTACCCCCTTCACCATCCTCTCCAAAGATTACATGTCCCTGTGTGACCACAATGTCCAGCTTGTCGACATAACCAATCCTAACTCTGCCAACCTCCTCCAAAGCCTGAACCACGTCGGTCTCACCCAATTCATAAACCACTCCAGGCACATCGCAGGATGCATGCTCGACCCCATATTCACCTCCAATGACCACATCAAATAAAGCCACACCCCAAACTCATGTAGGCTGACCACTCAATTATCTACTCCATCATGATGATCCCCATCCCCCCACTCTACGCAATCCAACACCGCCCATCACAGCTCGAACAAGACCTCAGAGACCAAATGGACTAACACCCTGGCCGTCAACCCGACCAAACACAACAACATGAAGCAGGACATCTGAAGCTTCAAAACCTGGATCACTGACTGCGTTGACATCATATCCCCCATCAAGAACAAGAAACACCGAAGATCCACCATGCAAGCCAGCTGGTACAATGAGGACCTCAGGACATTCAAGCACCACTGCAATTACTTCTAGAGAAGGTGGCACATCAACAGAGGCCCAGTGAACAGAACAGCATTCAAATCAGCACTCGACCTATACCACCACCAACTACGTGAGACACAAAAAAAAAACTGAAATTGCGCATCAAAGCTCATCCTAGTGACAGTAATGAGCTCTTCTGCATAGTCAAGAAAGTCACCAACCCCACGCAGGCGACAAGCAACATCCCTACCTATCAGGACCTATGCTACAGTCTCGTCGATTTTTTCAACTACAAAAGCATCAAAATCTAAAGGAACTTCAATCCCCCAACTCAAGCCTGAAGATTTTTTCAACAGCCATACCTCTAAACACACACTGTCTCGAGGCTAAGTACCTGGAACCACCTCACAACTCAGGACATCATCGCCATCATAAAATCCATTGACTCAGGGGCCCCATCTGACCCATGCCTCCAGCACATCTTCAGCCTAGGAGCATCCAGGATCGGCCTCAAACTTTCCACCCTACTCAACACCTCAATGGATTTTGCCACCTTTCCAGAAAACTGGGAGCATGCTGAAAACCCCTACTAAAGAAACCTTCAGCTAACCCCAATGAACTCAGCAACTACAGACCAATCTCCCTTTACCCGCCAAGGTCATGGAAAAGCCATCAACCAACAACTCACCATCTACCTGGGTCACAATTACCTCCTGGATAACCCCCAATGCAGATTCCGCAGCAACCACAGCTCTGATATAGCCCTGACCTCAGCCACAGATGATATCCTGGCCATCCTCAACAAAGAAGAGACAAATTCTCTTATTCTCCTTGATCTCTCAGCAGCCTTTGACACCGTCTCCCACCACAGGCTCATCGCCAGACTGAACGACATAGACCAAGCAGCCATCCTCAGCTGGATCGCCTCCTTCCTCACAGACACAACACAATTAATCCCACTTCCATCCTTCACCTTCAAACCCAAACCAATCAACTGCGGAGCTTCTCAAGGATCATCACTTAGCCCCACCCTCTTTAACATCTACATATCCCTCCTTGCCAACATAGTCAAATCCCACGGATTCAACATCATATCCTATGCCAATGACACGCATGTCATCCTCTCCCTCACCAAAAACTCCACTGCCACCAGAACCAGCTTCCACCAATACATGACCAGCATCACCAACTGGATGAAGAATAACCACCTCAATTTCAACTCAGATAAGACAGAAGTCTTGATCTTTGGCAGCAACAACTCCCCTTGGGACGCCTCTTGGCGGCCCCCTGAACAGGGGCCCACTCCAATCCCAGCTAAGCATGCCAAATGTCTCAGTAGCAACCCCGGCAGCAAGCTAACTGTTGGAAATGGCCTTTCTGCAGGGTCATCCCCAGACTTTTTGCCTTCCTCCTTCTCTTATTCTGACCTAATTTTTGCTGACTTTAGGACTCTGAGCACTTTCCCACTGCTAGTCAGTGCTAAAGTGCATATGCTCTCTCCTTAAAACATGGTAACAATGGATCATACCCAATTGGACTATTTAATTTACTTATAAGTCCCTGATAGAGTGCACTATATGTGCCCAGGGCCTACAGATTAAATGCTACTTGTGGGCCTGCAGCACTGGTTGGGCCACCCACTTAAGTAGCCCCTTAACCTTGTCTCAGGCCTACCATTGCAAGGCCTGTGTGTGCAGTTTCACTGCAAATTCGACTTGGCATTTAAAAGTACTTTTAAATGCCCCATGGCCTTGGTGTCCCTAGAGTGGGGTGGAGAGGTGACCCAGAGGCGGGTCATAGTTAGTCCTTAGCTGCCCATCGTCTGCATTCTGGGGGAACGAGTTACCCCTAGTGTCAGGAACACTGAGAGGGTTGACCCCCTAAGGGCGCCCTGTCAGTTCAGCTGTCTGGCAGTACCACTCCCCAGAGGAGGGTACGCAAGCCCAGATGTGGAGGCAAGGTGAGGAAGGGCTCACCCTTGTCCCCTATCCAGCCTCAGGGTACCGACCCTGGGCTGAGTGAACAGTGTCAGGGACCCACCACTGAATTGGTTAGAATGGAGAAGGGATACAAGACCCCTGGGGCTACTGTCCCCCATTCTGAGATGCTTCAGGAACCCATTGGGAGCTCCCTACAAGCCCCCCAGCTGGAGGAGAAGCTCGTCCAAAGACCCAAAGGCTCAGGGTCTCCAGTTAGCAGTGGATGGTCTGGGGCCTGGCTCTTGACACTGACAGCTGTCAGTAGCATCTGTTGGTTTCTGTCCTTGTGGACAGAGATTTCCCTGGGTTGGGGACAGAAGTCAGACCCAAGGAATGGAACGGGCCACCTCACTTTGTTGGCTATGGTGATACTGTCTGCATACTGGGATGCAGCTGTGAGCAAATTAAAGTTAGGAGTTTCATAGATGGGGTCCTCAGGTGATGAGAAGGGTTCCCCATGGGTCAGTTAGTGGCCCCAGAGAGTATAGACAAAGAAGCCTCACTGAGTTCAGAAAGGTGTAGAACTGGCAAATGCCCCTGCAGTAGTGGGCTGTTGTCCATGTTCTATCGCCTTAAGCAGGGAAGTCCATCAGAGTGTTGATTAGTTTACCCTGGATTTGGCTGAAAGGGAGATAGGTTGGAAATGGCCTTTCTGCAGGGCCATCCCCAGACATTTTGCTTTATCCTTATCTTTTCCTGACCTCATTTTTGCTGGCTTTAGGACTCTGGGCACTTTCCCACTGCTAATCAGAGCTAAAGTACATATGCTGTTGCCTTAAAAAATGGTAACATTGGATCATACCCAATTGGACTATCTAATATACTTATAAGTCCCTGGTTGAGTGCACTATATGTGCCCACGCCTGTGGTTCAAATGCTACTCGTGGGCCTGCAGCACTGGTTGTGCCACCCACTTAAGTAGCCCCTTAACCTTGTCTCAGGCCTGCAATTGCAAGGTCTGCGTGTTCAGTTTCACTGCCAATTCGACTTGGCATTTAAAAGTACTTGCCAAGACTAAAACGCACCCCAAACACAGGATACTCAGCCTCACTTGCATTCATCTGCATTTTGAATGGGTCTTCCTGGGCTGGGAGGGTGAGGGCCTGCCTTCACACAAAGGACCCTGGCAGACAGGATTGAACTGAAAGGGGACCTGGTGCACTTCTAAGCCACTCTTTGAAGTCTCCCCCACTTCAAAGGCCAAAATGGGTATAAGAAGAGGACCCAAAACCACAGACTTTAGACACTTCTTGAGGTAGACACTCTACCTCACAGACACTTCCTGGAGAAAAGACCTGTAACCAGAACCTGCATCCTGCCAAGAAGAACTACCTGGCTGCCCAAAGGACTCACCTAACTGCTTTCTGTGAAGGACTGCTGCCTTGCTGTTGCCCTGCTGCTCTCTGGCTGAGGTGAAGAAGTGGTCTCCAAGGGCTTGGATAGAGCTTGCCTCCTGTTCCCTGAAGTCTCAGGACCAAAAAGACTTCGTCCCTCATTACAACCCTGGCGGTCGGTGGTAAAGTAGCGGGAAAATCACCAACAGGTAGGCGGGAAAAAAAATGGAATTATGACCGCGGTGGAAACCGCCAACATAACACTCCGACCGCCACGGTGGTACAAACAAACAGCATGGCGGTCACCTCAAACAGACAGGCAGAAGACAATGTACCACCCAATCCGCCACCTTTTCCAGGGCGGATTCCACGTGAACAAAAACACGGCGGAAACTGGACTTGGAAGGGAAAACTCCCACCTCTACACAACCCATGAGGAACCAGGACGCCATGGAGCCGGAACTTCATATTCTACCTTCGATTGTCTTCCTGCTCCTCTACCAGGAGCACGACCGACGGCGGTGACGACCACGGTGAGTACTGCACCTACGACACAGGGGAGGGGGGAGGGAAAAGAGAGTGACACACACATGCAACACGCAACACCCCCACCCTCACACACACCAACACACACACCAATACATGCTGAAACATTACATTTACACCACTCAACCACCCCTCGAAGAACGCAAGGACAAAAGGAAATGAGGTGAACGCTTGTAATCAGGAAAAATCCATTAGTCAAAAATATATATACACTACTAACAAATAAGTACACCAAGAATTCAAGTCCATGTACTGCACCTACATAGTCCGTGGACCACTGGGCCCAAAATGCATGGGCGAGGCCCACACTCAATACCCGATCCAAACGGAGAGAACACTGCAGGGGCATCAGATCGAAATAAAACAGGCACCTCGGGGGAAGGGAAGTGGGGGGCACTTCAGCCGGATGAGTGCGCAACGCCAGCTCCACGAGGGGGCTCCATGCCCATTGATGTATCCTGGGGAGTGCAAAGCCACAGTCTCTCAAGTCTCTCCAGTGGGTGGGTGGGTTGCCCACTGCTTTATCCTGGGGAGAGCAAAGCCACGGTCTCTCAAGTCTCTCCAGTGGGTGGTTTGCCCACTGCTTCATCCTGGGGAGTGCAAAGCCACAGTCTCTCAAGTGGATAACAGTCTCCACTGGTTCTGGAGTGGGCTTTGTGCCCAGAGTGCTTCATCCTGCCAAGGACAGAGGTAGTGGATGTCATTCTCCACTGGTTCTGGAGGGGGCTTTGTGCCCAGAGTGCTTCATCCTGCCAAGGACAGAGGTAGTGGATGTATCTCTCCACTGGTTCTGGAGGGGGCCTGGTGCCCAGAGTGCTTCATGCTGCCATGGACAGAGGTAGTGGATGTCATTCTCCACTGGTTCTGGAGGGGGCTTTGTGCCCAGAGTGCTTCATCCTGCCAAAGACAGAGGTAGTGGATGTATCTCTCCACTGGTTCTGGAGGGGGCCTGGTGCCCATAGTGCTTCATCCTGCCAAGGTCAGAGGTAGTGGATGTCATTCTCCACTGGTTCTGGAGGGGGCTTTGTTCCCAGAGTGCTTCATCCTGCCAAGGAGTGTGGTAGTGGATCTGACACTCCAATGACGGTGGGGCAACATGGAAGCTGTCCAGGCCCCTGGAACTGACCACCAGCCTCGTACTACTGACCACTGGGGATGGCAGCCATGTCTGCGGTGGTGCCACTGGCACAGGATCTGGCGTGGCCGCTGGCGGTGCTGGCGGCAGCCTCAGTAGTGGCGGTGCTTGCGGCGCTCATTGGGCAGCGGTGCTGGTGGGGGGCTCACTGATCGTGCTGTGGCGGTGGTGTCCTGGGCGGCGGTGCTGGTGGGGGGTTCACTGAGCGTGCTGCTGGCGGTGGTGTCCTAGGCGGCGGTGCTAGTGGGGGACTCACTGAGTGTGCTGCTAGCGGCAGTGTCCTGGGCGGCGGTGCTGGTGGGGGGCTCACTGAGCGTGCTGCTGGTGGCGGTGTCCTGAGCGGCTGTGCCCGTGGCGGTGGTGCATGTGGCGGTCTTGTCCGCTGTGCAGGTTGGCGGCAACTTCCCTTTCTTTCTCTGTCCCTTCCCCACCTTGGATGGTGGCGCAGCTGTCTTGCCACTCCCAACTGTTGTCCTGGCTGAGCCCTTGGTGGCAGCTGTTTTGGACTTTTCCCTCCGGGCTGTGTGCAACTTCTTTTGTTTTGGAGGTGGGGGAATGTCCTTGGCCTGGCTCCTTGGGACACTGGCTGCCCTGCTGCTTGGCGCACTCCAGAAGCTGGTTACTGCTGGCACCACTGTTCCCGGTGATGTGGTGGCTGAGATGCTGGGTTGGGACCTGGAGAGGCGGGCCCTAGGGGACAGAAGGGGTGGGGGAGGTGAAGGGAAGGGAAGAGATCAAGGTTTGACAGGAAAAGTTTTTCAGACACACTGGGACGGGTAGATGGAGTGGGTTTGGGAGTGGAGGAAGAGGTAATGGTTGTAGGAGGTGTTTGTTTGCTGAATTTGGGTGAAGGTGCATGGGGAGGAGGCTGTCGTGAGGTGGATGGCTGTTGGGTGGGTATGTGACTGCGTTTGTGTACTTTGGGAGGAGGGCTCACAGACACACTGGGAGAGGACACAGGATTTTCTGAATGGTAGTGGGGGTGGTGGGTGCACGTGAGCGGTGTGTGGTGATGGGCGTGCTGGTGATGGAGGTAGCGGCTGAAGATGTAGTGCATGCAGGTGTGAGTGGAGATGTGACAGGGAGGGAGGAGGGAGACGTGGAGGAGGGGGACACAGTGGAGGCAGTGGCTGTTGGTATGTCTGCATGGGTATGATGCTTGTGTGAGTGCCTGTGGGATGTGTGGTGCTTATGTTTGCCAGAGCTACCCTTGTGTGTTGAGGTGTGTGCATGCTGGTCTGATGGTGTGCTGGGGATAGGCTGAGGTACTGGGGATTGGGTCTGGGTGGAGGAAGTTGGAGGGGGGAGGCTGGATACAGGGACAATGGCTGTCATCAGTGCTGAGGCCAGAGTCTGAAAAGCTTGCTGTTGGGCTGCCTGACCAGAATGAATGCCCTCCAGGTATGCATTTGTCTGTTGCAACTGCCTCTCTACACCCTGGATGGCATTCAGAATGGTAGACTGCCCAACAGTGAGGGATCTGAGGACGTCAATAGCCTCCTCACTGAGGGCAGCAGGGCTGACTGGGCAGGGGCTGAGGTGCCTGGGGCGAAGGAGCTGCCGACCCTCCTGGGTGAGCGGCCACGGGGCACACGCTGAAGGGCTGCGGGGAGGGCGGTGCTGGTAGGGGGGTGGCAGCTGTACCTGTAGATGTGTTGGGCACAGAGGGGCCCGCCACCGCAAAGGAGCTCCCATCAGAGGAGGAGTTGGTGTTGCTGGTCTCAGCTCCTGTCCCCGCCGTGGAGCTCCCCTCGTCCTCCGTCCCGCTGGTGAATTCTGAGTCCGTAGTCTTACCCTCCAGGGCCCTGTGGGATGCAGCTCCCTCCTGCTCCGGTGGCACAGCTCCTCCGCCTGATGATGCTAATGCACACAAGAACAGGAAGACCACAAAAAGGGGAGGAAAGAAAGTAGAAAGACATGTTCAGTGCATGCAATACCGCTACCGTTGGCGGACACTACAGACACAGCAGCCCTCTGCACTACGCCATGCACTTAGAGTTCCCTATTTAATCCCAGGGACATGGGGTACAAGGCCTATGCCCGATTGATGCACACATGGAAGTCACAGGAGCCTGACTAGGGGTAGATGGCTCTAAACACTGGTGGGGTGGGGTGCCACGTAGCCTGCCTCATGAAGGGACCTTGCCCACAAAACTCACCCTGGCCTAGGGGAACCCACAGCCCACCTCCCCCACCCAGACACCTCCAATGCGCGCTGAATCAGATGGATGTGACGGTACTCACCCCCTTGTGGCTGCTGTGATGCCCTCAAGCGCCCATCCAACTCCGGATACACCACCGCCAGGATCCGGAACATCAGGGGGGTCATGGTGCGAAGCGCACCCCTCCCACGTTGGGAGGCCATCCCCAGCTGGGCCTCCACCGTCTTCTTGCTCCGGCGGCGAATGTCCTCCCATCTTTTCCGGCAGTGGGTGCTCCGTCTGTGGTGGACCCCAGGGCCCGGACGTCCTTGCCGATGGCACGCCAAATATCCTTCTTCTGGTGGGCGCTGACCTAGAGGAATAGTACAGGAGAAAAGAAAAAACTTTAACCGTCCGGACCGTAACAGTCATTGGCCCACATTCCCACTCTTGCCCTGACGCACATACACTCACCGTCGTTTCATGCACGCCTCATTCCAACCCCATCTCCCATCCACGCCACTCCAAACAGGCATTGCCCATACAGCATGCTCACAGTGTACTCACCTGTTTGTCTGGAGGACCGTAGAGTAGCGTGTACTGGGGGAGGACCCCATCCACTAATTTCTCCAACTCCTCCGATGTGAAGGCAGGGGCCCTTTCCCCAAACACTTGAGCCATTGTCGCTTCCAGACTGAGGTCACAGCAGCACTTGCAGTGTAGGTCCTCTCCTGTCAAAGATCAGGTATCAAGTGAGTGAACAGAGAGAAAATGCCCGTCACGTCCGCGGCGGTGCATACCGTCACCTCCGGAGTACATCGTCATTGGCTCCTGGGACCCATAGGGTCCAATGTTAACCAAATGCAGGATTGCGCCGCGGTCTTCGACCGCCTACCGCAACGGTGTACAACGCCAGCGCAGTTACCTCATATCCCCTTGTCCCACATTACAGGTTAGGCAGCTGCCATTTCAGGGGGCCACATGGCATTAATTTTAAATGCGTCACACATATCTAGGCCTTGCATACACACTAAGACAGGCACATAGCGGACTGACAAATGTGTGCAAGAAAGTTGTTTATTTCATACCTCAGTGTTGGCTGACCCTCTGATCGCTGTTCTCCGCCATAGGGCACGTCCGCTGGGGCAGGTGAGGAGATGGCGGCATCCTCCGGTGTACAGACCGCCGGTGGACCTGTCGACAATGGAAGAGGAACATGTAATAGTCACCTACAGACATGATGGTGCCACAATCCATGAACTGAGTGCCCAGTTGGAGTCAGACCTGATGTCAGCTATCCGCCATCCCACAGGTATCCCCCCTCTAGTGCAGGTCCTGTCAGTACTCCATTTCCTGGCAAGTGGGTCCTTTCAAACAACAGTGGCCATTGCATCGGGCATGTCCCAGCCAGTCTTCTCTAACGTGTTGTCCAGAGTGTTGTCTGCCCTGCTGAAACACATGCGCAGCTACATCGTTTTCCCTCAGGTGGAGGATTTGCCTACAGTGAAAGGTGACTTCTATGCCCTGGTACATATCCCCAACATCATAGGTGCCACTGATGGGACACATGTGGCCTTGGTAGCTCCCGCAGGAGTGAACAGGTGTACAGAAAGCGGAAGAGTTACCATTCAATGAATGTGCAGATGGTGTGTTTGGCCGACCAGTACATCTCCCATGTGAACGCCAAGTGTCCTGGCTCAGTGCATGACGCTTACATTCTGAGGAATATCAGCATCCCTTATGTGATGGGGCAACTCCAGAGGGACTGTGTGTGGCTATTAGGTGAGGACAAGGACCCTATGCAGTGTGAATAGTTGTCTGGGTCTGGGGTTGTCCCTAAGAGTTAGTGTGTGTCTAACAGTTGTCCCTCGACATTTGCAGGTGACACTGGCTACCCCAACCTGTCATGGCTACTGACCCCAGTGAGGAATCCCAGGACAAGGGCAGAGGAACACTACAATGAGGCACATGGGCGATCTAGGAGGGTTATAGAGAGGACCTTCGGCCTCCTGAAGGCCAGGTTCAGGTCCCTCCATATGACAGGTGCTTCCCTATACTACTCACCAAAGAAGGTGTGCCAGGTCATTGTGGCCTGCTGTATGCTGCACAACTTGGCTTTGCGACGACAGGTGCCTTTTCTGCAGGAGGATGGTCCTGAAGGAGGTGTTGTGGCAGCTGTGGAGCCTGTGGACAGTGAAGAAGAGGAGGCAGAAGAAGAGGACATAGACAACAGAAACACCGTGATCCATCAATACTTCCAGTGAGACACAGGTAAGAAGACCTCACTGCCTCTAACATCTGATAAAATTGTTCGACCTCTCATCTTTCTGTCACTTTCACCCAGTGTATGGACCCTGATCTGTCACTTTCCCTTTCGATTTCACAGATGTGGGTCCCACTGTGTGTCCTCCGCTTTGTTACCACATGGACTAGAGCTGTGTGACATAGGTATGTTGACAATACAATGCACATTGGTATTTTCCTTAGTTATAGCAAATACACATTTGTGAAAGCACAGACTGACTCCAGATTGTTTTATGATTCGAGGGTGTTCATTTAAGTGCAAATTAGTGGAGGGGGTTGTAAAATGGGCAGGGGTGATGGTGGAAGAATGTCCATGGCAGTGTCCAGTCTACATGTCTCACAGGTGCATTGTCCAAAGGGGCATAGGAAGTGGAGCTAGGGCAGTTTAAGGATGGACAGGGTGACAAAGTGGGACAGAGAATGACAATCAGTTCTCTGTCTTTGTCCTGGATCTCAGGGACCGCTTCATGGGTGGTTCTCCATCTGCAGGGGGTGGGGTGCTGGTGTTGTGGTCCTGTGGTGGTGCCTCCTGTCCACTAGCGCCGGCGGAGGTGGTGGGCAGTTCATCGTCCAGGCTAGTGTCAGGGGCCCCTTGTTGTGCCACAGTGTCCCTCCTGGTGTTTATGAGGTCCTTCAGCACCCCTACAATGGTGCCCAGGGTGGTATTGATGGATTTGAGTTCCTCCCTGAACCCCAAATACTGTTCCTCCTGCAGCCGCTGGGTCTCCTGAAACTTGGGCAGTACCATTGCCATCGTCTCCTGGGAATGATGGTAGGCTCCCATGATGTTGGAGAGGGCCTCGTGGAGAGTGGGTTCCCTGGGCCTGTCCTCCCCCTGTCGCACAGCAGCCCTCCCAGTTCCCCAGTTTTCCTGGGCCTCTGTCCCCTGAACCGCGTGCCCACCACCACTGCCCCCAGGTCCCTGCTGTTCTTGGGGTGGTGGGTTAGCCTGGGTTCCCTGGAGTGGTGGACACACTGCTGCTTGACGTGTCCTGGGGACAGAGGTATGGGGCCGCTTGGTGGGTGCTGTGCTGGTGTTTCTTGAGGGGGCAGGCTCTGTGGTGGCCTGTGACTGTGTGAGGGGAACCGACTGTCCCGAGGTCCCAGATGGGCCGGGCTGGTCATCTAGATCCAGTTGGACAGAGCTACTGTCATCACTGTGGGCCTCTTCTGTGGGTGGAGTGGACATGTCTGGACCCTCCTGTCCGGTGACGGTGGCTAGGGGTCCTGCAGGGGTGTAAAGGCATGATTATTGCATCGGTGTGTGCCCTTGTGTGTAATGGGTGAGTGACCCTATACCCCAGTGCTTCCATTCCTGTGTAGGACCTTGTGTGATAATTGTTTAGGGGTCTGTGTGGGTATGTGTAGTGGACATGCTTTGGTGATGGGTGTCCATGCTTTGTTGTTGCATGCAGGGCTTGGTGTTGGGTTGTGTGGTTTGTGATAGTGGGACATATGTGAGGAGCTGGAGTGATGGGGGTGAGGGCGAGGGTGGGGGTATGTGATAGCATGCAGGTAGGGTGGGGGATGAAGTAGTTAAAGATTTAACTTACCAGAGTTCATTCCTCCAGCTACTACTGCGAGGCCCTCATGATGCAGTATAGCCAAACCTGCTCCTTCCATGTTGTTAGTTGTGGGGGAGGAGGAGGGGGTCCGCCACCAGTCCTCTGAACCGCAATGTGGTGTCTTGAGACCACGGAACACACCTTCCCCCGTAGGTCGTTCCACCTCTTCCTGATGTCATCCCGTGTTCTTGGGTGCTGTCCCACTTCGTTGACCCCGTCCACGATTCTGCGCCATAGCTCCATCTTCCTAGCTATGGTGGTGTGCTGCACCTGTGATCCAAATAGCTGTGGCTCTACCTGGATGATTTCCTCCACCATGACCCTGAGCTCCTCCTCAGAAAACCTAGGGTGTCTTTGCGGTGCCATGGAGTGGTGTGGGTGATGTGTGGGTTGGTATGTGTTGTGACGTGTGGGGTGATGTTTAGGGGTGTGTGGTGTTTTGTGCGTGGATGTGTATGTGTGATGGTGTTGTGTGCCTCAATATGCTGGTGTTGTCTTTGCTTTGCTGTCTCTCTGGCCTTCTTCAAATGTATGGATAGTAAGGGTTTGTGGGTAATGTGGGTGTGTGTTTTATATTGTATTGAGTGTGTGGGAGTGGTGTGTGTATGTGTATCAGGTGTGCGTATTTTGATTTGTCCAATGTGGTAGTGTTTTGTAAATGTGTGTGTATTTTGAGCGCGTGGATTTGTGGGTCGTGATAGTGTGGGCGTATTCCTGTTGCCGTGACGGTGGAGGTTTTGTTATCGCCAGTTTATCACTGACCTTTGGTGTGGCGGACTTGTGTGGGTGTCTAGATTTTGGCAGTTTCTGAGCTGTGGGTCATAATAGCTGTGGCGGAATTCACCGGCCGCGGCGGTGTGTTGGCGGTCTTCTGCACGGTGGTAAGTGGCATTTACCACCAATGTTGTAATGAAGGCCTTCACCTCTTCAAGAAGGACTCTTTGTGTGGCAAAATTCGACGCCCAGCCTGCCAGAACCGACGCACAGCCTGCCCTGTGATGAAAATTTCAGCGCACGCCGAACTGGAACAACGCAGCCCGACTGCGCAGCGAGAAGATCGATGCAGCGCCAGGGTAGCGACCGGATATTAGACGCACTGCCCACTGGATCGATGCACAGCCAACCCGGAATGACGCATGATGTTTGAAATGTCATCATGGATGTAAGGAAATGCCTTCCTTGGCATGGTTACCCCCTGACACTTTGCCTTTTGTTGATGCCAGTTATGACTGAACGTGTGCTGGGACCCTGCTAACCAGCACTAGTGTTCTTTTCCTAAACTGTACCTTTGTTCCCACAACTGGCACAGCCCTGGCACACAGTCCCTTGTAAATGGTACCCTTGGTAACAAGGGCCCTGTTGCCAGGGAAGATCTCTAAGGGCTGCAGCATGTTTTATGCCACACTGGGGACACCTCACTCAGCACAAGCACACTGCCACCCTGGGGACCCCTCACTCAGAACATGCACACTGCCTCACAGCTTGTGAGTGCTGGTGGGGAGAAAATGACTAAGCCGACATGGCACTCCCCTCAGAGTGCCATGCCCACCTCTCACTGCCTGTGGCATAGGTAATTCACCCTCTAGCAAGCCTTACGGCCCTAAGGCGGGGTGCACTATACCACAGGTGAGGGCATATGTGCATGAGCACTATGACCCTACAGTGTCTAAGCAAAACCTTAGACATTGTAAGTGCAGGGTAGCCATAAAGAGTATATGTCTGGGAGTTTGTCAAACACGAACTCCACAGTTCCATAATGGCTACACTGAAATCTGGTATCACACTTCTCAGCACAATAAATGCACACTGATGCCAGTGTGGGATTTATTGTAAAATACACCCAGAGGGCATCTTAGAGATGCCCCCTGAATACCAGTCTGAATCCTAGTGCTAGGCTGACCAGTTTCTGCCAACCTGCAACAACCAGACAAGTTTCTGGCCACAAGGGGAGAGTGCCTTTGTCACTCTGTGGCCAGGAACAAAGCCTGTACTGGGTGGAGTTGCTTCTCACCTCCCCCTGCAGGAACTATAACACCTGCGAGTGAACCTCAAAGGCTCATGCCTTTTGTTACAGCACCCCAGGGCATCCCAGCTAGTGGAGATGCCTGCCCCTCCGGCCACTGCCCCCACTTTTGGCGGCAAGGCTGGAGGACATACTGAGGAAAACAAGGAGAAGCCACCCACCAGTCAGGACAGCCCCCAAGGTGCCCTGAGCTGAGGTTACTCCTGCCTTTAGAAATCCTCCATCTTGAGAATGGAGGATTCCCCCAATAGGATTAGGGATGTGCCCCCTCCCCTCAGGGAGGAGGCACAAAGAGGGTGTAGCCACCTTCCAGGACAGTAGCCATTGGCTACTGCCCCCATACCTAAACACACCCCTACATTTAGCATTTAGGGGTGACCCTGAACCCAGGAAATCAGATTCCTGCAACCTACACAAAGAAGAAGGACTGCTGACCTGAAAGCCCCGTAGAGACAGCGGAGACATCAACTGACTTGGCCCCAGCCCTACCGGCCTATCTTCAGACTCAAAGAACCTGCACAGCAACGCATCCGACAGGGACCAGCGACTTCTGAAGACTCAGAGGACTGCCCTGAACCCGAAGGACCAAGAACTCCTGAGAACAACAGCACTGTTCAAAAACAGCAACAACTTAGCAACTTTTTTGCAACTTTGAAAGAACTCTCCCTTCTAGCCGGAAGCGTGAGACTTCTCACTCTGCACCCAACGCCCCCGGCTTGAGCTCCAGAAAATAAACACCGCAGAGAGGACTCCCAGGCGGCTCAACCAGGTGAGTAACCTGAGTCGACCCTCCTGCACCCCCACAGGGACACCTACAGAGAGGATCCAGAGTCTCTCCCTGACCGCGATTGCCTGGTAACAAGGAACCCTACGCCTGGACCAAGCACTGCACCCGCAGCCCCCAAGACTGGGAGGAACCACCTTAAAATGCAGGAGTGACCAGCAGGCGGCCCTCTTCCTAGCCCAGTTGGTGGCTGGCCCGAGAAGCCCCCTGTGCCCTGTCTGCACCTCCTAAGTGACCCCCAGGTCCCTCCATTGCTTCCTATAGCAAACACGACACCTGCTTTGCACACTACACCCGGCTGCCCTGTGCTGCTGAGGGTGTGTTTTGTTTGCCTGTTTGTGTCCCCCCCAGTGCTCTACAATGCCCCCCTGGTCTGCTCCCTGAGGATGCAGGTACACACCTGCCAGCAGACCGTAACCAGAGCACCCCTGCTGGTGCGGTGTCTTTGGGGTTGCCTTGAACCCCCAATGGTGGGCTACCTATGCCCAGGAGACTGACTGTGTAAGTGCTTTACTTACCTGAGAAACTTAACCAAACTTACCTCCCCAAGGAACTGTTGATTTTTGTAGTGCCACTTTTAAAATAACTTATTGCCATTTTAACCTCAACTGTGCGTACTACTGTTTTAAATCACAGTTCCCTACTTACCTGTGTGAAGTACCTTGCATTTTATGTACTTCCCTCAAATCTTGAATCTTGTGGTTCTAAAATAAATTAAGAAAATATATTTTTCTATATAAAAACTATTGGCCTGGAGTTAAGTCTTTGAGTGTGTGTTCCTCATTTATTGCCTGTGTGTGTACAACAAATGCTTAACACTACCTTCTGATAAGCCTACTGCTCAACCACACTACCACAAAATAGAGCATTAGTATTATATAATTTTGCCATTAACAACCTCTCAGGGGAACCCTTGGACTCTGTGCACACTATCTCTCACTTTGAGATAGTATATTCAGAGCCAACTTCCTACAATCGGAATACCACTTTGCTGCTTTTTTGTCTCCTTGGATTGATTCTGTGAGTTTGTGTGACAATGACCATTCCACCAATGTTCCTTCTGTCACTTGAAACACATAACATATATCAATGGTGCAGAGATCAGGTCTGGTCTTTATACTTGTAAACTATTATCAATCCATAGGCCTAACAAAAGCCTATAAAACTCAGACATGTAAACTACAAGCATCCTACCACACACTATACTGCGCCACACAATACGCTTATCTCTTTGATCCACCGTCAAGCCCACTTCCAAATTGTATATTGGAATATTCAAATATTTGCCGTGTGAAATCATATTTTTAAACACATAATATGTATTTTAGTAGACCTGAAAAAACGTTCTCATCATGGTAGCGTATGAATGCAAAGGAAATATTGAGCGAACAAATTGTTTGGTAAGTTAGGATTGTGGATGCTATATAAGTATTCAAACTGTATGCGAAAAACGCAAGCAGGAAAAAGGATTTTAGTACCTGGAAAGACATTTCATAGGTGGGGAGAAAATTTTAAACAAACAACTTAGACCGGTTCAGAGTTAGGATTATGCAAATAAGTCTGTGATTTGTCTTCGTTATATGTGAGTACACATCGAGCACCCATTTTAAATCCAGAAGAAGTAACTATTTTCTAACAATCATAAGCTTAATCATAAGTTTAAAAATTACTACTATGTGTATTTGCTCTCTTATTACTGGATTCATATTCACATTTCTTCCTTGTTCTCAGCTTTTACACCTTCACCTTCTGAGTACTTTATCTCCCTTCGCCCTTGACATTAAAGGTCAGATTTGCAAGGCCCTATCGCCACCGGAGCACCACTTTTTGTGACGCCTCAGTGGTGCGATGCCCTGCGCTGTATTTACAAGGTTGCGTTAAGCCACTTTTTGTGGCTTAAAGCCACCCTCTAAATACAGCCTCTTCACACGCAGCACGGAAGGGGCGTGCAATGTGGGTTGCTGTAGGTGTGCCACAACAACACCCATTGTATTTTGACGCTGCCTCAGATTTACGATATTTGGAAACCTGAGGCAGCACCAAAATCTTATGCTACCTCAGGGGTGTCTTTGGAGTGGTGCAACGAGGAGAAATGTTTTAAGTTTTACTCTTTTTTTGCTCTCTCAATGTGTGCTGCATTCTGCACCACACATAGAAAGACCAAATGGCCATTTAAGATTGTTTTTGTTCAAAACAATCTATCCTCAACGCAGCCATCCTTGCAGCATGGTGCAAGGGCGGCTGTGCTGGTGCTGGGGAGCAAATTTGGCACCGGCACAGGGGGAAACACAGGGGTGCACCGTAATCTATTAAATACGGTGCATCCCTACATTTTGAAAATGACGGAGCGGGGCGCTGCCAAACTTGGTGCAGCACTGCACTTCGTCATTTTTTAGTAAATCTGGGCCTAAGTTCCCCTATTCCTCTCTTTTATGTTTTTATAAGAGTGGCAGTAGAAGCAACCCTTTTGGATAGCACAAATGCCACTGCAGCTTGGTTGTGTCATACCATTGAATTTCAAATGTATTAAAATTGTCTGCTTCTATATGCTCCATTTATAGGTCTCAAGAGGAGGATGGAAAACTGACAGAGGCATAAGTATCATTAGTGCCTGTGGTTTAAAGTGATGAAAGTGGCCCATTGCACCCAAATAATGACATTAGTTTACTACTGAACCAGGGTGTAAGGGATTATTTGCTTTCTCGCATTAGGACATATGTTACCCTTTCTTTCACACTGTAGTTTGAGTTGGCTCACACAGGGTCTAAACCTTTAGCCAGCGCACGCAGAGCTCACTAGACTATCACGTTTTTTCTATATCCATGTTGTCTGTGCGTATTTGCTTTCTGTCTCTTCAGCCTCTCAATTGTAAACCTGATTCCTCTATTTTACTTTCTAATACTTTCCTTTTCTCTCTCATCCATAGAGCTCCTTTTATCTGTCTGATCTTCCTTTTACTATTCTCGTGATCCATACCAGCATAACAGGAGCTTTGTTTTCCATGTTTTTTTTATATATGCTGTCCCCTCTTCCATAGTGATTTGTAACTGCATGAATCCTGTTGTCACTCCCGGAGAGAACACTGTGCAACATTTGATGAGTTGAAATGAATAGAAGCCTTCTGTACCAATACTGAAATTAGATCATAAAATGGTGTTGAAAGTCAAAACAGTAAAGCTGTCAAATATCAATTCTTCAAAGACCTCAACAGTGGACAAAACCTCCTCTTTCATACCTTGATTTCGTGTTCCTTCCCTAGGCACTCACAACGGAAAAATTGATTGTCTTATTTCCTTCCTAATTCCCAGAACAGCTCGCTTATGGAGTGTATCCAAACATCACTTCATCATGTCAGTGTCATTTTGGGTTTGTCTTTCTCCGTGAAAAATGCTATCTCAGCTGCACCGAGCTTCATTCCTAAGTACTGGGCATACGTAATGAGCACGGGGCAGGGTGCACCTCTTAATTAAGGAAAACTGCAGCTGCACAATTGAGATTTATTTTCACTTCGAAAAGAGATGTGGCTAAAACAAGCAGAGAGAAAGCTTCATGGTTCCGGGTTATAATTTCAACTGCTTCAACGTTTTCATCAGTTTGCCTTCATAATATGCATGCAACAATGCTTAGGGCTGGGAATTGGGTTTAACAGACGGATTACAGTCCTTCAGGGAAGCGGACGACATTAATTCCACCAAATTGACAGACTATTGTCCGTCAAATTTAGAGATGACTGCCAGTGCAGATGTAATCTACGTAAAATGAGAGGAACTGCCATCGTGATATCGCTTTTGATGGTCATCTATTAAGCTTTTGCAATGTGTTTTTGTTTTTCAGAAATAAACTCCCAGAGGTGAGTTGCTCTGAAAAAAAAATGAATGACCCCCAGATGATGGGTGTTTTCTCCTAGCATGCAGGGGTGATTGTTCGTTTTTTTCTTGTCCCTCGTCATTACAATTTTCCACGTGATGGGGGGACAGAAAAACAAACATTACACCATCCACCATAATGAGATTGGGCAGTGTAAAGTCGTTTTCATGACGGACAATAGCATTCCATTAATGAAGTCAACAGGGACTCTCTCAATGTAATACTTAAGGTCCATCCTTCTCTAAATGAGGTGGATGGACCGAGGGTTTGGCAGGGAGAGTACTCTGTCAAGTCTGCGAAGGAGTACCATGTCCCCCAAACTCTAAATCTGGACCTTAAAACCCAAGCGAAGGCACACTTCCCTGAACACAATAGGAATACAACTCCTTTCTTTAACTAACATTGTGTGACATACGTCATGCTGCACAGCTGCACACACCTGTTCAAAGTGACCAGCTTTGCCTCTGGCCCATAAAAAAATAGAACAAGCATTTGCAATACAATGGGTCTCGCATTTGCTCCTGTTAGAACTATTGGCATTGCAAATTCCTAACTGGGCTTGCCACATAAATTGAAAATTAAAAGTAAAACATTGGTTGACATAAGCGAGCATGAGCACAAAGGAGAGACACAAAAGGAAAAAGAAGTTAGCTCACAGTCAAACATATCAGCAATCATGCAATTATCCATGTAACAGGGTCAGTCTGCAAGGCGGTAACAAAACCTCCCGAAGGAGGGGCAAACACAAAGAATTTACCAATTATAACAAAGGATTTTTGAAAGCCAAGCCCACGAACGTGTGAGTGTGATGGGCGTGCGGTAGGCGTACTTAAAAGCCAACAAAATTTACAACAGGTCAAAGTGTTAGTGTGTGCTCAACCTAATAAGATAATTGAAATAAGGTAAAGACTGTCTGTACACTGTCGAAGACACTGTGGCTAAGAAGACATGGCTCGCGTTTCTCTGGAGATCTGTATGTAGCGCAAGTGGTTCCCCTAGCTGACCCTTCCAATGTTTCTTGTCCCGGATTGGTCAGGTCTGATTCTGACAGTAGATATTAAGGAAAGAATCTGTTAAATAAGATAATTTTGACTTCTATCTTGAAGGCAGAGAATGAAGGGTCTGTAGTGTGTCTTAAGGCAGCGAGTTACAAATACTTGTGGCCGACTCTGACCTGTGCGGTCATAGGTCTTCTTTTTTCTACATCTTGAAAATTCTAGCAGGAGGGAGCTGGCACTCCTAAGGGAGCGGACATCTCCTGATGTCTTTTCTAACTGATCAACAATAAATTGGATGGAAATTACACCTAGTATTTACAGCAATTAAAAACAGTAGAAGTGAGGAAGAAATTCAACAAAAAAGCTAATTAATAAAGTATAATTTAAGGAAGTCCATATTACATGGTGGTATTTCTGCCTTGCCTTGCCTTTTCCAGTCAACAACCCACTCTTCTGTTTCCAAGGAATGAGTTGAGTAAATAATGTGGTAAAGTCACTCTTGTAGCTGACGTCAAGACACTCAAGACATCAGTAAGTGACTATAACATTCTCACAACAACCCAGACTACTAACAGAGAACCTACTGCCTTGGGTGAACATCTCAAATGTTGGTTGATATACTTCACCCTCTAGAAAAGAACAAAGGGAAAGAGAAGGGATACAGAAAAGTCCAGGAACTGCTGTGATCAGAAGTCAGGTTTTGGTAATGTCAGGTATAACCAAAGCCATCCACCATATAAGCCCACCATTACAAGAGGCCTCAGCTGGGTTTCACCACAGTCCACCAGCATTCATGTGTTGAAAAATCTACGACTAATGAAGGTGAAGAAGGATAAGTCTGTGGCTTCTTCTGGGTTTACAAAAGAGAAGACTCTAAAGCAGGACTGTCCAACATTGGTCCAAGAGGGATAAATACATAATAGGTTTTCATGACCTTATGTAAGGCAAATGTATGTAAATGTTTGTATAGTGAGGTCACACAATGCTGTGGAAAGGGACTCTATATTTGCATGTCTCTTTCAGGGCTATCACAACTAGAACTTGGTCTGTACAAAAGAGGACTTTGTCTTCCAGCACATGGGGTGTTTGGCCTCAAAGACAGAAGAACAGCTAAGGAAAGGGCCTTTGAGGACACTCCCTGAAAGGTATCACTTCTTGCAGAATAAAGCTGAGATGACTTTGCATGAGTAGAAAGTCTCTGTAAATTTTATCTGATGAAGATTCTGCTCTCTAGCGGGATCACTGAGGAGATAACAGAGACCACTTCACTCAAGTTTTGCCAGGGACAAACTTTGTAATAAAGATAAAATATTGTTCAAGGTATAAGGAAAAGCCACTTTCTTTGTTCCTCTGTCTTGCTTATTGAGACACCTGAGATGTTGGATGATTTTTTAAGTACTACACTCTAACCTACCCCACAGGATTACAGTACCTTCTACAAATAATCTGTTACATTTCAGAACACTATTATAAGCAGGGCTACTGGAATTATGTGATTCTGCTGCCGTGGCTTTTTTTGCATAATTAGTATTTGCCACATTTGCCACGCAATCCATTATCTGCAGATTTTAATTTAAAAAAATTAATAAAATTAATAAAAAATGTGACGAATACAATGTAGCACAAATCACAGTAGCAAGGATTGGCTGGGTATGAGCAGCAAGATAAGGAACTGTGCACTGTATCAATCATAGGGTGTCTTCCCATCAGTGGGTTCCAACTGGGGTCATAGACAACAAGGGGAAAGCAAAAGTTACCTACGAAATCAGTAGGAATGCAAAAACACCCCGCCCACTGGATGATAATTACTTATGCACAAGTGTATGCTGTAACTATGCCTCCCCACACCACATCCCTTTCCAAGGAAGCCATACACAGCAATTTTGAGTTGATGAAATCCTGGGAAGTGGCCTTATGAGTTATCACGCCATTCGTTGTACCCTAATCAGGCTCCACACCTCAGCTGAAGGCAAGATATTTGGGACAGCAACTCTGCTGCTCCCCACTTTCACAATGACAGATTTTAATTACATGCATTCCATTTCATTTTTGTGAACAGAATGCTCTTCCTACTCCCATCCCCCACTTGCCTATGGTCGCCTGCTCTTTTCAATAGAAAAGATAAGCATGGCCTTCTAGGGCAGGAATCCATCACCCCAAGGCTGAGATTTTTGCACTTGCATTGACTTCTGCCCTCACTTTGGTCAACTTTCGCCTACAACCTCAAGGGTACAGGGTTCATAATATTAATATTCTACTTTAAGCGCCTAACAAGTAAAATATATCTAGATGGCATCACAGCACACTCGGTGAAAGGGTTGTGCACATAACAGAATCAACAATTGTTACAGTTGCTGTCAAAGAACCAGTAGCCGGCTCGCAGGAGGGAAAAGGGGCGAGGCGGCGCTGCGCATAGCGTGGGGAGGGGGAAGAAATAAAAGATATAATACTTTTTTATTAAAACTTGCCTGCCGCGCTGCACGGATCGATTCACTCCGCTCCTCCTCCACTGCAGGCACAGGCTCCCAGCCTGCCCTCCATCCAATCCTAACACTGCTTTCATGCTGCTGCAGCATGAAAGCAGTGTTAGGATTGGACATAGTGCCCAGCTAGGGAGCTCCGAGGCAGAGTGAGAGTCTCTGCCTGCTCTCTGCAACCCAGTAAGGCATTGCTGGGTTGGAGAGAGCTTAGTACGCATGTATGTTTGGCCTGCCCCAGATGGCCGGCCAAACATACATGATCACTGAGGGGGAGTGCTGCGCACTCCCCCTCTGTCCATGTCACGCCCCAGGGCCCCATCCTTTTTACATTAAAACCAAAATAAACAGAGTTTGTTATGGTTTTACTATAAAAGTTGTGCAGCTGTTGCTGCTGCCATAGCGGAGGAGCCGCCCCTGTACAGAACATGTCTAGATTTTTGGAATGAATATTCATGAAAGTTGTATGGTATATATTTGCCATAAAGTAGACTTGCACCAGGAAAAATTATTTAATTTATTCATACTTGTGCTTGGCATTATTCACAAAAGTTAATGTATGTGTAATATACATACACAATTGTGATGTGTGTGTGTGATTAATCAACGCATGCAAGTCACACATGCATTACCTACAAGTAATTTCCACGTAGGATTGGAGAAGTGTGAACACTATGGAGGAACGAAATAACTATTTGTGCAAGACGGGTAGCCAGTGGTTAGATTACAGGAGGCAAAATATGTGTGATAAGTCAGAGTTGTGAATGACTGATCTAAATAACATAGAGCCAAGTCAATAATAAGAAAACTGTGAAAAAACACAAGGCTAGTCAATGCAAATAAATGTTAAGGATGTCAAAAATTGATAGCTTAGGATCTGACCATGTGGAAAAAATACACTAAACAAGTTTTCATCTTTTGACAACAGCACCCATGAGCAAAAACAAAAAAACATGAGTGGAAACTGAGAAAAGATGACTTAACAAAATAAAATAATGTTAGTTTTAAAAAATAAAACATTGCAATTTTCTTTGTTCTGCTGGGAACGTTTTTGTTGGTCACAAGCCTTTTGTTTGCAGGGCAGTGGAATTTAGAACAAAATAGTACCTCGATCACTTTGGGAGCAATGGTCGGGCACTAATTAAGTTGAATCAATTAGTGCTTGGTCCCTGCTCCACACATAGGAACAGAAATGATGACAGACATGCCTTGATGAATTACGAGGCTGTAAAGAAGAGTGCCACACAAACCAACAAATGGTGAGCGACAGCCCTTTACTGAACACACAGTGCCTCACATGCGAGACGCTTGCACAACCGCATGCACTCGCAGGCTCGATCCTAAAAAGGGAAGATCAAGTGGGAAAGTAGCTATGGCCTGCCTTATTTAAGATGGATCACACTACATTTTCCATTAGTGTTTGTACAGTGCGCTTCTTTTACCAGTGCTTGTGGGTTTTATGCAATTTGGTTAGCAAAAATGTCACAAAACTGAAAGTGAAAAAACCCAGTTTTATCTATGGTAAGTGGACATTTCATAAGCACCTCCATTTGATGGTTCAACCAGTCAAAAACACTTTGACAAACCATGGTCGCAAATGTATTACTGCGGAGGAGTGTTTGAGGGGATTTTTTTTAACACTGACAAAGGTGTATTTAAAAACTTGCACAACTGTGCAAAGATTAGCATTAACTTTTTATACTTTGCCTCATCTGCTTGAAAATTGTGGCTTTTAAGACCATTCTTGTTGCAAAAGTTAAATTTGAAGAGAAAAAATGCACACATTTCCGAATGTACTTTGAAAAATTGAACAAGATAACATTTTAAGTGGGCCTTGAGCGAAAAGTACACATTGTACAATTACAAAGAACATGTCCAGTGCTATCAGTACCATGCCTATTGGTACGGACATAAGGCCAGTGCGATGTGTTTGGAATATTGTCCTGTTAAAAGGAACTGGGCCAGATCACAAAATATTTTGGCATGTGGTTAGTAAGGCAGTCCCTGGTGAAACACCTTTCAACACTGTATTATGAAAGCAGATTTCTGAAGCTGGTAATGTGTCACGAGAATATTTCAGACTATGTGAGCAGGCAAATTGCAAACGAGAGAAAAACGGCATAACATTTCAAAACTATATTACAAAATGACCACAATCACAACAATTGAATACAACAGCCCAACAGAATAATGCAACAATAACGCAACAATAAATGTACAACGCAACAATATAAAACAATGTACCAGCAAAATGTAATAAAACCACAATGCAAACGCAGGGCACAGTACCACAAAACAGTCAAAACAGAACCACAGTACAACACAATACAATAATGCAGCACAAAGACATAACAGCTTAGACAACACACCACACCAAAACGCAGCCAAATGTGCGCAAACATTCTTGTCACTCTCTACAACCTCCCGAAATCTACTTTCATAACGCGGTGGTAAAATGTGTTTGCACCAAGGCCTACGTTAGTTATCACCGAGGATATGTAAGAGTGCCAGTCAAAAATGTTTTGGCTGGCACTAGTTGTCTTAAGTTACCAAGGGCCTTATTTATACTTTTTGGTGCAAAACTGCACTAAGGCAGTTTTGCCCCAAAAAGTTTTGCACCGGCTTGCACCATTTTTTAGCACCAGCTGGGCACCATATTTATGGAATGGTGCAAGCCGGTGCAAAGGGTAGGCTAGCTTAAAAAAAAATGACGTTAGGCAGTTTTGAGTCAAAATAAATGATTCTGACCAGATTAGCATCATTTTTTTACGCTAAGGGCCATATTTATACTCTGTTTGCACTGAATTAGCGTAAATTTATTTTTACTCTAATTCAGTGCAAAACTAACTCCATATTTATACTTTGGTGCTAGACCCGTCTAGCACCAAATTTATGGAGTTAAAGTCATTTTTTGGAAGTGGAAACCTACCTTGCCTTAATGAGATGCAAGGTAGGCGTTCCTGTGCAAAAAAATGACTCTATGGCCTTAACACCATATTTATACTCCCATGTAAAAATGGTGCAAGGGAGGGAGGAGGGGTCAAAAAATGGGGCAAAGCTTGCTTTGCCCCGTTTTTTAAGACCAGGGTCAGGTCAGGCTTTAGGGGACCTGTGGCCCTATTTCCATGGTGGAACACCATGGAATAAGCCCAGAGGTGCCCTCCCTAGGCCAGTGGGGCACCCCCCACCCACACTAGAGGGCTGCGAGGATGGGGGACCCCATCCCAGGTAAGTACAGGTAAGTGCATTTTATTTTTGAAAGTGCCATAGGGGGTCCTGAAATGGGCACCCATATATGGCACAGGGTGCAATGGCCATGCCCAGGGGACCCCTGACCTCTGTGCTGGCCACTGGGGTGGTGGGCATGACTCCTGCCTTTTCTAAGGCAAGAGTCATGTGGCATGGTAGGTTTAGCACCATAAAATGACGCTAATCTGGTTAGAGTCATTTTCTTTTACTCTAACCTGCCTAAAGCCATTTTTTTGTGCTAAACCCTCTTCTTCTATACTGCCAGCCCCACCAGACTAAAGTCATTTTTTTTAACTCTAGCCTACCCTTTGCACCGGCTTGCACCATTCCATAAATATGGTGCCCGGCTGGTGCACAGAAATGGTGCAAGCCGGTGCTAAACTTTTTGGTCCAAAACTGAGTTAGTGCAGTTTTGCAGCAAAAAGTATAAATAAGGGCCAATATTTTGTAAGTTTGCGCCACTTTTGCGTCATAAAATGACGTTAATGCGGTGCAAAAAAAGTTTAAATCAGGGCCTTGGTGCTAGATGGGTCTAGCACCAAAGTATAAATATGGAGTTAGTTTTGCACCGAATTAGAGTGAAAAAAAAATGACACTAATTCAGTGCAAACAGAGTATAAATATGCCGCAGAGTATAAATATGCCCCTAAATATGGCGTTAAGGCCATAGAGTCATTTTTTGCACGGGAACGCCTACCTTGCATCTCATTAAGGCAAAGTAGGTCTCCACTTTCAAAAAATGACTTTAACTCCATAAATTTGGTGCTAGAGGGGTCTAGCACCAAAGTATAAATATGGAGTTAGTTTTGCACCAAATTAGAGTTAAAAAAAATGACACTAATTCGGTGCAAACAGAGTATAAATATGCCCCCAATTGCGGTGTTCACTCTATGCCGTACTGGTAAGGCCCCAATGCTCACTTGAGTCCGCCTTCAAAGCGTTTTCTGAGGATATGTTCCACACAAACCAAGTGTGTCACATGCCTTCAAGTCTGCGCTCCCCTCCACTGTCACATACTTTCCAAGGGATCTACCTTCAGCCACAGGATGAACACAAAAAGGAAACAGTCACATTTCAACCTATTAATTTACACCATTAGAAAGTATATTTTCTATAAGAAACTCCTTTGTATAAAAATGAAAGACCAATTTCTGCATTTTCGTTTTCCTCAGTAATCTTATACATTCCTCCTGACACATTCATACCAGCAAACCTGTATTTATCTTATCTTAGAAAATGTATATAAAGGGAACGAGTGTATTTGAAACTTAATACCAAATTAATTTTCCACACAGTTTTCTGTGACAAAGCAAATATTTGAAATGAAGCAGCAGTGCAGCCAAATATTTTTTTCTAAAGTAATGTCAGTGGTAGAACCGAGGCCAAATATCGGCATACTGATGTTTTTGCACCAGTTTTTGGAGCGATTGGTAAAACGGGTCTTTTGTCTCTAACCTTTCTGGCTTTAGCCTTGTCTATTAAGTATCTATGCGCTCATTAGACTGTATTAACTGTGATGTAGCACCACGCAGGCATCAAAAAGTATTTCACACTTATGTTTTTAAAGTGCATCTGAAAATATGAGTGGACATTAATAAAACTCAGTCGGAGTGAAAGAGCATTCCATATCAGTGAAGCGACCACATAGAAGGTTTAGTCTCCACTCGGGGCTTTAAGAAGTCTTAGAAATGCAGTTATGTGGCCACTTCCGACCAGAGGGTTCTAGTTAATTTCTACAACTAAAATTTCTTTTAATTAAGTAACTTAAACTCTTGGGATCCTATTGTGGCTAGCTTCGTGACCTACATACCAGTAAAGTATCGTCCTCCATTCATTAAGGAAATGTACTTTTCTAATAGTAGTGCATTACCCTGGGTGCTTATGTAACCACGTTCTACCCAGTTGGAGGTTTTATCATGGGATTTAGGCCCATATTTATACTTTTTGACGCAAAACGGCGCTAACGCCGTTTTGCGCCAAAAAAATTAGCGCCGGCTAACGCCATTCTGAAGCACCATGCGGGCGCCGTATTTATTGAATGGCGTTAGCCGGCGTTAGCCGACCGGCGCTGTCTGGTGTGCGTGAAAAAAAAACACGTACACCAGGCAGCGCCGGCGTAGGGAAAAATGGCGTTTGGGCGTCTAAAAATGGGGCAAGTCAGGCTGAGGCAAAAAAAACGTCTTAACCCGATTTGCGCCATTTTTTTACGACGCCCATCCCCCATTGAAATGACTCCTGTCTTAGCAAAGACAGGAGTCATGCCCCCTTGCCCAATGGCCATGCCCAGGGGACTTCTGTCCCCTGGGTATGGTCATTGGGCATAGTGGCATGTAGGGGGGCACAAATCAGGCCCCCCTATGCCACAAAAAAAAAAAAAAAAAACTTACCTGGACTTACCTTAATGTCCCTGGGGTGGGTCCCTCCATCCTTGGGTGTCCTCCTGGGGTGGGCAAGGGTGGCAGGGGGTGTCCCTGGGGGCAGGGGAGGGCACCTCTGGGCTCATTCTGAGCCCACAGGTCCCTTAACGCCTGCCCTGACCCAGGTGCTAAAATCCGGCGCAAATGCGGGTTTTTTAGACCCGCCCACTCCCGGGCGTCATTTTTAATCCGACGCTATAGCATCGGAGTCATTTTTTAAGACGGGAACGCCTACCTTGCATATCATTAACGCAAGGAAGGTGTTCACGCAAAAAAATGACGCTCATTCCATGAACTTTGGCGCTAGACGCGTCTAACGCCAAAGTATAAATATGGAGTTAGTTTTGCGTCGAATTTGCGTCGAAAAAAACGACGCAAATTCGGCGCAAACGGAGTATAAATATGCCCCTTAGACCTTTGGCTGGAAGTTCAAATCCTTAAGTGGGTCAAGGCAGCATGCTGCATCCAAAGAGAGTGGCAAAACGTCAGACAGGTATTGAACAAGATCACAGTGAAGCCATTGGTTTTGGCAGGAAAAGCTCACAGCATGTCATGCCCAGTGAAGACCTTTCACCAGCTAGATAATTTTCACACCTTCACCGGGTCAAAATTTCTAAATTTTTACTCCATCATTTTTTCGGGGCTTGGATTCCTCCAGCGGGGCATGGCCAGAGGCTATATGCAAAGAATATGAGGACTCGCTGAATCAGATGTGCTGCTGTGGAGAAGCTTTGAGCAATGGAAACCTGAATGTTCAGGCCTGCTTCAACGCATCTCAGACAGATCGACTTTACAGGTTTGTTATGATTCTTCAGAGTTCTTTAGTCTAAACATTTTCTATGTCCTACATTTTTCAGGGATGTTAGAAGCAGCACACTTTGACAGAGCCAAGGGTCCCAGGATCTCAAGAATAGCACATGGGAGTCAAGACTCTCTTCATCAGAGACCACCAGCAGGGCCCAGGTCAGGTCCAGTTTTCAGGGAAAGGGCCTATTACAAACAATCCGACAGTGCCCCTATTTCTCTAAATCAAAAATGTTAAAACCCTTCTCTCCTTGTGCAGAGCCTATGTGCCCAGACGTAGGTGTGGCTAGGGTAATGAGCAGTAACCTCCTCCTTGGTCACTCCAAACTTGTTCTGAAGGTAGCTTCCTCCTCACTGGGATTGGTGCTTGCCTCACTGGGGGAATAATGAAGGGGCCTGTGAAGGTATCATCTAACATCTGACTGTGACAAGGGACACTCCTTTGAAAATGATCAAGTTTCTAGGCACTGCCCAAATGGTCAGCCTGCCAGAAGAACCAAAACACCTCCCTACACCCAGGCATTTTTCTCTGCTCTGGGATCTGTTTTCACACCTCATTCATGGCCTGAGCACTCAGAGGGCTGCAGATAAAAGCTAAACCATATTAACATCCAGAGGCTTTAGGCAAGGGAAAGGTAACTTTCTAAAGGTTCCTTTTTCTTAACATTTATAAACAGCATATTTCACTTGTGACTTGGATCTATAATACGTACTACAAAGAGTCCAAGAATGGCATTTCTAGGGGGTTTGTGAATACAGTTAGCATATTAAATGTATTAGTGCATCCAATTGTTTCTCTATGTAACAGTCAGTCAGCCTAGCGCTACAGTGAAAATTGCATTTAGATGCTAGTCACTGTAAGGACCTGATATGTTTAATTTCTATTTGTCCTACGTTCTAATAGCACGTACCCTGCCTTCAGGCTATGAGGCTAACATAAGGGTGACCTAATAATATTTAAACAGAATGATTTGTCCTGTCACAAAGGGTTCATTCTGACAAGTCAGATTGCAGTTTTATTCTACAACTGCCAGGTTGCTTGCCTGATAACACTAGTGGATGACACAGTAGTGCTGCAGTCCACTAGTGTCATTTAACGCCCAGGCCCTAGTTACTCTTTCCACCATATACTAAGGACTTATAGATAGGTTAAATATGCCAATTAGGAGTATAACCAATTTCAACATGTTTTAGGGGTCAGAGAACATGCAGTGTGGCCTGGGTAGCAGAGTCCCAGTGTACAGAAAATAAAAACCAACAGCATCAGTCCACAAAAAATTATCATGACCATGCAAAAGGAGGAATTTTCCTACACTTAAATGATATGCAAAAGCGAGCCTATGAATCACAAACCTTTGTGCAGAAATAATATTGAGTTCATATTAGCCACAGCATTTCTATCATTTTTCTTTGGGAATAGCACATACCAAATTCTCTTTGTTTTATGTACCTATTGTCAGTGACCTATCTATTTTCTCATGCTGTGTTGACACTGTCTAGTTTCAGGGAAATTTTATGTTGTGTGGCTCTACAAGTAGTTATGGATGAATTACCGTATCTAATGTCTCTGTTTTGCAGATTTTGTTAAGCATGGCCTTACATTTTTTTTAAATTTCATAAAGTTTCATTTCGGTACACTATTTTTTTCCAAGCTTTCTCGACGGGCAGCTGATTTCAGAGGAGCTATCAGTGCCCAGCTTCAGTCTACTTCTTCATGTTTTAATGGAAACCTCCTGCTTCTTAGACTCTTAAGGGAGCACTGGGACAGCCTTTTCACATCACAGACTTGTTAAAGCAGATGTAACAAGTCTAAAAATGAAGCTGCTCATGTGCCGCTGTCATCCTGAAGTTCTTTTTTTCCACGGTTAGATTAACAAGTATTTATTAGGTTTCTAAACCCAAACAAGTGCTGAAATAATGATTAAAGATGCCCGTAAGAAACCCTGACACCAACAGTAGAGTCAAGATTCCTTATGTATTCAGATGTGAAATTTCAACAGTGATCATTTACTACTGAGTGCATGAGGGGTGCATTTTTCTAGATTAATTGAGTCAAAGCAGTCAAGGAGTCGGTCACCATCTACTGAAGCCATCAACAAGTCAGGAATTTTAAGTCGATTGTTATCTCTTTGTAAAACTACATTTTTAGAAAAGTTTTTTTCACAATTGAGTCACATTCATTTTGAGAAGCCAGAATTTGAGGTTCAACTGACTCCATAGTTAAAATTTCATCCAGAATTATTTAACATTCTTTTTTGCGTAATTGAAACCCGCTTTTGTTCATTATCAGCTGTTTCTAGGCTCTGCTTTGCTTTAGGTATCCTAACTTCTTACTAGGGTCATGCATCCGCTGTCCCATTTTCATTCTAATGGCTGTTCATTCTTCTCCTGAAATGTAGCTTTTTTTGTTTTTGGGTGGTCCAAATCCTTCAGCTTCTCATTTACAACCTTGGAGATTTTTAGCAGTGAATTTAAAGCTTTATTTGCAAAGTTGTCATACTTAGAGCTGTACGTTTCTGCCGTGCATTGCAGTTGACCTTGTGGCATTTGCTTCATAAAAAGAACCAAACCAGGGACCAGTGGTAGACTTACAGTGACAAGAGAGTCATCTGGACACATTTCCAGACGTAAGGTGCGCCTTGCACTATAACACTGCGTTATTGACTATGTTAGAAATAGGGTCTTTGATTGGCAGTCAGGTTACCCCCTGTCCAAGCAAGGACTCTCTCTCTAGTCAGGGTAAAAGAGAATCACCCTCAGCTAACCCCCGATCACCCGCTTGGTAGCTTGGCACGAGCAGTAGGCTTAACTTCAGAGTGCTAGGTGTAAAGCATTTGTACCAACACACACAGTAACTTAATGAAAACACTACAAAATTACACAACACAGGTTTAGAAAAATAGAAAATATTTATCTAAACAAAACAAGACCAAAATGACAAAAATCCACAATACACAAGTCAAGTTATCAATTAAAAAGCAAAAATAGTCTTCATGTAGTTTTAAACACACACTAAAACTGTTAGCGTGAAAATGTACCTTGGGTGCATCAAAAATAACCCTTCACAGGTGAGTGCATCGATTTTACTCACGAGCGAGACCTTGCGTCATTTCTCTTTTCGTCGGGTCGGGGCGCTTCATTTCTTCTCTCAGCAGGACAGCGATGCGTTGATCCGGTCAGCACTCTCGGGTCCGGGCAGGCCTTGCGTTGTTTTTTACACGCCCAGCGGTACTTGCATTGCATTGAAAATCCAGCCGCACCATGATCCGAAAACCACGCAGCGTGGGTTGCGATCTCACCAGCCTCCGTCAGCGATGCTGCACGTCGTTTCTCCAGCTCCGTGCACCGATCTTCCGGCGTCGTTGCAGGCGAGCATTGATTTTCAGCTGCAAAGCCGGTGGAGCGTAGATTTTCCAGCCGCAGATCGGAGTCGCGTCGATCTTTTCCCCGCACTGCGTTCTGTGCATGGATTTCTTCCTTTTATGCTGCCAGCTTCTCCTTTCAGGGTCCCACGAACTGGATGGGCACCATTTGGCAGGTGCTGGCAGAGAGAAGTCTTTGCTGTCCCTGCGATTTCTAGCAACGGGAGGCAAGCTCTAAATCAAGCCTTTAGAGATATTCACAAGATGGAAGGCACACAGTCCAGTCTTTGCCCTCTTACTCTGGCAGAAGCATCAACTGCAGATAGCTCCACAAAGCACAGTCACAGGCAGGGCAGCTCTTCTTCCTCAGCTCTTCAGCTCTTCTCCAGGCAGAGGTTCCTCTTAGTTTCCAGAAGTGTTCTAAAGACTGTGGCTTTGGGTGCCCTTCTTATACCCAATTTCTCCTTTCAAGTAGGCCTACAAAGCAAAGTTTCTCTTGAATGTGAAATCCTGCCTTGCCCAGGCCAGGCCCCAGACACTCACCAGGGGCTTGCAGACTGCATTGTGTGAGCGCAGACTCAGCCCTTTCAGGTGTGAGTGACCACTCCTCCCCTCCCTCCTAGCACAGATGGCTCATCAGGAAATGCAGGCTACACCCCAGCTCCCTTTGCGTCACTGTCCAATGTGAGGTGCAACCAGCCCAACTGTCAAACTGACCCAGACAGGGAATCCACAAACAGGCAAAGCCACAGAAATCTTAAAATCAACTTCACTAAAAGATGTATTTTTAAATTGTGAGCTCAGAGACCCCAAACTCCACATGTCCATCCGCTCCCAAAGGGAATCTACACTTCAATCTTATTGATGTTAACCTATGAGAGGGACATGCTTGTAACAATGAAAAACGAATTTAGCAGTATGTCACTGTCAAGACATATAAAACACATTACTATATGTCCTACCTTAACCATACACTGCACCCTGCCCTTGGGGCTACCTAGGGCCTACATTAGAGGTGTCTTACATGTAAGAAAAGGGAAGGTTTAGGCCTGGTTAGTGGGTACACTTTCCAAGTCGAATTTACAGTTTAAAACTGCACACACAGACACTGCAGTCTCAGGTCCGAGACATGATTACAGAGCTACTTAGGTGGGTGGCACAACCAGTGCTGCAGGCCCACTAGTAGCATTTGATTTACAGGCCCTGGCACCTGCACTGTACTAGGGATTTACTTAGTAAATCAAATATGCCAATCATGGATAACCCAATCAACCATACAATTTACACAGAGAGCATATGCACTTTAGCATTGGTTAGCAGTGGTAAAGTGCTCAGAGTTCAAAAGCCAACAGCAACAGGTCAGAAAAAATAGGAGACAGGAGGCAAAAAGCTTGGGGATAACCCTGCATAAGCAAAAAAGTCCAGCACGATCCCCTACCTGCCTAAAGCCAGGGGAGAACAATCAATACTTTGATGTACTTCCCTGATTGGGGCGATAGAACAGGGACTCAGGCCCACAACAGCAGGGGCATGTTCCAGTTCTATGCCTTCCTGACTCCAGTTGGATCCCTCTGTTCATACTCTCAGGGCCCACTAAGCTAACCCATGGGGAACCCTTCTCCACATCTGCATATACCATCTGTGCGGCACCTAACTTTACTTTGCTCACAGATGTACCCCAATGGGCAAATAGCACCACCAGTGCCAACACAGTGGTGTTGCCCATTCCACCCCGGGGTGTGACTCTTGTCTCCGCCCCAGGGGCAACTCTGTCCACCAGGACAGCAAGCCACAGTGGCCACTGACAGCTGTCAGGGATGAGAACCAGACTTCAGGCCTCTCCAACCACTGTGACTGTGGTGAGTGGGGGGCGGTAGGCCGAGGTGCCCGGCACCCTTTGACCACTCTCCCTTCCACCAGGTCAGGGATGACAACCTGACCCTGGCTCTGTACCCTCCCTCCAGGAGCGGCACCCCCAGAGTCAAACATTGTCAGGGTGCTTGTAGAAGCAGTCCTGCACAATTCTCTCACCAGTGCAGGGATGTTAACCTGCAACTGGTCTTCCAACCTGGGGTCTGTACCTTCAGGTTGGACCAGAGCCAGGGGCGAGACTTCCTTCTCCCTGCCCTTCCTTCTGGGGTCCTGCACACCCTGAACCTAGCCTTCCTATCCAGGGTCTGTACCCTTAGATTGTACTGGGGTCAGGGGTGAGTCGCTATCTCCCCTGCCCCCCCCCTCAGGGAGTGTGCCCCTTGAAATCACACCGGGGGGGTGATTGGGCAAACGGCCCCCCCTTCAGGTCTGGGTTTACCATCTGTACCTGATCCTCCAGTCCAGGGTCTGTATCCTCAGACTGGACCACTGCCTGGGAAACCCAGGACTTCCTGGGTGGCACACCTATCCCCCTCAAGGGACACACCATCCCCAAGGGCCACAGAAGAGTCTGGATTCCCCCAACCCAGAAATGGTCTCACCAAGGTCATTCCTGGGGGGCTCTGCTCTCAGAGCTGACCCCTGACCCTCCAGGTTCTCCACTGGGGTCTGCAACCCCCTCTCAACACTCTGTCTGAACTTCTGCACCCCCTCACTAGGAGTGGCACTGCCAGACACCAGAACTGGTGGGATGCTGGCTACATCCGCTCCCCAAGTTCTCCTGCCACTGTGGGGTCTCCCTCAGCAGATGGCCCTACGGTACAGGCTAGGCTCCCTTCCTGGTGTTTCCTTATGGAACCCTACAGGACCTGGGACTGGATCTCAGGCACCCTGGGCCTCAGCCCATCCCCATTCCCTCTCCTCTGAGACTGGACATGGGGTACCTCACCGATCCCGCTACACTGGGACCTACCTGGGACACTGCAAAACTTCCCTATTCCACCTGGTTGGGAAATACCTAGACCACTCCCATCAGGAGCACCCCCAAATGCCTCTTCAGACTCTCTGGTACTCACCCAAAGGTCTGCCTCCAGGGTACATTCCCTGTGGTCAGAGAACTCACACTCCACCTGGTGTTGGAGTAGCTCTGAAAAATAAGGACTAGACATATGCAATTACATCACACAGCCTCTCACATGAATTAACCAAACTACCCTTCAGCCAACCATCTAGTGACTCAGCCTTGAAGAAGTACCCCACATCACCCTCCTGAGACTGGTGAGAAAGTACCTGACTGTCCCTGACACTCAACCCACACTCTTCTGGGATTTCTAACACTCCATAACCAGGACTTCTACCTGGGGGGGGGACCCCTCTCCCTGTCACTCTCACCTAGAGTCAGTAGTGTCACTCCCATCACTAGGAATAAGACCCCCTTATGCCAGTTCCCCAATCCACCTCAGGGACCCTGTGCATCACTGGAGCTACCTCATACCCCTGAACCTCCTGGTGTGTGTTAACTCCCTCCTTCAAATAGGGCACCACATCTCTGGGCATGTGCACTTCTTCAGCAATCCTGGATACAAGGTTTTTGCTGCCATCACCTGAACTGGACACAGCCCTCGTGGCTTCCAGCTTCAGCTCTTCACAGCTCAGTTCTTGAGCTGCCAACCTTTCTTTTTCCAGGGCTAAGGCTCTCTTCTGCTCAGCCCTCTCAAGCTCTGCATCTAGCTCTTCCAGGCTCCGGATTCGAGCTAGGAGCCAATCATTTCTTTCTGATCCCTCCTCAGGGCTACTGCCCTCCTCCTCATAGTAGTCCTCCTCCTCAGACTCATCTGGTGGTGTTGCCTGACAATGTTTCAACTCATACTGAAACAGGGCTCACTCAAGATCCTCCCTTCTTTATTTCTTATTCACAGCCAGTCCCCTTTCCATGCAAAATGCTTTAAGATGCCACCTTTTATAGATAAATAGGTGCCAGAAATTGACTTCCATTCTGCAAAGGCTTCACAACCAAAAAGCAGAGTCCCAAGATATCAACAATATATCCAGAACATCAGAGAACAAAAAGCAGAATCACAAGACAAGTAGTATGTGGTCACATGGTGGTCTGCACTCATACAGTAGTGTACACTTAATCACTGTATGTCAAGTATAAATACAAGTTCAAATCTCAACCGCTGATCACCAAGTCCCTCCTCCTTTCTTCCAACTCCTTCTCCTTTTGCCTTCTCAACTCCGTGAACTTCAACTGGTGAGCCCTCTCTGCCTGTCTGTCCTGTAACTCTCCAGCAGTCAGACCACTGGGTGACACCCTGCTACCCCTCCTGGGGACCCTCCCCCCAGGTGTAACAGGTACCTCCACTACACCACTGTGTATCCTCTGCACTTCCCTATCCACATCCTCCTCCTCCTCTGTGTGCCCTCCAGCCTCCTTGACTGTCACCCAGGCCCTCTGTGACTTTTGCAGCTCCCCCTCCCTGGTGGAGCTCTCAGTGGGACAGTCAAGATCTTTAAGGAACCGTTTCAATTGAGCAACTGAGTAGTCCTTCAGTTTCTCTATTTCAAACACAGCTCCAGCTGTTGCATCTCCAGGTTGAAACATGATGGTCACAAGTGCAAAGTTCCAAAGACAGAAAATAAGGTCCCAATGAAGTAAAAACATCAGTCAAGGGATCAGCAAAATCATGGAAGTAAAACAAAAAGGAGTTCTTAATCGCTGATATGCATGGAAAACATGATCTGCTGGCATTTGAATGCACAGTGTGCATGCATAGGGATATTTTGTCAAATTAAGATTTTGAATTTTTTGATTTAGAGAAACGTGCTGTTGTTAAAATGTAGGAGGAGCAGATTGAATGTGTAACTCTTTTCTAAACACTGAATAATGGAAACATTTTAATCTAATGGTTTATTTACTAGGCGGTCATTAAAACCATGATTGATTACAATTGTTCCTGGAGTTGTGCTACAAAAATATTGTGGTACCGATTTTCTTTCCACAATTATTTTAAACTGAGGTGCAGAAATCAGTTGTTTATGCTGACTTACTTCACATTGGCCCCTCAGGCTGTGGCAGATGTGGCAGATGTTTGTACAACCCACATGAGGTTACTTGAGGTGCAGTACTCTCTATGGACAAAACTCACATTACTTAGCATGGCAAGTAATTATTTCATGGACAGTACATTAATGAGACTTGAGTACAGGCCGGCTATGATTTCATCAGGTTGTACGAATACTCCTCAGCATGGTGACTGATGTTTCGAAGGAGCAGTATCAACATTAATCAAAAGAGTTACAATGGCTTTTTGGACATTATCAATACTTCTCGAAAGATCTTGCATACTTTTTATTAATAAGATCAACATTTCTTATCATTGTTTCAATACCCATCTTTGAACAGTAGAACCACTTCTTATTAGGGCTACTTTGTCTTTCAGGAGGACAGTACCAGTACATCTAAACAAGGCTGTCCTTTGTTGGACACAGCCACTATTTCACCATGAGACAATTATAGGGACTTTGCCAGATCTTCTAAATGGACATGCTATTCTAAATGAGCCTGTACCAAAGGTTTGAAATACCAGTTAACATTTATTCACAAATGAATAGTGTAAATGTGATTAATCTCAGTGGTGGGAGATTTAGGATTATTGAGGTAATCCTAAGAATTTCCCTTCCTTTGTTCTTGGTGAAAGACAAGAGTCCCTCTTTCCTTGCATTCATTTAAACATTGTATTACCACTTTTACAAAAACACCTAATTATACACTACCTTGCAAAGTAAACACTTTCTTTACAATATACCTAACCTTAACCAAACCTCCTAGTACTTAATAATCACTTGAACTTTCCATGATTTGGGAAACAATGTTTTTGATTTCTTGGTTTAATTACCTGCAGATTTTTATATCAAAAGGTAACTATCCCGAAGCGGGTAAGTCTCTATAGTTGCACTTCTAGGCCAAGGTGCATAACATTTTCGAACAAGGCTATCATACTTCTAATGGGAAAGTACAATGGCTTTGAAGTAATAATAATAATAACAAAAACATTAATAGTAGTAATAATAATAATAATAATAACTTATTTTTATATTGCACTCAAAACTGTACTGGGAAGTATACTTTTATTGAACTGTACCAACAACAACAATTCTAGATAAGCTTGGTGTATGTTGAATGGGATAGTACTAACCCTTCTCTGCAGGACTATTATGATTTTGTTTAACAAAGTTAATATATCTAGCTATGGCTGGCATATTTTTGTTAGATTATTTATTTGGGTTCTGCAAGGTGTAAGAGATAGGGGATCCATCATAGCCCTCCATTGTCGATGAAGTTACTTTTAATTTCTGCTGGGGGGGTTGAAAAAGCTGCAGAGTCACTTTAGAGTTTGAGTAAGGTCCATTTATTATTTCATCACTTAGAGTAATTTTGATTGGGTAATAATATATGCCATAAAATATCCTCTGGTGTACGTTATAAGGTTACTGTAAGCCACAGGGAGTTCTGTGAATATACAGAGGAATGGACCACATGCCAAGTTTCCTTTATAAGGTCGTGGAGCTCTGGAGTGATTTGCACTGTCCTTTTAACATGCGACACACATGATATCCTATTCCTTATTACCTATCCTCCGACCATCACAAACTGCTTAAACCCTTGATGTCTTACTCTTTCATTTGAAATAGATAGCATGTGTTGGACCTGGCCCTTTTACAGGGTCATTCCCCAGACTTTTTGCTTTTTGCCTCCTTATTTTTCTGACCTTTGTTGGCTGACGTTTTGACTCTGAGCACTTTTTCACTGCTAACCAGTGCATGTGCTCTCCCTTACAAAATTGGTATGACTGGATCATACTTAATTGGCATATTTAATTTACCTTTAAGTCCCTTGTAAAGTGGTATCCCTATACCCAGGGCCTGTAAATTAAATGCTACTAGTGGGCCTGCATTGCTACTTGCGCCACCCACTGAAGTAGCCTGTCAAACCTATCTAAGGCCTGCTAGGGCAGAGCCTGTGTGCGCAGTTCCTGCCACAGGGACCTGGCATCTAAATTTACTTGCCAGGACCAGAACTCCCCTTCTACTACATGTAAGTCACCCCTAAGGTACGCCCTAGCTAGCCCTGCCATGTGCCATGTTGCGTGGCCTGTCCTGGTAGTGACAGACAGCCTAACTTGGTGTCTCACTGCTGTGAGTGCTGCCTCCTCATAGGATTGCATTGGAAATGCCCTGCCTTACGTGTAAGGGGTATTGTCTGATTTATGAGGGGTAGCGTAGGCATGTTTGGTATGGTTGTGATAGTAGTAAGGAATGCTGCTTACTGGTGTAGGTGTATTTTTTATTACTATCTCAAAAATGCCACTTCTAGAAAGTGCACATTTATCTGTGCTTATGACTTTGGTGTTTTGCAGCTTGCCTCCGATCCACGTCTGGGTAGACTGACAGTTGGGGCTTTGTGCATACTTCTCAGATTGCCTGAACACACGGAGGGTAGAGGTGTCACAGAGGTGCATCTACATATTGTAAAGCCTTCCTGGGCTGAGAGAACGGGGAGGCGGGGCACACCTGCATTTGTAAAGACTGTGCCCTGGCCTCACACAATAGGGTCGTTAACCCCCCACTGATGTTTGGAGCCTGTGCTGAAAGAAGAGAGGGGGCACTCCCATAACCAGTTGTAACTGGCTAGAACCTCCTCTCCCTACCATTGTAAAACACACTGTAAACTCAGTATAAGTACAGGGGAATTTTCCCCACAATTTGAACACTCTTGGGACTTGAAACTGGACACAGAACGCTAATGAATGGACTCACCAGGAAACCACCTTGGACTGCTGCTGCTGTGCTGACCTGTGACCTGCCTAGTCACTAGAAGGAACTGCCACCATCTGTACCCCTTGTGCTCTCCTGTAGCTGGGCCCACCAGCCCTGTGCTTCTTTGTGTTTTTGCCTGTTCCCAGGGGCAGGGTGCTGTGGACCCTGACCCCTGCAAAAGATCCCTGCAGATTCGGCCGAAGCGAAATCACCGCCGCAGCCCGGGCCGCAGATTTTGCCTTAGCGCTTTGAAAAGCACTTAATTTTGGATCCCTGAATCACCGCTGCAACCCGGGCTTTAAATTCCCCTTTAGCGCAGGGTCCGCGCTGTTTCTGGTGCCCCCGGGGCACGTAAAGAAGTAAACGGAGCAAGCATGCTCCTCTCGGCGCCCCGGGGCACGTCCCGCTCCTGGGAGCACCCCCGGGGCACCAGCCACCTCCCATTCCCTCAGAAGCATTCTGGCGGCCCTAGAACAGCTTCCTACACTCGTGCACCACATCGGGTGCGGGCGAGTGCCTCCTCGGGCCCCCGGAGGAGTCCGAGCTTCAAAGAGCATCAAAGCAGGACTCGGGGAAGGTGCAGGGAGCACCCCCTTCCCCGGTCTCTGCACTAGGAGCAGGACGCTCCTTTTTCTCTTTTTCTAAATGTGGGCATTGGTTTCCCGCAAACCGGGATGGGGAGACCTCAACGGAGGCCCCCTTCCACTCACCCTAATTGCTGTTGGGCCTCGCCCGGCCCCCACTACGAGTACAGGGTGTGAGGAGGCCGAGGCCGGCCCCATCCCAATCACGGGCCCCCGGAGAGGCCCGTTTTCTATGAGAAGAGGGTGCCGACCACCCCTCTCCCTAGGAGCACCGTGTGGCCCCCGTGAGCGCACAGGAGCGCCGGGGCCCCCCCCCATGCTCACTCTTTAGGCACAAGGAGTGCCACTTCATCACAATCAGGTACTTTTCAGGGAACATTGGCTCAGTGAGCCTAGTATGAACCTTAGGGGGGTTTATATGTTCCTACCTGCTTTTATGACCTTGCATATATGTGCTAATGTTCCTTTTATGGGCATGTCTAGCTGATATGTCTTTTATATGATTTGTCATATGCTCTCTAACATTCCTTCTATGGGTATTTTCCTTGCAAGTGCATAGGACTTTTACTGTAATTCCTGACTACTGCTTATGTTGCAGAATGCTGAGTACTTACATGTTCTAATGCGACAACTTCATATTCTTGCAGAGTATTAGTAACTTGTGTAACGATCTGAGAGCTGCTAAGGTAGCAGGGTATTACTTACGTGTAATGTTGGTCTAATTATGTTTTGTGCAATACAGATTATTTTTACATAGCTCAGTGTTGTGTTTACTTTGTGGTGTACATTCCACGTCACATGTGTTGTGTGTGTTGTGCAAACGCTTTACACATTGCCTCTGGGATAGGCCTGACTGCTCGTGCCAAGCTACCAAGGGGGTGAGCAGGGGTTATCTTGGACGTGTAACTCCCTTGCCCTGACTAGAGTGGGTAGGTTCTGCCTGGCTGAGGTGTATACACTAGCCAACCAGAAACCCTATTTCTAACAGCATGGTTGCAGACAAGAAGACAAATAGTGGCATTTCAGATGTGAAATTAAGACATCAAAAATCAGTAAGTTTTTTGCAAAAGGATATTCAGATCAGATTAAAAAAAGGCTGTAGTTCAAAATGTGTAGAAACGTGCAGAGATTCTGGGGGTCATTCTAACCCTGGCGGTCGTCGACCGCCAGGGCTAAAATGACGGGGGCACCGCCAACAGGCTTGCGGTGCCCCCCAGGGCTTTCTGACCGCGGCGGTTCGGCCGCGGTCAGAAGTGGAAAACCGGTGGTCTCCCGCCGGTTTTCCGCTGCCCTTCTGAATCCTCCGCCGCCATGGGGATTCAGACACCCCATACCGCCATCCTGTTCCTGGCGGTTCGCCCGCCAGGAACAGGATGGCGGTATGGGGTGTCGTGGGGCCACTGGGGGCCCCTGCAGTGCCCATGCCAATGGCATGGGCACTGCAGGGGCCCCCGTAAGAGGGCCCCACAATGAATTTCACTGTCTGCATTGCAGACAGTGAAATTCGCGACGGGTGCCACTGCACCCGTCGAACCTTCCCACTCCGCCGGCTCCATTCGGAGCCGGCGTCCTCGTGGGAAGGTTGTTTTACACTGGGCTGGCAGGCGGCCTTTTGGCGGTCGCCCGCCAGCCCAGTGTAAAACCCAGAATACCCGCAGCGGTCTAATGACCGCGGTGCGGTATTCTGGAGGGGGGAACTCTGGCGGGCGGCCTCCGCCGCCCGCCAGGGTGAGAATCACCCCCTCTGTCTTTCCTGTTATGACCAATAGTGTAAAAAAACATATTGCCATAAAAATCCCCTTTCTACTAATCGCAGTTAATTTTAGAGAAACAGATCAGAATGAAAAGCCAGTCCTCGTTTTATGTTGTTAAAAATCAGGTGGTAAGTATGCTCTGTAACCTGCCTTTCACTTTGGCTGCTGGCTCAAACAGGAGGTACTATGACATCACAACTCAACTGTAACAGATTGCAATGCATGACCCTTCTGCCCCTGTGGCACAGGGGGACCCCCAACCACTCGAGGTGCCCCCACTCCTTAAGGGAGCCACCCCTCAACCTAACATCAATGAATATCTGTGGGATATGTGAGGCTCAGCACCCCTTATCACATTCCGCTGGGAGCCTATTATTTTGCGTACACTAGTGAACTGTAAAAACGTATTACAGCTGAGCAGGTACTGCATTTCGCTCTTACAGCTGACGAGACTCACATATAATTAGGAAATTAGTGATAAGATTTTTTTTACATGGATTGCAGGCACCCATGTGTTATAATTATGCATATCAATGGTATATGCAAAGAGCTTTGGCAAACCTCCATTTAAGTTGTGGCTTCTTATCATAATTAATATTATTATTTCTCCTTTTTATTTCAGATTCAAAGTTATGAAACAAACGCTTTCTGTTCATTGAGTCGTTAATTCTGTGCTTTCTTTAAACCAACCTTGGGAGGAACAGACAAACGTGAGATGCTTCGTCTTCATAACAGAGGTATCATCTCTCACCTTACTGCAAAGAAAGCATTTCTTTGGAGTAGAAATTACCAAGTGGCCAACCTCTCCTCTCAAATTAAACCCTGCCGGACGCTCTGAGAGGCTCTGAGACAGGAAGGGGGGTACAAATCACACCTACAGTACTTCACGCAAAAACCAAGATTCTCAAAGCTTTAGCCTTAGTTTTTTAACACTAAACCGACACTAAACTTTTTTGGGCATTCACAAACCAATGCAAATAGGTATTTGTGTTGGTATGTGTGGCAAAGTAACACAAAGCAGCTCAAAACACTGCTTTGCGTTGCTTTGCGTTACTTTGCGTCAAGGGGGGTTGATTGGGTGGTACATAGGTGTACCTGTGCTATCACCCATGCTTTTTTTATGCTTAACCCTATTCTCAAACATCAGAAGAAGGGGCTTAGTGCCAAAAATTAAAGCCTTTTAAAAGCAGGCGCGAAAGGGAGAAATGTTTTCATTTCGCCCTACTTTTCCGACTTTGCATGTGTGCTGCACTGTACAGCACACATACAAAGTGAGAAAAGCATTTGCACTTGTCTAGGGATAGTATTTTGTACAGGAAGGATGCCCTTCTGTGTGCTGCGTTTCGTTGCCTGTCACCTACCAGACTCTGGGCCACAGACGTGCTCTTGCTTACATTCTGATTCTTCATTTGAGTGAATATTTCGCTACAGTGCACAGATGCCAAATCACACACACACCACACACTTGCAGCACTTTCATTGCTTTTCCATGGTTTGAGTCCCAAATCATTTTCATAGTGTTAGATGACTGTACAGCTCAAAGGAAGAATGTTTGCAGTTTTGTGATATTTCTTTCATAGAGCACAGCAGTTGTTGACCTTGAACTCTCATGCTGCGCTTTTCTCAGGAGGATGCTATCCGAGTAGTAGCTGAGCTTTTCATCTCCAATCATAAAAATGACCTGGTAACGGTGCATGCTACCAGGGGCATCGGGAGGGGTAATCATCTACATGGACCGGTCAGATCTTAACCGGACCCCCAACAGCCGTGGCAGGTGGCAACTAGTTTACATCATGTGAAATGGCAATATTCATCTTGAACATATTAGCTACTGAGAAACCAACAGCAAAGAGAATAAGGGAATTTGGTTTAGTCTCTCAAATTCAAAAATATGTTAACTGCAAATTGGTTGGTAAAACACAAACATATCAACAAAAAAGGTCAAGAAGAATGAATTACGTCAAAGAAATATCATGTAAATTGTCATTTAGACACATGCAGTATTATTATTTGTGCTGGTACTTTAGTGGGTTCTTGCATCTAATGTGCGCCTCGTACACCAGCTGCCAGAGCCAATTGCAACTTGGCAACACCTGGTAATAAGTGACCAGATTTGTCACGGACAAAAATAAAAACTTCACCTCGTCAATATGTTACCCTCAGACCTGCACTTGCTACTGGCGAGAGAGAATCGATTTCAAATTATGTTGCTGTACTTACAAATAGGACTATTGCATGGCAAAAGAAATCTGGGTTTCCAAGACATTATCAACTAGTCGAACCTTTCCTGTTTAGTTTTCATACGTTGATTACTTTTTAGCAAATCACAGAACTTGTTTTGGATAGTAATATTATAATTGTTTCATTGCAAAGTTCATAAACTATTTTAGGTGCGCTGTGAGTGAAAGGAAAACGTTGTAAAAATTGCTAATTTTGGGGTAGTGCTTCAAGTTGGAAGAACACAGGTTCATGATTTGTTTACAATTAATATAATGTTTTTAAAAAACTAGTAATTTACAAGGTATGACGTATTTGGGTGGATATATAAAACAGGAACAGAGTGTTACTGTTTATATCTAGTTACTAAGGTCCAGATTTCTCGTTCTGTTGATAATGATGTTTCAATCCTTGTGTGGAAAACTATATAGGACTCCATCAGGGAACAAGAAGTGGAACTCATGTAGACGTCTGGTAGGTAAACAGCGGATACTTAGATAAAAATATATGAGAAATATGAACAACAACAACATCCTTTACAGTTGTGAAATAAACACCTTAAAAAGCCCAAACCTATTTGGTTAAGTAAAATCAGGTAAGTGCCAGAGTTAAAGGCTGGTGGATGGGACTCTGTCCATCAAGTTTGCGGTACTCACGTCATCTGCCACCCCGATAGACAACCACTTGCCAAATTTAGGGATCACCATTGGCCCAGTGGTGATCTCTACGTTCATAGGAGCCACTGTCAAAGTGATTCCAGTCAAGGTACAAAATGGTTGGTGGATGGCCGCCATCGGTTTTGACAGCCTTATACAACACTGTTATAGGGTTTTCGTTTTTCAAAACAAACTGTTATTGAAAAGCGAAAAACTAATGACCCACACACCCAGGGAGATTTTTCCCTGGGTGGATGAGGTCATTATATTTTTATTTCTGTCTCTCACTGCCCAACTTTAACTGCCAGGAACAGGCAGAAAAAAAGACAACGCATTGTCCACTCTAAAAAGGAAAGGCGAAATGATGCCCTTTCTTCTAAAGCCCCTGCTTTGTCAGGCTGCCGGAAGAAGCTTTCCATTGATGGAAGCAATGGAGTCTCTGTGGACAGAAAGGTGGCAGATCTCCCAAACCTAAAAGGCAGTTTATGGAAATTAAAAATTAAACACACCAATGCTCTGGTTGTGTTTCCCAAAACGACACAGTGAGGCAGCAATACATAAACAAAGCAGCAACCCTTTATTTATTAAAAAAATAATCAGTAGCAAAATGCTGTCTTTTAAAATAGTTTCATTCATGTGCAGCAAATATCTATGTTTCGAAAGCAGTGGTGAAAACAGATATCCAGAACGTCAGAGCCTGTAGGTTTCACATCTTGTTTATTGTGCTCCAAATATTCGCACATTTTCAGAGACTGTTCATGAGGCAAGAGACTATGGCCCATATTTATACTTTTTTTGTGCCGCGTTTGCGTCATTTGTTGACGCAAAAGCGGCGCAAACATAATATATAATTGTATTTTGTAGGTTTGCGCCACTTTTGCATCAAAAAGTGACGCAAATGTGGCGCAAAAAAAGTATAAATATGGGCCTATAAATTCCTTTGGGAAACAGTCTATGCCTTAGAGAAACCTCCAGTTCCAACTATTTTTGCTAGTTCTTGTTCCAAATATATTCTTGGCCCTATTATCATTGTGGGTCAATAAGAGGCAATTTTACTGATCCTGACTAACTTTTCAGCATCAAAAAATCAAGTAGGAGCAGGAATAATACTCCTCGGTCATTTTCCAGCCGACATAATTTTCCAACTAGCAGTTGTTTTTGCCCCTCTACTCCAAATAGAACACTAATGTGTGAGTAATGATAGCAGCGTTTCACAAGGTTGATTCGGTAATTATTGGCTAAAGTCCATCCACTAATCAGAGCAGATTTTCTACGCATTCTCTTCCCTTACTTTACAGTAGGATGACAAAGTTCTGATGACTTACTGTAATATTAATCCTGCAACTAACTCTTGCCGACATTTTTTTCACCGTTTTACAAATCCCACCCTAAGCCAAACACCATAGGTCCTTCATGGCCCTTCATGAGCTAGACAGAATGCACCGATTCTGGGCATCCATCTTTATCATTCCCATGGATCAAGGGCTTTGTTTAGAGTTTGGCTAATGCTGAACCTCTGTCAAAAAGTATCAAATATTGTGTCGACCTATTTAATAGTGCATTGATGTCAACGGTACTCTAAATACAGCACACAGAACATCCATCATTTATTGGCAGATATCCCTCTCTGTCAAACTCTGAAGAAGGTCCTCCGTCTGCAGGTATCTGTGAGATGACAGAGACTCAAAAAGGTTAATTGGGTTGCTTTCTTTTTATTTTCCTTCAAGGCACAAAATAAGGCGGGTTGCTCCTTTGTAAGAGCTGTACATTCATCACTGTACAAAGGTATTTGAGGGGGCTGCAGACACCAGACATGGCACTGGCGAGTGATTACGCTGTTGTCTGAGCAGACGTTTGATCACGTTTATCAGCCTTTGGCATGATGACTAGAAAAACCAAGAGGTTATGCAAAAAAAGTGATGGATCTCAGCCACCAAAAGGAGCAGGAACCCAGAAAATCCCTCGTTTTCAAGAAGCCTCAAGGTGTGCAGAAGCTTCATTCATTTCTGAGCCTGTGGGAGAAACCAATAACTGCTTCCCTGCAGGGAGGCCAGACATAACAAGGGATTACAGCCAGGAGATTTTAACTGATTTCTTTGAAAACAAGACGGTAGCAACCTTTTAAAAATTAACTTTTGTGTAATACAAAATAAAAAATACATGTGAACTAATGATTTTCTACTTTCATTAATATGTTATGTGATGGGAACAACATCAAATCAAAGTTAAAAATAAGTAGGCTTCTGACACAGTGAAACTTTACCAAAGTGAAAAATGCTGCACTTTAGCCCATCATACACCATGGAACCGGCACGCACAAACTTGCTTTAACTTTGAGCACGCCCCTCCTAGGCTTCCATTTATATGGCACTGAGTTAGCAGACGTTTCTACTGTCACTCTTAGCATTGGAAACCCCCAAACTAGTTTACTTTGCATTTGACCACTGAGGCTTGCCTGCAGTGTGCCATGGCTCTTGTTTAGCTTGCTGCTTAGCTATGCTCTGCATGTGAGTGTTAAAATTCCTAGGTGTGGTTCACTTGTGCATTTGACTTCTAAGTAGTCGGCGTTTGTTGCTTGCACTTAAGGCAGATGTGCCAATTATTCTAGCCAAACGGTTACCATAGTTTGGGAACACCTATATTAACTGGGGGACTGTTTGCCAGTCCTTCTCTGTCCAGAAATCAGATCAGCTATCCAGATCAAAATGAATAGGAGACCTATCTAAAGGGGTTTATGTGTTTACACTCCTAACAAAATCATAGCGTGCGTCAGGTGTTATTAGTGTTTACATTTAAACCAAGTATTTGCAGCGCAATAGGTCTTGCATTTGCTTGAGTTAGAGCTATTGGTGTTGTAATTTGATAACTGGACTTTTCTTGCCCCATAAATTGGTCAACCCTGCCTCATAATTTGGTGTTTTCCTGCCACATAATTCCAGTGGCCCTGCATATAACAAAAGAACTTCCATTTACCTTCTTCCTCTATCTGCAGCCAAAAATGAAAATTTTGCCATTTAGCATCTTAAATCTGCCATGCTAATTCCAATAAAATACCACTTTCAGCACCCCACTATCTGAGTTGCTGACTGGCTAACACAATTCTAAAAAAAAGACACAAGACAGCCATGGAGGAGTAACAAGAGAAATAAACTAGAAGGATCACCCCTACATCTTCCAACTATGAATGTGTGCTGCATTGTACACACACATACATGCGGGAAACACATTGTGGCAAAGTTTTTATTCAAGAGGGAACTCTTTCCAGCACAAAACTTGTACCTCCTACAATACGGACACCCAAGCACCTTGACAAGAGAATCTGCATTGGCACATGGCTGCCAAAAGTGCACCAGCACAGGGGATAGAGCACAACAGTGCCTCATTGTAGTATGCCATAGAATATGGCATTGTTCTGTTCTCACGCACCACAGCGCAGCAACTTTATTTGCTGCCCTACATTGTGCGACTTGCATGTAAATCTTGTTCTTGCTTTTCACACAACTGTATAATCAACTTATTTATTCACCAGGCTTAAAAATGTGGCTTCTTCTTAGGTTTTCAAACTTTATTTCTTTGTTTTCCATAAAAATTGAACTGCACTAAGACTCAAGTATGTTACGGAATTATTGATGTGTATACTATAACACATGGTGTTACTGATGTCATATGCATCAAAACATCTGGGATATTTAAATGCTGTAGTACTTAAAAATTATTTACAAAACATTCTCTCACCAAGGAACAATTTGAGTCCTTGGCAAGCTATTGCTTTAAATGTGTTTTAAAATGTGCAAAATGATAAGACAAAGGTCACTGTATTCATATTTTGAAAACATTTTTGAACATTTTATATTTCATCTTACCTTTCTGGTAAGAGTGATGCTATGTCCCTGTCCAAATCTTTCCTTAAGGTAGCATGGTGAGCCGCAACATCTTAACTGACCATGCTGCAAGATGGCAATCCGATCACTGAGCACTTCTGCCTCATCCAGATGATGGGTAGTAAAGATGATAGTGCGTCCTAAAATAGGAAAAATGGGACCTTTGAATCTGTAACTGCAGCGGCATCTGCAAACATGAGGACAGTCTTATGAAGTCTTGAAAACTATATGATTTCTCCAGTTTATCAAGAGGACCATTAGGAACCTCTACATATAGTAAAAAAACTCACAGTGGCCCCTCTTAAACTATGGGGGCAAAATCAATTATATAAAACTGTTTCATTAAATCATTGTTTAGTTTCATAATTAAATGTATACGGTGCATAAAAACCATCTTCTAGAGAAAAGGAAAAGATAGGAGTCAATAGCTTTGATGCAAATACCAATGTAGTCATGTATTTCTCCTTCAAAAGGCACCCAGGCACTTTAGTAAAGTTATTAGTTTTCACACTCATCATTCATGTGGAAAATATCTACCATTAATGCAGTTTTGCTGAAGTGGTGTTGAAGTATGCGGGTGTCCAAGCTGAGAACACATTGAGGGAATAGAATGTTTTCGTATGTGTGTATGTATGTACCGATTAGAACTATCCAACAGACCCTAATCCATTCCAGTATGTAATTTCATAGTATCTACTGGCTGCTACAGGTTTGTGTTCTTATAAGTAAGCAGGTGGGATTTAGCATTGCCCTTGATGTTTACCTATTCTACTGTTCCACGTGACCTTTTGTCTGTAGACGGGGGTAGATGTAGACTAGGCAGATTCTCACAGGAATAAAAGGAGTTGAGTTATGCAAACATAGTGTAAGCCCTCCTGTGACATAACAAACACCATGGAGCTAGAGTCAATGGGCCCTGCAAGGCAGTGGGCTCCTGATATCGATAATGGGGGGGGATGTCTGCCTGGATCTCATACCTCAACTACCGAATAAGTAAGATTGGAAGAGCTCTCCTTTATAATTTGCATTGTTATGCCTCCCCCGACACTATGTTTAGTTCCATCTGTTGGCTAGCAGTATGTTTTCCCACCTATATGGACACAGACCTATGATGCTAACTCCAGAGCTGTTGATAGTCACCCAGGTTGGTAACACTTTTGGCTAATCATCTTGCAACACTTGGATGTTGGACAAAAGTCAGCAAAGGTGCAATATGGTTTGAATATGGTTTGAACATACTTTTTCCTTTCAAGGTATTGAATGTCTCTATATGGGATTTATATTATCATCTTGCTGGTAAATTCTAGGACCGACATCAATCTGCAGTAATAGACAGCAGTTCTGGGAGAACTCTTTGAGATCCTTTCTAAAGACTTCTAGAATGGTGGCAGGAGTTCTGTGGCCCTCAATGTTCAAACATCAGGTAGCAAAGGACATGGAAATCTCTCTAAGTTTTAGTGAGTCTAGGGGCAATTCTCTTTTGTTTATTCTGACTCTACTAACCTCTAAAATGTTATTCTTTTTTTGTCTGTTGAATTCCTTATGCTGCTCTTTAATTTAGTTCTATTGATATTATTATGCCAATACAGTATAATCTTTCTATTTTTTTTAATTGAAAACTTGCTTGATTTTATTTTTTCACATTATTTCATTATGTTTAGTTAATTAATTTTTTTTCACACCCACTGAATACAAATAGCATATTAATTATCAATACACTTAAATGTTTCCTGAGTAACAGATTTCAGTGACCAAAAGTTCAGAACATTTTGGACATGGACATCAATCTGCAAAATATGGCAGTTGAACTTTTCAATGGGAAGGAGAAGCCAGCAGTAATCACATGACAGAAACACACAAGATGAGGAGATACAAATAGTCACTCAAATAAAAACAGCAAAGAAGAGAAGAGAAAGAGGAAGAACAGGAGAAAAAGTAGTATAACAAAAGTGTGAAGCCTCAGTATCAGAATGTATCAGCCCCAAAGTTTAGTAAAAAATATCCAAACGATGCAAAGACAAGCATGTCCAACAATGTGATGAGAAACTAGAGTAATACATCACATGTGATGACATAACCAACACCAGGAAACCCAAGATTAAAAAGTGTTTATTGGCTAGTAAGAGAAACTTTTAAAAATCTAAATTTGGGGATTAAAAATATATTCTTGTTTTGATAAGATTGCTGAATGCTTTTAATAAAACTTTCTTCAAGAAAGCTGCCCCAGCGACTGAGCTATATAATGTAAAGGCATTGGGAGCACTCCTATATGGAGCTGAAATATGGGACTATTCCAAGTACAACATCCTATCGTAAACATAAAGCATAATTATTTGCATCTATTTGTCCTCCCAAAAGCATGCCATTGATTACATTATAACTTCATTTCCATTTAAGAAAATATCTTGGAATGCTGAGCTCAGGCCCTTACTTTACTTGCATAGGATAATGACTTCACCCATTTGAGGAGCATACAGAGAACAATTTAAGGATCTCCTGGCTTTATCCAGTGTCCAGGACATAATGTGGTTTCGCATTTGAGGTCTATGCTCAGGAACCTACAGTTGGAAAAATTCTGGGCCTTACTAGAGGATCTTACCTCCATTTCTAAAATGACCATTAAATGGGCCTTCTAGCAGAATGCGTATTTAGAAACTTAGGGCCAGATGTATTATTCTTCACAATAGCGATTACCTAATTGTGATTTGTAGCGAATCACAATTAAGCAATCGCTACTGGAAAGTATGAAACTCCAGGAGTTTCATACTGCGATTCGCAAGGGCTCTCAAATGGACCTACCTCATTAATATTCATGAGGTAGGTCGCAATTTGCGGGCTCAGCAGACTACCAGGTCTGTGATTGCTTTTCAATAAAGCAATCTTTTTTTTATTTAGATGCATCCCGTTTTCCTTAAAGGAAAACGGGATACATTTGAAAATGAAAAATGAAATGTTTTGTTTTCATTTTTTAAGAGTAGGCAGTTACCCGGGGGACCACTGCCTTATCTTAAAAAACGTTTTTGCATGCATTCACAAAGGGGAAGGGTCCCTTGGGGACCCCTTCCTCTTTGCGAATTGATTACCACAAATTTGAAATTGGTGGTAACTGTGATTGTTTTGCAACCGCATTCACGGTCGCAAATCAATCATACATTCCTCTGCGATTCAGTATTAGGAAGGGAAGCCTTTGACACGCCCCTTCCTAATACCGAATCGGTATGTAGTTGCAAATCCAATTTGCGATTCGGTAACAAGTAACCGAATCGCAAATTGGACTTGTTACATACCAAAATGCATTTTTCCAATCACAAACCGCCCATTGGGCGGTTTGTGATCGCAAAAATGTTTCATACATTTTGCCCCACGTGTAGTAGTAGGGACACTTTGGCCCATATTTATACTTTTTTAGCACCATATTTGCGTCATTTTGTGATGCAAAAACAGCGCAAACTTACAAAATACAATTGCATTTTGTAAGTTTGCGCCGGTTTTGCGTAAAAAAATTACGCAAATGGGGCGCTAAAAATCTTTTTTATAAATATGGGCCTTTGACTTTGGATTTTATGAATATTAAAATGTTACCAAGCTTCGAGGGGATGATTGACAAGATTACCCCCCTCTAGCTCGGAAATTGTTTTCACAATTTAGGTAGCAGACTCTCCCATTTAGGGCTTTCTGCGCTAAGTGAGCAAATGTGAAATGCAAGAGCACTGTGTGTCCAGTGTGTAGGAGGCCACTGAAAACCAAAACTCATCTCTTATGTTTTTTGCCCAGTGTATGGTCACCAGAGGAGAAAATGGTTATTATCCCTGAGTAGGACCCTGGTTATAAGGAGGTATCTAGCTCTCCTTCGGATTTTAAGGACTGACACCTACAAGATGGTGGTGTTCACTGTTCCAAGATACCTCCAGCCAACTTGGATCTGGAGCTCTAAGTGCATTTGTGCCTATGATGATAAGGACCACGAGGGCAAGTAATAAAGGAAGGCAAGTTTATTTCCTTTACTCCATGATGTAATAATCTGAGACTAGAGGTACTGCCCTCATTGGGTTTTATCCTTTGTGTATTTTAAATGGCATTTTATGCTACTTTTTTATTGTGACGTTTGCCTACCTTCCTCATGAATTGTGTACTGTTTATCCTCTTACTCAACTACACTGAGACTTCACACAGCCACGGATTATTATGGTATTGAGAGAGCGTAGTTTAAATATTACATATTAGATGTGAAATGCTTATACCTAACAATGCTGCATACAAAAACTGATCATAAAATATTATTTGGTTAAGTGTATTCTTAACATGATTATAAGTGTGAAGTTACTATTGTGCACATAAACTAATGTCGACTGTAAGAAATAATTGCTTGCATTATAAATAATTGAATATATTAACGCTTACGAATATTGCATTTGTATTAAAACCCATTGGCCTTAAATTAGCGTGAGTTGAAGTTTTAGCTGTGTAGCTCTCATATTAAAGCATATTTTTCTGTTTTCCAGTGTGCTGACTCGTAAAAGGCCATGACCCAGCATGTGTTCTTTTCCTTTGTTTTATTTTGCAAGTTATGCCTTTTCCCATCCGCATATTAGCTGCCTTAGTATAAGTTTTATACGTTTTGCAACAATCATAGAAACACTCAAGGACGTTTAGCCATGGAAAAGAGAACTTTTGACCTGAAGAACGTGCCAAAGGATGACACCCTCCGGATGTGCCACCTACGAAGACGTCAATTATGAAGACCAATCAAAACGTTAAAAATTATCGTGGGGTGACAATTAGGATTACCTAATGTATAATTTGATAGGTTAAGATAGTGGGGTATAGCGGTTATCCAATAGAATTTTGGGGGAATGTATTTGGAAAAAGGGATAAAAACTCATGACACAGAACAGTCGGAGAATTAGGTAGGGAATGATATCGATTGCATCCAGAAACTCTGTCACTCTGTTTGGTGATTTGATACTTAGACAAAACCATCTTCATCCATAGACTGCCCCTTTACACTTCTCCTCCTTATGAGGGAAGTGTCCCCTGTCCTTAGATGAAATAGACTGTCAGCGTTCTAACTGATGTCCTGAAGACGAAGACTGATCCTGTATGCTGACTTATTCCGAGGAGGGTAATTATGACAATGCTATTGTAATTTGTCTGTTTGCTTTTCCTGTCTAGGTACCAACTGCTGTATTTTTGGATAGAGACCTTAGTCAGATGTTTTCCAAATTTGTGTTCAAAATTATTTTGCATGAAGTCCAACATGCTGATGCTAATCAGTGGTTAGGCTAGGTGATCACTTGACTGACGCAAATAGACGTGACTGACCTAGTGCTGTGCTGAACCGAGACGTATATGAAATCTTATGCACTCTGATCTTTGCATATCTGATTCTCTTATGTTTGTGATCTTGGCATTATTGAAGTCTTATCATAGACGTCGTTTTGTGATTTTGCTCAATTGCTTTTTGGTTTTGAGATTAACACTTCTATTATTAGATTGTAATCAATAGGGAATAAAATTCACAAAACTCCAATAAAGGTGTGGTTATTCATGGCTGAAAGGTCATGGTTGCGCCGATAATTTAATCAATTTATTCATCCAAAGTAAAGTATATTGTTGTAATATATGTTGATAACGTCATTGACATATTGCTTGACATATTGATCAGTTATCTCGTTCTACGGTGTCTCACCACTGGGTCAAAAGATTCATCGGCCTAAAACGAGTCCTAATGTGTATAAAATTGACATAAAGGGACGCGTTAACAGTCTGGTAGCAGAGCGACAGTTTGGCCCTGGGGCCCTAGGACGGAGATTCATTGTTTAATTTGTTTTTCTGTGATAATGCAAATAGGAGGTAGGATGGGTTTCTAAGTTCACCATGACTTTCCCGGGATTTCGGAGCCTGCCTAAGTGAGTTGGGGAATGTTCTCGGCGCCATAGTGTATGTGGTTAGGGTCTTTGCGCTTGCTTAGCTTATGCATTTTGCAGGTGATTGTGAAGGTTCGTGTGTAATTAGGCCAAAATATGTGTTGTTTAGTAGGAGTGGGCGTACTCCACAGCATGAGAGTAGGGAAGTTGGCGTCCTTCATATGAGTGCGGCGCTTGGTGCTCAAAATAATCCACGTGGTTGGTCGTTGTATACGGACCTGTTGAGGTCTAAGACTCCGGAGTATGAAGGCAAATGTGGTTTATGTTGTAATCTGTGCGGTTTAATAGGTCAATCGGGTGTGGTTGACAAGTCAAGTTGAGTCATAATGTGTGTATGAAAACCTTCGATGGAGATTTGGTGAGTTCTAAAGTGCACTAGAATAAGCCATTGACAAGTCGAGAGTAGAATTTGCGGGTCGAATTCTGCCTGCGTATGCGGGAATTGATAAGGAGAGAGTATCGGCCGAGGCTTCAAGTGAAATCTCTGTAAAGTTCTGAAGAGAATGTGTTACCCTTCCTGTAGAAAACCGGCAGATTTGTGTTGTCATTTAAAATGCTTGCAATAATCGCATTAGTTTATGTGAGATTGTATAGGTTCAGTGAGGAGCGGATGAGCCGCGAGACTTTGTCAGCTGCAGTGTGTGTGAGTGTGACGTCAGTGGTGCCGCGCTGAGATAGGTTGGTTGTCGAGAGGGGTCGCGCACGGATTGGCTGCCGTCCGTGAGAGGCAATAGATTGAGAAAGGCGGGTGAAGAGTGTCCTGGGAACTAAGTCACTTCTGATTAAATACAAAATAAGAGAATCACAAAAATGAATTTTGTTAAAGCATTTAAGAGCGCTCTGAAAGGAGACGTATATACTGTTGCAACCGATGGGGAGCCTACACCACCCGAGGGTACTCCAGCTTATACAGTCATGGAAGAGAAGGGTGTCGCGCCCTGTTTATGAATGAAACAGTGGCGCAAGTTAACAGAAAAGGAGGGATGTCTAGCGTTCCCAGAACATGGGACATTCAATCCAAAGGTACTGGAAAATTTGAGGTGGATGTTAAGTACACAGAAACCACCTCCGAGACCAGCTCAGTATGAGGCTTTGACAATTTGGGACTTGATGGCTCTTAAACATAGACAGGAAAGGTTTCAGAGAAGACTGAGAAGGGCAGAGAAATCCTATGCAGAAGCTAGGTGGGATAATGAGAACAAAATGTGGAGACGGGGAATTGTAGACGGGTTGAAATTATTCCCAGCAATAACACAGGGAGAAGAGACGCAGGGAAGGAAAGCCTCCTGTAAAACCGACAAAGATTCAGGCAAATCTAAAGAGAATAAAAGATCTTGGGAAGAGGAAGATGATTCAGAGGATGAGGAATTTATGGACAGATTATTACATGATCGTCTGCCACCATATGCGGTGAGCGACAATGCCCCAAGTACTAGCTTGGATCCTGGGAACCAGACGCAGGAAAAGGGAGTTACTGATACGGCACAGACTAGCGATACAGCTTCGATACAGAACGGTGTCAGTGTACCCACTGCACCAGACATACCGATACAGTTGCAGCCACCACCGCAGATACAGAGAATCTACCCTGACGTCCCAGTGCTTGAGACAACTACGAATTTGATAGTGCCAGCAGATCCGATATATACGAAGCCAAAGCTAATACAGATTGAATCAACTCCGAAATGAATATCTCAACCACAACCACAGCTGATACCAGGGTACAACCCTGTAGCGGGTCCACCATTAGTGCCGGTTCCGGGTACATTGGAACAGACCTATGGAGTTGCTGCTCCAAGAAGTCTGGGTCCGGGTCAGACACCTGCCGCTATGTCGTTACCCATTACTGTTGGTCCACCAGTGCCATTGTATGTACAGGGTAAAACTGGCGTGTGTGATCAGGGAGTGATGACTCAGGAGGCGATAAGAGGAGGGTCCATGGGAACTCCACAGATAATGGCCCCCGGGGAACAAGTAATTGAACAGCCTAGGCCCTTAATGGACCTTAGTCCAGTAGGAGCACCTCTCGAAGCAATGCGTCAAGCGGGTTTGGGAGTTCTAACCCCACAAACCATGAGTGCGAATACCTGACATTCTCCAATGATGCATGCAGGGAACATTTCACCGCAAGGTTTTTCAGTTCAACAGTTAAATGAATGGTTAGAAAAAACGTATACTTCACAGAAAGCCGCAGTGGTTACAGTCGAACCAGAGAAAGAAAAACAAGATGAATACTTGAACTTTGTACGACTAGGGGCGGAAGCTGCCGAGTTCGTAGAAGGGACAAAGGGAGTAAATAGATTGGAGTCCTACACAGAGGCAGAATTGAGATACTTATGCCCCAAGATTACCAAAGAGGTAGGCAAAGTACATCAGCGATTAGCAAACTTGGCAGACAAATACAATATTGATATTGGAAACACTAAATATTTGAAAAGAAGTTACAGATTAGATTTTGATTCAAAGGATTTCGAGCACATGAGATCTGCGGGAATGAAGACACATTTGAGAGAACTGTTACAAAGCGCACAAATTTGGGGTGCACTGGAAAAATGGGAAGGTAGATGGGCAAAGAAAAGAGATAAGGGAAAAGGTGACAGCCCAGGGTCTAATCAAGCCAAGACCTCACCTGATTTGGAATCAGTAAAAATATTATCTATGAGAGAGACAGCTGGTGGTTTTAGTTCATGTGCCTTGGACTAGAGGAGATATTCTGGGTCATATTTATACTCCGTTTGCGCCGGAATTGCGTTGTTTTTTTTTACGCAATTTCGACGCAAAACTAACTCCATATTTATACTTTGGCGTTAGACGCGTCTAGCGCCAAAGTCCATGGAGTTAGCGTCATTTTTTAGCGTGGACACCTACTTTGCGTTAATTATATGCAAGGTAGGCGTTCCCGTCTAAAAAATCGACTCCGAGGCATGTGCGTCGGATTTATACTCCCGGGCAAAAATCACGCCCGGGAGTGGGAGGGTCAAAAAAAATGACGTACGCCCGCTTTTGCGCCGTTTTTTAGCACCTGCAAAAGGCAGGCGTAAAGGGACCTGTGGGCTCTGAAGGAGCCCAGAGGTGCCCTCCCATGCCCCCAGGGACACCCCCTGTCACCCTTGCCCACCCCAGGAGGACACCCAAGGCTGGAGGGACCCATCCCAGGGACATTAAGGTAAGTTCAGGTAAGTATTATTTTTAATTTTTTTTGTGGCATAGGGGGGCCTTATTTGTGCCCCCCTACATGCCACTATGCCCAATATGGCATAAGTCCCCTGGGCATGGCCATTGGGCAAGGGGGCATGACTCCTGTCTTTGCTAAGACAGGAGTCATTTCTATGGGGTTTGGGAGTGAAAAAAAATGGCGCAAATCGGGTTGAGGCGAAAAAATTGCCTCAACCTGACTTGCCCCATTTCTTGACGCCCAAGCCCCAAACTCCCTACGCTGGCGCTGCCTGGTGTACGTCGTTTTTTTAACGCACACCAGGCAGCGCCGGCGGCTAACGCCGGCTAACGTCATTGATTAAATACGGCGCCCGCATGGTGCTTCAGAATGGTGTTAGCCGGCGCTAATTTTTTTGACGCAAAACTGCATTGGCGCAGTTTTGCGTCAAAAAGTATAAATATGGGCCTCTATCCTTTACTAATGATTATCCCAGATTGAGGGAGAAACCGATCGAGTGGTATCAACAAACAGATAGGTTTGTGAAACTTGCAAAGTGTCTTTGGGAAGACTTGAACACCTTGTTTGAGATCATTGTTCCGCCTGATTTGTGGCTCGAGTGCAAGAGAGGCGTTGATTGGCCGAGAAAAGAACCAGCAAGGGATAAGGTGACTGGAGCACCTTCTGAAGAGGTGATGAAGTATTATCATAAAGTGATTGAGTTTTTGAAACAAAAGGTTTCGCCGAAAGTGACTGATTGGCAGAAAATCGACCGGACCGCTCAAGAGGTTAAAGAGTCAATACATGCTTATTATGAGAGATTGTTAAAAGCGTTTAAGCACTACAGTGGTACTGAGACTATTGAACCAAAGGACATGAACCACCTTGTGTTCAGATTCGTCGAAGGACTGAGACCAGAAGTTAGCCAAATGATTAAGAATCATTTGATTTGTTGGCAAGCTAAACCGATTGATGAGGTGTTGCAGTATGCAAAGTACTGTAGTGATGAGATTGAGTTAAAGCAGAAAAAGTTGAAGGAAAGGTGATGGTGATGCAGATAAGGGCTGCACAGGCAGGAGTACAGGGAAATGGAGTTCAACAGATAATACAGCAGCAACCGCAAATGAATGGTGTGTTTCAGACCCAACCGAGGGGTCGAGGTCGAGGGTTTGTGAACCGTGGTTCAGATATGAATACTGTTGTAATTCAAAGTGACACGCAAGGGGTAAAGAAGATGTCACCATGTCACGTGTGCGGGGGCGTGGGGCACTGGAAACGGGAGTGCCCGAATATGGCGCAGGATGGTGCAGTTCAGCAGAGCACTAATGTTGGTGGATTACAAAATCCACGAGGCCCAAAAATAAGACATCAGAACCCAAATTTTCAGAACAATTTGGTGCAAATGCAAGGGGTACAGCCCATGCAACAGATGCAAATGCCGCGTTTTCAGTAAATACAAATGCAACCAGTGCAGCAGCAGATTCCTATGGTGCCTAGACAGCAAATGCAATTACCAATAGCTCCAATGGGACAGCAACAGGTGATGCTTCCTCAGCAGGTCACAGGCCAGGTAACAAGTCAAAACAATACTGCACAACAGTTCCCATTACGAGGTGAAAATGGCATGAATGAAGATTGGTCAGATGACAGCTCAGACAGTGAAGAGTGCAGACTTGCAGCATCCTTAGAGGTAGATCAGAGAGGCCCATACGTCGAGGGAAAAGTGATGGGATATAAGGTCTAATTTCTGGTTGACACAGGAGCCACACGCTCTACAGTCAGAAGTGCGGAAGTTCCGAAATTACCACTGTCAGGGCGTACCATACGAGTGGTTGGAGTAGCAAATCAGTATCTGACTACCCGATTACAGATCCAGTGCAGGTTGAGATCGGCAACTTCCAGGGACTACATAGGTTTGTAGTATGTGATTCAAGTCCGGTATCCCTACTGGGAAGAGACTTACTGTGCAAGACAAAATGCTCAATTACCTGTTCCAATGATGGAATTGAGGTACAGACAAATAGTGATGATGAAGGAGACGAAAGTCAAATTTTTGAGGAAGAGGCAGGGACAAATGAGGACTATCCTCTGATTACTCTATTCCCAATGCATACCTTGATCGACTTACCTGTCGAATTACAAGGGACAGTAACAGAAAAAGTGTGGGACTTAACTGGGAAAGAAGTAGGATTGATAAAAGGAGTAGAACCAGTTAAAGTTCAGATAAAACCAAATGCAGAGTTCCCACAAGTGCCACAATACCACATGACCCAAGATGTTCTTATTGAAGTGTCACAAATAATTGCAGACTTTCTCAGACAGGGAGTTCTGAAAGAGGTTTTGAACAGTCCATGTAACTCTCCCATAATGGGGTTAAAGAAGCCTTGTGGAAAAGTTCAAATTGTGCAGGATTTGAGAAAAATAAATGAAATTGTGAAAAAGTGTTGCCCTGTGGTGCCCAACCCAGCAGCAATCATGTTTCAGGTCCCCTGTGATGCTGAATGGTTTACTGTAGTAGACCTATGACAAGCTTTCTTTTCAATACCTCTTCAAGAGGACAGTCAATTTTTGTTCAGTTTCAAATTCCTGGATAAGGTGTACAGTTGGTGCAGAATTCCTCAACGGTTTTCTGAGTCACCATCCATCTTCAATCAAATATTGAAGAAGGATTTGGAGCCACTGGTGCTACCTTTTAATTCAACTCTTGTGCAGTACATTGATGATTTGCTAATTGCGTCCAAAACAAGGGACAGTTGTAAGTATGATACCATTGCATTACTGAATCATCTGGGAAAGAACGGACATAAGGTGTCACCCAGAAAATTACAATACTGTCAGAAGGAGGTGAAATATTTGGGACATTTGATTGAGAAGGGTTCCAGGAGAATATCAAAAGAAAGAATAACAGCTGTCTTGCAAATGAACCCTCCAACAACAAAAAGAGATGTCAGGATGTTTTGGGGAATGGTGGGCTACTGTCGCCAGTGGATACCCAACTTCTCAATCATTTCAAAGCCATTAATTAAACTGACAGGAAAGGAAATCAAGGATGAGCCATACACTATAACCTTGTCAAAAGAAGAGCTCGAATCATTTATGGAACTGAGAGAATGCATGTTCTGGGCACCAGCACTAGTAATGCCAGACTATGAGCAACCATTTCTGTTGTTTTGTCATGAACGTGATGCTTGTTCCTTGTCTGTCTTAACACAGGTCCACGGAGATGCAAATCGCCCTGTAGCATATTTTTCAGCTACCTTGGACCCTGTCGCAGCAGCCTTACCGGGTTGTTTGCGTGCAGTTGCAGCAGTTGGTCAGAGCCTTTTACAATGTGAAGGCATAGTCATGGGATACCCTCTAACAGTAATGGTTCCACATTCAGTTGAAATTCTGTTAACTCGAACTAAGACTCAGCACATGACAAACGCACGTCTTACTAGGTATGAGACGTCATACTGGGGTCACCAAATGTCACGCTTAGGAGATGCACTGTACTGAACCCGGCAACTTTACTACCTAATGAAAATACTGAAATCAAAGATGGGGAAGAATTTGAACATGATTGTCTTGAGGTAACTGAATTGTGCACCAAACCTCGTGCACATATTCAGGACACTCAATTGAAAGAAAATGACTTCATCATGTTTGTTGATGGGTCCTGTCTTAGAGACTCTGCCGGAACACTGAGAGCTGGTTATGCGGTATGTACTATAACTGGCATCGTCGAAGCCTCCTGGCTCGAAAGAGTGTTTTCCGCACAAGTGGCAGAACTGATCACCCTTACTAAGGCATGCCACGCAGCTGTAAACTTGAAAGTCACCATTTATACTGACAGCAGATATGGATTCGGAATCGTACATGATTTTGGCCAACTTTGGTCACAGAGGGGTTTTATGACCTCATCTGGATCTCCTGTGAAAAATGGGGAACAAATAAAGGATTTGTTGCATGCGATTCAGTTACCTCTTGAAATTGCTTTGGTGAAATGCAGTGCTCACATTAGATCACAAGACTTTGTGTCCATGGGAAACGGCTATGCATATCAAGTCGCAAGATTCTGCGCATTGAACTGTATATCGTTTAAGGAACAATGGGAAATGTTACCACAAACTGACAATGACACAAGTTTAAATCTAGCATTGCAGGTAGTTGACACATTGGACGAACTAAAAACATTACAATGCCGTGCAAGTAAGGAAGAAAAACGCTCTTGGCAAAGAATGCAATGTGTGCAAAGAGCTGATGATTTATGGGTTTCAGAGGAAGGGAAATTAGTTTTGCCAAACAGTCTTCTATCCCAGTTTGCCAGACTCTATCATGGGCAGGCACACCTGGGAAGGGACGCCATGATTAGGTCATTTAAAATTGATTGGTTTAACCCAAAATTCAGACATGCCGCAGAAATTACTTGTCACAGATGCATTATCTGTCAACAGATGAATGCAGGAAAGGGAACTGTGGTAACTTTGAGCCATATTGGAAGAGCTGGAGGTCCATTTAACAAAATGCAAATGGTTTTCATTGAAATGCCAGTTTGTGGAGGACTAAAGTATGTGTTGGTGATTGTGTTTGTTTTCAGTCATTGGATTGAGGCATATCCCACACGTAGAAATGACAGCCTTATAGTAGCCAAACTACTACTCAGAGAACTGATACCAAGATTCGGGTTTCCGGTTTCTATAGAATCGGATAGGGGTAGACACTTCGACAATGAGGTGATTAAACTCCTGTGTGCTGCACTCAACATTGAACAAAAGCTGCATTGTAGCTATCGCCCCGAAGCATCAGGACTAGTAGACCAAAGGAACGGTACTTTGAAATCGAGAATGGCAAAAATGTGTGCAGCAACTAATATGAAGTGGCCAGATGCCTTGCCTCTAGTGCTGATGTCAATGAGAAAAACCCCAGACAAGAAAACGGGACTATCCCACCATGAAATCCTCATTGGCAGAGCTATGAGATTACCAGCAGTACCTGCAAATGCACTAGTGAATATTAGAGATGATATGGTGTTGGATTACTGCAAAGGTTTGGCTGATGTGATTCGCTCTTTCTTTCACCAGGTGGAAGCTAACACTTTGCCACCTATCGGAGATCCAGGCCACTCTCTTCAAGCCGGTGACTGGGTGGTTGTCAAGAAGCACGTGAGAAAATCGTGTCTAGAACCACGTTGGAAGGGGCCATATCAAGTAATATTGACGACTACTACTGCTGTAAAGTGTGCCTTGGTTCCCAACTGGATACATGCCAGTCATACAAAAAGGGTAACGTGTCCTGTTGAAGAGGAACTTGAAGTTTCTGGCACAACAACTTTAGAAAGAGAAGTCTCAGAGCCAGAGAACAGCCAAGAAGAAACTGAGACTACCGGAGAGCCCACTGAGAACAGCCTTGTCCCTCAAACAGTTAATGAGTTCGAGAGAGGTGACAGAGTGCCTATCTCAGAAGAAGCGACTGGAGAACTAAGTCAAGGAGAGGTTCTCCCAGAAGCAGACGGATACGGGTTAGAGTTCGAACCCGGCACAGAACCGGAAGAAGAAGAAGAAGGAGAAATTGTAGAGAGGAATCAGAACGAATCAGAACCTCCTGAACCAGTTGCAGGTCCATCAAGAGAAAACACCATATCACAAGAGGAGGGTACTGTCCAATGTCCTGAAAAGGCACATCGAGAAAAGACCCATAGAGGCGACAATTGGCCAGATAAGCCACTCTTCAAGATAAGAGATGTATCAAATGACACAATAATCAAAGAAAACAATACATCTAGAGTGGAGGATCTGAGTGAAGGAGAACAACTGGGTGAGCGAAGGTTAAAAAGAAAAAGAATCGCAAACAGAAGATATACGGGTCCTAATGGGCATATGCTACAACTTCTGAATGGCAACAAGAATTTCTAGCATTCTGCTTTGATCGAGAAGTACCAGGCCAATACTACGGTACATGAACGAATCCGAGGAAAGCCTGGTTAAGTTTTGGAAAATTTTGAAATTGAAAAGAGACATTATAAACTACCGGAAGTGACACTAAAACTGGATTGACTTTGAACCTGATTACGACAAGCTGCTAACCGAATTTGACAAGAGGTCCTGGAGTGAGTGAAGACATTGTAAATAAATGCAGAAAACCAGAAAATTTGAACAATCCTCTAGTTGATTGTTGCTCTACTATCTGATTCTATATAAACATGGCTTACAATAGAAATAGTAGCAAGAGAAGTAAGGTGTATGTTTGGTTAGGTCTTATAATAGGTGTTGTGTGTGCAGTAATAATTGTGGGAGTGATTGTAGGAATGCCATGGATAGAGAAAGAAACTATTAACGCTACTTCAAAACCTAAAACTACCACACTAACACCATGGGAGAGATTTGAGCAAGACGCAGGACACATGCATGAGGGAACTATTGCAAAAGGGGAACTCTCTACTAATGTCTTCTATCGCTTACTGAACGAGTATGTGGAAACTATGGATGCGAAAGACTGTTATGTATGTACTAAAATTCCTTCATCTGTGCAGGAGGGGGTTACTTATCATAGCCTCCCTTTAACCTATGGGATTAGTTGTAGCTTGCTATTAACAAGATTCTATAGTCAAGAGCATGTGCAATATTTTTATTCAAATTTGGATGTTGTGTTTTCTTTTGTGCCTGTGATTGAATTTTTAAACAAGTTAGCTAAGGAACATGATATAAAAATAGTTAGGGGATTCTTTGAGCCGACGCTTACATTTGGAACTGCCTATGCACACCGCAATAATTTGACTTGCTTATTATCGCATGTAGAGAAAAGCTTCTTAGATCACACAGATGATAGACACAAAGCATTAAAAGAAAGATTAGAAAAAGGATTAGAGAAACGCACATATGCAAATGATTATGCTTACACTGCAATCAAGACACAAGGCAAATTAGCTATAGATGCATTACATGTAGGTAGGCTTTGTATATATAGGCCAAAATCTGAACAGGATAATTTGTTTGTGGGCATGTGTTTTTGTTTCAGAGTAAATGGACCTTTATGCTAAATGGACAAGATCCAGCGATTCCTAGAATCTATTACATCTGTGGGCTAAATGCTTATTATCGTCTCCCTAAGGGATGGTATGGGACATGTTATTTGGGGATAGTATTCCCAAAGATTTACCAAATTGATGACTTAAAGCAAATACCTAAGACGTCTGAATTACAACATCCCAGACAGAAATGAGAATCAGTGGCGGCTGTCATTGGTGATATATTTGGAGCTATAATCCCATCAGTAGGGGTTATCTTGAATTCTATGAAGATTCAAAAGTTGTCTACTATAGTGGATAACATGCTGACAAATTTTGCAGGGGCTATACTCCTGATGGATACTGAACTTGCTGCAGAAAGAGCTATGACTCTTCAAAATCGGCTTGCTTTAGACATTCTTTTAGCTAAGAGTGGAGGGGTCTGCAAGATGCTCAATGAGCGTCATTGTTGCTCATTTATACCTGATAACAGTAAGAAGATTAGAAGTATGCTTACTAACCTTACTAGAGATAGTACAGATTTGAAGGATTTGAAAGAACTCGGTGTTTGGGAGAAATTTGGAAAGGGAATTGCCAGAGTGGGAGGCTGGTTTACCAACATTTGGAATGGGGTACTTGCAAAAATATTGGTGGGTCTATTAATTGTTCTGGTCTGTCTATTAGGATTATGGGGGGCATGCAAAATTACAGAGAAATTGGACCAAAAGAACCAGGAGAAATGAAGAAAGTGAAAGAGAGAAAATGTTTAATGAAATTTGGGAAAGTTCACATAAAGGCCAGGATGTTGAAATGCGCATTATGCACAAGGTGAAAAATTAAAATGAAAGGTCAAAAGAAAGATTTGTGTGATGACGAGCGTCATCAGAGGAGGGACTGAGAGAGCGTAGTTTAAATATTACATATTAGATGTGAAATGCTTAAACCTAACAATGCTGCATACGAAAACCGATCATAAAATATTATTTGTTTAAGTGTATTCTTAACATGATTATAAGTGTGAAGTTACTATTGTGCACATAAACTAATGTCGACTGTAAGAAATAATTGCTTGCATTATAATTAATTGAATATATTAACGCTTACGAATATTGCATTTGTATTAAAACCCATAGGCCTTAAATTAGCATGAGTTGAAGTTTTAGCTGTGTAGCTCTCATATTAAAGCATATTTTTCTGTTTTCCAGTGTGCTGACTCGTAAAAGGCCATGACCCAGCATGTGTTCTTTTCCTTTGTTTTATGTTGCAAGTTATGCCTTTTCCCATCCGCATATTAGCTGCCATAGTATAAGTTTTATACGTTTTGCAACAATCATAGAAACACTCAAGGACGTTTAGCCATGGAAAAGAGAACTTTTGACCTGAAGAACGTGCCAAAGGATGACACCCTCCGGATGTGCCACATACGAAGACGTCAATTATGAAGACCAATCAAAACGTTATAAATTATCGTGGGGTGACAATTAGGATTACCTAATGTATAATTTGATAGGTTAAAGATAGTGGGGTATAGCGGTTATCCAATAGAATTTTGGGGGAATGTATTTGGAAAAAGGGATAAAAACTCATGACACAGAACAGTCGGAGAATTAGGTAGGGAATGATATCGATTGCATCCAGAAACTCTGTCACTCTGTTTGGTGATTTGATACTTAGACAAAACCATCTTCATCCATAGACTGCCCCTTTACACTTCTCCTCCTCCTTATGAGGGAAGTGTCCCCTGTCCTTAGATGAAATAGACTGTCGGCGTTCTAACTGATGTCCTGAAGACGAAGACTGATCCTGTATGCTGACTTATTCCGAGGAGGGTAATTATGACAATGCTATTGTAATTTGTCTATTTGCTTTTCCTGTCTAGGTACCAACTGCTGTATTTATGGATAGAGACCTTAGTCAGATGTTTTCCAAATTTGTGTTCAAAATTATTTTGCATGAAGTCCAACATGCTGATGCTAATCAGTGGTTAGGCTAGGTGATCACTTGACTGACGCAAATAGACGTGACTGACCTAGTGCTGTGCTGAACCGAGACGTATATGAAATCTTATGCACTCTGATCTTTGCATATCTGATTCTCTTATGTTTGTGATCTTTGCATTATTGAAGTCTTATCATAGCCGTCGTGTTGTGATTTTGCTCAATTGCTTTTTGGTTATCAGATTAACACTTCTATTATTAGATTGTAATCAATAGGGAATAAAAATTCACAAAACTCCAATAAAGGTGTGGTTATTCATGGCTGAAAGGTCATGGTTGCGCCGATAATTTAATCAATGTATTCATCCAAAGTAAAGTATATTGTGGTAATATATGTTGATAACGTCATTGACATATTGCTTGACATATTGATCAGTTATCTCGTTCTACGGTGTCTCACCACTGGGTCAAAAGATTCATCGGCCTAAAACGAGTCCTAATGTGTATAAAATTGACATAAAGGGATGCGTTAACAGTCTCCCGCAATTGGCTGTGACTGTAGAATTGTGGTTGCACTAGCACATTTGTCTTGGTTTGCACCCATCTGCTTCAGGATTTAGCACAACACCTTAAATGTAACAAAGCTGTTTCTGTGTATTATTATATGATAGTAATTTGGTGCGAGTGGGATGGGTAATGTACTATGTAAGGTCATGTAGGGTCTAAATGTGAATATTAGTTTTTAAGATTTTTTTTGTATTTGTACTTTTATGATCCGTGTAGATCGAAATAAAGTTATGAAACGTCCACATATTGTTTTATTACTCCCGCTTTTGAAAATATTTTTTTAGACTAAATTCATACCGTCAGTTCACACCACAGATTTCCATGCATAAACTACCTTCACCGTACCAACTCTAGAGGGGAAACAATCTGCTTTAACATGTGTAATTCCTTAGTGTTCTTACACCACCTGAAAAATGTTTTTGAGATAGATAAATCCTCGCTCCAGTACCCATGAAAAATGTAAGAGTTGCATAACCTTCCACGCCCTTGAACAAACACTGATGATTTTAGGGATAACGTTTTTCATGCTCCCACCACTAAATGTACAGCGGTGGAAAATCTTCTGAGTTGCAGAGTTCCCCTTTGAAAATACTATAAGGAGTACAGTTAGGATTTCTGTTTTTGGTAACTGATTGGCGTAAGTGGAATTGAGCTGCAGTGGGAATTAGAATTGCTTTTTAGACTGCATGTTTTTTACCCAGATCACTGATTGTTCTGCTTTGATGTTTACATTTTTTCTGGTGTTTGTGTGAATGATACTTCTACCTAGACTGAGGGAACAATTTAGGGACAACCGGAGCTACAGCAGGTTGTGTGATGTTTGCATATATTGTTAGGGCCGGTGTTCAAAATAACGTCTCTTACTTGTCCTTTGGGGTAATGTTCTAGGAATTTTAAACTTCAAAAAAGTAGTCATGTTTATAGAATTCCTAGTACTTATTATTCAACTTTTTCTCTGTACGGGAGGATTTTTAGGAACAAATTGTTTGCTCTTTGTTAGACTTGGCATCCTTGGTGTGGTCTCCTCTAACTTTTTGCCTCTGTTTCCCAGGTGCCTAATGTATGCTGGACTCTGTTTTTGCTGTTTTTGATACTCTGGGCACTTTAACACTGCTAACCAGTGCTAAATTGCAAGTGCTCCTATGCAAAATGTATGTGTAATTGGCTTTCAATGATTGGCATATTTGATTTACTAGTAAGTCCCTCGTACAGTGCACTAGAGTTGCCCAGAGCCTGTAAATCAAATGCTACTAGTGAGCCTGCAGCACTAGTTGTGCCACCCACATGAATAGCCCTGTAAACATGGCTCGAACCTGCCACTGATGTGTCTGTGAGTGCAGTTTTAAACTGCCAATTCGACTTGGCAAGTGTACCCACTTGGAAGGCCTAAACCTTACCTTTTCATGCATGTAAGGTAGGCCCTAGGTAGCCCTGTGGGCAGGGTGCAGTGTATGTTTAAGGTAGGACATATACTAATGTGTTTTAAATGTCCTAACAGTGAAATACTGCCAAATTATGTTCTCACTGTTCAAGGCCTGTCTCTCATAAGTTAACATGGGGGCTGCCTTTAAATATTATTAAAGTGCAGATTCCCTTTGGGGAGCAGATAGAAATTTGGAGTTAGGGTCTCTGAACTCACAATTTTAAAAATACATCTTTTGGTAAGGGTTGTTTTTCAACTGTGTGTTTGAAAATGCCACTTTTAGAAAGTAGGCATTTTCTTGCTTAAACCATTCTGTGAGTCTGCCTGTTTGTGGATTCCTTGTCTGGGTCAGTTTGACAGTTGGGCTGTTTGCACCTCTCCTCTAGACAATGACACAAAGGGAGCTGGGGTGTAGCCTGCATATCCTGATGAGCCATCTGTGCTGGGAGGGAGAAGAGGAGTGGTCACTTACACCTGAAAGGGCTGTGCCTGCTCCCACATACTGCAGTCTCCAACCCCCTGGTGTGTGTTTGGGGCCTGGCCTGGGCAAGGCAGGATCTTATAAACAAGAGAGACTTTCCTTTGAGGTTTGCCTACCTCAAAGACAGAAAGGGGTATAAGTAGTGGACTCACAACCCCTAAAGCTTAGATCATGTCTGGATTCAATAGGAACCTTTGCCAAGGAGAAGAGCTGAGGAGAAGTGCTGCCTCTGCCTGTGACTGTACTTTGTTGGGCTATCCTGCAGTTGTTGCTTCTGCCTGTGAAAGGGGACAAAGACTGGACTTTGTTGTGCATTTCTGCCTGAGAAGAACCTCCAAGGGCTTGAACTGAGCTTGTCCCCTGTTGTTGGAGTGTCAGGGCCATCAAAGTTTTCCCCTGCCAGCACCCGGACTCTCTGCTGAGACTTCTGCCCTGCCAAGTGGTTCTCTATCCAGTCTCTGGGCCCTTGAAAGGTGAAGTTGTCAGACAAAAACTGAAAATCCATGCACAGAACACCGTGCGGGGACATTTTTGATGCACCTTCCACACAACGCGGCTGAAAAATGACATAACGCTAGCTTTGTGGCTGAATTCGATGCTCCACCTGTATCGTGGATGGGAGATAGATGCATCACAGCTGGAGAAGTGACGCGCAATACCCACTTACGAAGGCTGATAATGACGCAAACCCCAAGCAGCACGGTTTTCTGTTACTGTGCAACCGGCTTTCTATACATCGCATCGCCGACCCAACTGGAGAAGGAAATGACGCATGGCCTCACTTGTTAGTAAGCAATCAACACATCGCTACCCTTTTCTGACACACTCGCCTGTGCGGCTTTATTTTTTACGCTAACCAGGTACTTTGTGTAATCACAGCATTCTCACTGTTTTCTAAGGATTAAGGGCCAGATGTATCAAACAGTTTTGGCCATTCTGTGTCTATGGGAAAATATGTTTGTACATATGGCCCTAAGACTCTTATTATTTTGAAAATTCATATCTTGACTTGTGTATGCTGGATTTTTGTTGTTTTACTATTGTTTGATTTAGATAAATATTACCTATGTTTCTAAACTGGTGTGGTGTCCATTTTGTATTGTTTTCACTGTATTACTGTGTGTGTTGGTACAAATACTTTACGCAGTGCTTCTGAAGTTAAGCCTGCCTGCTCGTGCCAAGCTACCAAGGGGGGAAGCGGGCGTTAACTTCACCCTGACTAGAGTGAAGGTCCTTGCTTGGGCCTGGGGTAACCTGACTGCCAACCAAAAACCCAATTTCTAACACTATTCAATAAGCAAACCTGGACCTGGTACATTAGTATAAAAATAGGGATCTATTAAATGAGCTATAAGTTATGGTTGCTCAATTTAGTACAACATTGGGGTGAAACGTTACACAATTTAACCACTAAAGTATTTTTATTATGAGACAACAGGTTTGTGGAGGTGAACAGAAATCCACTTTCAGTTAGCTCCATATAATTGAACTGTTTATTTCCATCTCACATCAAAGGTGATATTTTTCTTTCCATCAAGCTAAATACCCATTACAGTTGACCGTTAACAAATAGACATAATAAAAGAGTTAATGAATGAGATAATCATTATACTGTAAGGATATGGTCAACAGAGGATAAGATATCTTTGAGAGATTCATTATCTATGAGGGATTCAACAGACATTCTGTAATTCTTCAGAGTATCTAAATGATTAGTAAGTGATTTTTTCTAGATACACACATCACTACACTCCCAAAGATATGGTGGTGAATGTGTTTATTTAAATAAATATTTGCATCCATTTATGGATTGTAGGTGATATATCTTCTTTATTGACCTGGTAAAGCACGTAAGTAAGGTGAAAGCAGGTGAAAGCAGTGGACCTAGTCATATTTATAAGACGAAATTGATGTCAGAAACATTCACATGTCCTGATGCTGTAAATCATGATTGTGATGGTATATTTAACCTTTTGACAGTCTAAGTGATACTGAACTGCTCTAATGGTTTTTGAAGTGTTACCTTTCTTGTTTCCTCTCCATGCCCTGCCCAGCTTCATGGTGTCTTTGTTGCTGCCTGAAGTTAATTCCACTCATTTGATACTTCAACGTCTTTTGTCAGTCAAGTTATCTCTTCCAATTAACCCAATGCTTCAACATGATGTTCCTCATGTTTCCTACACAACCCTTATCAAGATGTCCTTCTTCTCACCTATAGAGTGCTCAGTTACTCATGGTCAAATTTGCAAGCCTCTGTACGGAAATTTCTGCTTTAAAATTTTTTAACAGTTGTAATGCACATTGAAAGATATGTATGTATGTGTGTGCATGCACAGATGTGGTTGTGTGTGTGTAGTTATTTTGTTTTTTGCCGTTAAGGCAGGTACAAATAGTTTATGACATATTCCTTATGTAACTGCATCTCGTCCAAAGGTTGCATATCGAGCATATATATGTCACAGCTACCTAGTTTACTCTAAATGCATACTCAACAAACAAATCATTTTTCTCCTTGATTCCCTAGTTCTGCTGATGAGGCAGTAGTCCACTTAGATACTTGGAAATGCTAACTTCAAAATTGTCTCCATGAGGCTTCACAACACCTTGTTCTCAAATTCAACTCTTTTGCTGCCACCAGCTATTAATGCAGCATGCATTTCCAGCAGTGCTGTGGACATTGATGAACTTGTAGCACAGTGCATCGATCTTTACACTTCTCGCCTAGACAGCAAAAAAGATGGGGTTACAGTATGGTTGTGTTTACTTCAGCAACACAAACCAAGGAGCAATTTTGCACAAGATAATGAGTCATGATATTATGCACGATTCCGCTTGTTCACCAAATGGCTCCGTCAAGAGAACTATTTAAATACAAAAACAAATACACTGTTCCTAATAGAAACACATAGTGGACAAGAGGATCACAGGGCAACACTAAAAGTTACAAGCAAGTGCCCTCACAAAGCCAATCGGGTGTCATGCTTTATCATCGGGCAAGCTCCTCGTCAGACCGGCGCTGCAATGTCTTACTGGCACCCCTATAACGGGGCTCTTTGCCGGAGATCTTTTCTCGGTAACACTGTGCCCTGCAGAAAAAGGGTAGAATGAATAATGCCCGAATACAGGCACTACACAGGTGAGGAGAGAGAAAGAAAAAAAGAAGTAAAATTGGCTCAAAACCCAAACAGGACACCAAATTTTTATGAACAAAAAAGGGTGATGGCCATAGTTATAAAAACAACAATGAGAGTGAACAATGAGGTAATGCTCAAAACGCTCCCAAAACTGCACCTGAAGATAGGGATTAAAAAACTATATTAAACGCTATGGATGCGGTCAACATGTTTTGTGTCTAAACGGTCCGAAACGATCCACCAACACTTCATCAGGACAAAAAAGCGTGACTAAATACTTCTCCTATAGACTATAACTAAGGGGCACAATGTGTCCAAACCTGTCACTCATATTAAACTCCAGTCACTTACAAAAAGGCTGCACTTCAGGCTAGTCTAGTGTAAGGGTCAACCTGTTGAGACAACAAAGAAAACATTCATGTACTGTCAATTAAAATATACTTCCATCTGTGCACACCTCAGAACTGGGTGGCACACAGTGAACTTGCAGTGGTAACATGCTTTGTAGTAGTGTATGGAAGCAAGGTGCATACGCTTACCGTCCCATTAGTAGGATCTGGCACCATAGGATTACACAAGGCCAAAGGAGAGCCATATCACTGGAATAATATAGCACAACATTGGTAGGGTAAACTATTCTGGGTATCTACAGAGGTGGACTAAGTATCCCCTTCATATCCAACCCAGTGTAGTGGAAGAAGACAAGGGATAGTCTCCCTTCCCTATTTAAGTCTTCAAACAGAGGGGTGAGACACATCCCCAAATACAAAAGTACTCTCATCTGACCATACCAATAAAGAATGCTCACATCCAAAAGTCAAAACAGTAACATCAAACGACTTTGAGGAGTATGCCAATAGACTGAAAAGATTCATATTCGTGCTGGACAGGTAGCGTGACATGCTGTCTGACTAACGTACAATATGCAGAGGTTCTAATCCACAAAGTTATTTTGAGGCTAAGCGTGTGTAAATAAATAAACGACTCACAATCGGAGCCGAACTTACAATTTCCTCGGCGATCCTCTGTCCAGGACCTACCCGCGGCCGTGTTCCCGAATTCACAATGAGGGACGCAGCCGGCTGGGTGAAAAAGCTGGCGCAACCCGGAAGACAGCATTAGGGCAATTGCTGTCATTGGGTGCGCACGGTCACGTGTGCAATAGAGAAAAAAGACGGACACGGCAAACTCGAGTACCGTCATAGACATAAAAAACAGACTTCAAGGAACCAATGTACATCTTCGTGTATCCACACATGGTGGATAAAACGCCATTCTGCAGGTTAATGTTGCTAAACTCAAACTCAAACTCAAGGTCCATTGACAAAAAGTCATACATGAAGAAGAGTGTAAAGAACGACTTATGAATGTGTTAGGGTTTTGAAAAGACAAGGCTAATACTTAAACCCAGTCCGGGTGATGGAGAACTGATACAGATACTATGTTCAGTTCAAAAGTCAGCACTGCCCCTATAACATACCATCAGAGGAGAGAGAGGGTTGTATATATTAAACAAGTGCCGGACAAGGGTGGGAGTTTCAGCGGAAAACGTCAGGGCTCCAAAAAGTGAGCCTATAATTCCAAAAATGGAATTAAACAATGAAAGACAAAAATGAACAGGTGGTCTTGAGATGAAAATAGGCCAAGTCAGAAAGGTGTCAGCCCCTCGTTCGTCCCAGAGATAGTCCAGGAGGTGTTCAACGGGTAAACTGTACCCAAGGAATATCATCATTGAGTCCGTTGATATGGGTCCCCAGTCTAAATATCCAATGTTGGTCGGATTCGAAAAGCGAACTTGGACTGCTACTGACAGGCCTCGGGGAATAAATGACTACCCACCACATCTCATCTGGGCTATGGTGGAGTTCCAAAAAGTGTGCACTCAATTTTGTGGTTGTACGACCGCACCTGATATTACTGCGGTGTCCGTTGACCCTCAATTTGATCGGTCTGGTGGTCATACCAATGTAACATAAGCCACATGGGCATTTAATCATGTAAATACCATTACGTGTGTTACAATTGGTATGTTTGACAAGTTGCCATGTGCCAAATGGTTCCAGGTCCAAGGTATGCAGCCGTCTGGTCAAAGGGCACACATTACACTGTCCACAGGAGTAGTGGCCTGCAACAGGCGGTAAGCCCCACAAGGTTGTTTGTTTCATATCTCCAGAATATGTGCGAGGATGGGTATGTACCACTATATCTCTAATATTGCTCGTCCTTGTAAAGGCAAACAGAGGTTTAGAGATAGGTGTGCCTCCACTTTCTTAGATCGACCATCTCTTATTGATCAGTTTCTTAAGGTTATTAGCCTGGGTTTAACAGGCACAAAACTTCTATTTGCATATGTGCATTCCTGTGCATAACACCATGAGCAGCCCGTACAGCTTTAGCATAATCCCTTTGTTCATCTGCGCACAGTTGTTGCAAAGATCTTTCATTGTCTACAGCAACTTCAGTCAGTCACTGAAGGCAACGCAGCTCAAAAATACAGAACAGTAGTTGCAGCTCTGTGTTTCTGAACCATGATGTATAGAGCACACGCGTCATGTGGTGGAGGTATTGCATTAGGGCATGCGCTGTAATCAGAATAACTTCTTCAAAATGTGTGTAGGCTTCATGATACAGACCAATAAGTTACACATTTGACATAATGTGGGCACCATAGGCACAAGATCTAGATCCCTAATTAATAGTTTCAATAAGATGTTATTGTTAGACTTCTTATCCTTGCCGTGGTCTCCCTTCACTATTTGCCTCTGTTTCCCAGGTTGTTGATGTGTGCTGGACTCTGATTTTGCTGTTTTTGTTACTCTGGGCACTTTACCACTGGTGACCAGTGCTAAAGTGCAAGTGCTCCTTTACAAAATGTGTATGTAATTGGCTTATACATGATTGGCATATTTGATGTATTAGTAAGTCCCTAGTAGAGTGCACTACAGGTGCCAGGGCCTGTAAATCAAAAGCTACTAGTGGGCCTGCAGCACTGGTTGTGCCACCCACAAAAGTAGCTCTGTGATCATGTCTCAGACCTGCCACTGCAGTGTCTGTGTGTGCAGTTTCAACTGTAAATTCGACTTGGCAAGTGTACCCACTTGCCAGGCCTAAACCTTCCCTTTTCTTACATGTAAGCCACCCCTAAGGTAGGCCCTAGGTATCCCCAAGGGAAGGGTGCAGTGTATGGTTAAGGTCAGACATATAGTAATGTGTTTTACAAGTCCTGACAGTGAAATATTGCTAAATTCGTTTTTCACTGTTGCAAGGCCTGTCTCTCTCATAGGTTAACATGGGGGCTACCTTTAAATCTGATTAAAATGTAGATTCCCTTTGGGAGCGGATGGACATGTGGCGTTTGGGGTCTCTGAGCTCACAATTTATAAATACTCTTTTAGTAAAGTTGATTTTAAGATTGTGTGTTTGAAAATGCCACTTTAAGAAAGTGAGTATTTTCTTGCTTATACCATTTCTGTGACTGTCTGTTTGTGGATTCCCTGTCTGGGGCAGTTTGAACCTCACACTAGACAGTGACACAAAGGGAGCTGGGGAGTAGTCTGCATTTCCTGATGATCCATCTGTGCTAGGAGGTAGGGGAGGAGTGCTCACTCACACCTTAAAGGGCTGTGCCTGCCCTCACACAATGCAGTCTCCAACCCCATGATGAGTGTCTGGAGCCTGGCGTGGGCAAGGCAGGATTTCACATTCAAGAGAGACTTTGCTTTGAAGTAGGCCTACTTCAAGGGAAAAAAAAGGTATAAGAAGGGCACCCAAACCACAGAATTTAGAACACTTTTGGAAACCAAGAGGAACCTATGCCTGGAGAAGAGCTGAAGAGCTGACGAAGAAGAGCTTCCCTGGCTGGGACTGTGCTTTGTGGAGCTATCCTGCAGTTGCTGCTTCTGCCAGAGTAAGAGGGCAAAGACTGGACTTTGTGTGCTTTCCATCTTGGGGAGAACTCTCCAAGGGTTTTATTTAGAGCTGATTTAGAGCTTGCCTCCTGTTGTTTGAAGTCTCAGGGACAGCATAGACTTCTCTCTGCCAGCACCTGGAGTCTCTGGAGCGACTCCTACTCTGCCAAGTGGTGCCCATTCAGTTCCTGGGACCCTGTAAGGAGAAGCTGGCAGCCTAAGAGGAGGAAATTTACGCACAGAATGCCGTGCGGGTAAAAGAATCGATGCAACTCCGATCTGGGGCTGAAAAATCGATGCGCCACCAGCTTTGCGACTGAAAATCGATGCTCGCCTGCAAAGCGACCAAAGAATCGATGCACGGAGCTGGAGAAACGATGAGCAGCATCGCTGACAGAGGCTGGGAGATCGCAACCCACACTGCGTGGTTTTCAGATCATCGTGCGGCTTGATTTCCAACGCAAGTACCGCTGGCCGTGTAAAAACAATGCAAGGCCTGCCCGGACCCGAGAGTTCTGACCGGATCAACACATCGCTGTCCTGCGGAAAGAAGAAACTACGCCCCCGACCTGACAAAAGAAGAAACGAGGCAAGGTGTTGCTCGTGAGTGAAATCAACGCATCGCAAGCACTTTTTGACGCACACTCACCCGTGAGGGGTTATTTTTGACTCACCAAAGGTACATTTTCACGCTAACAGTGTTAGTGTGTGTTTAAAACTACATAAAGACTCTTTTTGATTTTTAATTGATAACTTGACTTGTGTATTATGGATGTTTGTCATTTTGGTCTTGTTTTGTTTAGATAAATATTTCCTAGTGTTCTAAACCTGTGTTGTGTCATTTTGTAGTGATTTCATTAAGTTACTGTGTGTTGGTACAAATACTTTACATCTAGCACTCTGAAGTTAAGCCTACAGCTCGTGCCAAGCTACCAAGAGGGTAAGCGGGGGTTAGCTGAGGGTGATTCTCTTTTACCCTGAATAGAGTGAGGGTCCTTGCTTGAACAGGGGGTAACATGACTGTCAACCAAAGACCCAATTTTTAACAGTTATTACAACGTTTCTTGCACAGTTGCAAACAGAGTTACCACATACCTGCTACAAACTCCCTACTTGACAATATTTACACTTATGCCAGGCAGTCAGCAAAGCTTTCCAACCCATATAAGACCTAATGTGCTTCCATGTAATTTCACAACAATTCACAATAAATTCTGAGAAACCATGTCATATATTGTTTAATCGAAATTATCAAAATTAGTGGCATTATTTCGTGGATTTTGTTTTTAGAAATTGACTTTTTAATGGGACCTCTGCTAATTTTTCTGCAAGGATTGCATAGATCCTTTTTTTCACCCCACACTTTTCCCTCATCCTGTCACTGGGTAATAGTTCATGTTTATATTGTTCTAAGTTCCAGACCCAATTCTTTCCTTCTTCCACTGTTTTTTTTACTTCCCAAGTTCCTTCTCCAACTCTTCCACGTCCTCCTTCTTCCCCTTCCTTGTTTTCTTCTTTGAAGAGCATTCTACAACCCCCCGACCCCATTTTTAAACTGTGGGTGGCCTTTGTACCAACACTCCTAACGCTTTTCCTGCCCTGCCTCGTTCTACTTTTGTATCGTTACATTTTTCTCACCTAAAAAATAAATAGTACATTTATGGGATTTCCATGATGTGCACATTTTGTTCTTTTATATTTTGTCTGCTTTATTTTTTTTTTATTTTTTCTACTAAATTGTATTGGCAATAATTAGTTTTCTCACTTAACAGGTGCATCAATTATTTGGTTTACTTTTTGTATAAAGTTACACACAACTATTATTTTCACGTCACACTATCTGCCTTTAAGCTTGGCCAGTATTTTTTGTGACTTTCACACAACACTGTTTATCATGAGCTTTTTTCTCTTTGTTTTTATTCCAATCTTTTGTTACTATTCATCTTTTCATCCTAAATATAAGAATGCAACTTGCCAACTACAGGGAGGCCCTCAAACAGAGAGCTAGCAGCCTCACAGCTGACTTCTGCCGGGCAACATCGTGTTGATCAGTCCACACAAATAGACTTGTCTGTGCTTGGCTACAAACTCCCACGAGGGAAAGGTCTCCGTTAATGTTTTATGTGCAGCTCAATAACTCGGTAAGAATGATAAACAACTCGCAGAAACAGCCGAGTCGTCACACTGCAGATATATCATATTTTAGCGATCTGGATTAATTCTTGTGCCGGAACGGTCACAATGCCATCCTGTGGCCAAAACGAGTACTATAAATCTTAATACCATAGCAAGCACAGCTATATTTTGCCCTAAACAAACTGTAATGTGGCACGCAACGTTTATGTATTTCATTTTCAAACCTATGGCATTATCACATAGCATTCCAACTGCCCGGCAGTACGTACATATTCCTACCAGCATTAAGCGTTCACTGCTGATGTAAAAAAAAAAATAATGATTAAAAAAAAACATAAAAGTCCCAACTGCATAATATTTACACGAAGCAGTCAATGCTGATTTCACTCGCGCAGAACAATGCAGATTTATTCCAGCAAATTCATCCAGCACATATGCCGAAATAAACATAATAGTATTCATGCATATAACACTAAGTGACGGGCGGTATCTTTAATGCTAAGTTGGTTATTCGAAAATAAAAGTGTTTTTTTGAATTGCTAATAGGTATGATCTTGCTTGAGGAATCTGCAGGACATTTCCGAAAAGAGCACACATCCACGAAAGAGTTAAAATGAAGAAATGCACACACCTGTGTTGGACTTTTGCTTATGCAGGGTCATCCCCAGACTTTTTTGCCTCCTGCCTCCTATTTTTTTCTGACCTGTCGCTGTTGGCTTTTCAACTCTGAGCACTTTACCACTGCTAACCAGTGCTAAAGTGCATATGCTCTCCTGTTTAAATTGTATGTAAGTGGTTTATCCATGATTGGCATATTTGATTTACTAGTAAGTCCCTAGTAAGGTGCACTAGAGGTGCCAGGGCCTGTAAATCAAATGCTACTAGTGGGCCTGCAGCACTGGTTGTGCCACCCACATAAGTAGCTCTGTAATCATGTCTCAGACCTGCCCCTGCAGTGTCTGTATGTGTATTTTTACACTGTAAATTCGACTTGGCAAGTGTACCCACTTGCCAGGCCTAAACCTTCCCTTTCCTTACATGTAAGGCACCCCTAAGGTAGGCCCTAGGTAGCCCCAAGGGCAGGGTGCAGTGTATGGATAAGGTAGGACATATAGTAATGTGGTTTATATGTCCTGACAGTGAAATACTGCCAATTTCGTTTTCACTGTTGCAAGGTCTGTCTCTCTCTCATAGGATAATATGGGGGCTACCTTTAAATATGATTAAAGTGTAGATTCCCCTAGAGAGTAGATGGACGGGTGGAGTTTGGGATCCCTGAACTCACAATTTAAAAATACATCTTTTAGTAAAGTTGATTTTAAGATTGTGAGTTTGGAAATGCCACTTTTAGAAAGTGAGCATTTTCTTGCTTAAACCATTCTGTGACTCTGCCTTGTTTGTGGATTCCCTGTCTGGGTCAGTTTGACAGTTGGGTTGTTTTTCACCTCACACCAGACAGTGACACAAAGGGAGCTGGGGTGTGATCTGCATTTCCTGATTAGCCATCTCTGCTAGGAGGGAGGGGTGGAGTGGTCACTCTCATCTGAAAGGACTGTGCCTGCCTCTGACAATGCTGTCTCCAGCCCCCTGGTGTGTGTCTGAGGCCTTGCCTGGGCAAGGCAGGATTTCACAAGAAGGTGTGAGTCCCCTTTGAAGAAAGGTGACTTCAAAGACTAAAATGGGTATAAGAAGGGCACCCAAACTTACAAACTTTAGAAACACTTCTGGAATCAAGAGGAACCTCTGCCTGGAGAAGAGCTGATCGCTGAGGAACAAGTGCTGCCCTGCCTGTGACTGTGCTTTGTGGAGCTTTCCTGCAGTGCTGCTTCTGCCTGAGTAAGAGGGCAAAGACTGGACTTTGTGTGCCTTCCATCTTGAAGAAGAAATCTCCAAGGGCTTGATGTAGAGCTTGCCTCCTGTTGTTGAAGTCTCAGGGATAGCAAAGACTTCTTCCTGCCAGCACCTGGAGTCTCTGGAGAGACCCCTACTCTGCTCTGTGGTGCCCTTCCAGTTCCTGGGACCCTGAAAGGAGAGGCTGGCAGCCTAAGGACAAAAATACACGCACCGAGCGCCGTGCGGAGAAAAGATCGACGCGAATCCGATCGCGGCTGAGAAAACGACGCGACGCCGGTTCCGCAGCTGAGAAACGACGCCGCAGGAAACGCGACCGAAAAACCGACGCCCGGAGCAGGAGAAACGACGCGCAGCATCGCTGACGGAGGCTGAGAGATCGCACCCTGCGCCGCGGGACTTTCGGATCGTCGCGTGGCTGGCTTTTTCAACGCGCACCGCCGTGCCGAGTTGTTTTCGACGCACACAGCCGTGCAGGGTTACTTTCGACGCCCACCGCCCGTGCGGGGTTATTTTTGACGCAAACCAGGTACATTTTCACGCTAGCAGCGCTAGTGTGGTGTTACAACTACCTAAAGACTCTTTTTATTTTAAACCTTTAAAAAATCATAACTTGACTTGTGTATGTTGGATTTTTGTCGTTTTGGTCTTGTTTTGTCTAGATAAATATTTCCTATTTTTCTAAACTGGTGTTGTGTCATTTTGTAGTGTTTTCATTAAGTTACTGTGTGTGTTGGTACAAATACTTTACGCCCAGCACTCTGAGGTTAAGCCTACTGCTCTGCCAAGCTACCAAGGGGGTAAGCAGGGGTTAGCTGAGGGTGATTCTCTTTTATCCTAACTAGAGTGAGGGTCCTTGCTTGAACAGGGGGTAACCTGACTGTCAACCAGAGACCCCATTTCTAACATTGGTGACCAGCGGTCGGGATTGGACTTGTATTTGTACTTGACATACAGTGATTGAGTGTGCACTACTGTTTTGATCTCAGACCACTACGTGACCACATACTACTTGTCTTGTGATTCTGCTTTTTGTTCTCTGATGTCCTCCTGGAAGTATTGATAATATTTTTGGACTTTGTTTTTTGGTTGTGAAGCCTTTGCAGAATGGAAGTCAATTTCTGGCACCTATTTATGTATAAAAAGTGGCAGCTTAAAGCATTTTGCATGGAAAGGGGACTGGCTGTGAACAAGAAATCCAGAAGGGAGGATCTTGAGTCAGCCCTGTTTCAGTATGAATTGAAACGTTGTCAGGCAACACCACCAGATGAGTCTGAGGAGGATGACTACTCCGAAGAGGAGGGAACAGAAAGAGATGAGTGGCTCCTAGCTCGAATCCGGAGTCTGGAAGAGCTAGATGCAGAGCTTGAGAGGGCTGAGGAGGAGAGAGCCTTAGTCCTGGAAAAAGAAAGGATTGCAGCTCAAGAGCTGAGCTGTGAAGAGCTGAAGCTGGAGGCCATGAGGGCTGAGTCCAGTTCAGATGGTGGCAGCAAAAATCTTGTATCCAGTACTGCTGAAGAAGTGCACATGCCCAGAGATGTGGTGCCCTACTTGAAGGAGGGAGTTAACACACGCCAGGAGGTTCAGGGGTATGAGGTAGCTCCAGTGATGCACAGGGTCCCTGAGGTGGATTGGGGAACTGGCATGGGGAGTCATATTCCTACTGGTGGGAGGGACACTCTACTGACTCTAGGTGAGAGTGACAGGGAGAGGGGTTCCCCCCAGGTAGAAGTCCTGGTTATGGAGTGTGAAAACATCCCAGAAGAGTGTGGGTTGAGTGTCAGGGACAGTCAGGTACTGTCTCACCAGTCTCAGGAGGGTGATGTGGGGTGCTTTTTCAAGGCAGAGTCACTGGATGGTTGGGTGAAGGGTACTTTGGTTAATTCATGTGAGGGGCTGAGTGATGTAATTGCTGGAGAGCATATGTCTAGTCCTTATTTTCCAGAGCTATGCCAACACCAGGTGGAGTGTGAGTTCTCTGACCCCAGGGAGCTTACAATGGAGGCAGACTTCTGGGTGAGTACCAGAGAGTCTGAAGAGGCATTTGGGGGTGCTCCTGAGAGGAGTGGTCTAGGTAGTTCCCAACCAGGTGAGGTAGGGAAGGATTGTAGTGTCCCAGGTAGGTCCCAGTGTAGTGGGATGGGTGAGGGACCCCATGTCCAGTCTCAGAGGAGAGGGAATGGGGATGGGTTGAGGCCCAAGGTGCCCGAGATCCGGTCCCAGGTCCTGGAGGGTTCCCTGCGGGAACACCAGGAGGGGAGCCTAGCCTGTACCATAGGGCCATCTGTTGAGGGAGACCCCACAGTGTCAGGAGAACTTGGGGGGGCGGCTGTAGCCAGCGTCCCACCAGTTCTGGTGTCTGGCAGTACCACTCCTAGTGAGGGGGTGCAGAAGTCCAGACAGAGGGTTGAGAGGGGGTTGCGGACCCCAGTGGAGAACCTGGAGGGTCAGGGGTCAGCTCTGAGAGCAGAGCCCCCCATGAATGACCTTGGTGAGACCATTTCTGGGCTGGGGGGAATCCAGACTCTGTCACATGGGCAGAGGTCAGGAGACCTGCGCCAGCCAGACTCTTGTGTGGCCCTTCGGGACAGTGTGTCCCTTGAGGGGGGTAAGTGTGCCCCCCTGGAAGTCCTGGTGTGCCAGGCAATGGTTCAACCGCAGGGTGGTGACTCTGGGTTGAATAATCAGGTTCAGGGGGTAAACTCTGACCTGATGGGGGGTAAGTGTGCTCCCAAGGAAGTCCTGGTGTGCCAGGCAGTGGTTCAACCGCAGGGTGGTGACCCTGGGTTGGATGACCAGGTTCAGAGGGTAAACTCTGACCTGGTGGGGGGTAGGTATGCCCCCCAGGAAGCCCTGGTTTGCCAGGCAGTGATCCAGTCTGTGGGTACAGACCCTGGATTGGGAGGCCAGGTTAAGGGTGTCCCCCCTGACCTGGAGGAAGGGGCTACTGCTAACAGTGCCCCTACCATGTTGTCTTCTGGGGGGGCCACTCCTAGTTGGGTGGTTCAGGACCCCAGAAGAGAGGGCAGGGGGAGGGAAGCCTCACCCCTGGCCCTGGTCCAACCTGAAGGTACAGACCCCAGGTTGGAGGATCAGTTGCAGGTTAACATCCCTGCACTGATGGAAGAATTGTGCAGGACTGCTTCTACAAGCACCCTGACAGTTTTTGACTCTGGGGGTGCCGCTTCTGCAGGGAGGGTACAGAGCCCCAGAGGGGAGGACCAGGGTCAGGTTAACATCCCTGACCTGGTGGAAGAGAGAGTGGTCAAAGGGTGCCAGGCACCTGGGGCTACCACCCCCACTCTCCACAGTCACAGTGGTTAGAGAGGCCTGAGGTCGGGCTCTCATCCCTGACAGTTGTCTGGGGCCACTGTGGCTTGCTGTCCTGGTGGACAGAGTTGCCCCTGGGGGGGGGAGGACGAGAGTCACACCCCGGGGGTGGAGTGGGCAACACCACTGTGTTAGCCCTTGTGGTACTATCTGCCCATTGCAATACATCTGTGAGCAAAGTAAAGTTAGGTGTTGCACAGATGGTGTCTGTAGATGTGGAGAAGGGTTCCCCATGGGTTAGCTTAGTGGGCCCTGAGAGTATGGACAGAGGGATCCAACTGGAGTCAGGAAGGCGTAGAACTGGAACATGCCCCTGCTGTTGTGGGCCTGGGTCACTGTTCTATCGCCCCAATCAGGGAAGTACATCAAGGTATTGATTGTTCTCCCCTGGCTTTAGGCTGGTAGGGGGTCGTGTTGGACTTTTGCTTATGCAGGGTCATCCCCAGACTTTTTTGCCTCCTGCCTCCTATTTTTTTCTGACCTGTCGCTGTTGGCTTTTCAACTCTGAGCACTTTACCACTGCTAACCAGTGCTAAAGTGCATATGCTCTCCTGTTTAAATTGTATGTAAGTGGTTTATCCATGATTGGCATATTTGATTTACTAGTAAGTCCCTAGTAAGGTGCACTAGAGGTGCCAGGGCCTGTAAATCAAATGCTACTAGTGGGCCTGCAGCACTGGTTGTGCCACCCACATAAGTAGCTCTGTAATCATGTCTCAGACCTGCCCCTGCAGTGTCTGTATGTGTATTTTTACACTGTAAATTCGACTTGGCAAGTGTACCCACTTGCCAGGCCTAAACCTTCCCTTTCCTTACATGTAAGGCACCCCTAAGGTAGGCCCTAGGTAGCCCCAAGGGCAGGGTGCAGTGTATGGATAAGGTAGGACATATAGTAATGTGGTTTATATGTCCTGACAGTGAAATACTGCCAATTTCGTTTTCACTGTTGCAAGGTCTGTCTCTCTCTCATAGGATAATATGGGGGCTACCTTTAAATATGATTAAAGTGTAGATTCCCCTAGAGAGTAGATGGACGGGTGGAGTTTGGGATCCCTGAACTCACAATTTAAAAATACATCTTTTAGTAAAGTTGATTTTAAGATTGTGAGTTTGGAAATGCCACTTTTAGAAAGTGAGCATTTTCTTGCTTAAACCATTCTGTGACTCTGCCTTGTTTGTGGATTCCCTGTCTGGGTCAGTTTGACAGTTGGGTTGTTTTTCACCTCACACCAGACAGTGACACAAAGGGAGCTGGGGTGTGATCTGCATTTCCTGATTAGCCATCTCTGCTAGGAGGGAGGGGTGGAGTGGTCACTCTCATCTGAAAGGACTGTGCCTGCCTCTGACAATGCTGTCTCCAGCCCCCTGGTGTGTGTCTGAGGCCTTGCCTGGGCAAGGCAGGATTTCACAAGAAGGTGTGAGTCCCCTTTGAAGAAAGGTGACTTCAAAGACTAAAATGGGTATAAGAAGGGCACCCAAACTTACAAACTTTAGAAACACTTCTGGAATCAAGAGGAACCTCTGCCTGGAGAAGAGCTGATCGCTGAGGAACAAGTGCTGCCCTGCCTGTGACTGTGCTTTGTGGAGCTTTCCTGCAGTGCTGCTTCTGCCTGAGTAAGAGGGCAAAGACTGGACTTTGTGTGCCTTCCATCTTGAAGAAGAAATCTCCAAGGGCTTGATGTAGAGCTTGCCTCCTGTTGTTGAAGTCTCAGGGATAGCAAAGACTTCTTCCTGCCAGCACCTGGAGTCTCTGGAGAGACCCCTACTCTGCTCTGTGGTGCCCTTCCAGTTCCTGGGACCCTGAAAGGAGAGGCTGGCAGCCTAAGGACAAAAATACACGCACCGAGCGCCGTGCGGAGAAAAGATCGACGCAAATCCGATCGCGGCTGAGAAAACGACGCGACGCCGGTTCCGCAGCTGAGAAACGACGCCGCAGGAAACGCGACCGAAAAACCGACGCCCGGAGCAGGAGAAACGACGCGCAGCATCGCTGACGGAGGCTGAGAGATCGCACCCTGCGCCGCGGGACTTTCGGATCGTCGCGTGGCTGGCTTTTTCAACGCGCACCGCCGTGCCGAGTTGTTTTCGACGCACACAGCCGTGCAGGGTTACTTTCGACGCCCACCGCCCGTGCGGGGTTATTTTTGACGCAAACCAGGTAAATTTTCACGCTAGCAGCGCTAGTGTGGTGTTACAACTACCTAAAGACTCTTTTTATTTTAAACCTTTAAAAAATCATAACTTGACTTGTGTATGTTGGATTTTTGTCGTTTTGGTCTTGTTTTGTCTAGATAAATATTTCCTATTTTTCTAAACTGGTGTTGTGTCATTTTGTAGTGTTTTCATTAAGTTACTGTGTGTGTTGGTACAAATACTTTACGCCCAGCACTCTGAGGTTAAGCCTACTGCTCTGCCAAGCTACCAAGGGGGTAAGCAGGGGTTAGCTGAGGGTGATTCTCTTTTATCCTAACTAGAGTGAGGGTCCTTGCTTGAACAGGGGGTAACCTGACTGTCAACCAGAGACCCCATTTCTAACAACCTGGAATTAAAGTAGCCCCTCTTACCCACTGTCAAGGGAGTATCTTTATCTAGTTATGCATAGTTTATTTATATAATCAATAAACACAATTTCGGCATTTGTTGGCAGCTGACTATGGGAATATTTCTTAAACCAACATTTAAATCTAAACATAGCTACCAAGGTTTCAGATTGCTGTGTGCGACATTTTCGACATTTTTGTAATTTCAGTGTAATTGTGAGTGACATTTCAACACTATGAGTGACACTTTCTTGCCAGCAAAATCAAGCCATGAAGAGGAGGGAACCATATAAATATGGTAGTATATCAAGAATCCTATTGTAATCGTATACCTGTGCCACCCTATGGCCTTTGATAAACACTACTATGAGCTTACATAGTTAAGTGAGAAACTGGAACAAGAAGATTTGAAAATGACCGGAATTGCGTTATTCTAATCGGGGATGCCTGACACTTGGCGGGGCTGTCTGAACTTGGATTTTGATTGGCTTCAACAGTTTTCCCCTGTTGGCCTTTATGTGTGTATGGAAACTGCATAGGGAGCCCAGAAGAATGAAAATACCCTTCAGGAGTGCCCTTTGTTCAGTACCACCACTACCCACAAAGTGTTTGACTTGGATTGCAGTTGTACTCAATGGCCACTGGGTTCAGTGCATGAAAATCATGCAATCTCTGTATCTAGGCCTGTAAGCAGAACCTGTGCCACAGGACAGGGGCTTTTACCTAGCTGGTTTTACTTTCATGCATGCTAAAATGTCCTCAGAAAATTTAAATGGGAAGTGTAACTATTGAGAAACGCTCCAACTTTGACCCTCCAGCCGCACCAATCTGCGAAAAGCTCCCAAATAAGTTGGGTGGGCATATTTTGTGGTTCTTTATTTTAAGTTTTATTCAGATAGACGAGTTGCTCCAAAGCTACATGCAATCATCAAGTCATTTCTATGAACAGCAGCATGCACATATGGGTGCCAGTACAATCTGGTATCAGCCACAAGGCAGGTCATTAAGTCATGCCCGATGACTAGAACCTCTACACCACCTGCATTTTCAGGTTGGCACCGGCAACCATAGCAAACACCTCACACAAGTAAAAGAGGAGCCTAAATTACATACATTGTTTTTTGTTCAGTTAACCTCATATTTGCGTCTCCGGGACTTTTCTCAAAAACGGTCTTTAGAAGATCGAGCTACTGGCTTTGCCAGTGCTTGAAATTACTGGCACTGAACGCATGCATCAGAGCACACGTGCATATATTGTCAGCAATGTTTAAATGGGGTTTATTTTAAAGCAATGTTTCTAAGACATCTGGTGGTGTGCATAGATACAGTGCAATGCACGTGTATGAATGTGTTGGGTTGCATGGTGATCATGTTTTATTTACCATTCTAAGATGGCTGACCATCGTATTAAAGCAGTAGGTTAAAATGCTAAACATAGTGTGTGCAAACCTTAAGAAAGATAGTAAGCGGCCCTGCAGCATTTGCAGCTGACAGAATCCCTAAAAAAACACAGACAACATTGAAAAATGTTACACTGAATAGCATGAGGTAGAGGGTGTCAGGGAATAGGGAGGGAGAAGGAGTGGGTGTATAATGGGAAAACGCAGGTGACTGCAAGAAAGCTCCTACACACCCATGGGGTGCTCAATAAAAAAATCCCCTTAAGTATGCTGTTGAAGGATACAACCGATCCAATCAGATCACTTGAGAACAAAATGCTCCTGAGTGGGAAAAACACAAAAGTGAGGAAAGCCGCAGAATCAAGAGGAGGCAACTGAAATACACAACAAAGTCATTCAATCATGAGCAAGGGGGGTGATCCAAACCCACTATAAGTCTAAGAATATGATAGGCATTGTAAACAGTACATCTTCCTAAAGACAGCTACAACCATCTGCGGCTGAAGTCGAAAACTGAAAGTGTCCTAAATGTCTATGCTATTCAGTGGTCCTCAATGAGGTGTTTCTGTTCGCTCTGCCTCCCTTCCATGGCTCCTGCTGAAACATTTTCAACACGGCCAGATTGCTTGTTGTGTGCTGTAGGAGGGGGTGCCACATTGCTACTACAGTTTTGATCTGCAGGCCTACAACTAGCTCTCTGACATTAAAGGAAAACCAGCATTTAGCAGCCAATCACATGGAAAGTTCAGTTTTAAAGTTAGGTTAGATCTGAAAATATTTGACCATTTGATTTTATAGAGCTTTCAAAACATGTTCATGGAATTTTCAACAGCAAAAATATGGCAGACAGATAGGCAGAGCCCCTGTTTCCATGAAAGGTCCATTTTTGGAGCAGTGGCTAAATGTTCCATTAAGAGTTTTGAATAGGAGCTGCAACTTTGAAAGGTCACTTGAACTCCTCTGCCACTGACCCACAACTGACTCCTGATGACGTTTATACTCTTCTTGTTTGTAAATTTTCAGGTACATGGGCTAATAGAGGCCAAATTAACAAGCATTTATCTTTCCACATTTTATCATTGTGTTTTGTTCCTAAACTAATCAGCTTCGCCAAGACAGGAACAGTGCTATAGTCTGCCCTAGTAGTAACACAGATGATGCAAGAAAAGCAGATTTGTAGTTAGGGTTCTATTGATTACTCCATAAGGACAAAAATGCTTATATCTGTCAGTACTCCGGATAGGTGTATTAGGCACAGAGCCTGATCGTATGTTATGCACTCTGTCCGGATGCCACAAGGCATGCCCCCATAGACATCTCATATGGAAAAATAGACCTGACCATCAATGCAGATTTCCCCTTTCACCATTTTCCTAACTCACAATTCTTATTCCTTACTTTTCTTCTTTTGTCTCCTGGCTCTGTCTGAATGGAAGACCAGTGCAGATTATTGGAAATTGTACTTGCATGGTGTCAGCTATGCACCAGCACCAACTATTCAATTTAGGGCAGGATTAGTCCCGCTTTACCCAACACCAATTTTAGGATGAAAACCCTGCCTCAAACTGCTTGGCTGGGATTTGAAACCTTATGAATGCACTGGAAATGATTGGCAGTGTGATTCTTCTACACTTTTTAAGGACTGTGACTATAAGATGAGCCTCACTACAAACAATATGGAAAGATCTACTTGCTTTCATTTAGTAGGAGAATCATGATCGTCCATGTTCTCTTTATTTTATGAACAATCCGGTGTTCGGGGTCAATTACTGATCACCACAAGTACATGTTGAGTGTAACTTCAGCGCAACTAGATTCCTCTGTGTTTTTTGTGTGTGTTTGTCCATCCTGTGCATTCGGATTTTAGTTAGTATTATTACAGTACACCAATTTATAAATTTGAGATCTCATTAAACTGTTTGTTGTTCTGTCATAAAAATTTACATTTCTTGCTCAATATTTCATCCATTCCAAGTCACGATCTTCACCCATTCCCTTTTCACACTTCCATGTCCACAGTGTCATTAGGGAATGGCCGGTCATGTCTTTGTAGTTTGTTAGAAATTGGGTCTCTCGTTGGAGGAGGTATGCACCCTGTCCAAGTTAGGACCACAATCCTAGTCAGAGCAAGTCTGATACACACCCCAAAATACCCTGTGCTCACTATCTGGTAGAGTGGCACAGAGCAGTCAGCCTCAATTTAAGAGGCAATGTGTAAAGTATTTGTGCAACACACACTCACCATGACACAATGAAAACACCACAAAAAGGACGCCACACCAAAGCAACAAAAATCCAAGTAGTGGAAGTTGAGATAATATTTTTTAAAGATTAAACGTAAAATAGTGCTTAGAAGTCACTAGTCGGGAAAAGGTTGCTTGAGGTCGCGAAGGGCCAATACAAATCCAAAATCAAGGCCGACCACGATGGAGAGTAGGCTGGCTACAGAAGCCACGCAGGACCCACTGAAACAGTATCTTTGATGGAGCAAAACATTGACATCGAGGCACAATGGGTCGGTCGTTGCAGAAATCAGTTACAGAACCCACTTCTGAGGCCCAGGACTGGAGGGGGCACCTCAGGCAAGGATAGGACTCACAGATTGCAGAGTCCAGCAGCACCAGGAGAGTTGCGAGCAGTCTTTGATGTCCCTGAGACTGCAGGAGAGTGAGGGGCAAGCCAACAAGCCCTTGGAGAATCTTGGGTTCAAAGATGTAGAGAACAAATGCAGTCCTTCTCACTGCAGGCAAGACACAGCAGGCCAACACAGCAGAGCAGGTAGCAAAGTAGCAGTCCCTCCTACAGCACAGCACACAGCAAGCAGTAGGCCAACACAGCAAGGCAGTTGCAGAGGGGCAGTCCCTCCTCGCAGCACAGCAGACCTTCTTGCTGGCAGTGTGCCCTTGGTTCCAGTGAAGTTCTGATTTGGTGGGCTTTAGGGTCTAGTACTTATATCCAAATGTGCCTTTGAAGTGGGGTAGACTTCATAAGAGGTAGTTAAAGATCACAAAGTCCCTGCCCTTCCTTCCCTTGCTCCAGACACTCTACAGGGGGTTATGCAGCCCTTTATGTGGTGTGAGGCACAGTCCTATTCAGGTGTAAGAGAGGCACTGGTAAGCTTTGCCCCCCATTAAGCCAGTTAATGGCCATTAAGGCCCATTAAGTCACACCTAAGCTCCCATTGTGTGTGACTGACTAGTGGGAATGCACGAAGCCCATCTGTCACCACCCCAAGATGTATATTCAGAGACAGGAAGAGGCACAGAATGGTTAAAGTTAGAAAATGCCAACTTTCTAAAAGTGGCATTCTCAGATTTGCTATTTAAAATCCAACTTCATCATACGTTTTGATTGTGAATTGTGAGCCCAGAGACACCAAACTCCAAAATTCTGTCTTTTCCCAATTGGAAGTTACTCTTAAAGGCTGCTTCAAGGTCACACCAATGTTGATCTATGGGAGAGATAGGCCTTGTAGTAGTGAAGCACGAATTCCATAGTTGTTCACTACCAAGACATGTTCAATTTAAGAGTTCATGTCTAACTTTTTCAATGCACTACGCCCTGCCCTTGGGGGTAACTAGGGTCTACCTTTGGAGTGACATATGTAATAAAAAAAGAAAGGTTTGAGTCTGGTAAGTGGGCACACTTTCCAGGTCAAAATGGCTGCTTAAAACTTCACACACTGGCTCTGCAGTAGCAGGCCTGTGACATCTTTGAAGGCTACTGTAGTGGGTGGCATAATCAGCGCTGCAGACCCACTAGTAGCATTTAATTGACAGGCCCCAGGCACATATGGGGCACTTTACTAGGGAATAACAAGTAAACTAAATATGCCAATGGTGAACACCCTAATGTTACCATGTTTTAAGTGGAGAACACATGCACTTTAGCACTGGTTAGCAGTGATAAAGAACCCAGAGTCCTAAAGCCAACAAAAAAAGATCAGACATTGAGTATGAGAGAGGCAAAATGTCTGGTGATGACCATGCAAATAGGGCCATTTGCAACACAGTTGATGTGCTAGAAATGGCATGAACTGTTTTCTGTTGAAGTTGAAAACAAAAGAGCGTAACTAAGCTGGAGACAGCAGATAAACTGACTTGAAAAAGGGAAGGGTCTGGCCATAAATTATGCCAAGCAACTTACTGAAATGTGCCTGTTTCCTGTTTTCTTCTGGGTGCTATATTGTTCACATCTGAAGGACCTTGCTGCAGTCTGTATGAAATGCTGGTGTGCTGGAATCTATGCCAGTAATTCTGTTTCTTAAAGATAATAAAAGATAATAACTATTAGCCCATAGGGTGTGGGGTTACTGCCCTTGCCCCTTTAAACAATAGTCAGAAATCACACACTATGTGTACCTGAGTACAGAGGGGCATATTAATGAGAGGCTTGCTCCACCGGAGCATCACTTTTCTTGACCCTCCAGCAGTGCAAGCCTCTCAACCATATCTATGAGGCCATGCAAAGCCACTTTGAGTGCCTTTGAATGGCCTCATAGATATGTAGAAAGACAAAGCAGCGCAAGTCGCTGTGTTTCCTTACTCTGTGACAGGGAGATGTTCCATATGTGTTGCAGTGGGTTTTTCCACGGAACACCCACGGATTTGTATCCTGCCCCAGATTTACTTCATCATGTAAATCTACGGCAGTGCCAAAAACGTGTGCCTCCCAAAAGCAGGTGTAATAAGGAGAAATATTTTCATTTCTCCTTGTTTTTTCTTCTTTCCATGTGTGTTGTATCATACATAGAGAGAGGAAAATGCCTATTGGGATTGTTTTTGTGCAGGAAGGTGCCCCTTCTTGCCCCAAAACAATCCTGCATGCAAAACAGACACCCTTGAACCATGGTGCAATGGTGCTTGTGCCTGAGCTAGGCAGCCAACTGTGCGCCAGCACAGGGGGCAAGGACAGGAATGTACTATATTGCATAAATACAATGCATTCCTGCCCTTTCGCATTGGCGTAGGGCAGCACTGCAAGAAAACTTTTGGCTCTGCCCTACACCAATTCCCCATAAATAAGCCCTATAGCTTATATACCTGAGTAGACATATTACGGAGACATCAGTTATAGGGACTCTTGTAATGGTCGAGTTGCGTTTTCCAATAGAAATGGATTTGTTGATTTGCTGACAACTTTATCATAAATCTGCATGAAATATAACAACCTTTTACAGGGAACAGCTTAGTTTCTTGAGTTCAAATTTCATGCCCATCAGTCTATAGTGGATAGGTATTTGAGATGAAGTAAAAGTAGTATTTTCTATTCCAAGTCATACAGGATGTTTGTTCTCCCATACAGCAAAATCCAACTGAACGAAACTATACCAAACTTGGCCTGAAAATACAATTATACTCGGAATATTCTTTTGTATATTGTGTTGCAAATCTGTTCAATTGGTTCCAAGGCATTTGAATTACGAAAAGGAATGAAGTGGGATTTAAAATATTAATGTTATGTGTAATAATTGTTAAATTGTAAACTATCTTCAGATCTGAAGACAACCTTAGATTCAGATTGGACAAGGGAAAGTTTTTTCCAACGCCCGTTGTAGAATTTGGACTTCTCAGTAGCACATCAGCTATTTTGAGCACTGCTGAATCCGCAGAAAATATTTGTGGAAGTGGTTGCAAGGGGGTGTAATAGATCCCCCCACCACTGGGTTGATGTATGGTGATGATGAAAGTGGTGATCCGCCCCACATTGCAGTAATGGCATTGAGTACAGGAACCCTGGATACCTTTAGGTCACAGTCCAGTCCACTGCACACTGCCTGAAGGCCATGTGCTATGGCTTCAGGTGGGACTCAGGCTCAGGGTGTGGTAGAAAGTAGGGCACATTTTCAGGTGCCAGAAAAGAAACTGCAGCAATCCTGGAAAGCGATATTAAAATGATCCCCCTTCTAATATTTCCGTGCTCTGAATAGCCATCTGCTCAAGAGAACACTGCTCTCCTGTGCAATGGAATAAAATTGAGAAGGGTTTGGATCAGCAACGCAATTAGGTCAATTAAACCTGTGATGGATGACCATAAAACTATAATGATATTGGAGACAGTAATTACAAGCAAGCAACAAACCGAGTCAGGGTAACAACAAGTGATTTTTGGTTTCCACTACTGGCATTCTTGGTAAACAGAGAGCTGAAAACATAAAAAGAAATATTTCAATGACTGAAAAAAGAGGCACAGCTCTGAAAAAAGTACCATGACTGGTTTAGGTTGAGGAATATACAGGTGTATGTTGACCTTAAGTTACCTTTAAATCTACTGCAAATCACAAATAAGTACTAAGAGAAAAAAACAACACTTTTGATGACTAAAAAGGATGATGCGTATTTCAACTCAAGAGTCAAGACAGGAGTAACTGGAGAAGCCTCTTTCCTCGGCGTTTCTGCAATTAACACCTTTGGCCAAGCAGGACCAAGATTGTATCCACATGTAACACATTCTTTACAACACAGCTGTAAATATTTTCGCACAAGGGGAAGTTCAGGCTTTTTATGGAAAGTTCTCCCCAAAACTAAAATTAAGAACATTATTTCTAACAGATAATTTACATTTTACAAAATATAATGAAGTTTGCATATATACCCTCTGTCCTTCTAACTGATTAGCACAACCTTTCTCTTTACAAATACAAAGGTGATACTGAATAGGACACAGAAAAGTTGTTTTCAAAGCAATTACGATAGATGATTTACAATGTATTTAATGAGATGTACTAAACTCCAAATGTTTGGGGACCCAGTATTGTTAGAAAAAGTGAAATACATAATATATTCTAACTTCAGGCTACCTGTTTTATACTTCAGGAGAATCTCCCAGATGCTGCGTCGGGAACACGGGTCAACCCCACTTGTTGGTTCATCCAGGACTACTGTTCTAGAGTTTCCCATAAATGAGATGGCAATAGACAGTCTTCTTTTCATTCCTCCAGAGAGTGCTTGCACACGCTTGTTCTTATGAAGGACAAGCCCCACATCTTGAAGGGCTCTGGCAAAGAGAACAATGAACATGAAGATGCATGACTCGTGGAAGGTTAAAATGTGGTATGAAAGAAGCAATGAAAAAGATGATTCAGAACACTAGTTAATAACTAAAAGGAAGCACCAAGGTAATACATTTAGTTTAACTGTATTGATTTGAACAATGATTATTCTGAACTCCCGAGAATGGGAGCTGTGAGGAACATGACTATTTCAGATTCTGGACAGAGTCAAACAAATATGATACATCCAGAGTTGTTTTTACACTTCTTGTCCTCATTTCCAGTGCATTCCCAAGCATGTGATCTGATTACTTTTTCCATTGCACATAGTAAATATTAATTCAGGAGCTAAGCAGATCAGAGGTAAAATGGAAATGAAAAGATCTAGATAATATCTTTTGGTTAATCGAAAGGATAAATCTTTTTCTTTTCCTCAAATTAAAAGACGTACCATTGCTCATCACCGAGTGCATAACTATGCTAATGTGTTTTATGTCAACATCTGCTTTATTACACGATGGAAAAGATGTGCCGTTTGGGTTTCAGAATTTCTACAAATTGTCCCAGGTACTTTAGTGGCAGAACGAATTGGAGCCATATGTTCTGGAGTAGTGTCAAAGTGTCTTAATGTGTCATGTAATTGTACCTGATAAACAAATTAGGATGCTAGAGTGGCAGGTGCAATGTTTGTTCAAATCTAAGGTGCAGCATGAAAAATCAATGAATTTATGTCTTTTACAAAACAACTTTTAAATGCGAAATCGTGGCGATGGGATTATTTACATACTCTTTAAAATGTTTGCCTCCCGTGCGGCACATTTTTGCATTACTGTACTAAATATGGGAAGAATCTTTCTGTTCCAAACTACCCGTTTTGAAATACACGTGTAATGCCAGGATATTTAGGCCCGTATTTATACTTCGTTTGCGCCGAATTTGCGTCGTTTTTTTCGACGCAAATTCGGCGCAAAACTAACGCCATATTTATACTTTGGCGTTAGACGCGTCTAGCGCCAAAGTATGGGCAAATAGCGTAATTTTTTTGCGTGAACGCCTTCCTTGCGTTAATGAGATGCAAGGAAGGCGTTCCCGTCTAAAAAAATGACGGCGACGCAAATGCGTCGTATTTATACTCCCGGGCAAAAATCACGCCCGGGAGTGGGCGGGGCAAAAAAACCCACATTTGCGCCACTTTTTAACGCCTGCTCAGGGCAGGCGTTAAGGGGCCTGTGGGCTCAAAATGAGCCCACAGGTGCCCTCCCATGCCCCCAGGGACCCCCCCTGCCACCCTTGCCCACCCCAGGAGGACCCCCAAGGATGGAGGGACCCACCCCAGGGACATTCAGGTAAGTTCAGGTAAGTATAATTTTTTTATTTTTTTTTATTTTTTTGGTGGCATAGGGGGGCCTTATTTGTGCCCCCCTACATGCCACTATGCCCAATGACCATGCCCAGGGGACATAAGTCCCCTGGTCATGGCCATTGGGCAAGGGGGCATGACTCCTGTCTTTACTAAGACAGGAGTCATTTAAATGGCGTCTGGGCGTCGAAAAAAATGGCGCAAATCGGGTTGAGGCGATTTTTTTGCCTCAACCTGACTTGCCCCATTTTAAGACGCCCTAACGCCATTTTCCCCCTACGCCGGCGCTGCCTGGTCTACGTGGTTTTTTTCCACGCACACCAGGCAGCGCCGGTCTGCTAGCGCCGGCTAACGCCATTCCATAAATACGGCGCCCGCATGGCGCTTCAGAATGGCGTTAGACGGCGCTAAATTTTTTGACGCTAAACTGCGTTAGCGCAGTTTAGCGTCAAAAAGTATAAATATGGGCCTTATTTTTTATCACTTTTCGGTAACACTAGTTAGAGAACATTATATTCATCTTTTTGTATTATGAATGTATTTAATTGAATCGTCATGGCGGATTTGTTGAAATTGGGAAAATAATGTGGGTGTGTATTACACACGTATGTTTTTTTCTGAACTTAGTTAACAAAATATTAGTAGCACATGCCAAAGCCGTTTGGACGTGTGCTAAAAGTATTGTTTCTCTAGAAAGGGAGAACATAGGAAAGTTTTCACCTTATGGTCTGTTGTGAGACAAAATATATAAAGCCAAACCTTCATGCACTCACTAATTCCTAATCAGGGCAATACGTAATGTGAAATGGATACACATTATTTAGTTTTCATCTATTACAAACTGTTTACACAACATACAAAGCAGACAAGACAGTTCTAGCAGTAAAAGTTTTCAACGTACAAAATTTCTAAAAATCTTTATTATATTAAATATGAATGCTAAGCACGCGCACACGCACACACACAGAACTATGGCCCATATTTATACTTTTTTAGCGCCGCATTTGCGTAGTTTTTTTTACGCAAAATCGGTGCAAACTTACAAAATACAATTGGGCCATATTTATACTTTTTGACGCAAAACTGCGCTATCGCAGTTTTGTGCCAAAAAGATTAGCGCCGGCTAACGCCATTCTGAAGCGCCATGCGGGCGCCGTATTTATTGAATGGCGTTAGCCGGCGCTAGCAGACCGGCGCTGCCTGGTGTGCGTGGAAAAAAACCACGTACACCAGGCAGCGCCGGCGTTGGGGAAAATGGCGTTAGGGCGTCTTAAAATGGGGCAAGTCAGGTTGAGGCAAAAAAATCGCCTCCACCCGATTTGCGGCATTTTTTACGACGCCCAGACGCCATTTACATGACTCCTGTCTTAGTAAAGACAGGAGTCATGCCCCCTTGCCCAATGGCCATGCCCAGGGGACTTATGTCCCCTGGGCATGGTCATTGGGCATTGTGGCATGTAGGGGGGCACAAATCAGGCCCCCCTATGCCAAAAAAATAAATAAAAAAAAATAAAATTAGACTTACCTGAACTTACCTGAATGTCCCTGGGATGGGTCCCTCCATCCTTGGGTGTCCTCCTGGGGTGGGAAAGGGTGGCAGGGGGGGTCCCTGGGGGCATGGGAGGGCAGCTGTGGGCTCATTTTGAGCCCACAGGTCCCTTAACGCCTGCCCTGACCCAGGCGTTAAAAAGAGGCACAAATGCGGGTTTTTTTGCCCCGCCCACTCCCGGGCGTGATTTTTGCCCGGGAGTATAAATACGACGCATTTGCGTCGCAGTCATTTTTTTAGACGGGAACGCCTACCTTGCATCTCATTAACGCAAGGAAGGCGTTCACGCAAAAAAATGACGCTCATTCCTCATACTTTGGCGCTAGACGCATCTAACGCCAAAGTATAAATATGGCGTTAGTTTTGCGCCGAATTTGCGTCGAAAAAAACGACGCAAATTCGGCGCAAACGGAGTATAAATATGCCCCAATTGTATTTTGTACGTTTGCACTGTTTTCGCGTCAAAAAATTATGCAAATGTGGCGCTAAAAAAGTATAAATATGGGCCTATGTAGACAAAAGCCAGTCTGTCGGACAAACACAGAACAAAGACCTCTGGAACTACCAGTGCTCAATCTAAATTTATTTGAAGGAAAACAACACACCTATGCGTTTCAGTTCAGGCAAGCAAGCCGTAATCGTTTAATAAAAAAAACAACATATATACATATATACAACAGTATAATGCTACAACAATATAGAAAACAGTCAAATGATTCATGTTTTGCAACATATGACCGTCATCATGGAACGTGTTCTAGTGAGTTCAAATATCTTAAATTATTCCCGTTTGATAATCACTGTTTGCACATTTTCATAACAATACTATTTCAAAATCAATTACTCAGTGACTCACACCTGAAACACAACATGTAGGGTTGTTGTTTTCTTGCCAGTAAAGTTGGATTGGGCACTGGCAGTTCCGGAGGGCATGGTTCTGTTTTTAACTGACAGAAATGGTTTCCTGTATATAACAGCAACCCTGCACTGTGTAAACGTGTACCTATATTTCCTGGGCTGAGCCAGGAGATAGATAGATCTATCTATCTATCTATCTATCTATCTATCTATCTATCTATCTATCTATCTATCTATCTATCTATCTATCTCTACTGAAAAAAACAAAGGTTACAGGGGCGGTATGGTAATTAAAACTCATGCCACCATTCACACTTTTTGAAGAAATAATTTTACAACAAATGTTACAGTGTTATTATCAATGATATAAAATATGTCATGATTGCTGTAATATCTAGGTAATTAGCAGTGCATGGTGAGTACCCAAGTTATAGTTATCTTAGGAACCTGTTTCACCCAGGGGCTTCATTTAAACCAGCACAGGAGCCAGCACTTGTTTTAAAAAAAAAAATGATTTCACCGGATCTGCAGAATCATGGCAATTTTGTTTTAAAATGCTTTTTTTCCCCCTGCGGTGGTCCCTCTGGGACCCCAGCACCAGAGTGAATGGGTCAGGGTCTCCCTAACCTGGCCTCTTTTCTGTATTTTGTAAACTTTTTTGTAGGATGTGGCTGAAGCTGAATCCCAAGACGGCTACCAACACTTCCTGGTTGAAGTGTTGGCAGCCAATCTGAGCTCTGCATTTCCCTGCATTAGCTTGTTATTATTCGCGAACCCATAGCGCCTCTAGATATGGATATTTCTTTTTCTTTTAATATCTCAAAAACTACTGAACGGATTCACACCAAATAACAAAAAACACTCTCTCTGAACCAAGAGCTACGTTTCTGCCAACTGTGGTGTATTTCCATCAAGGGGTTCGAGCTGTACTCGTGCCGAAAATCCATATGAAAATTATAATGGGAAACACACATGTTTGACACCCCCCCCCCCCATTTCTCAGCTCTTGCTTAATGGATCATGCCGAAACTTCCCATGTACAACAAGATTCTCAGGAACACTTGCAAAGATTTGTCAAAGGTATAGACAAGTCAAAAATGCTTCTTCAATGGAAACATGGAACTAACTATAACTACCTACTGGCGATCTTAGAAATGTACTAAAATAACAAAGGTTACAGGGACGTTATAGTTAGGTTTAGATTTTGCACACACAAAACCATCAGAAAGAGGAACCCAACCCCCACGTTTTCACAATTTTTAGAAAGTATAGAGCACAAATTGAATAAACTAATGTTGAAACAAAATGAACCCAAATGATATAAAGGTGATGAATGTAAACTAAAAGATAAATGAGGAAAATTATGCACAAGTTAAATAAAGGTAAGCCGGTGAGGACTACAGCTTCAGGTGCAGATGGTGTCAGGGAATCTGGCAGCACTGTCAGTCTGGGGTCGTCTGAAGTCAGTACACTTTGCTTTCTTTAGTTTTCCACCAGCTTCTCCTTTCAAGGGCACAGGGACTAGATTAGGCACCACTTGGCATGGTAGGGGTCTCAGCAGAGAGTCCACGTGCTGGCAGAGGAAGTCTTTGATAGCCCTGAGACTTCAGAACAGGGGGCAAGTTCAGTCCAAGCCCTTGGAGATAATTCTCAAGCATAAATATACCACAAAGTCCAGACTTTGTCCACTTTCACAGGCAGAAGCAGCAAGTGGAGGATAAACAAACAAAACACAGTCACAGGCAGGGGCAGAACTTCTCCTCAACTCTTCTGACTTTTCGATATTCACAAAGGTAAGTTACGAGTAGTATCTTTACGTCCACACTTGGGGCAGAATTTCCACACTGGAGGGAGTGTGAAGATTCCACTCTGCACCCTGAATGAAATCTCCACACCCGGAGTGTACTCACTGCACCCGGAGTGGGATCTTCTCACCGAGATTAGAATCTCTGCACTCTGGCAGATCTCTGCCCGGAGTGCAGAGATTCTGCCTCGAGTGCGGATGTAAAGATACTACTCGCAACTTACCTTTGTGAAAACCCAAAAGTCCTAAATGTAGACTTTTAGACTAAACTTAGACCAAAAGTCTAGGTTTACCTTTGTGAATCGGGCCTCTAGGGTTTATTGAAATTACTGTTGTGTGCTGATTTCTCAAATGCATGTAACTGGTTGGTTGAATAGATACATTTTATCTTGATTCATGTGAGGTTCACAGATGAAAATAGTTGAACATAATGGTGTACTAACAATCGAATAAGATGAAAAGTGGAAAGGAGGTCGATAAAAACGTTTTGTGCAATATGCGTCAATGGTAGAGCAAAAAAAGGCTCTGGCACGAGACCATGGAATAGGAAGTACTGATGAAGAATGGAAGACTTGAAAACATATACCACGCAGTAAAGACAAGTACTCTGAAGGTCAGAAGTATGGTGGCTTTTTTTACTTTTGGAGACTAATCATTTTAATGCTTAATTGGATTACAATACATTTTATTGAGAAGTTTGAACATCTATGTGCTACTTGTTTTATGGCTTAGGGAGATCATAAATACTTACATGCCCTTTGTGGACATAACAATAACTTAGCAATAAATAACAGCACACTATAAAACAATGTCAGTAAATACCAACTGACGCTCAAACAAACAACTGCTTATTCATGTGATGTCATCAGTAATGTAAATGCTAGAGTGAGGTGTGATGACACCAGTAATACCACTAATGATGTCATTTGTGTTGACATCTGTGACATTATGCGTGAGTTCATGAGCAGTACATTAGGGGTTGAGTTATGGTTTGCGCAGCTAACCACATTCAACCAGTTTCGGTTGTTTTGAGGTTTTATTCTTAAACATGACATCCCTCTATCTATGTGTTTTTTCTTTAGGAAGCACATAGAATTACAAGAGGGTGCTGGCACATTTTAAATATCAAGAAAAACAATGTAATAATGTGCAGAAATAGCATGTAGGTTTTTACTGTAAATAAATGAATGTTAGAAATGGGGTCTTTGTTTGGCAGTCAGGTTACCCCCTGTCCAAGCAAGGACCCTCTCTCTAGTCAGTGTAACGGAGAATCACCCTCAGCTAACCCCCGCTCACCCTCTTGGTAGCTTGGCAAGAGCAGGCAGGCTGAGCTTCAGAGTGCTAGGTGTAAAGTATTTGTACCACCACATACAGTAACTTAATGAAAACAATACAAAATTACACAACACAGGTTTAGAAAACTAGAAAATATTTATCTAAACAAGACAAGACGAAAACTACAAAAATCCAACATACACAAGTCAAGATATTGATTAAAAAGCAAAAATAGTCATAAATCCTTGAGAAAACAGGTAAAACACTGTTAGCTTTGAAAAGCACCTGGGTAGCGTCAAAATAGCACGGGCGAGTGTGCGTCGAAAAAGGTAAGCGGTGCGTTGATTTCTAACCTGCAAGCGAGCTCGTGCGTTGTTTTTCCTTCTCCAGTCAGACCGGCGTGCGTCGTATTTCCTAACTGCAGGGGAGTGATACGTCGATCCGGGCAGCACTTGGGTCCGGGCAGGCGTTGCGTTGTTTCTCCACACCCAGCAAGGTTTGCGTCAAACATCCTGCTGCACGGTCTCAGCAAAACTGCGCAATGTGGGTTGCAACGTTAGCAGCCTCCGTCAGCGGGTGTGAGCATCATTCTTCCAGCTCCGTGCGTCGATTTTCCAGCTGCGATGCCGGTGGAGCATCAATTTCTGCCGCAAAGCCGGCGGCGTGTCTTTTTTCAGCCACATCTCGGAAGGTGCGTCACATTTTTCCCCGCACAGAGGTCTGTGCGTGGATTTTCATTCTTGTTCTGCCAGCTTCTCCTCTCAGGGTCCCAGGAACTGGATGGCACCACTTGGCAGGGCAGGAGTCTCAGCAGAGGCTCCGGGTGCTGGCAGAGACAAGTCTTTGCTGTCCCTGAGACTTCAACAACAGGAGCCAAGCTCTATTTCAAGCCTTTGGAGATTTCTTCACAAGAAGGAAGGCAACACAAAGTCCAGTCTTTGTCCTCTTGCACAGGCAAAAGCAGCAACTGCAGGATGGCTCCACAAAGCACAGTCTCAGGCAGGGCAGCACCCCTCCTCTACTCTTCAGCTCTTCTCCAGGCAGAGGTTGTTCTTGATGTCCAGAAGTGATCTAAAGTCTGTGGTTTTGGTGCCCTTCTTATACCCTTTTTGCCCTTTGAAGTAGGCTTACTTCAGAGGAAAGTCTCTCTTGTTTCTGAAATCCTGCCTTGCCCAGGCCAGGCCCTAAACCCAGGGGGTTGGAGACTGCATTGTGTGAGGGCAGGCAGAGCCCTTTCAGGTGTAAGTGGCCAATCCTCACCTCCCTCCTAGCACAGATGGCTCATCAGGATATGCAGGTTACACCCCAGCTCCCTTTGTGTCACTGTCTAGTGAGAGGTGCAACCAGCCCAACTGTCAAACTGACCCAGACAGGGAATCCACAAACAGGCAGAGTCACAGAAATGGTTAAAACAAGAAAATGCCCACTTTCTAAAAGTGGCATTTGTAAACACACAATCTAAAAACCAACGTTACTAAAAGATGTATTTTAAAACTGTGAGCTCAGAGACCCCAAACTCCACATGTCCCAAAGGGAATCTATACTTTAATCATATTTAAATGTAGCCCCTATGCTAACCTATGAGAGGGACAGGCCTTGCAACAGTGAAAAACAAATTTAGCAGTATTTCACTGTCAGGACATATAAAACACATTACTATATGTTCTAACTTAACCATACATTGCAACCTGCTCTTGAGGCTACCTAGGGCCTACCTTAGGGGTGTCTGACATGTAAGAAAAGGGAAGGCTTAGGCCTAGCAAGTGGGTACACTTGCCAAGTCGAATTTACAGTTGAAACTGCACACACAGACACTGCAGCGGCAGGTCTGAGACATGATTACAGAGCTACTTGTGTGGGTGGCACAACCAGTGTGCAGGCCCACTAGTAGCATTTGATTTACAGGCCCTGAGCATCTCTAGTGCACTTTACTAAGGGCTTACTAGTAAATCAAATATGCCAATCATGGATAACCAATTACATACACATTTTGTACAGGAGCACTTGCATGTTAGCACTGGATATCAGTGGTAAAGTGCCCAGAGTAGCAAAAACAGCAAAAAACAGAGTCCGGCACACATCAAGAACCTGAGAAACAGAGGCAAAAAGTTAGGGGAAACCACGCCAAGGATAAAAAGTCTAACAATTCACTTAAATGCTTTTGAATGAAAAAAGAAAACAAAATTGAGTAGGCATCCAAATTTACTCAGACTAATCCTGAATAGCTGAAGAAACATTTTCTGGCAAGCTGACCTGGCTTAAGAATGTTACCCCACATGAAATGTTTATTTCCTGACCTTCCCAGGGACATTTGTTTCATAGTGAATAATGGTAGATGCATAAAGTTTACTCTGTAAATGTTTCTACTTGCACAAAGATCACTGTTAACTAATGAATAGAAATCTGTCATTAGTGAGGTAAAGAAGAAGTTCATACATGAAGATGCAACTTTTATAAAGGCAATGAAGGGTGTGAAAGTTTTAGAGCATTAGCTTTGTAGTTGATAAGAAATGTTTCATTTGACATTGCTGTGTGTGGACTATTGTATTCCTGCTGAGAAGACAATGAGCGATTCTGTTCCCATGAGGCATCGCAAAGCTGATTGACTGACTGAAGAAAGACGAAGCAACATGTTGCAAAAGCTTAGATTGTGATGTCTATAATAATGCGTGTTCCTAAAATAGGTTACCACACAATCTCCCAATAGCCACTTTACCTGCTTCTACGCTACTTATGCTGAAACTCATATTCTGATACTAAAGCTTTATGCTTACTGGTCTCTCTCCATGTAATTGGAACTCTTCATGGGTTCCAACTGACACCTTTTCACACTCCTACCTAGAATAGGGATTGTTTCCTTTCGAGGATGCTCTTAACGCAATTAATTATTGAATACTTCTTTTTGATCATTGACAAAACTAATGGTAGATATTGATGAATTTATATACTGATTACAGTAAAGATGAAACACTAAAGGATTTGATCAATAAAATCCTTAAAACTCACATCAACTCTCATTATTGACTGAAAAATTAAATTGAGATTATGATGACAATTTAACTTAATGTGCATCTCCTGGTTAATCTCAGCTAACGATAAAGATCCATTGGAACTGAAGCAGCTGGGATTTCTCTCTGATGAATGGTAAATTCTTCTTGTAACTCAATAACTTAACTGAGATCGCTGCTCCAGTGGGGGTAACAAGGAATAACTGATGTTTTGTCAAGTCGTTCTGAATTACATCAAACAGATAACAAGAGTGAATCTTGAGTTATCAATCATGTCACCGAGAGCCATAGGGTGAAATGTATCCTCTATGTTTTACATTAACATGTTGTGCATCTATCCCACATAATCTTTCCTGTTCAAATGATCAGCAACATGGTTGAGGTGGCAGAAAGTGACCCAAGATGGCCTCACCTTCTAAGCCACACTACCCCATTATACACAAATCAAAGAAAATAACATCTGGTGTCCTGTCACCACTCTGCCACCAATCTAATCCCACAACAAAATGTTATAGAATACTTGGGGCCTGATCCACAATGATGAATTTACAGTTTTGTGTAAGTTCACGATTGTCTGTTATTCATAAAGGTATTTTGCTAGAAGTATCTTTATGACTCTGTAGTCTCTGCACATAAGTGTCCTCCAAAAAACTCCCACCACTCTTTGCATTACTGTACCTTCCCACAATACGGAAATACCAGCCTCTGAGCATTCCCCCTGTTTTATCCAAAGTGCATCTTCCATTCTCCTATTTTAGAGTGGAGACCTGGAGCAACTGTGTCAGCAGTTTTCTCGGAGCAGCTCGCCAGTGCAGCCTCCATTTCCATGTAGATGTGTAAAGACCCATGCTGAAAAGTGAGATTTCTGATTCATGGTGCAAGAGCATCACCCACAATTTTTTGCCTACCCTGATCTCCAGAGATTCACTATTAAACTGAGCACAGGCTTTGGGGCCTAGTGCTTCCCTGATCTAATATCAGAAAAATTAGACTTGTTTTTTACTGCTGTGAAGTCAAAGCAGTGAATATCTAGGTTTCAAACCCTTTGTTTGCACCAACGACTTTGTATGGAAGCAGTAATTAACATACCTACATCTACATGCATTTATACAATATTTGCAATCATGCCCATCCCATGTACATGGCCCAAAGTGTTAACTGCACAATATTTTGTTGTGTTTTACATGTAGACAAAAACGTCATCTGCAAAAATACAGCCTGAGTTACATGGTCCTAAATGCCTAAAGGTTTGTAATAATGTGTATATTTGTACATATGATATTCTTGCAGGGATGATAGCAGGTTGATCTTACCACTGACAGCTCCCCCCGCTATTCTCGCACCTGATGTCAGCCACACTGGAAAGCGCTGCTGAGTGCCGCAGGCTGCCCTGGACCTGTCCAATATCGACAATACTGACTCTTCTACATTTGGCCGTGGCTTTCTCAAGAATTTTTCCAACGGTGCGTGTGGTAAAGTAGGGGAATTGTGGCTTGCAAGAAACCGCGTTCCTCAGCAGACCCATGACACAGTAATGGCATAAATAGCTGTTTGCTGTTGAACCGCTGTGGAAAGGCGCTGTCCAGGACAAACGCTCACCGTGGCGGCTGGGAGACTCGTAATCTTACAAAAGCTGGGGCTGAAGTGATAAAGGAAGGCTCTAAAGGCACCGAAGGAGTATCCCCGCAGCTGATTGGTGCGGATGAATTTTTAGTGGGGTGGCTGACCCTCATACTTCTTTGGTCAGGCTCCATTGCTTCAACTCTACAGGCACACGCAGTGGATACATCGGCCCCAGTGGGCGAACACCTGCTTGCTGACATGTTGATGGCTGCGGCTCCATCTGGCAACACTGATCTTTTGGGCACTTCGGGAAGGGGCAACATTGTAGCCAGAGCTCTTGAGGGAAATGCATCACCGATACATAGTTGATGCTTCCTCCATGTCTCTGAGGCCCTGGAGATCATAAGTGCTGGAGAGACTGGAGGGGCTAATTGTGCGACAGTAGTGGTGTCTGTAGGAGACATGGGAGTTGGGGATGAAAATGACATGAGCTCTGAAGGGTAGGGAAGCAGCTGTGCACATGTAAAAAGCACTCAGCCTACGCAACTCTCTGACTGTGCATCTGTAGCAGCCATACACCGTCCATGAAAAGTCACATGTTTTACAAACCGCAAAAACCTCTCTAGCAAGCGGTAAGGGGAGTCCAACATTGACCATAGCAAATAAGCTTGCAATGGATTCTGAGTCAGGTGCCGCTATTTCTACTGGAAAATCAAAACTGTTGCTTAAAGGTGGCTGAGGCTGCATGAGAAAGCCTCAAGGAGTGTCCAAGAGCAGGCAGGGTGTAAAGCAGACTCCTTAATGGCATAGGAGCCAGATAGTGAGTAACTCATCTACAGAAAGTCCACTACAGGATTGGGTGATGTCTAAGGAAGATGTGAAAGCCTTAATCTCACACCTATCTACTGCTCCTTCAGTCTCTATGGGACCTATCAAAATGGACAAGGTAAGGCTGGGCAGGTTACCCTCCTCTACCTCCAGTAATCCAAAGAACTCCAATCCATCTGGATCTAGTACCCATTTTATATCTTTTCCTCAGCTGCCCTATCTGATTCATCTTCAGTAGCCACCGAACAGAAACCATTGCTTCTTACTATTCTGTGGACATTGCAGGTTTTGCAGGAAGAGGCACATCAATACTATGCTCAAGCTAGAGCTGACACTGCAACTATTCAGCGTTCCTTGGCTGAAGTAACCAGTAAGGTGGCATCCATCTCTACTGATATGGTTGAACTCCAGCAGTGTGTTTCAGATAGAGAAGTCACAGGAGTAGCAGCTGGGAAGTCCATAGAGGGTCATGGACACCTTCTGGACTCTTTCCAACTTAAGCTCTAGGACTTGGAAAATCAGCAAAGATGGAACAATCTTCGCATATTTGGCATAGCGGAAGGGAAAGAGGGGGATGATTACCTTCAGTTTTTTGTGCAGCTATTAAGGAAAGCTTTGCCAGAGCTGTCTGATTGGGAATTGGACTTGCAAATCCATAGGGTGTGTTGGCTCCCCACCAATTGTCCTAATAAATCACACACTCTGAGCATCAATAACAGTTCTGGACATTCCCACCCCATTCTTATATTTATCAGAAACTTCCTCCTGAGACAAGCCATGGACATTAAAGCTCATCCGCAGCACCAGTAATGGTTGACTCTATGTCAATGTCAGCTTCCTTGGATCTTTGTAAATCTACATTGCGTCAATGTATAAATCCACTAAAAGCTGCCGGGGCTCAGACCTTTCTGCAAGAACCAGCAAGGTTTAAAGTCATAAAGAATCCATCATGAAGGGTTAAATCTCTCACTAAGCTGATAGCTCTCCTTCTAATGGTGATAGGGGATATGCAGACTTTCTCTGGTCTAGGAGCTAGTTATCTGATGTTTTTCCTTTAGCCTCTGGCTGTCTTACTCTATTACCCTTTTTTGTGCATGTTTTTTCTGTTCCTCTCCTGTTTTTCAACTATGAGTAGTGCGGTTTGGGGAAGGTGGGGGTTGCAAGGGGCAGGCTTTCTGGGGTGTCAGGGTTATCTATAGCTTTGGGATATGGCTAATTCTCTTATCCAGCATCAGGGGGATGGGTTGGTTGCTGTAGGATGGAGGGGTGGTGTGAGGGAGGGGTCTTTCAGGGGGAGAAACATTGTCAAATGATCAAATGGTATTGTATTGATCCTGTATCTTTTCTTTTTTTGCATGGTGAAGGGGCCTCTGGATCCAAGATGGCTCTCTATTAGGTCAGAAATCTTGGAAGGTGTATAATGTGTCTAAATAACTGTATGTGTTGGAATGTATGTGGTTTAAATTCACCCAGTAAATGCCAGCTAGTCTGACAGGAAATCCACACTTACAATTTACATAAGGGGGAAAAAAATGTTAAGTTAATCTATGAGCCTCTCTCATGAGCTGTTGTAATGAAACCGAAGGGCTGGAATCATATACCTATCGGTATTGTAGGTCGGTGTGACATCATTAAGATGAATTTCTTCCAAAATTCTTATACCTATTTTGTGCAATTCCACTGTGTGTCCCAAATACTTTTTTCAAATAATTAGAAGGTATTATTGGTAGATTTATCTGGGGCTATAGACTGGCCAGATAGGCAATTCGGCTTACAAAACCTCCCTATAATCAAGGGGGATTTCAGCTTCCCGGTTTAAGTTGTGTTATTGGGTGGTGTTTGCTGGGTGCCTTTGTGTGTTATTGACTGTTGACAACCAGGACGCTATTGCTTTTTTTATCGTTTTGTGCTACAACCAGATTGCAATCTGCTTTTGTTTAGACTTGGGGACCCCAACAATTTTAAGTAGATTATATTTAAGTTTATAAAAGATATAATATACATATGGTGTGAGATTTCTTCTAATATTCTTTACCACTCATCCACTCAGACATGCCCCTATGGGATAACCCAATGCTTCTGGCTATCTTCCAGGATGACATCTGTAAATGCAGGGCTAACCTTGGGGTTGTGTGCCTAGGACATCTTTATGGCCTGAAAGGTTCTCATACTTCTAAAGTGTTGCAAACTCTTTAGGATCTCCCCATCAATTTTTCTTCAAATACTTGCAGATTGGAGATTATTTTTTTAGATAGATGTAGGCTTGCAGTTTTACATGTAAGCTCTGATTTACTCCTTTGTCTACAGATTGCACCCAAGAAGTATTTAATAAGCACTATAGGTCAAAATTGTTTTCAGTATAGGGTCAATGATGGTCCTTTACTTGCTGACAAATGGAGCAAGGTCCTCAGGCAGGATATAGTCTCCTCAGAAATCTCAGCCACTTTAGGAACACTAGAGGACTCGGTTCACTCTACTAATTTGAAAGTACAACAACTCAAAACTGTATGCATGTTGTGCTATACACTGGGTAGAATAACAAGGTGGGCTGGGAATATTAGTCAGGACAAGACCAAGGGGCATATTTATACTCCGTTTGCGCCGAATTTGCGTCGTTTTTTTCGACGCAAATTAGACGCAAAACTAACTCCATATTTATACTTTGGCGTTAGACGCGTCTAGCGCCAAAGTTCCTGGAATTAGCGTCATTTTTTAGCGTGAACACCTTCCTTGCGTTAATGATATGCAAGGTAGGCGTTCCCGTCTTAAAAAATTACTCCGATGCTATTGCGTCGTATTTATACTCCCGGGCAAAAATGACGCCCGGGAGTGGGCTGGTCTAAAAAACCCGCATTTGCGCCGGATTTTAGCGCCTGGGTCAGGGCAGGCGTTAAGGGACCTGTGGGCTCAGAATGAGCCCAGAGGTGCCCTCCCCTGCCCCAGGGACACCCCCTGCCACCCTTGCCCACCCCAGGAGGACACCCAAGGATGGAGGGACCCACTCCAGGGACATTAAGGTAAGTCCAGGTAAGTATTTTTGTTTAATTTTTTTGTGGCATAGGGGGGCCTGATTTGTGCCCCCCTACATGCCACTATGCCCAATGACCATGCCCAGGGGACAGAAGTCCCCTGGGCATGGCCATTGGGCAAGGGGGCATGACTCCTGTCTTTGCTAAGACAGGAGTCATGTTAATGGCGTGTGGGCGCCCCAAAAAAATGGCGCAAATCGGGTTAAGACGATTTTTTTGCCTCAGCCTGACTTGCCCCATTTTTGGACGCCCAAACGCCATTTTTCCCTACGCCGGCGCTGCCTGGTGTACGTGTTTTTTTTTCACGCACACCAGGCAGCGCCGGTCGGCTAACGCCATTCAATAAATACGGCGCCCGCATGGTGCTTCAGAATGGCGTTAGCCGGCGCTAATTTTTTTGGCGCAAAACTGCGTTAGCGCAGTTTTGCCTCAAAAAGTATAAATATGGGCCCAAGTGTCCCAAAAGTGGCCTTGTCACTGCAAACGTCTTACATATGTTTACTTCCTGCCCTAACCTCAGGAGGTTCTGGACAGGTGTGAACCGGCTCTTCAGGTTGTGTATTAGCTATGATCTGCAGCTCACATTTAAGAAAATCATGATGGGGTACAGATTGGAAGCAGACCTGGGACTAAAACTACTATTATCTATTATCATTGTGATGGCAAGGCGTTGCATTGCTAGGGTTTGGATTTCTTTATTACTGCCTAAGGTTGGTGAGTGGTGGGCTACTTTGAGCCGGAACTCACATTGGCCATGTCAAGGGGTGTCCATTCAATTAAAAAATGTGATTGCATCTGGTCCAGGCTCCACTGGGAGCCATATAATAACACAAACTTGCTTGTTGTGAATGAAAGTGTCTAAAATTATTTTTTTCATTGCTATACCATGTGCGAGGTGATCCCTCGCCAAATGTCTTATTCGTGCAATGATTGTCTGATATTGCTTGACAAAAAAAAAGAAAAATTAATTAATTAAGAAACATATGATACTCTTGCAGAATGAAAACTATGGGGCACTTTTTTCCACAAGCACCGCTAGAATAGCAGCAAAACATATTTTCTGATCCTGAAATACCTTCTAATTGTACGTTTGCCCAGAAAATATTGTTGATTTGGAGTCCAATTCACAAACAAAAGTAGTTAAGTACACCCTTAGTAGTGGTCTTATGAACAGGCGCAGATTTACTACATTTGAGAATTCTAACCATTGCCAATAATATGCCTGGAAAGCTATGCTAGGTGAAGTTTTCCAGGAATATTACTGTGAATGTCAATGGGCATGTCCCTCATGTTCCCATTTCCCCAAAGCAGTATTATACTTTAAAATAACTTTGTAGTGGAAAATGCATAATCATATGCAAATGTATGTCTCCTTATTTTCTTTTCTTTTGTTTCTTCAGAGAAAACATTCTACCTTTTAGGGAAACTCCTTGATTCATTCCCTTTTCCACATTAGATGGGAAGTTTCTCCAGCTGACCGATGGAGTAAAACTCTGATGCTTTCTTGGATGGGGGGAGTGTTGGATCGGACATCTGAATGCCAGCAAACTCACATGTTTGTGGGAATTCACAAACTGTAATCCTAAGCCACACCATAAATTCACCATCTCCCTACTCCTTGCTTTAAAAAAGAAACAATTCATGCAAGTGTGACCAGGCGTCCCTGGACTCTATTTCTACTCCCCACATCACAATGTCTTTGAAGTACTCAAATATAGGACCATCCATGACGCTGGACATGGAACTGTCCTTTCAAGTGCAGAGACCTCTGCAGTATGGAGTGTAGGCCTTTTTTGGTGGAAAGGAGGTCACCAGCCCGCGCTCCATTCCAAAAACATAAAGTATGCTGTCCACAGGATTCATTTTTTTTTTATTTGTTGACTTAGGGGGTACAGGGATTGGGCACATCCTAGAGCAATATTTTCCAAACTATTGGTCACAACCCACTGGTGGGTCACCAGACGATCTTTAGTGGGTCATAAAAGTGTGAGTGATAAATAAAGATGCCTTTAAATTCAGTGTTTATCTTTCACATTTGAAGCTTCAAGGACAGATGTCAAATAAGAGGCTATTTGTCTTCTGACAAATTGCTGCTTATCAGATTGGTGTTTACTTTCCTTTCTGGACTGCAAAGTAAGAGGAGATTTTAAAGTTTATTATGACAATCTAACTAGAGTACAGGATAGTGTGATGTCCTTTTTTGCACCACACAACAAAATGTAGATATCTAGAAATTAACTTTATTCATTAAGCAAGTTGTAAATTCAAAATTTTGAAGTGTTCTGGTAACAAAGGCCTTAAACACAAGAAAACAAATCAAGACATTTTAATTGATGATGCACAAAAGATAAATATTTACAGAAACCTGATTTCCACACATTGTAGTTTGTGCACTGTATACTTTTATCAGTAAAACAGTTTTTCTGTGCAAAGTTAGTGGCCACTTCAATAGAAAATCTATCAATGGCAGTGTGGTGAGCTGCCACACGATGATTTAGTTGCATTCAAAAATTGTCCCTTCTCATGTCCATTAAAGTTAGTCGCATCTCGAAGGTTTGTTGTTCTAAAAAGTGGGACATGGTTCTAACATGTTTGGGAACCACTATGCTAGCGATTCCTGTGGGTCTTAATAGGACCAGCCCTCAAATTAAACCTCCGGAAGAAAGAGTTTTCTTGAAGGGTGACTATCAGCCATGTGAATGATTACTCAAGGAACTGGAAGGGCCAAACCCTTTTATTGGTAAGCAGAGACACAGATCAATGCTATCCAATAGGCCCTTCTGGGCAGGACTTAGATTAGCCCCTAACTCATCAACCATTGATCATAACCTTCAAAAGTGTGGGTGCACCCCATATAAATTAAGGCGTATGAAGTTTAGTTCGTCACATGGGGTTGTCATAGCCAACCAGCAGGGGGCTGCATACCTGATTCTTCCATCTCATTTTTGGCAGGCAAGTAGGGATCAGGCATAAAAAGGTGACGCCTGATCCAAAGGGGTACAGTCTCCTGTCTTACATCCCTGATTCTTCTCTCTCTTTATTAGAAGGCCAACATGGCCAATGGAGACATGGGAGTTCAAACTATTTCAGTTCATATACCTCAGGATCAATTAAGATCCCCCTTGGAAAGAAAATTACATGAAAAATGAAACTCAACGGAAATACTTGCGAATAATGTAGAGCCCTTTCTATTCTTTGGATTTGATGTCTGTAAACGATCACATTCAGGTTGACCCAGCAGATGGCCTGTAATTCCTACAACTGCCTTGAAGCAACAATGATTTGTAAAACTTGAAAGACGTTGGTCCTGCTTCATAGTTATATAGTGACACCATTTTGCTTTCTGTCTCCTCAAGTGTCACAGTAAATAACAAGCCAACCGTGGGAAGAAAACATTGTAGAATAACTATTTTATGATAGAAAAGCACTTATGATTGTCTCCTATTGATAAATCTGTTTACTTGTTTGTGGACATTTATATATTCAATACTTGCTTTGATGTGTGAGTCTTTCCAAGTGACTGTTGTGTGATCTGTACATCTGGAAGTCTTGCACAGCCTCATACTTGTGCTTCTCTCCTGCCTCTCTCTTAAACATGCCTTAGGCAGCAAAACACTCAGGTTACAGCATACATACTCTGTAAACACTTTCTCCTGGCACTAGCATAAATATAACACACCTCCAAATCATGCAAGTCGATGAATGTTCACCACCCTAATGTCATACTAATACCAAGACAAGCTGACTCTCACCAAAACATATAAAATCACAAATGAGACACAACTCCAAGCACCATCATGAGTGCAGCACAATGCAAGTCATTAATTTGGCTAAGAATTTCCCAAAGGTACACATTATACATAACCCCAGTGTTAGAAATGGGGTTTCTGGTTGGCTAGGGTATACACCTCAGCCAGGCAGAACCTACCTACTCTAGTCAGGGCAAGAGAGTTACACGTCCAAGATAACCCCTGCTCACCCCCTTAGTAGCTTGGCACGAGCAGTCAGGCCTATCCCAGAGGCAATGTGTAAAGCGCTTGCACAACACACACAACACACATAACGCAATATTCACAAAAGAAACACAACACCAAATATATGAAAATATACTGTATTGTACACAACACAATTATTAGACCAAACATCACATATCGGTACTATCCTGCAACCTTAGCAGTTGTCAGAACGTTACACATTAGTTACTCTGCAAACTAGCAGTAGTCACATATAACACACAGGTTACTCAGTATTCTGCAATACAAGCAGTAGTCAGGAAACACGTTATTACACCACGACACTTGTCATAAGAATATCATAAAACGCCCTAGAAGGAACATTAGAAAACAAATGGCAAATCATCAAAACATATTAGTATGTTATGCCCATAATAGGAACATGTTCATACATATAGCAATACATCAAACACAGGTAGGCAATATATAAATTCAAGTCTGTAGATAGAACTTTGAATTAAGTATACACTTCTTGGTAGGGAATACCTGTTTGTCTGATGAGGCACCTCCAGTGCCTAGAAGATGAGAAAATGGGGCCCCCGGCGCTCCTCCTTGAGATATTGGGAGAGGAGGGGGGTGCCATGCACCCCCTCCGACTTTGCAATGGGCCCCTCCAGGGGCCCATGATCTCCTAGGGTCTCCCTCGGGCCTGTCCTGGCCCTCTGCTGTGGGGGAGACCACAAATACCAATACTGGCCCACACGGGGCCACACAAGGAAGTCCGGGGTGTCGGGGACACAGGAGGAGCCTCCGGTGAGGCTTCCATTCCCCCTGCCTGGCAGAAGTCCTCCAGCAAGGGGCCTGGTGGGGTGTGGGAGCCTCCGATGAGGCTTCTTTCCCTGCCTACCGGCTCCCACAGCACTCAGTGGCCCGTCCGGGCATCGGAAAGGAGGCACGCACCATAGTCGGTGCCTGCCAGTGCCCCGGGGGCGCTCCACGGAGCGTGCTTCACCCCAGGGACACAACAGGAGCGCTCGTGCTCCAAGTTGGCTGTAAGTGGATTCTTCTGGTGCCCCGGGGGCACAAAGCAGCACGCTCACCCGCGCTTAGTGCAGCAACTTCCCCCGGGCTGCGGCGGTGATTTTTTCAAGCAAAAAGAAAATAGCGCTTTTAACAGCGCGAAGCACCAGCAAGGTGGAGCGCTTCCAAGCGCTAAGACAATCCCCTAATGGAGCGCTTTCCCAAGGGCTTAACTCATAAACAAAGTGAAGCACGGTGGAGCACCCCTCATGCTTCAGGGTCAATGCAGGGGTCAGGGGCCACAGCACCCTGCCCCTGGGGAGCAAGGTTTGCAAGAAAAGGCCCACAGGTGGAGGGCCTAACAACAGGCCAGCACAAGGAGTATGCATCACGTGGAAAGTCCTCTTCAGTGACCAAGCAGGACACAGGTCAGCCCAGCAGCAGTAGTCCATGGCGGTTCCTGGTGAGTTCTTCCAGCGTTTCTGTGTCCAGTTCAAAGATGATTCCAAGAGTCTCCAAATTGTGGGGAAATTTTCCCTGTACTTATACTCAGTCCTTACAATGTTTTGCAATGGTAGGGAGAGGAGGTTCCAGCCAGTTTCAACTGTTTCTGAGTGTGCCCCCTCTCTCCTTCAGCACAGGCTCCAAACATCAGTGGGGGGTTAACAACCCTATTATGTGAGGCCAGGGCACAGCCTTTACAAATGTAGGTGTGCCCCGCCTCTCCCTTCTCTCAGCCCAGGAAGACTATTCAGTATGCAGATGCACCTCTGTGACACCTCCACCCTCCCTGTGTATAGGCTGTCTGAAAAGTATGCACAAAGCCCCAACTGTCACTCTGCCCAGACGTGGATTGAAGTCAAGCTGCAAAACATCAGAGTCATAAGCACAGATAAATGCACACTTTCTAGAAGTGGCATTTCTGTAATAGTAATAAAAAATACACCTACACCAGTAAGCAGCATTTATTATCACCATCACAACCATTCCAAACATGCCTACGCTACCCCTCATAAATCAGACAATACCCCTTACACATAAGGCAGGGCATTTCTAATGTAATCCTATGAGAAGGCAGCACTCACAGCAGTGAGACACCATGTTAGGCTGTTTGTCACTACCAGGACAGGCCACACAACCTTGCACATGTCCTGCCTTCTACATACATGGCACCCTGCCCATAGGGCTAGCTAAGGCGTACTTCAAAGGTGACTTACATGCAGTAAAAGGGGCCTGGCAAGTAAATACAGATGCCAGGTCCCTGTGGCAGAAAACTGAGCGCACAGTCCCTGCGCTAGCAGGCCTGAGACAGGTTTGAAAGTCTACTTCAGTGGGTGGCACAAGCAGCGCTGCAAGCCCACTAGTAGTATTTAATTTACAGGCCCTGGGTATAGAGATACCACTGTACAAGGGACTTATAGGTAAATTAAATATGCCAAATAGGTATAAGCCAATCATCCCAACTTTAGATGGGAGAGCACCTGCACTTTAGCACTGGTCAGCAGTGATAAAGTGCTCAGAGTCCTAGAGCCAACAGCGAGAGGTCAGAAAAAGCAGGAGGAAGGAGGCAAAAAGACTGAGGATGATCCTGCGTAAGGAAAAAAGTCCAGCACCCAGACATCTTCAGATGCTAAGCAAGGCTCCAAGGAAGTAGAGATAGTTAACATTAACCTGTATCGCCCACATACACATTGAACAGTATCAAAGCCACAAAACAGATAAAGAACATTACAACCACCTGAATGGACTACTGTACACCCAAGCACATTGAAACACATAGCAAGGTCATAACATTACATAACATAACGTAGCATGGCAAAGCATAAGATTACATAACCTGAAAATATGAACAACTCAGAATTAAGACCACTCACCTTTTAACCTCAAGCTGTAATGTTTTCTTTCCCCAGAATGGTGCCTTCACTGTGCCATAAAGAAGAAGATGCTCCTGTACTGTGAGGGTGTCAAACAAAACATCATACTGTGGGCAGACCCCCATTTCCATTCGGATAGATGTAAGTTCTGTGTGAATGTCCTTTCCGTTTATAAGGATGTCCCCATAACTGGCTGGATATAAACCAGTTAACATAGAGCTAAAGAAAAAGGAATACAAAAGAAAAGAAGTATAATAGAAGAAATATGTACTTTATGGACAAAAGTAATGCAATTTCATCAAGACTTCATCACTTTATTTCTAATTACTTTTAAAAAGACAACAAATTGTATGTGATACTGATAACTGAGAGTGGCTAGTCAAACATAACAGACATCTGCTCACCTTTTCAATGCTAATATGCATGTAACTGTAGAATCACAATAAGCATTTTTTGTACATACCGACTGCAACTTATTACTTTCTAGATTCACTTTCTGTCTAATCCTAGAGAGGCTGATGCACAAGAGCACACAGACGTCTTTTAGAAAATGGAAAAAATGTGTACTATGATTTGCATCCTATATTTCCATACATTTCTTACTTTGAGCAACTGAAAAAGCTCCCAGAAGTACCTAGAGAAATCCAAAATCTAGTAAATTATGGATTTCAATGCCTATGCCACAGACACTAAACGTATGCATGAGAATGTAATTTACTTGTAAGTTCCTAGTATATGGTACTAAATGTGCCAAGGGCCTGTAAATTATATCTTACAAGGGCAGCACTGATTGTGCCATCAACTAAAGTAGCAGTGTTAGACTTGGCATCATTGGCATGGTCTCCTCTAACCTTTTGCCTCTACTTCCCAGGTTGCTTCTGGGTGCTGGACTTTGTTTTTGCTGTTTTGTTTGCTCTGGACACTTTACCACTGCTGACCAGTGCTAAAGTGTAAGTGTTCCCTGAATAAATTATATGGGTACATTGTCTTATCCATGATTGGCATATTTGATTTACTAGTAAGTGTCTAGTAATGTGTCCAGGACCTGTAATTTAAATGCTACTAGTAGGCCTGCAGCACTGTTGTGCCACCCACATTAGTAGCCCTGTAAACGTGGCTCAGACCTGCTACTGCAGTGTCTGTGAGTGCAGTTTTAAACTCCAAGTGTACCTACTTGCCAGGCCTAAACCTTCCCTTTTTATACATGTAAGACACCCCTAAGGTAGGCTCTAGGTAGCCCCATGGGCAGGGTGCAGTGTATGTTAACGGTTACATGTCCTGACAGTGAAATACTGCCAAATTTGTTTTTCACTGTTGAAAGGCCTATCTCTCTCATTGGTTAACATGGGGGCTGCCTTTAAATATCATTAAAGCACAGATTCCCTTCGGGAGCAGATAGAAATATGGAGTTTAGGGACTCTGAACTCACAATTTAAGAATACATCTTTTAGGGAAGTTGGTTTTTAGATTGTGTGTTTGAAAATGCCACTTTTAGAAAGTAGGCATTTTCTTCCTTAAACCATTCTGTGACTCTGCCTGTTTGTGGATTCCCTGTCTGGGTCAGTTTGACAGTTGGGTTGCTTGCACCTCTCCTCTAGACAGTGACACAAATGGAGCATGGGTGTAGCCTGAATATCCTGATAGGCCATCTGGGCTGAGGGGAGGAGTGGTCACTTACACCTGAAAGGGCTGTGCCTGCCATCACACAATGCAGACTCTAATCCCTGATGTGTGTCTGGGGCGTTCCTGGGCAAGGCAGTATCTTGAAAACAACAGAGACTTCTCTTTGAAAAAGGCCTACTTCAAAGGCAGAAAGAGGTATAAGAAAAGCACCCAAACCCGCTGAAAATCAGATTACTTCCAGAACAAGAGGAACCTCTGCCCTGGAGAAGAGCTGGAGAAGCTGGAGGAGGAGTACTGTCCCTTTGCCTGTGACTGTGCTTAGCTGGGTCAGCCTGCAGTAGCTGTTTCTACCTGAGAGAGGACAAAGACTGACTTTTGTGTTACTTCCCACTGGTGAAGAATCTCCAAGGGCTTGATCTGAGCTTGCCTCCTGTTGTTGAAATGTCAGGGACAACAAAGGCTTATCTCTCCTAGCACTTGGGCTTTCTGCTGAGAGTCCTGCATGCCAAGTTGTGCCCTAACCTGTCTCTGGGCCCTTGAAAGGTGCAGCTGTAGGAAAAGGAAAGAAATCCACGCAAAGACTGGCGTGCAGGGAAACTTTCAATGCACCACCCGCCACACAGCTGCTAAACGACGTGCCGTCGGCCTCACTGCTAAAATAGACACTCCACCTGCATCGCGGCTGGGAAATCAACGCAACGAGGCTGGAAAAACAACATGCAACACCAGCAGAGACTGCTGTTAACAACACAAGCCCCCATGAGAGTAGTTTCTTGACACTGTGTGACCGAATTTCAAACAACATCGCTGGGCACAGAAAATCAACGCAAAGCCTGCCCGGACCTGAGGTGCCAATCAGGGATCAACGCATTGCTCTCTTGCGGGAGAGAAGAAACGATGCACGCTGACTCGCCCGGAGGAGGAATGACACACGTTCTTGTTTGCGAGTGAGAAATCAACGCATCGCTGGCCTTTTCCAACACACACTTGCCCGCGTAGATTATTTTGATGCTACCCAGGTACTTTTGTGCAATAACAGCATTTTCACTGTTTTCTAAGGATTTAAGACTCTTCTTTTTTAAATTCAAAACCTGACTTGTGTATGTCGGATTTTTATCATTTTGGTCTTGTCTTGTTTTGTTTAGATAAATATTACCTATTTTTCTAAACCTGTTTTGTGTCATTTTGCAGTGGGTTCACTGGGTTACTGTGTGTGTTGGTACAAATACTTTACACATTGCTTCTGAAATTAAGCCTGCCTGCTCGTGCCAAGCTGCCAAGGGGATGAGTGGGGGTTAACTGAGGGTGACTCTTCTTTACCCTGACTAGAGTGAGAGTCCTTGCTTGGTCAAGAGGTAACCTGACTGCCAACCAAAGACCCCATTTCTAACAAGCAGTGTAAAACAAGTCTCCAGGTCTGGCCTTGCAGGCAGTGTGTCGTTTTAAAACTGCCATTTCAAACTGGCAAATAAATCCTTTTGCCAGGCCTAAGCTGTCCTTTTTAATTCCTATAAATCACCTCTAAAGTAAGCCTAAATACCCAGAGGGCAAGGAGCTTGGTATTTAAAAAGTAGGAAATGTATGTTTAAAGCTTTATATGTACTGTTAGTCAACAAAACACCAAAGTTGAGATTCACTGTGGCAAGACTGGCTCTCCCATAGAAAAACACTGGGTTACATCAGGCAAATTTAGAATGCTTAACTTGAGTTTGGGAGCCGCTAGAAACTTGATTCATGGACTCATTTGAAAATTAATTTAAAAATGAACTTAGTGGTAACATTGGAGTTTCTGTTTCTGTTATGGACATTACACTTTTAGAAAGCTGTAATTTTCCTGCCTGAGCCAAATGTGCTTTTCTGTCAGTGTCAATTGTCACCTGACCCCTGATGGCTCCACTGAATGTAGTGTATGTTGCTGTTAGACAGTGGACAAAGGATCTTAGGCATAGGAAAGGGTGATCCTCTTCTGAGCATGATGGCATAGGGAAGTACACAGCAACCGCCTATTATTTAAAGCGCAGCCTGGAGGCTGTATCCAGACCCTCCCTGACTTGGAAGGAGGCATACCCTGTCATTGGCAGATGGAGCTCACATCTAGGTTATGCACAGGTTTAATTACTTACTTCAGTGGTTCACCCTGACAAGTATTGTGATTATTTTTGAGGTGGGCTCACACCCCCTTCAACAAATAATCAAATTTATTCCAACAACCTTACAGCCAACTGTTGTTTTCCCAATGACCAACTGAGTCAATGTACATAAGTACACAAAATGTATACCGTTTTTATTTCATTTATATTATCAAAATACTGTTCACTACTTTATAAGTTTTTTCAATTTGGAGAGTTTTTTCTTCTGCATTCTTGCATGGTAACATTGCTTAACATGTAGTCATAGAAAGTCATAAAAAGGAACTCATGTGACATCATCATAAGAGCAACATGATGAGGAAAAACTTACAAAGTCAGCTATGAATTCAAACAGAAGACAAAAAATAGTATATTACTGCATCATTAGCAGTGAGCCCAGAAAAGGGAAATGTGAAATCAATCTAGGGTTGCTGTGTTCCCAAAAGGAGGGAACCTGCCTTGATAGTTTAGGCTTGATTGTTTCTTTTGGAATAAGATCAAGGTTTATTTGCATGTGACTGCTCTCTGTTTAGAATGGCTTAGTGGCAAAAACATAATCTTGAATGTAGCCTTAATCAATCCACAGTCAATGAAATTAATTGAAATATGCAAGCCACCATTTGTTGCTTGCTGTAGACATGCCAAGTGTGATGTCCAACAGTGGGTACCCTGCACACCGTGCCACAAAAATCTAACTATACCTCACTGATGATGACTAAATAAACCAAATTCAGCCTGGAGTTGTTTGTGGTTCCCTCTTGGGGAGGAACTGGCCTTACAGTTTGGCTTGATAATCCCAATTGGAGCAGGACCAACATTGATTTACATATGACTGGTAGCTGTCCGGAGTGGCAAGATGATCCAAAGTGTGGATGGAGTGATCACCAGTGGCTGAGATTAATTCAAGCACATTTCTTCCATCACTTTTTTGCTGGTTCTATAGAAAGAGATTCAGGACAGATGTACAAAGCTTTTCTCTTGTTGCAAATGGCCGATTCACAGAATCAAGCCGTTTGCAACAAGAAAAAAACATTTTGACATGTACAAACCCTATTTCGTGACTGGGTAAGCAATTTACCCAATTGCAAAATAGGTTTGCGAGTTGCTATTAGGAAGGGGTGTTCCCTTCCTAATTGCGAGTCACATTGTGATGTATGATTGTTTTGCGACCATGAATGATGTCCCAAAACGATCGCAGCTAGCAGCAATTTCAAATTGGTGCTAACCCATTCGCAAACTGGAAGGGGTCCCCAGGGGACCCCTTCCACTTTGTGAATGGAGGAGAAAATATTTTTTCAGAGCAGGCAGTGGTCCCACAGACCACTGCCTGCTCTGAATAAATGAAAAGAAAACTTTTCATTTTTGTTTTGGAAATGCATCCTGTTTTCCTTTGAGAAAGACGGGTTGCATTTTTTTTTTAAACTGCTTTATTTAAAAGCAGTCACAGACCTGGTGGTCTGCTGAGCCCAGCAAGCCTCCATCCCTGTGAGGGCGGCCATTCCCAATGGGGTCGCAAATTGAATATTTATGAGGTAGGTCATTTGGGACCCCGTTGGGAATCGCAAACAGTGTCATTGACACTGTTGTACATCAGGTTTTGCGATTCGCAATGTGCGAGTTACTAAGACTCACAATTTCCGAGTCTCAAAACCTGATATTTGTACATGTGGCCCTAAGAAATTAGCAAAATTATTATAGAGGTGGTAAAGAAGAAACGTAGGAGGAAATTGTGATTTTTCGATTTTTGTATTTCTTTCTGCCATCCAAAAGACAATGTAAATCTAGTTTCTAGCATTAGGTCTGCATCTACTGTTCAAAAAGCAAACTTATGCTGTTCTTGTATATGAATATCTATACCTTTGGAGTATTTCTTAGGGCCAATAAGTCAATTCTTCCCAGAGATGGACTGTTGAGTCTTATTGTTACTAGACAGCCTTAGTAAAGCCTTTTGATTATGCTATATATCTTAACATATCCTTGTAACTGGATCTGGTACGTTAGCTAGATGTGTACCAATAAAGGAATCTTATCTTTAGTATTCCCAAGAAGTAATAAAAACCATCTGATAATAAAGTTTATATTCTTCACTCTACCAATCTTTGCCACATTTTATAGAGTACAGTACTACAAGTGCAAAATAGTCAAAGGCACTTTAAATATGTTGGATATAACACAGTGACCTGTCCACTAAACGCTAAATAAGCCCTGTAGTCTAGCTGCAGATATGTTTGCAAGACCCTGACAAATTACATCAAATACCTGAATTTGATTTCTATTTTTCATTCTATTTAGGACTTTCCAAAAACATGTACATGTTTTTCTTGGAACTATAGTAAAACTTTATGGGGTGAAAAAAATAAGTGGAGATTACTTTTAATTGTTAACTTGAAAAAGTAATGTTTTAGCCACTTTTAAAATAACAGAATATTAGAATTAGGGCTTATGCAGAGGGGCAGTATGTTCCAAATATTGACTCTTCTTTTCCACAGCGATTTATCTCCAATAAAATCTTGTTTAGTTTTGGTGATGTACTGTCTGAGTGGTCGGAAACATCTTTAAAACCTATTACAAAAGCTGGGCACTTAGTATATCGCTGCTTGGACCAATAAAAGAGATACACAGGTGGCTTGCTATGACACCAAAAGCCAGTGTAAGATGCACAACGCTGCAGAAATATGATCAAACTTGTTAAAACCTCAGGCAGATCTGGCTCTGGCATTTGGTTCCCATAGTAGAGCCTAGATTATATAACGTTGTTTGCTTATTGGATGTGGTTTGTGAGCACCAAATATGGTAAGATGAATTTCAAGGCTTTTTACTGGAAACAATTGATAATTCAACACAGTTTTGATATTTTTCTAGAGCTAGTTTAGCATTGGAGAGGATCCTTGCTTTCCCTGCTGGAAAAATCAGTTTGGGACACCAACCCATAGAAAATACTAACAGTTTCTCTTTAAACAAAGTGAAATCTAAAGTAGTGATGAGAACTTTGGTTTTTGTGACACTGAGCTTCAGAAAACATCTGACCATTCACCAAGGAAATTGGCAGTTTTAAAAGTTGAAAAGCTGAAAAGGTGCGTTGTTGTGTGAGGTTGAAGTGAACCAATAGTCAAGTGTCATTAGTGTACAGAAAAAGAAAAACGAGTCTTACATGCCTGTGGCAAAAAGGAGATTAAACAAAATGGTAATTTCTAAGAACTCCCTACCACACTTGCCTGGATACGGATTCAGTAGGTGCCAAAGATATACAGCAGTGGTTTTTCAAGTGAAAGGATTTTATTCATGTATTGCTGTAAATATTATGCTACAATTAAAGAGTTCTTTGGAGTAGAAGGTGATGACTGAGAGTGTGAAACATTGCTGATAGAACCAAGGGTTTCATGGCCCTGACTACCTCCTTCGGCCATTTAAAATGATCTCACTACTCATAGAAGGTCCAAAGTAGACCTGTTTCTGATACAGGATATTAGACTTCCGCTTGAGTCCGCTATGTTGGCCAGAGGAGGTAGTTGTTAAAGGGGCCACATATTTTCCATACTTACAGTTTTGAGGGTGTTATTTCATGAAGAATGAATCACTGTTGTTAGCCATACATCAAGGACTGCAGCAGAAGTGAAGGGCAGAATGACCATTATACCTGGGGCTAAGGTTTTGGGCAAAGAATTGCAACACCAGTGAATAGGTCAAGCCTGCAGGTTAATATTTTGTGATTTTCCCTTCATATTTTTCGAAAATTCCATGAACCAAAATAGTAAATCTGCTGTGTCATTAAGTACTGTCTTTTGAGTTTGATGTGAGAATGCTATCTTGCTCATGCATACTTATTTATAGATGCAAGAATAGTGTTAAGAGATAAAGAACTGAAGGATCCAAACGCTGTTTTATAAAAATGAGGAAAATATTTTACCAAGGTAACATAGAAATTAGAAACAGTTGAATTACAGGTCAAAACATGTATTGTTATATGACATGGATGCAAAAGGTTGGAATATCTAGAAAATTTTGTGAGGCTGGACTGGATTAAGCATAATTCAAAATCAGTATAATGAGGAGCCATTATACCTTCCCCAAGGCTGCTGATTTCTAGAAAGCCTGGTGTGAGCTAATTGAGTTTTAGGTGCAGCTGACGAGACCAATGGTAGATGTTAAGGGAATAAAAGTTAATAAATCCTAATGAACTCATGTGTGACTTGTTGCGATCTAATAATGAATTGAAGTATGTGTGGAGGGGATTCAAAAAGAGCCAAAATAAGCCATGAAGCACAGGGCAAATGAGGTTATGTACAGATAGATAGGGGCAAAGAAGAAGGAAATTGTTGGGCAGCCATCTGCAAAGGTTCAGCAAGTGATAAGGATAGAAGACTCTCAGCTCCACATGGAAGTGGAGTAAGATGGATACTTGAGCAATCTGTACTAGAATAGGATCATATATTCATACAGAAGAAGGGTTGTGGACTGGTAATCTTTTTCTTGCAGTTCCTGGTTTCTAGTACTGTGATGTTGTGATGTTGCTGCTGTGGACGTTGCAGGTGCCATCAGATATTTCGATCTTGGAGTTATTGGAGACTCTCTCTTATTGTGAGCACTACTGCAACTGGGGCCCTAAAGGCTGATTCCAAAGGAGAAGGTGTTAAGCACAGCATGGTAGTTAATGGTGTTAAGGCTGGTTCAGTTGAGAAAGATGAGAAGATATGAGTTGCCACACTCAGACATTTAAAAGGTGTGAGAAATTGGGTTTTTGGTTGAGGGGTTGTGAGCCCTTATCAAGAAACAACCCCAACCACTGTCATGGTGACCCACAAATGTCACTAAAGTAACCTGTGCTTAGCTCTCTGGTTGATTGGCACAAAGCAGTCAGGCTTTGAGGCAATGTGTAAAGTAGGTATGCAGCACACAGACAGTAAGAAAGTGAAAACACAACACAAGAAAAATCCCACTCTAATTTAGGCAATAGAGTAAAATATAATAATTTAAAAGAGCCAAAATGTCATACCTCGAATCAGTACAACTGGATATAAGCAATTACAAAGATTTAGGTAAGTATAGTGCCTAAAAGCACAAAACACCACTCAGAGTTATCTGGTCATGCTAGATTGGGGGAAAGTCACAAGCTCGGCCAGACTATGGTGGAGCGTGGAATGGATACAGGGAGCAGGTGCTTTCTGCTGTAAAAGTTACCTCAAACTTCAGCACAGAGTCCAGTTCACAGTGGGGAAGGCCGTGAGGATCAGGAAGAGTGTTGCAGATGGTCATCACTGAAGCTGGAAGAGTAGGACAGGCTTTGTGGACATTCATCACTGCAGTGCGAAGGTCCTGTAACTGTTGGGCTTTGTGAACAGTTGTTGTTGGAGCTTCCCATTGCCAGTCACCGTGGGCTGACGATGCTGTAGAGCAAAGTGCAGATCTTGTGTTGCTGGTCCTCACTGGCAGTCACTTTAGTGCAAAGAGTTGGGTCCACCAAAGCATTGCCCTGGAGGTCACTGCGGGTTGCAAAATCTCAGCACGAATGTAAGTGTTTACTGTCAGGAAGACCCTCAAATGTCAGGATTTCTCCTTTTACTTAACAGGAGTGCACTCTGATGCCAACCAAGAGCCCAGAGCCAGGGGATATGCCTTTTGGGGATCAGGTACTCATTTTAGCATAGGTCAGCATGGCTCACGCAGGTCCAGTTGCAGGTCCAAGCAGGGCCAGCTGTAGAAGATCAGCTGAGCAGTTGGTGGGAGGTCTCTGGATATTGTTGTGTCCTTATAGCTCAGAACAGGAGGTCAGAGAACTGACTCCTGGAGTCACTCTGCCCGGAGTGTAGGGAGCCGGTTCAGTCTTCTTTCCTAGAGAGTAGGGCAGTCCTTTGTTAGCATGGCAGTCCTTCTTTAGTAGCATCAACAAGTCCAGGAGTGTGCTGAATAATGGGTATGAGGGTCCTATTGTTATACGTGGTGGCAGCTATGAAGTGGAAGAACCTTCTGAAGTTGTCCCCCCAGATGGTTCTGGAATTTCTTTCCTCCTTGCCCTGGTCCCAGGATGTCTTAAGTAACAAAATGAGAGTGTGAAGTCCTTTATGAGTGTGCTGAGACAGTTCTTTTGAAATGTAAGTGCGGCTTCTGCCCCTTTTATGCTGGAAGCATGGCCCATCCTGTCAACACCTAATCCCACTTTGTGTCACTATCTGGGAGGAATACGCAAAGGCCAACTGCCACATACATCTAGTCACATGTCCAGGATACAATCTACAGGCACCAAATGGTTAGAACAAGAATCCATTGTTTTTTTGCCCACGACGCCACCCTAGTTAGGGTGGTGCCATGCAACTGGTCCCAGGATGCTTGTTTCTGGTCCAGGGAGGACCTGTCCTGGCAGTTCGGGCTGGACTGTTCCCAGAAGGAGCACGGTCAAGACTGATTTGCATATGACTGAGTCCAAACTGGGATGGCAGGGTGGGCAAAAGATTTATGGATTTAACCCAGATCTGTGACTGGGTATAAGTGTTTGAAAAGTTTCAGCACTCCATCCATCATCCTTTTGTGTTGCTAGAACAAGAAAACACCAACCTTCTAATATTGGCATTTTCAGAATGTGACTTAACGTCTGACTTTACCATTAATTAAAGTTTAAAATTACAATTAATTTGAGTGTAAGCATAATATTTCTACATGTTCCCAAACAAAAGTCAAGTTAGGTAGACTAGGCTAGGAGTGTGGGTTGATTAATAATGTTACCTTCAAGCTAAGGTCTGGTGCTTCAATGTGATATCTATATCTGTGCTGGTCTCCAGAGTCCAACCAGACACTGCCTCCAAAGTTCTCTATCCTTGAGGTGCCATTCTAAAGTTGGTCCAGGGGTGTCAGAAAGGGCAGGTGTTATTGCTCTGGATGTGAGATATCACGTACCAAGGAGTCCTGAGAGACAGGTAGCAAGTGAATTAGAATCTTCAAACTCCTTCGACTTCACATCAGTAGTAACCAAAACTGCAGTCAGATAATTCAAACCAGTGTGGATGTCCCACTTTCTCGAGTGGGGCCTGACAGCTAAACATTTCTAAAAGGTTGGTTTCTTGTGGAAACTCTTGAGAGACATAAGGTGACCTGGCATGCCTGTTGGTGGCTATCATCTGTCTCAGCCCCAGCCTTTTATTGTGGTCCCTCAAACAAGATTCGATGCGCTCTCTGAAACTCCAACGGTGTTGAAAAAGTCAAGCTTCTTGAGCTCATGGACAAAACGAGTGAGAACGGCAATCATATTGTGATTCTCCAGCTTCTCTGGAATGCCTGAAAAATATACATTATCTCTTCGAATCCTTCCCTACAATTTGGTTAACTTTCATGGAGGATTTAGAGGTACAGTTTCCAATTAATTGGCTCTATTTTCTGCTCTGCTGAAGTCAGCCTGCCTTCAGTTACCAGCCAACAAGACCTGAACAAGGTTATGTCCGTTTATTTGAAGAGCATTTTGCTTGCCGTTTTCACTGTGTTTTCCTCCACTATCCAATGGATATTTTAATGTATGTCTGTTCTTTCATTAATTATTTCTAGTGTGATTTCTGGCAAGTTGGTGGGGAGCTGTATCCTTCAGCCCACTGCTTCAGTAAACAGAATATGGCTCACTGGTTTTAAGGTAGCCATTAGCAACAGTGAGGCTGCATCTCAAATGAGCAGGCTGAGGAAACAGTGGTCCATCAGGAAAACTGTGTGACTGTACGAGAAGGTTATTGTCAGGCAGATTCATCACACTCCTCTCATGTCCTGGGTGACAATTTGTGAACTCAAGGTAGGACACAAAAGTTATAATAGGCCTTCTGCAGAGAGTCTGCAAGTTCAAAATGCCAAGGAGAAAAGGATCAAAAGGGACAAATCAGTAATTCTCATATCGAACCTCAACTCTGGATCAGTCGTCTGTGCTCAGTTGTCCCCACGTCTTCCTCTTCCATGAAGGTCTAAACATCTAGTCATGGCCCAGGATCTTGTCATTACCACACTTGTGCATCATCAAAGGTAGCTGCTGCATAGTGTGGTATCATCTCATTTCTCACCCATAGATGTTGGACTCGATTCGTATCATATTCATTTCACCTACCGCTCATCACTTCAGTTCCACCAGAGTAGGGCCTTCTGCTGTCAGTTATCCCCTCTGGGTCGCTGCCTCATCCAACCCAGTCTGCCACACCTCTCCATGGTCGTGCTACACAGACTGATTGGGCTCCGTATGTTTGCGCCGCTGTCGTTCTCTGCCTCATGCAAGCGAATCAGAACACAACTCCAGTCTGACATGTCCCACTGCTGCTGCTGCTCAGTGATCCCCATAGCAGGAATTGGTTGCAGGCTGCATGATGCACTCAGAACTTTTGACATCTCAGAAACGTTGCAAGTCTCTGAGCTGATCATCACTGCAACTCTGGTGTGCTCTGGTCTTGGGCTGTGGGTGTGTATTTTCTCAGAGAGGAAGAGGCCACTGCCTTATTTTTAGGAAATTGTGCCTTTCCTTGATGAGCATTGGTGTCTCACCTCCTTGGCTCCGATTGTTCTTCAATCTTGGACAAAGGTATTCTCAGCTGCAAGTGGATCATTCAGCTATACTTCAGTGTTAGCCTCAGTCCTACCAGAAATTATCAGGACTGGGTTCAGCAAAACTAAGTCCACATCACTACCCCCTTCCAGGAGTTTGGTATAGGCGCATAGTTCTTTTTATTTGCCAACAATACCGGTGTTTTGATCAAATCCTAGAATGGGTGTTTTTTGAGGTATTCCTCACTTACTGTAGATTAAAAAAATATCAGTAGTGAATGCAACGATTACTTGATGATCAATTGTACTGAGAAGCGAGATTGACATGCGGGGGTTTCCAAATGCTTGCTGGCCCTAGTACAAACATGTTCAGTTATTTTGAAATGTCACGATCGTTTTGGTGGGTATCATAATGAAAGAGTCACTAAAACATGCATAAAAATAAAATTAGTAATTAAAGCATTTCAGTTAAAAGCTATTCTATTTACTATTTATCCACACCTGAGGATGGGACCAAGCTACATGTTCTTAGGAAATAATTGAATATTTCCACCAATGCTCGTGTTCGGGATCAATAGTTTAGGAAGAAATTAAAGTTATTCTCTCTGTTCTCTTGCTTTGAGAGAGAGCGTGGTGTAGTATAATGTCCCGGCGAAACATATTATTGATGTATTATTATAGCCTGAGGGTTTGTCACTCCCGTGGTTGCTTATATCAAACGGATGAGCTCAGCCCGAGGTTTAAATAAAATATTTCTGTCTCCGAAGTCCATACCACAGATGCTTTGGTGAAGTTTAATGAAGGGTATTAGCCTATCGCAGTAACTTAGCATCAGAACAAGTGGGGTTTAGCTGAATGTCCATTAAATAGTTAGAGGAAACATGGCATGGGGATTTGAGGATTGTTTATCATTAACTGCTCTCCCAAAATTAGATTTATGTTTTCTTTGAAGACGATGGCAACATTAATACTACTAAAGCCAAATCTGTTTTCTACTTCTGTTGAGGAAGCTGCTGCGAGGGTGTCGTTTAAATATTTTACAATATTCTGGTAAGGAGTTGTGAGTCATGGGTGTACCGTTTATAGTTACGTTTATGTGCTTGTAATTACGATGACGACTGGCTATACATTTAATGAGAAAACAGTTACAGCAATAGCAAGGCAATAAAGCACCCCATTAGCAGGGAAAAAGTCAGTCTAAGGAGCTATGTAAGGCAAACCAGTTCTAAAAATGAAAAAAAAGCTTCCAGAGTTAGGTAGTAAAAATCTCTAGAAACAAGAATCAAGCATCCTAGCCTTTAATTTCTGGGGCCAAATTGGGTAAAATCACTGCGAAGACTTAATTTTAAGCATTTAATAAATAAATACACTTTGCCCCTTCATTGAGAGACAGTTTTGATTCTACGCGTTCTTATTTCTAAATTCAAATTTGCTCTAACAGTCTCTGGTAGCAGGGTGAGTCTACCTATTCTGAGTGAACATACTGCACATGATTTGTATGCCCCTCGTGTTGTATTAATTACATTTACGAACATCACGCATGATTGTGTTTTTATATGAATCAGCAGAGAAAAATAGATTAGTTCTTTAGGGCCTCATCTTGCTGTCCACAAAATTAATTTCCCCATAAAAGTAGCAGTCATTTCTTGAAAAATAAACATTTTTCAATTTACAAGATGAGAAGCAGCCTCGTAATGGTTGCCTATTAGCATTTACCAAACGTGAGCCAGTAGTTCGCCTGAGGTGCTCGCGCTCTGTGCCTGAGGTGCTCGCGCTTTGTGCCTATCTCGCTGAACCAGGTGCGTCCCTATGGACGCGCATCGACCACTGCGGATTAACCCTTCGCTTTCTTCTGGAAGGTCATAACGTACATAATCGTAGTCTTGCCAGCGCCATTAGGGCCCAAGAGAGCGGTGATTTGGCCTTTGAAGAAGGAAAGGCTGAGATTGTTCACAGCAATCGTGTTGCCTGCATACTCCTTGGTGACGGACATTATATCAACTCCAACTTCTAATCCAGGAGGAGGTCGTTCCAAGCCAGCTGTAGTTGAATCGTGTTTGAGGGAACCTGTGCAAAAAGAAGAAGATAACACACCAGAATAGTAAGCAATTGGCAATGAATGCATGACTGGAGCAAAACACTATTCTTACAGCTTCAAAGCATTGCAGGCATGCCTCCCTCCTTGCAAATGGTTCTAGGTAAGAAGACAAACTGATCTGTATCCGTGGTTGAAGTGGGACAGAAAATAGGTCAGAATACCAAATTAAAAGTGCCACTATTAGTGAATCAAATAGTTAAAAAGTGGCCCACGTTTGAAAATCAGAGCAGCTTCGAACTTTAAAGACAAGGGCCCTCATTCTGACCTTGGCGGGCGGCGGAGGCCGCCCGCCAAAGTCCCGCCGTCAGGTTACCGTTCCGCGGTCGAAAGACCGCGGCGGTAATTCTGACTTTCCCGCTGGGCTGGCGGGCGGTCGCCTTCAGACCGCCCGCCAGCCCAGCGGGAAAGAGGCTTCCACGATGAAGCCGGCTCGGAATCGAGCCGGCGGAGTGGAAGCTGTGCGACGGGTGCAGTTGCACCCGTCGCGTATTTCACTGTCTGCGCAGCAGACAGTGAAATACATGTAGGGGCCCTCTTACGGGGGCCCCTGCAATGCCCATGCCAGTGGCATGGGCACTGCAGGGGCCCCCAGGGGCCCCGCGACCCCCCCTACCGCCATCCGGATCCCGGCGGTCGGACCGCCGGGATCTGGATGGCGGTAGGGGGGGTCGGAATCCCCGCGGCGGTGCAGCAAGCTGCGCCGCCGTGGAGGATTCAATGGGGCGGCGGTACACTGGCGGGAGACCGCCAGTGGTGCTGGTCCGACCGCGGCTTTACCGCCGCGGTCGGAATCCCCATTGGAGCACCGCCGGCCTGTCGGCGGTGCTCCCGCGGTCCTCCGCCCTGGCGGTCTTTGACCGCCAGGGTCAGAATGAGGGCCAAGCTGTTTAGGTGTTTTGAAGGTAAAGGAGACTGCATGTGTTTGTGTGTGCTACAGACAATGTTTGTGCTATTAACAGGGATATCACCTGTAAAAACCAGCCCACCAGACCATAAAAGAGGCCCACAAACAGCCAAAAAAAGTCCCACATACTAACCTGTCAGACCACCCCATCAACCACTGGCTGATTGCCCTTTAGGCAAGCTAGACAATATGGGCCACATGTACGAAGGCTTTTACACGTCACAAACAGCGAATCGGGCTGTTTGCGACGTGCAAAATGCACTTCCCCATGTACCAACCCATTTTTGCGATTCAGTAAACTATTTACCGAATCGCAAAAAGAGATTGTGACTCGCAATTTGGAAGGGGTCTTCCCTTCCTAATTGCGACTCGCAGTCCCATGTATGATTGTTTTGTGACCCCCTTCCCCTTTGTGAATGTCAGTGAACACATTTTTTCAGGGCAGGCAGTGGTCCTGCCTGCTCTGAAAAAATAAAACAAAAACATTGAATTTTTTGATTTTGAAATGCATCTCGTTTTCCTTTAAGGAAAAAGGACAGTATTTTTTTTAAAAAAACTGCTTTGTTTAAAAGCAGTCACAAACATGGTGGTCTGCTGTCTCCAGCAGGCCACCATCACTGTGAGGGCCTCCATTCCCAAGGGGGTTGCAAATTGCGACCTACCTCATGAATAATCATGAGGTGGGCATTTGCAACCCCCTTGCGAATCGCTAATTTAGTCATTGACACTATACAACATTCGGTTTTGTGACTCGCAAATTGTGCGTTGCTCTGACTTAAAATTTGCGAGTCGCAAAACCAAACGTTGGTACATGTGGTCCTCTCTCCGTCTGGTAGATCAGTGGACTAATGCATGGATTCCAAGGCTCCGTATTAAACTCCATAATCACATGTTCAAATGCTACGAGGTCCACTCAGCCTTTCATGGTTTTGAGGCTGTTTTAATAAGTATAATTGAGGCTCAGAAATGTAAAACTTGGAATGTGATATACAAGAGAACTTGTCCCTTTTATTGGAAACAGGAAAAGGAAAAAGGACCCTAAAACTAATATTGGATGGTTTACTCAGGGAATAAACACCATTATTTTATGTGATTAAAAACATCCATGTACTGCTAAGATAATAAATGTGTTGCTGTCCTCATTTTTGTGAAACATGTTTTATTGAGGTTTTGCAAACATTGTCATCAGGTCAACAACACATAGTATGAATAAAATCCAGTAGCAGTAGTGATTCATCAAGGCACAAGGGGTGGTAGTCCCATAACAAAATGGAAGATAAGTTAAATAATCAAGTGAAGGTACATTGCCACAAAAATAAGAATGTAGAACGGCAAACAAGGGATGGGCTATTATAATCCACATGGCATGTACCTAGAGACGTCTTGTTCCTCATTACAAGTGTATGTGTCATCATGACAGGGTAGGAGGTGGCAATGACAAAGCACCTGTGATACAGGTGGGTGTAGAATCATGAGGAGGGTAGCTAGGTGGCTGGTGGGAGGGAAGGGGGTTATGGGTCTGTCCTGTAGTGGTAGGTGGTCAGGGGGTGTGGTCGGCCAGATTTCTGTGGCAGGGGGCATGTCTGGGTCTCCAGCAAGGGAGACAGGTTTTTGTTCCAGGGAGGCCAACATCTGGGCCGGTGTGGGAGATTTGGGGCTGGACACTCCAGATCTAAACGTTTTGAGCAGGGCATCATACTGATCTGATATTGGGTATTTTTGGAGACCCTGTAGCTCCTCAGACGGCAGGACAGTCCTCTATGTGTTGGTGCCCTCATATCACAAACTAAAACACCATGCCCTTGCCTGTAACATTTACCGTTTGCTCCTGAGAGACCAGGTATCACTATGCTCCCAGTGACAATGTACAGCATTTGTCTCATCCGTATTTGTTTTCTAATTTTGTGATTATGAACCTATGCCTCATCTTTTGAGTCTCTGCATTGCTTCAGTTTCGACACACTGGTGGCTGGTGCCCACTTCCATGTATAAACAACAGAGTGCACTGATCCAAAATATGTGGTCCTTCCAAAACCCAACTAGGGGAGAGCTACCAGGTCATCTAGGCACTTAATTGTTTCGAAGCAAAAGCCCTCACTCATCAATAGGTGGCATGCTTCATCATCAGGCCTGCTCTTCTTTGGGCCTGCGCTGCAATGCCTGATTGGCCCCGCAAGGGGTCTTTGCTGGATTTTTTATTTTAAAGTGCTGATGTTACCTACAGGGATATACAAACCTGTAGTTATGTGTGGGGAAGGACTGGAATGTGTGGTATTAAAATTGACTATAGGCAATGTGAAGAGATGCTCTATTACTAACCAGAGTGCCTATGTCAAGGTTAAAAACAAAGGGAGGGGGTCATGGAAGATAATGTTCCTATCCTTGCTAAGTGAAACTGTGTAAAAAAATGTACTACAATATGCTTGTCATCATGTTTCATGCCTTTGGCATCCAGAAGGATCAAGCGGCGTTTCTTCAGGACAAAAAAAACTAAATTAGTACCTAGCCCTCAATACTAGGCAAGTAAGTGTACTCTCAGTGTCAGAATATGCAAGTGTAACTTACATTCATGTTTAAAACCCCTAATTGGGATGACCCTCAAAAGATAAGGGAAAGGCTCCTTGGAAATTCGCAAGCCATTTGACTGCGGCAAAAGTTTTGTCCCGTCAGTCGATGCTGGCAACCTACCTCCTGGCCGCAAACCCCTTTCATGTGTCATGCACAAGTTGGGTGTGGTGTTTGATGGCCTTCATTCAGTAGGGACAACTTGGCTCACTTCATCATAGCTTTCACAGGGCCTCGATTTTGCGAGATTTAGGAATGGTGATCTAGCCCCATGGTTTAAGGTGCTCATAGAAGGTTTACTACACTTACTGGCAGGCTGAAACTTATTGAAGAGATCCTCCATGTAAGGAAAATACTTCCACAGAGATCTGATGGACATCCAGCAAGTGGAATGAGGATTCCTCAGTGAAGATGGATTTTGGACAAAGAACAGACAAAACAAGGCTGGTTAACCTTGAACACTGACTAATCCTTGGGCCTGAATGAAAGCCCACAGAAGAAAAATGTGTTATCTGAAAAACCCTGAATGATAAGGCTTGCACAAAGCAAGGCACCCAAATTCCATGCCTAACTAGCATAGGTGACAGTAACATGAACTGTCTTTGAAATGTATGTGATTGAAGGTCTCGGAAAGTGGCATTATAGGTCCTAGCTGATGTTAGACTAGAAAAGGATTATTGAGCCTGATCACTCCTACATATGGCAGATTTGAGCAAGGTTATTGTCAGATAGGAATGAGTTAGAGGTTCTTCGAACACTGACCAACTGGATAATTGCAGTATTTTTTGTTTCCCGAAGTTTCGAATATTAAGGCAGACGTCCTTCTTAACGAGCACCATCCTCATGCCACCAGAGAGGATGTAATGTTTGTGAGGGGTTTAACAGATAACAGATTTAACAAGTCAGGGTAAACTTCTTTAAAGGCAAAGCAGGGATGTCTTTAGGCCACAGCAACTAGCAACAACAGTCAATGGAGATGGAGGAAGGATAGGAAGACCTGCATGATGTGATCATTGTGGCTGGTGTCTAAGACAGTAAAAGTATTGCACAGTGACTTGACAGACAGATGGGCTTTCTGAAAAGTATAGGCAGCAAAATAAGAATATCTTTATGAAGATAATTTGGTAGATATCAGGAAATAACATAAAATGATTAATTTGAATTTATTCTCCTTGAGATTTCATGAGCAAAGTTCCAATGGATTTCCTCTCTTTGACCTAGGGTTTGCGGAGATCCTTCAAGCTTGGTTAGAGAGAGTTGGTAGAACCAAAAAGATATGGCAAACCCATGCTGGAATATATGTGGCAGGTTAAAGATAACATTCTTAAAACCTGGAAAATTGGAGAGGCACTGCCGTAGAGCCAGTAGAGAAATTAGAACACAAAGGAAATATAAACGTAAAACAGATAAAAAAAGAGAACTGAGAATGTTGACACTAGCAGCATTTGACTGAAGTCAAGAGACTGGTTGGTTTCTTTTGAAGCATGTGAACTATGATCTACGCATTAGAGCCCTCAGGATTCAGGAAACTTCAATGTTCTTTTTATTATTCAATGTGACAAAAGATGATTGGATGAGAAATCTACCAATCTGAGAATGCAGAAAGAAAAGGAAATATAGACAATAAAAGCATAACCAGAGTAAAGGAACCAAAGAAGAATTTCCTCTTATTCAAACCCGTCACAGGCTCAATGCTTTAATACACACCATAAATTAATCTGTGCTCACCCTCTGGTAGCTTGGTACAGATTAGTCAGGCTTCACTTAAAAGGCAATGTGTAAAATATTTGTACAACACCTCAAACAGTAACACAGTGAAACACCACAAAAAGACTCCACACAAAGGTAGAAAAATAGATTTTTGTAAGTGGAACAAGACCAAAACAACACAAATCTCATAAGTAGAAGTCAATATATGAATATGAAAAAGAAATGTGAAAGTAGCACTTAGAAGCAATAGGCACCTATTGAGGTATCTGGTCATGCTGGACCAGGACAAAGTCAAGAGTTCAGGCCACCCACAATGGAGTGCAGGCTAGCTACAGTACCTTAATTCTTGTGGCAGCACAAGATGCGGCAATGATCCCTGCGCAGTTGGGGTGTTGCACCGGATTTCTCCATGCAACTGTGGCAACGTGTCAGTTCCGAAGGTGATGCACCAGTTCTGAGTGCAACAGTTCTTAATGTGATGCACCTGGTTAATACACCATGGAGGAGGCGATGCGTCGATCTTCTCCACATAGGGGCGGCAATACATTGGTTCCGAATGGGTGATTTCGGAGGCAATGCAGCAGTTCTTGGTGCAATGCGCCAGTCCGCTCTCTGCAACAGTGGTGATGTGTCGATCTTGCAGCAGGCAATTCTTCTGTTCCAATCGCGCAATGGCGTTAATGCCCAGGTTCTCGCAGATGTAGCAGTTTCTATTCACTTCCAAGGGCCCTGGACTCGGTTGAGACCACTTGACAGACAAGACTTGCAGCTAGTAAAGTCCAAGTGCAGTTTGTAGATTAAAGAGAAGTCGTTGATGTCCCTAAGACTTCAGAACAGAAGGCAAGCAATGCAAGCGCTTGAAGTCACTTTGGGTCTGGGTTGGAAAGATTCAGATCCAGTCCTTCTCACTACCAGGCAAGGAGGGGAGCAGGTCAACGGAGCAAGAGTCCAGCAGAGTCCAATAGAGTGACACTCCTTTCAGCAGCACAGCAGTCCTTCTTCCTGGCAGAGTATTCACAGGTCCACAAGTGCATTGATTTGGCAGTGTCTGAGGTCCAGTACTTATACCCAGTGGTGCCTATGAAGTGAGTAAGACTTAAAAGAGAGGCATTTGAAGGGCACAGAGTCCTTGTCCTTCCTGCCCTGGCTCCAGACTCACTATAGGGGGTTATGAAGCCATTTGTGTGAGAGCAGTGCACAGCCCATTCAGGTGTAAGTGTCAGCTCCCCCCTCCCATCCTGCCCAGGAGGGGAGATCAGGATGTTGATGGTCTATCAGTCACACCATTGTGGACACAAGAGCCCACCCAGATATGTATTCAGAGACAGATAGAAAGCACTAGATGGTTAAAGTAAGAGAATGTCAACTTTCTAAAAGTGGAATTTTCAGAATTAGAATTTAAAATCCAACTTCACCATAAGTTGTGATTGTACATTGTGTTTTCAGAGACAACAAACGTGGGGGTCCCATCTCTTCCCAATTGGCAACTACACTTATAAAATGTAATAAGGCAATCCCAAGGTTATCCTATGGGAGAGACAGGCCTTGCAGTGGTGAAAAACAAATGTAAGATTTTTTCACTACTAGGATATGTAAGACTTAAAAGTACATGTCCTACTTTTCAACTACACTGCACCCTGCCCTTGGGTGCCTATGGCCTACCTTAGGGGTGACTTATATGCATTATAAAGGAAGGTTTGAGCCTGGCAAGTGGGTTAACTTTCCAGGTCAACATGGCAGTTTAATACTGCAGTCACAGGCTCCACAATGGCATGCCTGAGTCATGCTTAAAGGGATACTGAAGTGATTGGCACAATCAGTGCTGCAGGCCACCAGTATCATTTAATTTATAGTCTCTGGGCACAGGTAGCACACTTTACTAGTAAATAAAATATGCCAATTGTGGATAAGCCAATGTTACCATGTTTTGAGCAGAGAGTACATGCTCTTTATTTAACACAGGTCAGCAGTAGTAAAGTTCCCAGAGTCTTAAAGCCAGCAAAAATAAGGCCAGCAAAACGGGAGGGCAGAATGCCAAAAGACTTAGGGGAACCACACCAAGGATGCCAGGTCTAACATACGTCATACAGAGAAAGGTTGAAATATGTTGCTCTTCATAAGTGCCTATTGATCTTTTGAAAATGCATTACAAGTGCAACATTTGGCCCTACTTTTATATTTTTTGGTGAGGAGGTCATTTCCACCACAGCCATCTGAAAACAGGCACTCACATTTGTGGGTACAATATGCATCTGGTGCTCGAAATGTTTGCAGGACTCCCTATTTTTATGTCCCTATGAAATGGATCAGGCAGATTGTTAGGCAGTATGTTTTAGTTTTTTTAAATTAACCATATTTCCCTTTGCAGTGAATTTTTGACTGACAGTTTGTCAGTAAGGAAAATTATATAACTGCTGCTTCTTCTCTGGCACAAATGTTGCTGTATAATGTGCTGTTTGCCTCAAATTTCCAAGATTCTTTAGAGGGTTAACCTTCCGACTCTAAATACCTTGAAGACGGTTGATTTGCTTTCTGGACTTGCACCCTCAGTTGAATGTAGGAGTGGGTTAACAATTTTGCAAGACTGTGTTTCTTTTACTGTCCAGCACTCAAACCAGTTGCTGTATCACAAAGAGGTGGTAGGTAGAGCTCTACTAGTTTGTTATCATTGGCAAAATGTGTAAACTGATCTTCAGGGCTTGAAATGATGGGCCTCTGATGGACAGTAGTCAAAGGAGGGTTCATTTTAAATGGAAAAGGGTTACGTGACCTTCAATCTTTTTTTCTTGAATATATATATTTTATTTTTCTGAACTGAATAATAAGATATAAAAGGACAGTTATGTGCAACATGCACCTCTATTTGTGGAATTTCAATGGGAGTACACAATAAAGAAAACAACCAGACACCATAAATAAGAAAGTGTAATGCACCGATCATGTCCCCCCGCCCCTTAGGGTGTAGATACCAATCCTGACTACTGACTTGAGGCATGTCCTGGGTCACCATCCAAAATGTCCAGTCCATAATACTTCATCCAGCTCCCCCATATCTTATTCAACTTGCAAGGACATACTCTACTACTGGAGCTGATCCTCTCTGCTGCCATGTATAGATCTAAACCCCACATCCACTTGTAAATGGTGGGTATCTTCAGAGCCCCCCAGAACCTGGCCACATCCCTTTTAGCCACCACCAGACTCAGAGCACTAAAAATAAGTTTGAAGCATGGGATGTCAACATTGTTGGGGATTCCTAGTAGTACATATCTCGGGTCAAGTGGGAGAACAAACTCCAGTATGGCACTACGTTTTTGAACAATTAATGCCCGGTAGGTCTGTATGAGAGGACACTCCCAGTGCGTGTATGAAAGACCCATTTGCCCCGGTGCAGTGCAAACATGTCAGCGTTGTGGCCCTGCCTATACTGTGCAATCTGTGCAGATTGTAGTACACCCTGTGCAGTACCTAAAACTGTAATAACCTCAGACAAGATTTTATTGCCACTTCTCTAGGGTTCATCACTGCTGAATCCCAATCAATGTCCTACAGCTCCCCCACACCCAATTCCCATCTCCCTCACAGTGGGCCCAAGGTGTCCAGCATATTATTATTTAATGTCCCATATGTCAGGGAGATGGCTCCCCTTCCCATCACCTCCATAAGTAGCCTCCCCTCTAGTGTGGTGTATTCAGGGATCTCTATCCCCCCCAGCCCCTCAGCATGCCAAGCATGTCGCAACTGAACATATTTCAGGAATTGTGATGGGTGTCTGCTATATTCCCGTTGAATGGAGGAGAAAGGAATTAGTTCCCCATCTTCTAGGATGTCCCTAAATGTATACATGCCAATTGTGTCCTAGGATCCAAATCCCTTGAGTGTAGTCAGTTAACCTAGCCATGTACCCCTCCAGAGGGGCATCTCCCTGGTAATTCTGTGTGCCAAGCCAATCTTTTTGTAACCTTATGCAGACCACCAGGTGGCCAGTGCCACATGTGTTGACTGTGGCAGCCACTGGGCCCCCCACCCACCATAAAGGTAATGTAGATGTGATCTGGTTTGTATCAGATCCTGTTCCAACCTAAACATGGAATGACACTGGGGTGCATAGGTCCAATCATGCATATTAATTAAGTGGACAGCCCAATAGTATGTCTTTATACTGAGGAGAGAGATCCCTCCATCGTACTGGGTGTATTGCAGTGTTTTGAGCAACATTCTGGGGTGGCCCTAATCCCAGATCAGGAGTGTAATCATTTTAAAGAGGGGAGCTCATTCCATCAATGAGAGAGGAAGTCTTCTCCAGTGCTTTACGTCATGCTTGAAAATGTAACTCCACCCTCTCCAGGTTATGGTGAAAACAGAGCTCTTTCTGTGGTGGTACTAAAATCCTCAGATACTTAAAGCCATCCCAGGCTGTCCTCAACCACTGTGGGAGCAGCAATTAATCCACCCAACCCTGCGGGATGTACAACACCAATTTGCCCCAGTTCATCTTGTACCCGGAGTGTGCCCCGTAGTCTTCAAAAATCCAAAAAGACACTGGGATCATGGTTTCTGGTTGGGTGATATACAGAAGTATCTCATCCACATAGAGTGATGCAAGGCACTCCACCGTAAAGGCAAATAGGAGTCGAGCCAGGGGACATCCATGTCGGATTCCCCTCTCAATCGGAAATTCAGAATACAACATCACGTTGGCTCAAACTGCTGCAATTGGATCTCAGTACAGCATTGCCTCCCACCTTTTCAAATTCAGCCTGAACCCGACTCTCTGAAGAGTTTGTTCAAGGAAGGGCCTGTGTATCACGACACACACATTTTTTGGCATGTAGAGAGAGAAAAAGACATGGGAACCTTTTAGTCCTGCACTGTTTGCGTGCCCCATAGGTTGAGTCATGTAGACCTACTGGGCATGAATCCTGACTGGTCTCTATGTGTTAAGGGCATGATAACCTGTAGAAGCTGTGTAGCTGGAACAGTGGCCAGGATCTTGACTTCCACAGCTAGTAGCAAGATTGGGCAATAGGAGTCTCACCAATCCCTATGCTTACCTTCCTTTGGGATCATGGTAACAGTGGCTCTGCCTCTGCCCAGATCAGTGGGCCACCTCTGCCGTCCCCCACTTCCCGAAACAGGTTCAACTGAGACCCCAGCAACAGGTTGTAGCATTTAAAAAAAATTACTGTGATGCCGTTCAGTCCCAGTATTTTGCAAGGTCGCAGTTTTGCAATTGCTGCCTGTATCTCACTCAGTATTCCTGGGCCTCTAGGGACTCAGCATCCAGCACAGGGTGGAGACTGCTGCTAAGTAGTGTGAAATACATCAGGGATCCAGAAAAGGTCAGGCTTTATATAATGTTTTATATTAGTGAGCGAACTTCTCTGCAATACGCACGTCCTTGGTACAGGAGTCTCCCGTCTGACCTTGAGGGAATGCACCCAGCAGGCCTCCATTTCCTGTCTCCTCAGCCACACCAGGAGATTGCCAGCCTTGTCGCTTGACTCATATAAGCAGTGCAATGTGGCCATCATTTGCTTTTTGGCACCCTCCTGTGCCCTATCCTGATATTCAGTCTTTCTGAAAGCTAGTTGTCTAAACATAAGTGGGTTGGTCATGGACCTCGGCACAGGATCTGGGCCCGTAGCTCCTCTAGTTCTACCAAGTCCCTTCTCTTCTTCTGTGCAATTAGGTTCTGGTCCCAGAGCACAGCCTTACCTGTCTCCCATAAGGCAACCTTGGGATCCACTTTCTCAGTAAAATATAATTTGGTGTTGACTGTAGTTCCTTAGCTACCTCATGATCATGGAGGTCCTAGGCATTCAATTTCCACCCAGAGGACCGCCCTCTCCCCAGGTGCACCAGCATGACTAACAGGGATGAATGATCTGACAGGTCACGTGCCTTGTATTCTTCCTGCACTTCCTCCTTTTCTTCACCTTCAGGGGCAAACATGTAGCCTATTCTTGAGAACATCTTGTGCACCCCCAAAAATAAGAATACTTTCTGTCTGTTGGATGTCTGCACCACCACATGTCAGATAATCCCACTGTATCTGCCTCAAGGAATATGTCAGTGATCTTAGCCAGGGTAGGTGCCTCTAGTTGAGGAAGGGCACGCACACTGAGCAGGGTCATTGCAGTCTGACCCCAGTGGCCCTGAACCCCTGTGAACCATCTGTCAGGATCAAACTACAACTTAGTCACCTGAAAGGGAAAAGCTATTCTTAATCAGGATGACAACCTTTCTAGATCCCAAGGAGACCCCTGCATGGTCCAGGGTAGGGTATGCCTGCCACCCCAGAACTCAAAAGTGGGATCCCTGCAGATGCATCTCCTCGAGGAGAACCAGACCGGGCAGTTTCCACTTCCTTCTCATCAGTTATTGAGGCTCTTCCAGCCACCCAAGCTCCCTTCAACATTTTCAAAAAAGAGTGACTTCCCCTTGTAAAGAACCTTGGGTTTTGCCAGAAACAGCAACATATATTGTATTTGTAGAGCCCGCAGCTTCGTTTTAACGGAGTCTAAGGTTCAGCACAGTCTCTGGACCTCGCTTGTATTTTTCAGTTCTTGTGCCAGACTTCACCCCTGAGGTGCACCTCTCGCATGTCCCACTCGCGAAAATTCAAGAAACGTGCTATTACTGGCCGATGGGGTGCACCTGGAGGTGGCCTCCCATCCAAGGTCTTGTGTGCGCACTCTTTGACAAAACAGGAGGAAAACTGGTCAGCTGAGAGGGAGGCCCTTAACCATTGTTTCAGGAAGACCCTCATGTCTGGCCAGCATCTGGACAGCTGCCGAACCCGGTTGCCGCCATCTTAGTGAAGCCAGGAGCTGCAGCTGCATACCCTGAATGATACTCAACTGACTCCCACGGGGCAAAATCTGCTCTCCAGCTGCCGTCAACATCTGCCCACTGTAGCAAGGGCAAAGGTCTATAGGATGATGCTGCTTGGTTGGCAAGATTACCTCAGAATGTCGGAGGGGCTGCTGGAGCCAGCCAGAAATGCTGCTAGTCATCCATCTTGCTTGCCACGCCCTCCTCCTTCCTGCATTTTGGATGTCAGCTTGTTGCAGGAAGGGAGTGATGACATTGACCATGAAGGCCCATGAATGGCCATGGCATTTTTATGAGTGCTTAACCATGGAGGCCATTACAGCTTTCAAAAATACCTAGTTGTGCCAGAATGTTCCAGAGTTTAGTGGACAATTGGTGACTGTGTTTGATGTCAGGTATGTGATGTTTAATATATAATCTAATAGATTCTGTTACATAAAGATTCAGTTAGATTAATTCATTTTGTTGCAAAGAAGAGTTAATGAGTGTTAAATGATTTCACTTACTTCCCAAAGCAGTTGCCTGATGGGTCCATTTGAGACTTAAAATGTGTAACTTAAATCTGACTGATGATTTGTGCTTTTTTCACACCGAGGTAAGGGCTTGCGTTTTTGTCACCAGTGCCCTTCTTAAATCCTTTAGTATGTAGGTCACTCTGAAACATTTCACAGATTTATTTATCTTCAGAATTGGTGGGATATGGCAATGTATAACTGATATCCATCAAGATAGTGTGGTAGTAAAGGAGTTTCCTTTATGACCTCCTCAGAGTAGAAAGGGCTCAAATGTGTGGCTATTTGCCTGTCAAATATGGCTGTGCCTTTATATTGTTTTGATTTCTAATCCAAATCTTCTGTCATTAACTAGATTCTGTGGATCTTAATGTATGACATTTTAAGTGACATTACAGGTCATTACAGGTCAATTGACCTTGAGTCTGTCATATACCCTGTAATGAGAGGGGACGATGAGAGACTGAATAATGATGTACAGTTAAGGTGAAATTAATCGAGTTCCAATGCCACATATATACACATTTGGGGTGGAGGATGCATTCTGGTCACAAAAGAAGGTTTGCATCCCTGATGCCCTCTAACACCACTTACATTGCTGATATTAGGTTTTTGTTTGACCTGAGAGCCTTAGGGTGGTCATCCCCCAACTTTTTGCCTGCCTTTCTCCATTTTTCTGACCCTATTTGTGGTGGTTTTAGGACTCTGCACACTTTAACATTGCTGACCAGTGATAAAGTGTATGTTCTCTCTCCCCTAAACATGGTGAAATTTATCCCTACCCAATTGGCATATTTAATTTACCTGTAACTCCCTAGTAAAGTGCACTAAAGACGACAAGTGCCTGTAAATTAAATGCTGCTAGTGGGCTTCCAGCAGTGATTGTGCCACCTACATAGGTAGCTGTTAGACTTTTCATCCTTGGCTTGGTCTCTCTTAACTTTTTGCCTCTGTTCCCAAGTTGTTGATGTGTGCTGGACTCTGATTTTGCTGTTTTTGTTACTCTGGGCACTTTACCACTGCTAACCAGTGCTAAAGTGCAAGTGCTCCTTTACAAAATGTGTATGTAATTGGCTTATCCATGATTGCCATATTTGATTTAATAGTAAGTCCCTAGTAAAGTGCACTAGAGGTGCCAGGGCATGTAAATCAAATGCTACCAGTGGGCCTGCAGCACTGGTTGTGCCATCCACATAAGTAGCTCTGTAATAATGTCTCAGACCTGCCATTGCAGTGTCTGTGTGTGCAGTTTTAACGGTAAATTCGACTTGGCAAGTGTACCCACTTGCTAGACCTAAGCCTTCCCTTTTCTTACATGTCAGACACCCCTAAGGTAGGCCCTAGATAGCCTCATGAGCAGGTTGCATTGTATGGTTAAGGTAGGACATATAGTAATGTTCTTTATATGTCCTAACAGTGAAATATTGCTAAATTCGTTTTTCACTGTTGCAAGGTCTGTCCCTCTCATAGGTTAACATGGGGGCTACCTCTAAATAAGATTAAAGTGTGGATTCCCTTTGGGCGCAGATGGATATATGGAGTTTGGGGTCTCTGAGCTCACAATTTAAAAATACATCTTTTAGTAAAGTTGATTTTGAGATTGTGTGTTTGAAAGTGCCACTTTTAAAAAGTGAGCATTTTCTTGATTTTACAATTTCTGTGACTCTGCCTGTTTGTGGATTCCCTGTCTGGGTCAGTTTCACAGTTGGGCTGGTTGCATCTCACACTAGACAGTGACACAAAGGAAGCAGGGTGTAGCCTGCATATCCTGATGAGCCATCTGTGCTAGGAGGGAGGGGAGAAGTGGTCACTCACACCTGAAAGGGCTGTGCCTGCCCTCACACAATGCAGTCTCCAACCCCCTGTTGAGTGTCTGGGGCCAGGCCTGGGCAATGCAGGATTTTACATTCAAAGGAGACTTTATTTTGAAGTAGGACTACTTCAAAGGAGAAATTGGGTATAAGAAGGGCACCCAAAACCACAGACTTTAGAACACTTCTGGAAACCAAGAGAAACCTCTGCCTGGAGAAGAGCTGAAGAGCTGAGGAAAGAAGAGCTGCCCTGCCTATGACTGTGCTTTGTGGAGCTATCCTGCAGTTGCTGCTTCTGCCAGAGTAATTGGGCAAAGACTAGACTTTGTGTGCCTTCCATCTTGTGAAGATCTCCAAGGGCTTGATTTAGAGCTTGCCTCCTGTTGATTGAAGTTTCAGGGACAGCAAAGATTTCTCTCTGCCAGCAACTGGAGTCTCTGGTGAAACTCCTACTCTGCCCTGTGGTGCCCATCCAGTTCCTGGGGCCCTGAAAGGAGAAGCTGGCAGCCTAAGAGGAAGAAATCCACGCACAGAACGCTGTGCGGGGAAAAGAGCGACGCAACTCCAATCTGCAGCTGAAAAATCGACACGCCGCCGGCTTCACGGCTAAAGATCGACGCTCGCCTGTAACGCGACCGAAGAATCGACGTGGTTTTCAGATCATCATGCGGCTGGATTTCTGACGCAAACACCGTGGGCATGTAAAAATAACACAAGGCCTGCCCGGACCCAAGAGTGCTGACCGGATCGATGCATCACTCTCCTGCGGAGAGAAGAAACAACGTGACCCGACCCGACAAAAGGAGAAATGATGCAAGGTCTTGCTCATGTGTGAAATTGACGCATTGCAAGCCCTTTTTGACGCACACTCTCCCGTGCGGGGATATTTTTGACGCACCCAAGGTTCATTTTCACGCTAACAGTGTTAGTGTGTGTTTTAAACTACATTAAGACTCTTTTTGCTTTTTAATTGATAACTTGCCTTGTGTATTGTGGATTTTTGTTGTTTTGGTTTTGTTTTGTTTAGATAAATATTTCCTATTTTTCTAAACTGGTGTTGTGTCATTTTGTAGTGATTTCATTAAGTTACTGTGTGTGTTGGTGCAAATACTTTACACCTAGCACTCTGAAGTTAAGCCTACTGCTCGTGCCAAGCTACCAAGGGGGTAAGCAGGGGTTAACTGAGGGTGATTCTCTTTTACCCTGACTAGAGTGAGGATCCTTGCTTGGACAGGGGGTAACCTGACTGCTAACCAAAGACCCCATTTCCAACAGTAGCCCCTTAACCATGTCTCAGGCCTGCCATTGCAAGGCCTGTGTGTGCAGTTTCACTGCCACTTTGACTTGGCATTTAAAACTACTTGCCAAGGCTTAAACCCCCTTTTTCTATACATAAGTCTCCCTAAGGCAGGCCCTAAGTAACCCATAGTGCAGGGTGCTATGTAGGTAAAAAGCAGGACATGTACTTATGTGTTTTACATGTCCTGGTAGTGAAACCACACCTGCTTTCATCTGCATACTGAATGGGTCTCCCTGGGCAGGAAGGGTGGAGGGGGGCTCTCTTACATTTCAAAGGCCATTGGCCTGTCCTTACACAAAGGATTGATAACCCTCCATAGGGATCCTGGCAGCCAGGACTGGGCTGAAAGTGGAATTCTACACATCAAAACCACTCTTTGAAGTTTTCCCCACTTCAAATGCATTTTGGGGTATATAAACTGGGTCTCTGACCCCACCAAATCAGACACTTCTGGACCTACACCTGGACCCTGTCCGAGAGACTGCCTGCTGCCCAATGAACTCATCTGGCCTGCTTTGCTGAAGGACTGTTTTCCTGCTTGTTGCCCTGCTGCCTGGTGCCCCTGACTCTGTTGGAAGGACTCTGCCTTAATCCTAAAGTACTCTCTAAAGGCTTGGATTGACCTTGCCTCCTGTATGTGAAGTCTCAGAGCCAACAAACACTTCAACCCTTCAGGAAATCCTTGTGCGTTGGAAAATCGATGCAAAGCTTGCATAAATTGACACAACGCCTGCCTCGCGACTGGAAAATCGCTGCACCGCTGACCAGAACGACTCAGCACCGGACCCACAACCGGAAATCGATACAGCGCCCGCCTCACGGCTAACATTTTGCAGTCTCGTCTACTGGATCAAAGCAGCACCTGCTCCTTCTTCCAGCACATCAAGGATTTTCAACGCATCAACCCTGGGCACCGAAACATCACAGTAAGAAACCAAGTCTGTGCTCCTGAAATTCAATGCATTACCGTGCAGTGTGGAAAGAAATTATGCATCATCTATGCCGCGCCTGAAAATCCGACGTCACTCCTTATTTTTCCAAGCATCTCCTCTGCGGCCCCTCTGCGTTGTTGTTTTTGCCGCATCCCAGGTACTGTGTGATACAAAGATACAACCATTGATTCCTAGGGTTTGAGACTCTTTTAAACCCTTAAAAAGTGATATTTCCACTTGTGCTTATTGAATGTTTGTTGTTCTGACCTTATTTTGTTCAGATAAATATTATCTATTTTTCTAAACCTGTGTGGTATATTTTTGTGGTGTTTTCACTGTGTTACTGTATGAGTTTTTGCACAAATACTTTACACATGTCCTTCTAAGTTAAGCATGTCTGCTCTGTGCCAAGATACCAGAGGGTGAGCACAGAATAATTTGGGTTGTGTTGTGACTTACCCTGACTAGGATTGTGGTCCCTACTTGGACAAGGGTGTATACCTCTGCCAACTAGAGACCCAATTTCTAACTCTCCTAATCTCCATTGTGGGAAAAACTGATTTATTTCCATCATGAACTATTCTAGGTTCCTTTCTGCTCACAAAAACTACACTTACATGATCCATGGAGATTTTTTTGGAGCCTTACTGAAGATAGGAGATGCATTCTATGTGCTGAGGATTTTCTATCAATGTCCACGAACAAATGCTATTTATCACTCAATGGCAATGGCTTTTGTATACTGTGGTAACACTCAGTCACCTACTTCACCATACCCAATGAATTGCTGCTCGGAGCAAGGGAAGGCCCTGCGTTTCATTTTGAGCTTTGCCTCTTGGAGATACCAAACCCCGGCAATTGCATTATGATGATCAGGCACCTGGAATGCATCTCCCAGCATAGCAGTATCAATAACATTTTCATTCTGTGCAAACTTACAAATGCCTTCAGTTGCTGCATGCCGTCTGCACTTACACAGAGTCTGTAAGGCTCTCCTCGATTCAAGATTACCGGAAGCCACTGTAACAATGGACACTCTAAACTTCAAAAGATGTCTCCTTGGTTCACTGAAGTTGACGTCAACTCTGCTTTGGCAGGATGTTCACCAGGGTCTCCCCTGAATCCCTGCACCCCCACAAATGTTTAGTGTAGGCTCAGATATTATTTTGACCCATCTCTGTAGGCTTATCAATTAATCCCCAGCAACTGGGACAATTTATTCATCCTGTAAATCTGCAGTAGTGATGTTTCTGCTGATGTAGCTGACTACAGATCATGGCAGTTGGGTGAATTTTAGGCATATTTCTCTCTTGCCGGTGCCAACTAAATTCTTAGAAAAGGCAGTAAATAAGTAGACTGTCAAGCTTTACTGGAACACAATCTCTCTTGGACGACTCAGACTTGGGTTTATACCATTTTAGTTAGTGGGAGTTGTGCCACTTCAGAGTTATTAGATCTCTCAGTGGCCTTTGACACCATGTCACACTCCATTTTATTGGAGCAGCTAGCCAGTAAGAGTATTGATTTGGCACTTCTAGTGAATAAATTCTTTTCTATCAGATTGCACTCAAGTAACCTTCTCAGGGTCTTAGAGGGAGTACCCCATGGCTCTTAACTTATCCATAACCTGTTTAATATGTACTTAACACCTTTGGCCCAAATTGTAAAAACTTTTGGGTTCGTGATTGTGTCCTATCCGGATAATATGCAATTCATATGTGAGCAAACTGCTTCCACCCAGAGCTCTCAAAAGACTGCTTATCATCATTTGCCAAATGGTTCCACGATAGATGTTTGGAATTCAATTCCTCTAAAATAGACATTGTGGTTTTTGGTACTCCTGACTCCATTTGGTCCCATTCATGGCATGCTGCCCTTTGGATCTAGATCAAGCTGTTCCCCTTTCAACCAAAGTCAGAAACCTTGGTATTTTCTTTGCTCAAGGTCTGTCTTTTAGGATCAGGTTAAAACAGTATATTCGACCTGCTTTGTTCTTTTGAAAGCCCCTGGAAAAGTTCTACATTTTCAACCTGTGGCCCGTTGGAAATCACACATTCAGTGTGATCACACCTGGGCTTGATTATGTCAACTCAACTTACTTAAGGGCTCACCAACTATGTCATTCTATAATCACAGACAAAACTGAGTGATGTAGCTTGCTTAGTCCTAGAACTACTGAGCCACCTTCCTGTTTGAAGTCACAATGGTGGCCTACATTGGCTCCCCATTCATGAGAGGGTGTTTTTTAAGTTCCTTCTTCTCACTTCCTGGGCCATTAACCAGACAGGTCAGAATACCTTTAAAGGCAAGTACAGTTTGGTGAGAGCTTTAAAGTCTCAGAAATTATGTTACTCACCATACCCAGGTTTTGGCATACCAGAATGAGTGGGCATTGCTTGTTCTTCCTGGCCACCAACCACTAGAACCTTCTACCAGTTGACCTGCATACGGAACCTACCATTATGATGTTAAGAAAAAATGACAGCCTGGCTTTCTATTCTTGATTAGTCTTCCATGAAATCGTATGCATTGTCTCTAGTTCCAGGATGCTCCTTTGGGTAGATGTTTGCACTTCATTCATACATCACTTGTGGATAATAGCTCAGGCCCACTTACTAGACTGATGAAGTGTTGTGAGGCAGACTTGAAAGAGTTGCCTGAAGAAGAGTGGAGGGGGCTGAAATAATGGAGAGGAAAGTCTCCCTTTCAGTAGAATTTTGTTTAATACAGTTCAGTTAACTACACTGAACTTACTACTCATTTGTTATATCATGTTCTATGAAACATGGGAATGCGGGGTCTGTGAGTTTCGGTTGATATTTTGTTCTCAGTTAAGGATGACTTTTAAAACTTAATGCAAAACTTGCAATTCACGGTTCCATTCTGCTGAGAATCTTAAAGTTGTTCACTACATAAAAATGTTGATTAAATATAGTTTACATGCATTCATAAAGTATTAATGCGGGACAGCAATTTATGCTTTACTACCCAAAAGCAAATTATAGTGCACCACAGAGGTGGCACTATACATATAGTAATCCTAGAGATACTGGAGCACTCCTAAACAGTCTGCATTTGTTTGTTAATCCAGATGAGCCCATTTGGAGTGAGGCCCTTTTATTGATGTTAGAAGCTTTGATTTAACAAGTAAGAGATGAAGATGACTCCACAGCCACAGCCAACACATGTTCCGTCACAATAGTGACTCTTTCAAGTCTTAACATGGCAAGTAGAGCCAGATGGCTTAGATGATCTTGATAATTACTTTTAGCCTACTGTGTGCATTGCCATCGATTGTTAAAATGTCTTCCAATGTAAGCAGAGTGCTGCTGAAAAAATAGACGACTAAGGGCCAGATGAAGGTAGGAATGGGTTTGTGACTCGCAAATCGTGAGTCTGAGCGACTCGCAATTTGCGACTCGCAAACCCATGTGCAGGATGGTGTCCCTGACACCATCTGCGAATCGCAAGGGGGTCGCAAAGACCCACCTCATTAATATTAATTAGGTGGGTCGCAATTTGCGACCCCCTTGCGATTCTCTGCACTCACAGGGATGGTGGCCTGCTGGAGACAGCAGACCACCATGTCTGTGACTGCTTTTTTAATAAAGCAGTTTTTTTTTTTTTGTATTGCAGCCCGTTTTCCTTAAAGGAAAACGAGTTGCAATACACTCGAGAAAATGAAACCATTTGGTTTAATTTTTTCAGAGTAGGCAGTGGTCCTTAGGACCACTGCCTGCTCTGAAAAATATTTTCTGAGCCATTCACAAAGGGGAAGGGGTCCCATGGGGACCCCTTCCCTTTTGCTAATGGGTTAGCACCCACTTCACATGGGTGCTAACTGCGAATTGCTTTGCGACCGCGTTCGCGGTCACGAAGCAATTCTGCATTGCGATGCGAATCGCAAATAGGAAGGGGAACACCCCTTCCTATTTGCGAGTCGCATTCCCATTTTGCGAGTCGGTAACCAAGTTACCGACTCGCAAAATGGGAATGAGCATCGCGATACGCGTTTTGCATGGCGCAAACAGCGAATTTCGCTGTTTGCGCCATGCAAAATGTTTCGTACATCTGGCCCTAAGTTTCAACCTAAAAGAAAGTAGGTATTATATGCAAATTTGGAGCACTGCATGATGAGCTAATAAGGGATCACATTAAATGATCATTGACTCAAAGCTCGAGGACAGACTATAGATGAATGGTGAATGGTAAAAAGCAGAGTTTTGCAAGAGGTGTGCCAGAACTGGTATGAAAACGGAATTTCTCCAAACGCATTAATTACAGGCCTACTACTCGTGCATCAGAGAAAAAGAAGGTTATCAGATGTTTTAGATGTGGTAGTGAGGATAATCTTACTGGCAGTAAAAATGGTGTTGTGAGCAAATTGAAATGTTCATGCTGTGTTAATGAGACATCTGGTGCGGAGTCTTTTTGTAAGGACAATTCCAATTACACTGAAGGAGCTTAAAGCATTAATTACAATATTGTGAATTTGGTTACAACTTCTAGAAAAAATCTTTTTTTCAAATGATAATTGCTGGAGTTGACATTGACAATGTTGCAGATTTGCTTTAGTTGATAAATTGGTTTGGGAGAATAAGTTTATTAACTTGTTAGGCAAGGAGTTGTTTCCTCCTGATTTTTAGTTCTTTGCTGGATAGATCAGAGAGCATTAGGAATCACCTTAAATCCCACTAGCAGCAAACAGGTGGCACTAGTAGATGATAATGAGATAAGAGTTGGTGCTCTCATGTAAAAGCAGTTTCCAGACGTTTTCTCTGGGAATGTTAGAAAACTAGATGGGTTGACACAGAATATTGTTTTAAAAAAGGATGCCAAACCAATCTATCCAAAAGTGAGGAATATACCCTTTGGCATTAGGGACAACATTTCTGCTGAATTAAGTAAATCTGTCACTAATGGATAATTGAGCAAGTTGAGTCCACAGAGTGGATGACACTGTTAGTCATAGCGTGCAAAGCTAGTGGCCAAATTAGACCATGCATAGATTTGAGAGATCTCAACAAGAACATTACCATTAAGAAATGTCCTTTGCCAAGGATTAATAAATCACTAGCTCAAACTAAGAGTTTTCATCCATCGAACACACTTCTGCGTATCACCAAGTTTTGCTATATGCTGACAACAGGGACTATACTGCTTTTATTACTCATTTTGGTTGCTACGGGTTTATGAGAATAATGTTCAGCTTAGTGTCAGCTGCTGCATTTTTTCAACAATTAATGAATCGATTAATCAAAGGCATCAACACAGGGTCATTTATTTTCAGGATGAAATACTTGTGATGAGCAAGGATAAAATTGAACATGTTTCTAAACTAAGGAAAGTACTAAGGCCCATATTTATACTTTTTGACGCTAAACTGCGCTAACGCAGTTTAGCGTAAAAAAATTTAGCGCCGTCTAACGCCATTCTGAAGCGCCATGCGGGCGCCGTATCTATGGAATGGCGTTAGCCGGCGCTAGCAGACCGGCGCTGCCTGGTGTGCGTGGAAAAAAACCACGTAGACCAGGCAGCGCCGGCGTAGGGGGAAAATGGCGTTAGGGCGTCTTAAAATGGGGCAAGTCAGGTTGAGGCAAAAAAATCGCCTCAACCTGATTTGCGCCATTTTTTTCGACGCCCAGACGCCATTTAAATGACTCCTGTCTTAGTAAAGACAGGAATCATGCCCCCTTGCCCAATGGCCATGCCCAGGGGACTAGGGGACTTATGTCCCCTGGGCATGGTCATTGGGCATAGTGGCATGTAGGGGGGCACAAATAAGGCCCCCCTATGCCACCAAAAAAAATGTAAAATATAAAACATGATACTTACCTGAACTTACCTGAATGTCCCTGGGGTGGGTCCCTCCATCCTTGGGTGTCCTCCTGGGGTGGGCAGGGCTGGCAGGGGGGGTCCCTGGGGGCAGGGGAGGGCACCTGTGGGCTCATTTTGAGCCCACAGGCCCCTTAACGCCTACCCTGACCCAGGCGTTAAATAGTGGCGCAAATGCGGGGTTTTTTGACCCGCCAACTCCCGGGCGTGATTTTTGCCCGGGAGTATAAATACGACGCATTTGCGTCGCCGTCATTTTTTTAGACGGGAACGCCTTCCTTGCATCTCATTAACGCAAGGAAGGCGTTCACGCAAAAAAATGACGCTATTTGCCCATACTTTGGCGCTAGACGCGTTTAACGCCAAAGTATAAATATGGCGTTAGTTTTGCGCCGAATTTGCGTCGAAAAAAACGACGCTAATTCGGCGCAAACGGAGTATAAATACGGGCCTAAATACTCTTAGAACTAATGGTTTGACAGAGTAGTACAAGAAATGAATGTTTGTTGTAAGATCAGTAACATATCTTGATCATGAGGTGAGTGGCACTGAGATCCCATCTAAAAGGGAGACTTTGAACGCCATCAAGGATGCATATTCATCTACTTCAAAGGAAAAAAGTTAGATCTTTCCTAGGGTTGTCTGCATTTTACTCTAAATTTCTGAAATATTTTGCTAGCAAACTTTAAGGGCTGAGACAATTGTTAAAGGACTGTAAGGAGTTTGTGTGGGATGACAGTTTACAAGATGAGTTTACATCCATCACAAATGATGTTTGTCAGGCAGGATTTGGCCCTTTAGCACATTCTGTTGTTATGATAGATGCCAGTTGGAAAGAACATGGGACAGTGCTTTCACAAATCGTAAAGCTAGTCATGAGCACAATTTGTCCTTTGCTTCCCATTATCTTTCAACTTCTGTAACAGAAAGCGGAATGTTGGACTGGGTCTGGACAATATAAAAGTTTATGTAATATACATGTGGTTTAATATTTAGGTTGTGCACAGATCAGAGACCTTTGACCAAGGTTTAAGCACCACTGGGGTGCTCAAAGCCACCATTCAGATTGCTAAACTGTTGTTGAGTTTTAAACTTTGATTATGAAGTAGAATACCTTCCAAGTACAAAGTTGCAGATTTCTTTAGAAGGTCCTTTTTACCCACTGAAGAACATGCCCAAGAGGAATAGGAGGTTTTTTGTGTAGCTGTGATGGATGCTAATAAGGAAAGTACTATTTCAGAAGAAGACTGGAAGACAGAATATGTAAATGATGATGTGTTGAACAAGGTCAAAGAATAGACACTTAGAGGTTGGCCTAATAATAACACCATTGATGAGCAATCCAAAGGTTTTTGGGATGCCTAAGGTTTCTATTTGGGGAAGTAAAATAATACCACCATTCTCCTTGAGATTTACATTTATGAGCATCATGCATGAGGGTTATCTACGGATCATTAAGTCTAACGTGATAATCAAGGCATCTTACTAGAGGCCAGGAATTCACTCTGAGGTATGCTAGAGATTGTGGGTCTTGGGCCAATGCTGATAAGTCCTAGGGTGTATTCAGACCACCCTTTGGAGCTATGGAAAATCCTGACGGTCCATAGGAAACCTTAGCTATCAACTTTCTGGCGGCCATTTTGGATCACAACTAAATTCCCAAATATGTAGTGGTACTGTTGGATTTGTTCTCCAAGTGGCCAGAGACATACATTTCCACTAGTGGATTCCCTATAAATTGTCTCCTTTTTGAGAAAACATTCCTCAGAGAAGACATTCCTAAATGTCTGTTGAGGGATAATCGTCCCCGATTTGCATCTGATTGTATAAAAGAGTTCTTGTACCGAAATGGAATCAAGCATAATGGTACTTCCCTTTACTTCCTGGAACTTCCTGTACTTCCCTGCACAGTTGAGAGCCTTAATAAAGTGATAATGGGTAGCATGCAAAAAGTCAATACCTAGTTTTGGGAGAGAGAACTTAATAGATTAATATGGCCTTCAGAATCACTCCAAAGTTGAATGATTACACTCCCTTTAGACTGCTGAGAAGTCAGAGAGCCTTTCATGCCGCCTGGTTGTCTGGAAATCCTCAGAAGGAATGGTCTCCTGTTATTGCTAATAACATGAAGAAAGCAAAAGAGGTTTACAACAAATATTATGATTGTAAACATGGTGTGAAGAAGGTGAGGTTGGAACTTGGTGACTGGGTACGCGTCAAACAGGCCACTAAAACCAAGAACTATCAAAGGTAGTTCAACAAGTCTTTGCAAGTGACAGAGATATTTTCAAATTCAGCCAAGTTAAGTGATGGCAAGATTTCTCATTTAAGCAAATAGATGAAGTGCAACAAAATATGTTTATGGAAAGAAAGAATCCTGAGAATTTTACTGATGCTGGATGTGAAACTTGGCTATAGGATGAAGATAGAGATAGTTGCAATGGGAGTGGAGAGAACCACAAAGATATATGGTAATTACTGGAAATGGTAATTACTGAAAATCATTGTGACACCAAAAGACAGTCAATTGCACCACCAGACTTGGAAGAGAAACTGTGCAAACAGTCATGAGATAATATGTTTTCCATTGTGTTCCATCTTGTTTTAGCTTGTCACCACTTATGTAAACTTATAGTATCTAGCCTGTTAGTCTGATGTTATGTAGTGATTAATATTTAGTTACATTTTTTAAAATCCTTATTGTTAATTTAACATTGTGTTAAAGGTGAAGGAAGTGCGATGTTGACTTATCTTACACATGCCATGTTGTCTCCTAGGTGAGGGGGGCATTCTGGAATACAAGTGGAAAAGTATGGCATTTACTGTTGTGTCTTGCGGCAGACTTACCTCTGTGAGCTCTGTATAAACTCTTATTTTTCCAGGCTGATTCGGCCTCGTCACTAATGGTCACCCATCGGTTCTACTACAAAACTATCTAGCAATAAAGCATAATCAAGTTACCTGGCCTATATACCTTCACACAAGTTCCAATCTTGCACCATTACTGGAGCAATTTTGCATAAACATTTTGAGCTCGCAATAAATTTACAATTGTACCACTTGATACATGGAAAAATATTATTTGCATTAGCTGACAAGTTCAAAAACAACATTTGAAGCAGGCATTTTCCCAATACAACAATTAAATATCAGTGGAAAATAATACTGGCAATAGTCTAGTCAACTGATGCGATAATTGTAATACACCATCTTGACTTATTTCAAACTTTGAAAAAATGGTATTATTTACACCCAACTTGGAGCTATGACCTGCCAATAAATTTCTGCTAACCAAGCACCGCCTTAATTGCTTAAGGCTGTGTCACTGCAGTATACGGCACAGCAAAGGGGCGTCACTGTCACTAGTGCAGCAGGTGCCCTGGTGGCCCGTGGCCCAGAACCATGAAGGGTCCACTGCGCCCTAAATGCAGCTGCTTTTTACTACAAACCAGGGCATGGGAGACGATTTTCCTTTTTGCATTAGGGCCTGTGGCACCTTTATTAAGGTCCCAGGACATCCTGGTCCAGGAACCAGTGTGTGTGAGCAATTCTGTTTCTGATCGTCAGTTTTTGGGTAGTTTTCAGTACCCTTGGTCTCAGGTGCAACTGAGTCCGCAGCAGAAAAAAAACAATTTTTTAACTGTTGAGTGCCCTCTCACTGCAAGTGAACAACCAGCGTCACTTTAGAGGTTCGCTGTAAATTACGGGATTCAATTTGAGACATTTAAAGGAAATGCTAGGGCTAAGCCAGCTAAGTGAGAGAAGAGCAATATATCTCACAATCAGGGGTGGCTCCTCCGTTAGGGCAGAGGAGAGTCGCCCCCCTCCGCCAGCAGCAGAATCTGCAAAACCTTTCACAACGAAGGGATAATAAACTATGTTTATTATCTATGTTTATTATTCCTTCGTTGTGAAAGGGGCGGGCCATGGGGGTGATGAGCTGTGAGGGGAGTGAACTGTGCACTCCCCTCAGTACGCATATATATTTGGCCAGCCATCTTGGGCCGGCCAAACACTCATGCGCAGTAGGCTCTCTCCAGCCTGGCACAGTGTTGCTGGGCAGGAGAGAGCCTACACAGGCTCCCAGTCTGCCTGGAAGCCCCCCGGCTGGGCGCTACCAGCCAATTCTGACACTGCTTTTAGCAGCGTCAGGACTGTCCGCAGGGCAGGCAGGGAGGCTGAGCCTGCAGCGAGACAGAGGAGAGGAGCGGTGCGGCGAGGAGCAAAGTACGTTTTTATTTTCTTATTGTTTTTTTAAATTGATTTTTAGACCCACTCCCACATCCCCCCGTGCGCCGCCCGATCCTGCTCCTTATGAGTGAAGCGAGCCATGACTGCTCACAATAGTAGTAATAGTAAACAGAGAAGCTACTCCATTTAAGATTGAAACCAGAAGACAAGATGAAATTGGCAACAGTAAATGTATGTATCCTGTAAAATTGTTCCCATTCTGGAAGGTATTTTTTCAAAAGAAAGGTGGTAAATGAGTAGAAATGACATGAACCCTCAACTTTAATAGGATAACAGATTAGCTCATTCACAGCGTTTTGTAGGAAAGTGTCCACACAGGAACCAATAAAACCGACCAATAATTAGCAATAACATTATTGTTTTACCTTGACAATAAATAATCATTTATGGATGTGAGGATTCAAAAAATAGAGCTACTATTGACATTTTTTTTCTGTCAAGAAGGTTAAGATGATCTTCCATCCCACTAAGCCAATCTCTAGCCACAAGCTGCACCCTAGCATATCCTTGAAGTTGCCCATCACCTCTCCTTTATTTTTTAGTTCTCCCCCTTCCCATGTGCTTGCACCCCTTCGAACGAGTAGATGTGCAAATGCAAACTAAATGTCTCATTGGCAGCCTGCACCCAGCACCTCTTGGAGTGATTCTACTTACCTGTTCTTTTCCACATCATTTGCTACTATACCCCCACCAGCCCCAACCCCCACAGTCTTTCACATTCTGCACACAGCTCTCCAGACACAATTGTCTAACCTATCACCCTTCCCACTAAAGGCTTAATTTAAATCTTGGCAGTAACAGTCCGCCATTGGTTTTCTGTCTGAAAAACCTGTCCACCGTCTTGCTGGTCTGCCTCAATTAAGATGTTCGTGGGCCCATAGACGAGAGGCAGCCCAAGTCCCGCCGGCTCCCCCAGAAATCTCCACCACCGTCAATGGCGCTACTGGATAAAGTGGCTGGCAGCGGGACTACAGCCACTGTTCCTGCCAAGCCAATCACAATGTGCCTTCCTATCAAGGCAACTGGGACGACTTTACCTCCACACCTGAGTTGGTGGATTGAAAAGGGAATTAGGTAAAACCCCAGTTTTTTCCAATTTCCACTTTTGTTTTTGACTTGACACGACTGGATGAGGTCTGCTGTTGCTGCTGCCACAGGACCAGGAAGGAATCACAACCCCCTCATCGACAGACTCGAAGATAAGCATTCCATATTACTTGTGTACATTGTTTGGTCACTTAACAGCAGCTCAGAACCAATGCAGTGAAATACATTACGGTTATGTTTTTAAGAACAACTTGTGGCATGCATATGTCTGTAGGACATCTGTGTCAGACATCACTGTAGACATACCTGTATAAAACATAAACCGATGACATACACAATATTCATTTTGGTGCAAGTATGCACTACCAAATGAATGCTTCTACCAGACTAAAAAGAACATTACAATAGTAAACTATGCCCATGTGTGCACTTTTAAACAGGACCTGCAAGCGAAATAGGGTGCTTCCAGTTTTGAATCTAAGTCAGTACATGTCGATCACTGGAACAACCATTACGTTCCAATGACACAATGAATTGTACTTTACTACACACTGTGGGACATACTGTGTGAATGCTGAACTCAAGACACGATACATGTACTCCTACTGTCATGTATATTCTTTTGGCAATGTATCTCATATGTGACAGTGAAAAATGTTTGGATGGTACAATTTCCCCTGGCTCTGTTGTCCTTCACTTGTCCCCTGTCTCCTGCCAATAGTGGAGGGGTGTTCTCCTCATGGATGGGCATCTATTGGGCACCTGTCTGGCACCTCAAAGAGTTTGCTTGGGAGGGTTATGAGTGGATTGGCTGGTTGAGGTAGAGAGAACTGGATGGGGTGATGTTGTTGTGTCAGTATGTGAGGAGCCACTTGCATGCGGTCTGTTGTTTGTGGTGTTTGTTTGATTGTATGTTGTGATACTGTGTGCAACATTCAGGTGAGTGTTGTTTTCTTGTCATTATTGTTGCGAGGTGTGTGTTTGTGTAGCTGTGTGTCATTGTGTTGGTAGTTGTGGTTCTGTTGTATGTGGGTTAGACTCAATAGTCTGTGTATGTTGTGTTTAGGATGTATGGCGTTGTGCTTTTTCTACCTGTACATGTTGTGTTGTGTTGGAATGGCAAAAGATCACTGTGTGTATGTAGTGTGTTGCACAGAGTATAGTTCAGGTGGATACATTTGGCTAAAGTACATGGGGGGTGTTTCATGCATTGTTTCAATAGCTCCTGCCATTGTACAATGTACATTGGCTCCCAGGATGGGCTCCTCTCTCAGCAATCTGCTGCCAGTACAATGCCTGCAGAACTGCAACATCTAAATATGGTCAGTGGGAACCTGCCAGGCTGACAGCCAGGGAGTACACTCCATCAAGGCGGTCGGCGGCTAAGCCACAATACATCTAAATACAGCGGTCAGAACTCTGTCATTTTGATGGAGTACTTGGGTCCGCTGCTGCAGAAGGACAGCAGTAATACTGTCAAGATCTAAATCAGGTCCTAAGCTTCTTCACTTCAATATAACCAACCATCACCACTACAAAGCCAAGCAGAAAGAACAAAACCAATGGATTTCAATCATTCATAAAGCTGTCCTCGGAAGCATTTATAATCAAGCTAATAGGCTATTGCTGAAGCATTTATAATCAAGTTAATAGGTTATTGCTGATCAACCTCAAACACTGTAGATTTACTTCCAGTTGCCATCTCCAGAGCTGTAGACCCATGTGTACCACTGTGGAGAAACAACACATTCACCTACAACGATTCACAGAAACCATAAGCAAAATCAAAAGTGAGTGTTGAGAAATGATCTGGCTCAGATTTCTCAACCAACAAGCAGAATGAGCCCACAAACACTCAAGCATTCTACACCACAATCCAATCTTCACTTAAAAACACAATACTCATCAAAAGTCCAATTAACCACATACAGTCTATGGATACTCATCAAAATGGTGCAAAAATCTCTAAATGTCCAATTCATTGCAGTATTAACTCCCCATGCACAGACACATTGCAACTCACTAGATGCCTGTTTTAATGAAAAGCACAGACAATTAGACCATTTGCAGCCCTCGGCAAACACTTAAACTCCTTTGCACTTTGAGACAGACATTCACTAACAGATTCTTTTTCATTGAATGTAGAATAGCACACCTCTCTACTGGAAATGACTTGTGATCACTGTCCCACAATCATTGCAGGCACACTTGAATAGATCCAAGTCAATCTGAAACACTTGCATATTACCCCACTCCTCAAAAAATACCCATGCGCGACCCACTGATCCAAAAACTAAAGCCTTATTACAGGAATCCTACAAAACTGAAAAACCTGAGAAAGTGTTCACATTCAGGAAAACAAACATCTCCGAGGCTCTCATTAATCCAGCTTCCGCTTCATACAAAAACATAAAAACAACACCTTTATTTTGTCAACATCAGGCCAAGCATCACTCTGCGTATGCATCATCCTCATGATCACTGTTGGCTTTCTTATAGTTAATAATACAATAATCAGACTCTGCTTACATTGTGAAGGTACAGTCAAAGGCACTTTACATTTAGTACTGTTACCACATTACAAAAATAGGAATAACAGTTGTAAACAAGGTCCATTTTAAATCTCTATGACTGGGCTTTGAAATAGTAACTATCACTCAATAATCAACTTCCTTTGTAATGGTACAGTATCTTGATCACATACCTTTATGGCGCAGGTTTTCATTAAAAAACACCATATTTGAGTTAAGATAATGCTTCCTTCTGTTCTCTGCTCCACACAAATTTTTCCAGTAGGAAACTGTTAATGGGAAATACCAAGGTTTTGCCGACCCAAATGTTCCTGTGTAGCAAAATATCAGAAGACAAGATGAATGGTTAAAAGGTTGAAAAACAGTGAATATTCTATGCTTTTTTAGCATCAATGGAAGCTTTTTTCAAATATTTTTATCAGTATTTGACACAAGATTCTTCTCCCAGATACAGAAATACCATACTTCCTTCTGTTGTCACCATGCCAAACCACTTCATACGAGATTCTGTTACATAGCCAGCAATGTTGTATCCTTTTAACCTTAAAGTGTTCAATCACAGAATCCGCCCCACCTCCTCCTATTCTCAATTGTCCGGCGAGGGAAGTCTCAATCCATTGCCCTCATTATCACAATTTTTCTCATATTTTGTCGAATTTCCTAGGACACCCTCTACCTTTATACACAACCAGCTCCACTGCATGCATCAATCCACATTTCCTTTCAATTTTTCTACGCTGAGTGATACAACCCCCCTCACCCTTTAATCACAACTGTTCTCACCACTGTTATCACCACATTACATGGGAAAAGCTCATATTTTGGGACTGGTTACCTCTCCCCAGATTCCCAACATCACCAGTCGGGGTCTAAGGGTGACCCTCTCCCCATTCACTGTTGTGAGACACTACTCCACCTGTTTCCAAAACCTCCCCACTTTCAGGCAGCTCTTAACTGTGTGTATCAGGGATCCCATTTCCCCAAATCCCCTCAGACATTTATAGCTTGGGATTTTACCCATGGAGTGGAGAGTGGTATGTGTGAAATAGGCCCAGTGAAGTGTTTTTTAAATGTACCAACTGAAAACCATCTCTGATTGCCATATCCCTAGTGCACCTATATGCCTCCGCCCACTTTGCATCCTTGATCACCCCAAAGTCCTGTGTCCACCATCCCCAAAGCAAATCTAGAGGTTGCTGTCAGTGTGTAACCAGAGATTTGCAGATTATTGAAATTGTGTGTCTCAGCAGAGAAGCTGCCAGCACCAAATAATCAAATGGTGTCTCATCTTCCACATCCTCTAGTGTTTCTTCATGCCCTTTCAGGGCCTAACTCAATTGTATATATGCCTGGTATAGGCCCTCAGCTAATTCATACCTAGTCTGTAGCTTCTCGAAGGGGAGCAAAGCACCAACCTCCCAAACATCCCACAGCTTGAAAATACCTAGCAAGTCCCACTGCCATTGCATCGTAATTGTCTTCAGCTCTGACAGTAAGCCTGTTTCCCACAATGGCATTTCTATTGTCAATTTTCCCTACCATCCCATTTTCTTCACCACCTTTTTCTAGGTTTCCAACACTAGTGTTGTTTAACTCAGCATATCGTCTTTTAATTTCCTTGAATAAAGGCCATGTAGGTAGCCTCTCGGACCCACCGTGCCTCTATCTGCCTTCAGGGCAGGTTCTAGCTGCGGGGTGAACGCCCATTCATTAACTATCAATAGTTGTATGGCCCAGTAATGATACAGTAGATTTAGCAGCACAATTCCGCCCTCATACTGGGATCTCGGGAGTCTGTAGCAATTCTAGGTGTCCCTCCTTCCCAAAGCAACAGCCTTGTTGCACCGTCCACTGCCCAAACAACCCCACGGCACCCCATAGGATGTGTTCTGTAACACATAAAAATTGGGGCAGCGTGATTGTTGGACTTGGTCATTTCTGCAGGGTCACCCCCAAACTTTTTGGCTTTACCCTCCACTTTTTTCTGATCTTGCTTTTGTTGGCCTCGCCTCTAAATATTGTTGAATTGGATTACAACCCATTGGCATATTTATTAACAGAAAGTTAGCATTTTCCTGCCTTTGCCATTTCGTGCCTGAGACCTGTCTCTGGGTCGCATGACTAGGTGTAGTTGGCAGCTGGACTTTGCGTATTCCTCCTAAACAGCCACACACAAAAGAGAGATTAGCCCTGCCTGGATGGGCCATCACTGGCAGGGTGGGCAGTAGGAGTTAGGCACAGTCCCATTTACACATGAATAGGCTGTGTCCTACCTTCAAAAAAAGAATTGCGTACCCCCTGTTGTTAGTTTGGAGTCATGGAAGGGGAGGCAAAAAAACATGTGCACTTCAAAGGGAAACCTCTAGAAGCTTCTCTCACTTCAAAGGAAGCACCAGGTATAAATATTAGATCTCAGACAACAACTCCTCAGTACACTTCTGAGCGTGTGTAAGACTCTATTAGGAAGAAGGACTTCTGTGCTGCAGAAAGGACCATCAGAGTTACTCCAAGGGCTAGTCTCTTGTAACCAGCCCCTGGACTCTGCAACTGTGAGTCCTACCCTGCCAAGCGGTGCCATCCCAGTCCTGGACCCTTGGAAGTGAGCCTGAAGGGGCTCGGCCAGCCCACTTGTGGATCCAGCAGACCTGATACATCCCCTCTGCTGCACAATGCATCCTTGACGCGGAATCTCGAAATGCTCAGAAACCAGGATTTAAGGTACTCTTGCTTGGTGGACCTAAATAGGTCGCTGCAGCTGGCTCACACTCCAACGCTCTCAGCCTGAACTTGTGAGTTTGGCCCTGTCCAATGCAACTAGATATCTACAGTTGGCGCTTTATACTTTCTGGCACTATTTCCATCTAAAACTCTGCAAATTGTGTATCACTGGTTCTACTGATTGCATTGTTGCCATTTTTGGTCTTGTTTTATATATGAAAATGTGCTCTAGTTTTCTAATCAAGTGTGGGTCCCTTTGTGGTGTGTTTTCTCTTTATTACTGTTTGAAGTGTTGCACAAATACTTTGCACATTGCCTCTGAGTTAAGCCTGACTGCAAGCTACCCAAGGGTTGAGCACAGGTTAATTTAGGGTTGCTTGAGACTTCACCCTGATAAGGATTGTGGATTCTCCTTGAGTACGGTTTCAACCCCTTCAACTAGTAACCACATTTTTTACAGTGATCAGCTTGTAAAATGCTGATCTACCCAGGAGTGACAACGGTAATTTTCTCCAGTACTTCATATCTGCTCTATAGTCATCCAAAATACAGTTGAATTTATAGCTATAAAACACCTGGTGGACCATTGTAACATAGATGCCCAGTTAAACTAAGCCCTCTGGGGACCATGTCAACAGCTAGCCATCCCACCCCGGACGCTCCCTGATGGTCATCTGGAACACAATTGATTTGTGCCAATGTATCTGTAGCACAGAGTAGACACCAAATATTTGTATGATCTCTCGGACTCTTAACAGTGATTGCTTCAGGTCAGGCAGGCAGAGCAAAATATCATCAGCATATAAGGAAGAAACCTCTTCATAGTCCTCCACCCATCATATGCCGCTTACTAGTGTGTAATTCCTAGCCCAAACCACCAAGGGCTCCATCATGAGCCCAAATAACATATGTGATAGGTGGCGATCCTGTCTGGTGCTCCTCCCTTGCTCACATTTCCCAGCAAGATTCCCATTCATGTTCACCCGTCAGTATAAAGTAGTTATACCCATGCTAAGAACTCTCTCCCAAATCCCATATTTACCAACATGGCATGGAGATAGAGCCACTATACTGAATCAAATGCCTTATCATTATCTAGTGCCACCAGAATTGCCTGCTCATCCAGCAAGTGTTGACACGTCAAGCAACCAAATAGCCCGCCCATGCTATGGCTCATGGAGTGGTGTGGCATGAAGCCCAACTGGTCTGACTCCACCAGTTTATGAATAATTTGGCCCCAACTGTTGGCTAACACTTTGACCAGTACCTTAACTTCCACATTCAGTAGAGAGTTGGACCTATATGAGGAGCACTCACCTTTTGGCTCCTCTCTTGATGGAGTGCCACAATGGCTGCTGTCCTCAGGTCCCATGGTAGACTGATCACCCTCCTTGCCTCTTCAAACATTCCCAGGAGAGGGTGGACCAATCACCATTTATAAAAAAATGTGGCAGGAGGTAATTGGAGCCCGGAGTCACCCTACTTTTGAGAAGTTGTATGGCTTCTACCACGTTCCTTTTTTAAAATTTTGCGCCTAACTGTAGTGCATCATCCCTTCACTGATTTGGAGATGAGATGTTGGTGATAAGTTTGTGTAGGTCTGTCTCACCCACCATCGTTTTGGATTTATATAAGTTCTCCAAATAAGAAGCGGAGGCCAGTGCTGTATCTTCAGCCATTTCTAACCTATTCTCTGTGTAGGAAGTTGGCTCTGTATATACTATCTAAAAGTGAGAGACAGTGTGCACAGAGTCCAAGGGTTCCCCTTAGAGGTAAGATACTGGCAAAAGTAGATAATTCTAATGCTCTATTTTGTGGTAGTGTAGTCGAGCAGTAGGCTTATCAGAGGATAGTGTTAAGCCTTTTTTGTACACACACAGGCAATAAATGAGGAACACACACTCAAAGACTTACTCCAGGCCAATAGGTTTTTATATTGAAAAATATATTTTCTTAGTTTATTTTAAAAACCACAGGTTCAAGATTTACAGTAAACACTTTAAATGTAAGGTACTTCACTTAGATACTTTAGGAACTTTGAATAAAAGCAATATCACATACAGTCTTTGTAAAAATGGCAATAAGCTATTTTCTAAGTGGACACAGTGCAAAAATCAACAGTTCCTGGGGGAGGTAAGTAAAGGTCAGATTAGGAGGTAAGTAAAACACTTACAAGTCTCAGTCCTGGGGCAAAGGCAGCCCACCGTTGGGGGTTCAAGGCAGCCCTAAAGTCACCACACCAGCAGCTCAGGGCCGGTCAGGTGCAGAGGTCAAAGAGGTGCCCAAAACACATAGGCGCCTATGGAGAACAGGGGTGCTCCGGTTCCAGTCTGCCAGCAGGTAAGTACCTGCATCCTCGGGGAGCAGTTCACGGGGTTTAGTAGAGCACTTGGGGGACACAAGTAGGCACACAAAACACACCCTCAGTGGCACAGGGGCGGCAGGGTGCAGTGTGCAAACCACGCGTCGGGTTTCAGGTAGAAAACAATGGAGGGGCCCGGGGTCACTCTAGCGGTGCAGGAAGGCATTGGGGGGGGCTTCTAGGGACAGCCACCACCTGGGCAAGGCAGAGGGTTGCCTGGGGGTAACTGCTGCATCAAAGTTCGGTTCCTTCAGGTCCTGGGGCTGCGGGTGCAGTGTTGGTTCCAGGCGTCGGGTCCCTTGTTACAGGCAGTCACGGTCAGGGGGAGCCTCTGAATTCTCTCTGCAGGCGTCACTGTGGGGGCTCAGGGGGGTCGTCTCTGGTTACTCACGGGCTCGCAGTTGCCGGGGAGTCCTCCCTGAGGTGTTGGTTCTCTGAATCTCGAGCCGGGGGCATCGGGTGCAGAGTGTGAAGTCTCAAGCTTCCGGCGGGAAACGTGCAGTCTTTGGAAGATGCTTCTTTGTTGCAAAGAAGTAGCTGGTTTTGAACAGGGCCGCTGTTCACAGGAGTTTCTTGGTCCCTTAGTCCAGGGCAGTCCTCTGAGGCTTCAGAGGTTACTGGTCCCTGTCGGATGCGTCGCTTTTTGCAGGTTTTCGAAGTTGGAGACAGGCCGGTAGAGTTGGGGTCAAAGCAGTTGTCGTCTTCCTCCTTCTCTGCTCAGCCGTCCTTCTTGTTTCTTCAGCTGATTTCCGGGGATCTGGGGAGCCCCTAAATACTGAATTTAGGGGTGGGTTTAGGTCTGGGAGGGCTACTGTCCTTGAGGGTGGCTACACCCTCTTTGTGCCTCCTCCCTGTGGGGAGGGGGGCACATCCCTAATCCTATTGGGGGAATCCTCCAAACTCAAGATGGAGGATTTCTCAAAGCAGGGGTCACCTCAGCTCAGGACACTTTAGGGGCTGTCCTGACTGGTGGGTGACTCCTCCTTGTTTTTCTCATTATCTCCTCCAGCCTTGCTGCCGAAAGTGGGGGCAGTGGCTGGAGGCGTGGGCATCTCCACTAGCTGGGATGCCCTGGGGCGCTGTAACAAAATGGGTGAGCCTTTGAGGCTCACCGCCAGGTGTTACAGTTCCTGCAGGGGGAGGTGAGAAGCACCCCCATCCAGTACAGGCTTTGTTCCTGGCCACAGAGTGACAAAGGTACTCTCCCCATGTGGCCAGAAACATGTCTGGTGTGTGGTAGGCTGGCAGAAACTGGTCAGCCTACACTAGAAGTCGGGTAGGTATTCAGGGGGCATCTCTAAGATGCCCTCTGGGTGTATGTTACAATAAATTGCACACTGGCATAAGTGTGCATTTATTGTGCTGAGAAGTTTGATACCAAACTTCCCAGTTTTCAGTGTAGCCATTATGGAACTGTGGAGTTTGTGTTTGACAAACTCCCAGACCATATACTCGTATGGCTACCCTGCACTTACAATGTCTAAGGTTTTGCTTAGATACTGTAGGGGCATAGTGCTCATGCACATATGCCCTCACCTGTGGTATAGTGTGCACCCTGCTTTAGGGCTGTAAGGCCTGCTAGAGGGGTGACTTACCTATGCCACAGGCAGTGTGAGGTTGGCATGGCACTCTGAGGGGAGTGCCATTTCGACTTAGTCATTTTCTCCCCCCCAGAACACACAAGCTGTGAGGCAGGGTGCATGTGCTGAGTGAGGGATCCCCAGGGTGGCATAAGACATGCTGCAGCCCTTAGACACCTTCCCTCGCATCAGGGCCCTTGGTACCAGGGGTACCAGTTACAAGGGGCTCACCTGAGTGCCAGGGTTGTGCCAATTGTGGAGATAAAGGTACAGTTTAGGGAAAGAACACTGGTGCTGGGGGCCTCGTTAGCAGGGTCCCAGCACACTTTCAAATCATAACTTAGCATCAGCACAGGCAAAAAGTTAGGGGGTAACCATGCCAAGGAGGCATTTCCTTACACTCTGTTATTGTCCTGGATGCTGTAACCATCTCTGTTGTCTCGTCTTGCCAGCTATGCTATCATTCACCTGCTTTGTCTATTTCATAGAGCCAATTTTGCTTGCTTCGAAAATAGGCTCAGACTTCATTGTCCACTATTTGCCAGGTCTAGTTGATACATCAGATTTGCATCTGTTGTTAGTGTGTTTTTTTCCCTCCAGCCCCAGCATTTTACCTCTAGTTCTGCTTTCTCGGTCTCACCCTTTTCTTCCCAGTGATATGTGCTATGAGCTGCCCCTTTATTTCTGATGTATATGTTTCCCACAGAGTAATGTCATATGCCACTCATCCTGTGTTTTCAAGAAAGTGCCATTCTATCACTTCCAACATGTTGCTTCTAGTTTCCTGGGGGCTATGTCTAATCGGGTAGTAGAGTTTCCAGTCTCTGTCTACCTTTCTCCCCAAAATATCCAGTTTCCTGACCAGCGGTAAGTGGTCTGAAGTTCCCAGTGAAGCTCCTATTCTTGTACACTCCACCCATGTCATTAGGGCCAGAATATGGTCAAGACTGGATATAGCCGCCATTACATTGGCTACAGAGGAATATTGTCATTTGTGTGGGTGGTTCTGTTTCCACATATCCAGAAGTCCCATTGCCCTCACAAAGTATCCCAATCTTATTTCTTCCCTTCTCATTCAATTGCTGCCAGTCATCCAGCCCATCTCTATGTTTCGGGTGAGATTTAGGTTTTCACCAATGTGCAATATCAGCGCATTCAGTGCATTCAATGTTCACCTTCCTATCTCCTCAAGTATGGGTGTTTGTAAACCTGGAGACAGGTACCACGAGGCCAACAACAATGTCTGTTCATTCCATTCACCCCTGACCGCCGCAAAGCACTTGTAGAAGTTCTACCATACCTGGAGCACGCTATATGTGAGCAACCTCCTGAACAAAATACCCACCACTCTAGAGCCCAAGGAGAAACCTGAGTGTACAAAGACTTTGTATTTTCCCCTTCCCAAGAATCCACAGTTGTTTCCCACCAAGTGTGTCTCCTGTAGCAGTAAAAGGTCTAGAATATGTTTATTTAAAAATGTCTCTAATAACACTACCCTTCAAGCATTTGCCCAGTCCATTCACATTCCACAATAGAAGCGAGGGGCAGCGCTCCTGTGTGGATATGCTACCAGGTGTTGCGGCCATCTAGAGGTGTTATTTATGAACTCTGGGCCTGCACTGGCCAGTATAGTATCTGGGTCTGTGTCCACCCAAACTTTGTCCCCCAAGTCTACCACCTCACCCCTGCCTACTGCCTCACACTGTAGGTTTAACACTACCCACCTCCCTAATATTTGAGATGTCTATTGTTCTCCCATGTGTAACCTCACACCTATACAACCTGTACAAGTAGTTCAACAAACGTCCATCATCTCCTGCAATGCACCAGATGCATGCAGCAATTCTTGAATAGTCGTGGAGCCTTCAGTTCAGTTCTGATGCCTCACTCCAGCCTCCAGTTCACTGCACACCACCACCCCAACACCTGAACCAACAAATAGCATTCACGAGTCTCACAGCAGCATTCTATTGGGTTTTCGTCCCTGGCCTCAGGCATCAAAAGCCCTCCTCCACTGCCCCAGCCAGAGTTACTTTCCACTTCCTGCACAAAAACAATCCTGCGTGTAACACAGGCACCCTTGAACCTTGGAGCAAGGTTGCTTGTTTTAGCACTAGGCTATCTAAAGTGCACCAACACAATGAGAAAGTAGAAATGTGCTTTAACTTTAAAAATATGGTGCATTTATGCTCTCCCCCTCTCATGCAATGTGGCACAGCAAGTTGCCTTGCTGTGTTGCATACAAGGTTAGTAAATCCACGCCTCAATGTCCAGGATAGTGTTTGATGGGCCATTGTTACCATTTTGATTTATATGCCTTTGATTGTTTGAGCATCATTTTTATTAGACTCCTTTCATTGTATTCTGAGATAATATTAAACTGTTGCTTTGTTCTAAAAAAAATGATAATGTTCATGGTAACTAATATATCATAAACACTACACTGTTGGCAAAACATTGTTCATGGAAGACCTCAATCACCCTGTCAAATCACGGCATTGACAAGGACACTGTGGTTGCTAACCTTTGTCAAATACCAGAAATATATTTTAAAAATCCATAATACAACCTGCAAAGTTGTAGGGGAAGGAAATAGTATACTACAATGATAAGCTGAAATAACTCAGAGAGTTTTGTGTTCTGGAACCATGAAGACATGCTTATGTTCCTAAGTAAGGTTAGAGTTTGTTGGTCTTTTGAAATGTGAATATCTAATGAGCTAAGGATAATAATGATTCTGGATCAATTGTGCTGCAGTTTGTAGTATGGATTAATGGCTCAGAGGTTTTGTGGGGGACGGAACCCAGTAATAATGGGGAACAAATGGTTTTCTGATCCACAGAGTCAATAAGCCTCCCAGAGACACCAGAGCACACAGTAGGATTATGCAGGTCTTCTTTGGACTACCTCGATCTGACTTGAACTCTTGACATCCCGGTGCTGCAAGGCAGGGATAGAGGATCTGTAAGTATGCCTTGAGGCTATTTCTTCTGACCCACTTGCCCTTATTAGTTTTTGATGGGCCATTGTTCACCATGCTGTGTGGAGTCTTCTGGATAATGGGATAGGGCAAGCAATGAGCGTCCCTCAAAGTGTAAAAATAAAAAAGCAAATATTTGCAGAGAGAGCATGCTCAACAGACGGTCAACTCACCTCATCTGCTCTTGTAGTTCAAACTTTGTTAGGCCCTCCTCTGCTGTCAAGTGAGGAGATAAGATATTTTCTTGGAACATTTTTATGTTTATGGACCTATTGGCCTGGTTATGGGCTTCTATGCAGGCAATGTCAGAAGTATCAATAGGGTAAGCCACTAAGCTTTCAACAAGGCAGCAGGAATAGTTCTAATATCAAGTAAATGAACAGCACACGGATCTATACTCAGGACACATACCAACAGTGTCCATGTAGAAATAATTTAGTAAAGGTCTTCGCTGAATTCAAATGTGGCTCCAGCTTAAATTTACATTCCATGGCAGTTAGATAACAGGACATTGCCAAGCAGCGGTACTGCATTTATACAATTCTAAAACCCAAAATACAGATGTAGGCAGAACTTTCCGACTCCTCAAGGGTGGCCTTCTCGAAAGGCACGACCTGCTTTCACTTGAGAAAGCATGGGGGACTGATGTTCACTTAACACCAGGCAGAAACAATTTCCAGTTGGCCGCCAGGAAACCAAGAGTATTCTCTTCAAACAGAACTTGCAGATGATGGCGGCACAGAGGAAGAAGAAATGAGAATCGTGCTGTCTTTGTTTCTCTGTAGGATAACGATGTCTCTCATTTTTCACTCACCATTTCCTAGTAAGGGTATAATTGTGCTCACCCAAGTATAGCCATTGTGATTGAAGACAAGCAAGATGAATGTTCCATCTATAATGATTGAGGCATTTACAGTAAAAAAAATTCACAATTGATGCATTAAGGGGCATATTTATACTTGTTTTGCGCCAAATTTGCGTCATTTTTTTTAATGCAAATTTGGTGCAAAACTAACTCCATATTTATACTTTGGCACTATACCTGTCTAGCACCAAATTTATGGAGTTAAAGTAATTTTTTGGACGTGGAAACCTACTTTGCATCAATGAGATGCAAAGTAGGCGTTCCCATGCAAAAAATTACTCTATGGCCTTAGCTCCAAATTTATCCCCCGTGCTAAAATCACGCACAGGGGGAGGAATGGTCAAATAATGGTGCAAAGCTTGCTTTGAACCATTATTTAATGCCTGGGTCAGGGCAGGCGGTGGGGAACCTGTGGGCCTATTTCCATGTTGAAACACCATGGAATAAGCCCATAGGTGCCCTCCCCAGGCTCCAGGAACACCCACACCACAGGGACAACGGAGGATGGGGGACCCCATCCCAGATAAGTATAGGTAAGTACAGGTAAGTATTTGTTTTTGTAAGTGCCATTGGGGGCCCTGAAGTGGCCCCCCTACATGGCACTGGGCGCAAAGGCCATGCCCAGGGGACCCTGGTCCCCTGTGCTGGCCATTGGGGTGGTGGGCATGACTCCTGTCTTTTCTAAGACAGGAGTCATGTGGTATGGATGGTTTTGCATCAGAAAATGATGCAAGGCTGGTTAGAGTCATTTTTTTTTTTTTTACTCTAACCTGCCTAGCGTCATTTTTTAGTGCAAAACCTCCTTCTTCCATACCACCAGCCCCACCCGGCTAACATCATTTTTTTTTACGCTAGCCTATCCTTTGCATTGGCTTGCACCATTCCATAAATGTGGTGCCAGGCTGGTGCTCAGAAATAGTGCAAGCCGGTGCTAAACGTTTTGGTGCAAATCTGCGTTAGTGCAGTTTTGCACCAAAAAGTATAAATCAGGGCCTTAATGTTCACATTCACCAGCAAAAAAAGCATTGTCAAAGCCAGTAGGTGCGCCATTGGCAAGCTTATGCTTACATTTTTATTAAAAAATTTTATTGCAAGCATATGACCCAAAAATAAAAAAGAAGAAAACCGTTTCATCATCTAATTGTTGCTACCCAATGCCTGGAATAAAATTCTATATGTATTAAACGTTCACTGATGCAAATGTTTTACAAGTTATATTTTCCAAGTTGTGCCATGCACTTCATAATTATTACTTTTGAAAGAGACAAGAATAAATCTCCAGTTAATTGCCACTTAAGTTGCAGTCAGTTGCAGTTTTACAATGTCACTGAAACACTATGGAACACACACTTTCAAAAAAGAGTCCAGCCAAAATAAATAGCTGTTATTTATATTTAAGTTAATATAAAAATAAATTAAATAAAAAGTACCTTTGAATCAGTTTAGTAACTAAAGAGAAAAGACCTAATTTCAGGAAAATCTCAACAAGATGCACGGGCTCTATACGGCCACTCAAAGCAAAAGGAACTATTGGGTGAAGTGGCTGTCCCACATCTATGATGTTTACTGAGGTGGACCCAAAAAAAAGTGAATGACCATTTAACAGATAAACAGATGAAGCAAGCGGACTAAAAGCCCATTTACATATGTATATGAGGATTTTTATTTTATTTTTTAAAACCAATATTCTAGAGGGAAAGGTACAGCTGTATAAAAGGCCAAACCTAAAAAAACAAATGACCCCATTTGTACAGGTCATTAAGCTTATCTTACAAGGAAAGGCCAGTAGACATCAGCAGTGGCTCCTCTTCTAAGGCGGAAGAGCGTCGCCCCGCTGCTTGCAGCAGAAAGAAATATAAAATGATAATAACAGATCCTTATCATCACTTTATTTTTCACTGAGCCAGGTTAGGACAAGGCGGGGCTGGAGGGGGCTGGCGGAGGAGTGGTTTGTACACCATAAGTGCGAATGTGTGTTTGCCCGGCCGTGTTGTGCCGGTCAAAGACACATGCACACTTTGCATTTCTTCTCCTTGTTTTTTTTTTTTTTTTCTGCCCGCCACCCCAGTTCAGTTGCAGCCACCACTGGTAGGCATAGCCCCTGGTTGCAGCTGCTGCACTCAATCCATTTAATATGGTGCAACCCACAGGCACCTGGACATAGGGCTTAATGTTGGATTCACCCTGACAGCACAAAGTTAGATGACCAATGCATGATCCCCCCCATCTTAGGGTATGTCTATAAGGTGCACCACATCTTCTATTTGTGGGGTTCATTTGGCATCAACGGTCCCACAGCCTGTGCACATAAGGGAAAAGGTGGGAATATTTGTAACAAAGCCATATATATGCAGAGACAGAACAGTAACACAGATGTTCAGGGATTATTATCCCAATGCTGTTCTATTGCCCAGCCAAAAAAAGTAGATGCCACTCCTTTTGCCTGCAGGTTTCTTTGTTTCACCTAACTTGCTCACTATTTCATTCTGACTTGACAACTCGCATCATGCGCTATTGTGCAAAACCATGAATGTATCTCCTGTAACAATTTACAGCACATTTTCCACGTTGTTCCGCAGGACAGGTTTTCGTGAAACATATTTCACGAGGAAGACTTCAATCTACTTTATTCCGGGGAAAATATGTTTACGTTTTTAAAGGGGAGATATAAGAGCCGAGTGATTGGAGCAGTATGGAACAATACATAATCCGACATGATTTATTGGTTATCTATTTTCAGTTAATGACACTGAACATTAATATAGCATGCTTACGTCAAGCGCCTCTTTAATCTGAATTATTTGTATGTGTGACACACTAAAAGGGTCAGTTTTTATTGGACATATTTTGACATTTTATGTAGGTTTTTCCAACTGGCATACATTTCGACTTTCAAATGCACTCATTGGAAAATGACATCCAGAACTGAGTGCCTGATTAGTTATATAATTTCCTTCATTTTTCTGTGGAACATTTCTTTATTATCTCTCCCCAGGCACAGTCCTTCACGCATAAAGCCGATGCACACTCACCCCATTCCCTTATAAAAAATATATAGCTTGATGATATTTCTTTAACATTTATTTCTTCCCTTCTCTCTTCTAGCCAACTACCTTTCCAGAATTATACCGGGCACAATTTAGCATCAGGCTCATTGGTATGTAATTAAGTAGTTCATGATCATCTGCACTTATAAATCCATTTTCAAAACTCAAAATATAAATCTAATTAGGCACATTTTCTATTAAAGAACATAAAGTGGGAAACGATTATAGTATGGTATTTCATGAAAAGACAATTTTCTCTTTATATAGGGCTGAACTAGGTTTTCCAGACATTAAAAGCAGCAATTGTTTTAAATTATATTTTAACTATCAAACCACTAGCCGCTTTGTTTCATGGCCAGGGCAAAGCCTACATTGTGGAATGTGGTCAGCTTTGTTGTCACAATTGTATATATCCGCGGCCCCTGCAACACATCCAACCTTGTGAAGGGAAACTGAATAATGCTGTCGTCCACTGATGAGTAAGGCTGCATCCCACATGCAGAAGTTCTGTAGTCTGATGAACAAAAGCAAAACCTCCATCTGTTAGAGCAGGTGGCAAATTTTCACAATGTAGGCATGTCCATTTTGGAAATACTGCTGAATTGTGGGGGGTTTCTGCATGCTTTTGCATAATTTGTAGGGGGCCTTCCTACAGCACACTTCCTTCTGTGCATATAGGGACCCACCCCCCGAAGTTGTGAGCATTTTACATATCCTATCATACAACATAATATTACATTTCAACATTTCAGTTGACATGGAGAGTTGGGGCCATGCATATAAGGGAGTGTTAGTACTTACCCAGCAGCATATAGCACTACCACCCCATTATGTGCCACTGCCCAATTTAGTGGCCCAAAAGGACTATCAAGGACTCTCCAAAGACTTTACTGTAAATCTTTGTGATGCTTCTGTCTGCTATACTTCTTCTGATGATATTCTTCCTGAAGTGTTTTTTAGATACAGGCCACCATCTGCTCTACTAGCTCAATACTCTCTGCTCACAATATGTCCATAAAATATTTGATTTGCAGTTTATTAAATGCAGAGTGATTTTGCTAACATTGCCATCATTTTCATTATTGCATTAAACAAAAACAAAAATCAATGTTTTATCTCCCTGGGACCAAACTAGGCTGCGGGCTGTCCTTATGTTAAGTTTCCGTTATAGTTTTCAAATTACCCACCACTAGCATTCCGTATATGCCTGAGGTAGAACTTGTAGTAATCAGGAAATCCCACCAAGCAGTTTATACACATTCTTTACAGTCAATTCCTCAGGTCAAACTTCTACTCCATTTGGACTGCCTCAACCTCCTATTAATTTAAATGATTGTTGTTCTACTATATACCAGCGTATTTTACCATTTCATGGTGATTTTTATAGAATGAGCACTCTGTCTCCGTTCTAATATTTTTGAGTGTGCAAAAAACTGGAACTATGTCATCTATCCACTGAAAAATCGGAAATCAAGATTGCTTACACTGTCTGTATTAGACTGACCCACATTTCTGAGGCCCTAATCACCTAAAAAAGTATTTTTGTTCATAGGCAGTAACTTGGAGCCTGAAACAGTAACTTTACTAATTCTGGGGCCCATATTTATACTTTTTGACGCAAAACTGCGCTAACGCAGTTTTGCGCCCAAAAAATTAGCGCCGGCTAACGCCATTCTGAAGCGCCACGCGGGCGCCGTATTTATTGAATGGCGTTAGCCGGCGTTAGCCGACCGGCGCTGCCTGGTGTACGTGAAAAAAAACCACGTACACCAGGCAGCGCCGGCGTAGGGAAAAATGGTGTTTGGGCGTCTAAAAATGGGGCAAGTCAGGCTGAGGCAAAAAAATCGTCTTAACCCGATTTGCGCCATTTTTTTACGACGCCCATCCCCCATTGAAATGACTCCTGTCTTAGCAAAGACAGGAGTCATGCCCCCTTGCCCAATGGCCATGCCCAGGGGACTTCTGTCCCCTGGGCATGGTCATTGGGCATAGTGGCATGTAGGGGGGCACAAATCAGGCCCCCCTATGCCACAAAAAGAAAACAAAAAAATACTTACCTGGACTTACCTTAATGTCCCTGGGGTGGGTCCCTCCATCCTTGGGTGTCCTCCTGGGGTGGGCAAGGGTGTCAGGGGGTGTCCCTGGGGGCAGGGGAGGGCACCTCTGGGCTCATTCTGAGCCCACAGGTCCCTTAACGCCTGCCCTGACCCAGGCGCTAAAATCCGGCGCAAATGCGGGTTTTTTAGACCCGCCCACTCCCGGGCGTCATTTTTGCCCGGGAGTATAAATCCGACGCAATAGCATCGGAGTCATTTTTTAAGACGGGAACGCCTACCTTGCATATCATTAACGCAAGGAAGGTGTTCACGCAAAAAAATGACGCTAATTCCAGGAACTTTGGCGCTAGACGCGTCTAACGCCAAAGTATAAATATGGAGTTAGTTTTGCGTCGAATTTGCGTCGAAAAAAACGACGCAAATTCGGCGTAAACGGAGTATAAATATGCCCCTAAGTGTCTGTCATCAATGCTATGCCTTCTCACTGCCTTTGGTCTACTTTTTTCCATTGTGATGGAGGAGTGAAGTGAGTCAGAGAACACTGAAATCTCTTCTGGATCACTGAGTTGCAACCTTCTGCCCTCCTCATGAAATTTCTTAATAAAACAGTAAGAAATCCTCGAGACACCATTAAGATGACGGTTGCCATTTTTTGGACTAGAATTCCTGTAGTCTGGTTAGGGTGACATAAGATTGATTAATAGGGAGAGTCAAGTGCTCTACCTGTGAATAGCTGGTCATAATTATTGTGGATCTTCTGTTACAATGTGGTGTATTCACATTTTCACCATCTCTGATCTTCATATTGCACATAAGTGACAATCCGTTGAAGGAATTGGTTTGGATCACCTGGGAGCTCTGGTACTTCTGGATAGCTCAAAATTCTCCGATACCATTGTGACTACGAGGAGCATTAGACTGTCTTAAAAATGTGAAACTTTACAAAACCTTAAACAATATGAAATGATGCACAGAATGAGAATATGTATTGAAGCGACATGAGTCAGATACAAACAGGAAGGAGGGGATCATACCAGTGCCTGCCTTGTTTGCTTGGAATCCAGGATCCTTTGAGCACGTGAAACATCAGACACAATGTTTCTGGTACATGAAGCATCATGACACAGCACAAAGCAAACAACAGAACACAATGTTTCACTCAGCTCCTACAAACCTAAGGTCTTCCAATTTAAGCATTTTCTAAATACTTGTGTTAAAATGTATTGTTTATGAGGTTTAGCACGATACCTTTAACGGTGTACTTTAAAACGCAGCTAGTACACAGGCAAAGCACAGGCTACGGGCCCGATTCACAAAGGTACACTTAGACCAAAAGTCGAAACTTAGATCAAAAGTATATCTTTACTTCTAGTAAAATTAGACTTTTGATCTAAGTTTAGACTTTTGGTCTAAGCATAGACCAAAAGTCTAAACTTAGACCAAAAGTTTAACTTTGCTACTAGTAAAGTTAGACGTTAGGTCTAGATTTAGATTTTTGGCCTAAATTTACCTTTGTGAATCAGGACCACACATTTTTTTGGGACATGGGAAGAAAGGCCAGCTTTAGACAAGTACATCAACATTGTTTCCTTGCATGACGCAATGGGATAAATGTAACCATTGACAAAACAATATTTCAACGCACAAGAATCCAAATGTCCTGAGAAACAAGAATGTTTAATCAAAACACTTGGCATACTCCAATGAAGGCAAATAAGATAAGAAAGTCTTCAGACATGCAGTATAGTACTTTTCATGCGACACACCAGGTTTGAAGTCCTTACTGAAGTAATGGGTCCAGTTGGGAACTGCTTGTCCAGAACTGACCTATGGGTGTTAGGATGCACAAGAAAAGATATAATAATAGTAAGGCTGAAGCTTCAGTGTCAAATACTGTCTCCAGTAGGTGAATGCTTCTCCTCCTCCTTCTGCAGCTGACTTTGTGGGTGTTCCTGGTGCTGGCAAGAGAGCAGGGAGTTTCAGAGCAGCACAGCTGGTGGTTGGCTCTCCACTGACTTCCCAAAAAAAGATTGGTCAAGCTAGAAGATGTTTCGTCAAAGGGTAGCACTGCAACTATATATCTGCAAGTAGACATATTTTCTGCACAATTCAGAAGATGCAGTAGTTGGGAGACTTAGAAGAACAAGTAAAATCGGACATTATCTTACCCTTCACGTTGTCTGACAGGGCTCTACAGATGCACAGATTCAAAAGGATCTTTATAAAGCTTACTGTAGGCAGCACAAAAAGTGAAAGATGTTACATTCCATCCAAGGGCAGCTTCTGAAGTATGAACTTGAGCTCTAGGTCAGAGATGCCAGTGTGACACAAATCTAACCCAACATACAGAACTCAGTCCACGTCTAGTGAACAAGCAAAAAAGCTGAAGGAAGGCACCGGGCAGGCATTGATCCAAGGTTAGATGTAGGCGGAACCGTTCTCAGCCATTCCAGGGTAGAGCCAAGGGACTGTATAAAACAACAGTATTTCTGATCTGACATTAAACAGTGTGCGTTAGGGTTACACTTGTGCCAGAGATAAAAGTGGATTATCAAATGAAGATGTTAGGTATCATTCTGGTTAGGAGAGACATCAAAATCATATGGATTCAGACTGGAGGCCTGTGTAGGACCTCTGGTGCAGAGATATAAACGAGTGGCCTGTGGCTGTCATTGTCACTCAGCTTACCCGAAGCTGAGTGATGATGACATGGAGTGTTGAAGAAGAGAAAATTGTAGATATATTTGGCCTTAATTGTGACTCAGACTGTTCTATGTTTCAACTGTCATAATAGGATTTGGGTCTAGGGAGCCACTTATACCTTTACCCCTCTAACGCTGAATACATGGTTATATTGTAGCCTGGTTTGTGTTACTGTTTTGTTATGTAAAAGCTTTTTAAAGATACCTGATTCAAAACAGGCATGGGTAGCCTCAAGGGTCTCTTTATACCAGTGGCCAGCTGGCTCAAAAGCATCACTCTCCCTTCTCTCCAGAACCTCATTTTTAAGGGATTCTCAAAGTGGGTAAATTTTTAGCGTGGATTCTGGGACCTTCAGACATACTCTTAGTAGTCTATGTAACCACAGTTCATTAGCTTTGCAGACTGTAGCCACCACATACAGTTCGTCAGTGCGCGTATACCCTTAGCAATATTCTTTTACTTAGCTCATGTCTAGTTAACAATATCCTTTTATTTGGCTCGTGTGTACAGCACTGTATTGAATTATATCATTTGCATTCCTGCTGTGGTGCCATAGCAATGAACATTTATTAGCTTCGTGGCAGCCCTGGTTCACATGCATGGTGGAGTGGTTGTATGGTTGCCTTATTCCTTTTAAGTGCTGGTTTAGGTGTTGTGCTGGAAGAGTGGGCCTGTCATTTTGCTGTGGATGTGGTGTGGTGCATAAGCACGTCAGTGATGAAGAAGAGTGGTATGTTGATACATGCATCTCCCTCTTCTCTTTCTGTATCCATCTTGTGATGTTACTGCCTATAGCGCACTGCAAAAAATATTAGCAGAGGCAAAAGATGCAAATATGTACGAGAACAAAGTATTGCACCAGGAACAGAGAGCATAATGAACTAATTGATACTGGCCAACTGGAAAGCTATGTAACACAGTATTGGTGACTGTGCACGGACTGGCAACTACATATGAAGGCTACAGAATGTCAAATATGTGATACTTTTAAAAGCTTTATAATGGATGTCATTAGATGATAATATCACTAATGTGGCCAATGCCATGTCGACAACCAAAAGCGAGTCACTACAAATGCCATACAGCGTGAACCTCTGGCAACCACAATCCATTCGAATGCTGTAGTAAAATAAGGTAAATTGGGTCAATGGGATTATGCAATTCAATGTGATGTTTACCACATTTTTACAAATGTAGCACATTTTTCATTAATGTTCCATCAGCATAATTTGCAGATGTCTACAAAAATATTGTTTCTAGCGCAAATGGGTGAAACGGTATTGATAAATATGTTACACGAAGTGCAGAACTTTTGCAAAGGTTAACTTGTCACCAATAGTAGCTTTCTCGATTGTATTCAGGGCTTTGGCTCGTACTACTTAGGTGAAACGTTCGCCTAAACAGTATTAATACGTGTTATAAAGATAACATAAAAAAACAGTGCGCTGCATTACACCATAAAGGGGCATATTTATACTCCGTTTGCGCCGAATTTGCATCGTTTTTTTCGACGCAAATTAGACGCAAAACTAACTCCATATTTATACTTTGGCGTTAGATGCGTCTAGCGCCAAAGTTCATGGAGTTAGCGTCATTTTTTTGCGTGAACACCTTCCTTGCGTTAATGATATGCAAGGTAGGCGTTCCCGTCTTAAAAAATGACTCCGATGCATATGCGTCGTATTTATACTCCCGGGCAAAAATGACGCCCGGGAGTGGGCGGGTCTAAAAAACCCGCATTAGCGCCGGATTTTAGCGCCTGGGTCAGGGCAGGCGTTAAGGGACCTGTGGGCTCAGAATGAGCCCAGAGGTGCCCTCCCCTGCCCCCAGGGACACCCCCTGCCACCCTTGCCCACCCCAGGAGGACACCCAAGGATGGAGGGACCCACCCCAGGGACATTAAGGTAAGTCCAGGTAAGTATTTTTTTTTTAAAAAAATTGTGGCATAGGGGGGCCTGATTTGTGCCCCCCTACATGCCACTATGCCCAATGACCATGCCCAGGGGACAGAAGTCCCCTGGGCATGGCCATTGGGCAAGGGGGCATGACTCCTGTCTTTGCTAAGACAGGAGTCATTTCAATGGGGGTTGGGCGTCGTAAAAAAATGGCGCAAATCGGATTGAGGTGATTATTTTGCCTCAGCCTGACTTGCACCATTTGTGGACGCCCATACGCCATTTTCCCCCTACGCCGGCGCTGCCTGGTGTACGTCGTTTTTTTTAACGCACACCAGACAGCGCCGGCGGCTAACGCCGGCTAACGTCATTGAATAAATACGGCGCCCTCATGGCGCTTCAGAATGGCGTTAGCCGGCGCTAATTTTTTTGCCGCAAAACTGCGTTAGCGCAGTTTTGCGTCAAAAAGTATAAATATGGCCCAAAATGTGCCTAATTTAACAAACCCTGACGAATAATTTGGTTCTGTATTGCCACATTCCATCCCAGTAGCCCTGTTGGTAAATTAGCAAAACTACGCAAAGGGCTGACATGACAAGACATACATGGGGAAAGAGGAAATCAAAGCTCGACTTCAGTAAAATGTACAGTTTGAGTTTTACATGTCGCTATAACATTCGCATAGCAAAATTATGATATCACATACAAAGACAGTAGAAGGCAGCACTTGAATGCGACCCACACAACACAAATGAATGCATGATCATAGGTAAAAGAAATATGTTGATAAGTTTTACAGGGACTTACTATCACAGCAGTGCTTGCCAATTACGAAACTCAATGGCATTAGCACACCTCATTAATACAGAAAGGTCCAGATAACGTTTACTGAGGATAAACCTAGTCATCCTTGATGAATGTATTACCCAAGATGTCGTGTAACTTTGTCCAACAGCCACGCGTATTGGCGTCCTACAATCACACCAGCTGAAAAATGTGTTGTGGTATTGTCCGAGACGGGTGGGGCTGGATGGGGTAGGGCACTCCTTTAATGTTCTACCTTGGCAGCACTACACCACACCACACCACTTGAAGATGTCCTACAGCTAATTATACAATATGTATTTGTGAAGTCTTCCTCTTCCAAGTGGATATATCTGCTGCCTAGTCGTGTTCCCCAGTGTCTTCAAAGCTGAAAAACCTCGGCAATTAAAAGGAGGTTCTGTGTATGTCGGAGAGACCGTAGGTGAGATTTATCTCTTTATGTGCTTTACTGTGTCAGTTCAGCATAAAAATCTAAACGTTATTTAGAAAAAAATCCTTTTGAAAAGTATCTTTCAAATTTAAAGACAAAAACTAGTGAAAGTAAAGCGCGTTTCGTAATGTAAAAGTGATATTTCAGTATATGGCGTAGGATGATCTAGTTTAAAAAATGGATATGCACATGCATATGTACATCAATACAAAAAAACTCTTACCAGGAATTACATTGGAGAAATACCAGCCTGCCACAAAATATATAAGGGAATCGATGAGAATCATTCCAGATGCCCATCCAAAGTTCATGGCCCCTGCCTCCTCCAGGGGTTGGTAGAAGTTACTCCATTGAATACCTGAGGAAAGACAAAATAAATGTGATCCATGGTGGCTCGACCTTGCCATACCACAATTTTTACCATTATTATGCTTAAACCACAATGAGGTGACAGATGCAATAACACTGGCCTCCTCACTGCGTATCTAGCCGTAAAGTAAATGTATCAACGCCTTATGCATATTTCTTTCATGTGTGGAAATGGCAGATATGATAGAACAAAACCAAGGCCAGTAAGTTGTAAATATATGAAACAAAAAACAAGCACATGCCACACGCAATATTATCCATCATTACTTTGGTAAAAACAAAACACCTTGCACAGTAACTTTTTAATGTAAATACCACTGAATACAGGATGTGCTTCCTCATTATTGTTTTGATCTTCAATTTTGCTCTATAGGCTTGTTTTCGGAATAAAGCTTTTAAGGTAATCACTGCTGTCAGAGCAATTTCAAGGATACATTGATTGATGCAGCAAACGTGCCAGCAATCTGGAAAGTCACCTAATGATAGGTAGGGGTTACCTAGCAATATCCATTAACTACCAATGTAGCAACTGACTGTTTTAGCAAGTGATACCCAGATAGGATCTGTAAAGTAGCTTCATAGGTAGAGGTAAAGCATAATGTGGATGTTATCTTAATGAATGGGTGGACATAAATTACCGTCCAGATGGGAAAGGACTTATTTAAAATGGTTAATGGTGCTTAGGAGAAAAGATGGCAGCCTTCTGCTAAAGCAGGTTCTCTAATAAAAATATTAATGAATATTCATGTATTCTGAGTAATGGATTTGCATAAAAAATGTATTAATATAGAGAAAAATAAAGCACGCATTTGAAAATGTGTCCACGTGAGTGGCCGCCAATGTTCATGCAGTGTACTAATTAATGGCTTATTAATATGAAATATGGAGCTTTGTTTGATTAATGTAGTAATATGTCATATTAAAGGTTATGCATGATGTATTAGCGTTACTAATTGTAGGCCTTAAATTAGCTGACGTCTTGGCCTAGTTGCAGGTCCTCATGTCAAGCTGTATTTCTGAACCGATTAATAAATGTCTGCTTAGAGAATTACATTGTAATTTTCCACTGGGCTGACCAAATGTGCTCATAGCTGAAAGTCTTTCTAATGAGAACTGCTTAATAGAAGATGCTGTTCTTGTAAAATGTAACATTATTAGTGTAATGTTGTTAAAGACTGACTTTCTCAGGAGGAGAACCATGAAGGCACTGACTAGAGTATAAGCTGCAACAATATTGGGACCTGGCGAGCCGGACGATGAGGACATTACAAGAGAAGCAAATCAGCGACATGTGAACCAACTACTAGTAGAAATGATAGATTTGATATTTTAGTTTTATTGCACGAAGTGTGAACATGTGACCCCTTGACCAATAGGGACTTGGGAAGTAGTTTTAGGACATCCAACTTAGCCGGACTGCACTGAGAAGTTGCCACTGCACTTTTGCCTTTTGCCACCATCATAATTTACTGAGCATCTAGAGACATGGATAACTTTAAAGCTTAAAGACTTTGGGCCTGATTACAACTTTGGAGGACGGTGTTAAACCGTCCCAAAAGTGACGGATATACCACCTACCGTATTACGAGTTCCATAGGATATAATGGACTCGTAATACGGTAGGTGGTATATCCGCCACTTTTGGGACGGTTTAACACCGTCCTCCAAAGTTGTAATCAGGCCCTTTGTGTTTCCTGAACTTTGCCTTATGCCTCGCTGACCAAACTGATGTCCTGTCGACAAAGACTATCTTAGCTTGCCAATCCATTGAGGAAAGGTATACTGTTACGCACGTGTTATGTTATGCCTATTTGATTTTTCTTTCTAGGTACAAACCATACTATTTTGAAAGAGCCATAGTTAGATGTTTCCTAAATTTGTGTTGAATAAATTGTTTTGCATGAAGCCCAATATGCTAATGGTAATCTGGCGTTAGATAAGGATCCTCACTAATGAAAGTTTGCTATATGGAGTAGCATTCAATGTTTTTCCTTTGCTGAATAAAAGTATGTGATATTGTTTGCGCAATTGCTCTTGCCATTACTTTGCACCGTAACCTTAGAATGTGTAGTGATTCAAGCTTTGATTAGATTACCTTTCTTTCGCCGCTTTGGACAGCCAGTGATGTTTCTGTATGATTTTCATTCGATTTTGAGATTATCTTTCGTGACATTAGCATTGTTAATATAGGGAAATAAATGTTCTAACTTTTACTAAAAGGTGTGGTTATTCATGACTGAAAGATCATGGTGTGTGATAATTACTGACTCCATTTGATTATTAATGCTATTGATTATCATTGATTATTGTTGTTGCTGATTGGTTATTGATTATTGATCTGCATGTACTGGATCTATGGTGGGAACATCTTAAATGCGAGTCAAAACGTTCATCGGCATATTCGCGTCTCCTTGTAAGTTTACTTATCAAGGTCTGACGTGCTAACAGACATGGTAGCAGCTTGATGGTTTGTCTTCTTAAGAGCCCATTATAGATACCCGGTATAGGTTTTGGATGTATTTTTTTCAATGATACAAATTGGAGAGAAAATGTTCCCTTAAGTCCTGAAAGGACTTTCCCTGGATCTCGGATCTTGCCAATGGTTGTTTGAGGATGTTCTCGGAATTCTAGTGATGGTGTGAATGGAGTAGGTTTTGTGCTTGCACAGCTCATGCAAATCGCAGGTGAATTGGGAGGTTTGGGAGAGTTTAGGGAGTTTGCGTACTCCAAACGAAGTTGTAGAAGGAGTGTGCATACTCCACAGTTTGAGAGTAGGGAAGTCGTCGAACTTCACATGTGTGGTGCTTTGTGCTCAAAAATTGTCCACGGGCGTGGTCGACAAGTCAGAGTGTGAGTCAAAAGTGATTGAAAGAGAATTTCGAATGAGATCTGGCGAGTCCTATGTGCACCAGGGCAGACCCACTGATCAGCTGAGAGTAAAATTTGCAGGTTCAATTTTGCTTGCGAATCAGGGAAGCTGAAAGAGCAGGAAGAGCCGTCAATGAAAAATCCGTAAAGTTTCTGAAGCAATTGTGTTACCATTCCTATAGTAAACCTGCAGATTTTGTTTTTGATTTTGGGTCAGTGCTCGCAATTTTTGCATTAGTTCTGTGTGAATCGAAGTTTGGGAGGACAAGCCATGAGATTTTGTCAACTGTAGTACATGTGAGTGTGACGTCATTGGAGCCACGCTGGGATAGGTTGATTAGTAAGAAAGGTTGCGTACAGATTGGCAGCCGTCCGTGAGGCGCAATTGGTTGAGAAGGTGGATGAAGAGAATTCTGGGATTAAAAGTCACTTCCTGATTTAATTTTGAATAATAAAAAGGTCAAAAAGATGACATTTTTCAAAGCTTTAAAGAGTACCTTAAGGGGAGATACGTACATTACAATGAGTGTAGGTGAGGTTACACCACCAGAATGTACACCAGCTTACATTGTAATGGAAGAGAAGGGTGTCGCGCCATATCTTTGGCTAAAGCAATGGAGCAAAGTGACAGAGAAAGATGGAAACTTAGCATTTCCTATAAATGGATTGTTCAATTTGAGGGTTTTACAGCATTTAAGGATGGTGCTATATGAATCGAAGCCCCTTACGAGACCAGCACAGTTTGAGCCATGTAAAGCTCCGGCACAGGTTAATAGGACAGTGAGTCCGGTGCAGGTTAATACTAGCCAGACACAGAGTCCGATGCAGAGTAGTCTTAACGCACCTACTACTCCAGTGCTACAAAATCAGGTGCAACTGCCAAATGTTTGGAGAATTTACCCTGATGTGCCTATTGTGGAAACCACCACAAACTTAATAGTGCCTACGGAACAGGTTTTCCAGAGACCAATGTTCGTTCAGGCAGAACCTACTCCACTTTTACTGCCCCAAGTGCAGGCACAAGTCATGCCAAGATTCACTCCAGTGTATGAAATCAATAAAGGGGCCAGTCCCTGTAACCCCACTACATGTAGACAGGAAAGCAAACCTACAACATAATACATATGTAGTTGGGAACAATATCTACTCATTATTTCCAAAGTGACACATGAATTGTTCACCTGAATGTAATATATTTCTTTGTACTATATTTATTATAGAATTCTCTTCTTTTCATACAATTACCTATTTCCCCATTATTCATATACTAATTTATACATGCACCTAATTTCTCGTCACTTGTTCAATATCAACACATCACATAACAAAACAAAAACAATACACTAATATCCCAATATTTAAAAGGTATCGAGGAAAAGTGCTTCCCAATTGTTCCAAGTGAGCTGCTATACTTAATTTCCACAAAGCAGTCATCTCCTTTGAGGTAGTCAAAACAAATGCCCACCACAATTGGCAATTATGCCTTTCTGACTCTTTAACATGGCCTCATCTTTTTTTCTGTCCAATTAAAAAAACAAATGCAATTCCTCCTCAGGGATTTCTGTCAACACGTTTCAGCTTCAATTCAATTCAACTGTACTGGAAAATCAATGTTCACAGTTCTCTAAGGCTTACCCGAAAGTGATGACACGCAACCCGACAGTGGAACGAAGGAGAGTTTCCCCTCCCTTGCAAGACAAATAAGGTGGAATCGGAAGCCGCAAAAGTATTTAACCACTAAGGGCAGCCTTAGAGAACTGTGAACATTGATTTTCCAGTACATAACTAGGTTTTTTAATTAAAAACCCAACAAGGTATCCATGTTTTCTATGTTCTGAAGAGGCTTGAAAACAATTGAAGCTGAAACGCATCAACAGAAATCCTTGAGGAGTCAAAAAATGTTTTTGAATTGTTTGTGAGATTCACTCCAGTAACAGGGACACAGTCTGATATGTCTTCAATGATGAATCAGAACAAGAGTTACTCTCCCACAGAACTAAAGTACCAGACCAACCCCAGATGCTACATCTCTACCTATTACTGTTAGTCTAGCCGTACCTTTATTTGCACAAAAGAAACCTAATATAGGTGAACAGGGCGTCATGACACAGAATGCAATAAGGGGAGGACATAATGAGAACACTCAAGTAGTTTCTTCTGTTGGACAGACTTTTGGCAGATCGAGATCGCTGCTGGACCTTAGTCCATTCAGAGTACTTCCAGATACTACAATAGGGTCAAACATTAGCCAGAGTTTGAAATTACTGACACCGCAGACCCCAAATGCATTTGCGCAGCAGATGCTACAGGTACAGGCTAGCAACATCTTGTCGCAAGGTTTGACTGCTTAGCAGCTGACTGAATGGTTAGACAAGCTGGGTACCCCACAGAGTGTTCCTAAGGGAGAGGAGTGTTTGAATTATGCCAAACTAAGCATGGAAGCGGGTGAGCTCCTTGAGGGAACTATGGGTATGAACATGTTAGAATCCTGCACAGAAGCAGAGTTGAGATACCTATGCCCTTGGATTACAAGGGAAGTGAGCAATGTGCATCAGAAGCTACCAGACCTGGCAGGGAAGTATGGCACAGAAATAGAGAAAACAAAGCATTTGAAAAGGAGTTACAGATTAGATTTTGAGACTAAATATTTTGAACACATGAGATATGCCGGAATGAAGGCACATTTTAGGGAATTACTTCAAATTGCCCAGACTTGGGGTGCATTAGACATATGCAAAGGCAGATGGGTAAAGAAAAGAGACAAAAGGAAAAGGGATTCTGTGGAGCTGACTGCAAATGTGCAGTAGGACCAAGATCCAGTGAAGATTTTACCAATGAGAGAGATTCCAGGAGGGAGTTTTTTTCATGTCCCTTGGAGCAGAAGTGCTTTTCTATCATTTACAAATGATTATCTAAAATTGCGAGAGAAGCAGTAGAATGGTACCAGCAGACAGAAAGGTTTGTAAAACTTGCCAAGTACCTGTCTGAGGGTTTTAACACTTTATTACGGATAGTGGTCCCACTTGATCTGTGGATACAGTGTAAGAGGAGTATAGATTGGCCAACAAGAGAACCAGTGAGAGAAAAAATTACAGGTGCACCATCCACCGAGGTAATGAAATATTACTATAAGGTGATTGAATTTCTGAAAATGAGAATTTCGCCCAAGAACATTGATTGGCAGAGAATTGACAGGACAGCTCAGGAAGCAGAGGAGTCGATATATGCGTATTATGAGAGATTGTTACAGGCGTTCAAGCATTACAGTGGTACAGAGACACTTGAGGCGAAGGACATGATTCATTTTGTGTTCATATTTGTGGAAGGATTGAGACCTGAAATTAGCCAGATGATTAAGAATCATTTGATTTGCTGGCAAGCAAAGCCAATTGATGAGGTGTTGCAGTATGCAAAGTACTGTAGTGATGAAATTGAGTTGAAGCAGAAAAAGCTGAAAGAGAAGGTGATGGTGATACAGATTAAAGCTGCACAGACAGGCATGCAAGGGAATTTACCACAACTGCTACTGTGACAGCAGCAGGGAAACTTGGTATTTCAGCCCCAGATGAGAGGTAGAGGTTGCAGAGGTAATATGAATAGCAGACCAGATGATGTGCAGGGGATGAAGAAATTGTTGCCTTGTCACGCTTGCGGAGCTGTCGGACATTGGGAACGGGAGTGTCCGATGTTGGTGCAGGAAGGTGTTGTTCAGCAAACTAATGAAGTCAATTCATTCCAGAACATGAGAGGACAGAGAATGAGAGGTACTAATCCAAATTTTCAAAGTAATATGAATCAGATGCAAAATCTTCAACCCACGCAGCAGGTGCAAATGCCATGAGTACAAATGACACAGTTGCAGCCAATAGAGCAGCGGATTTGCATGGTACCTAGACAGCAAACTCAAATACCTCAAACCCCAACGGAACAGCAGCAAATGATGCTTTCTCAACAGGTCACAGGTCAGATGCTTAACCAAAGTAATAGCACAGTACACCAATTCCGTTACACAGTGAAAATGGAATAAATGATGACTGGGTGAGCAAAAGTTCAGAAGAGGAGACATGTGTGCTTGGAACCTCCTTAGAAATAGATCAGAAAGGTCACTGTGTGAGGGGAAAAGTCATGGGTCACAGAGTTTTGTTCTTGGTTGACACAGGAGCTACACGTTCTCCAGTAGAATCAGTTGAGGTTCCAAACTTGCCCCTTTCAGGCAAAACAGTTCAGATTGCAGTAGTAGCAAATCAGTATTTGACCAACCCAATTACAGAACAAGTTCATGTTAAAATTGGCAACCTCCATGAATTGCACAAATTCGTAGTCTGTGATTCAAGTCCAGTACCCCTACTGGGAAGATACTTGCTGTGTGAAACAAGATGCTCGATTACTTGTTTAAATGATGAAATTGAGATTCAGACGAATAGCGACAATGAAGATGATCAAGCCCCAGAGACAGAATATGCGACAATAAATTAGGCATACCCTCTGATTGAATTTTTACCAGTATTCACAGTGAAGGAGCTTCATCCTGATTTGCAGGGAACGGTTAAGGAGACAGTGTGGGATCTGAAAGGAAAAGAGGTAGGTCTGATAAAATGAGTTGAGCCAGTTAAATTTACCTTAAAGCTGAATGCTATTTTTCCTCAAATTCGCCAGTACCACATGTCACAAGATATCCTTATGAAGGTTGCCCAAATAATTTCAGAATTTGTGAAACAAGGGGTTTTGAAGGAAGTATTGAGCAGCCCATGTAATTCACCGATAATGGGTCTGAAGAAGCCCTGTTGGAAAGTTTGAATTGTCCAGGATCTGAGAAAAGTAAATGACATTGTGGTCAAATGTTTTCTTGTGGTGCCAAATCCAGCTGTGATAATGTTTCAAATTCCATGTGATGCTGAGTGGTTACTGTCATTGACTTGTCGCAAGCCTTCTTTTCTGTGCCCTTTCATGAGGACAGCCAATTTCTCTTTTGTTTCAAATTTTTTGACCAAGTTTACTGTTGGTGTTGAAATCCTCAAGGGTTTTAAGAGTCACCTTCCATATTCAATCAGATCTTGAAAAATAATTTGGAGTCGATGGAATTGCCTTTCCAATCGACCTTGGTACAGTACATTGATGACTTGCTGATTGCGTCCAAAACAAGGGACGAGTGCAAGTATGACACGATTGCCTTGCTGAACCAGTTGGGAAAATATGGTCAGAAAGTGTCCCCACTTAAATTGTAATACTGTCAGAAAGAAGTGAAATACTTGGGTCAACAGACTGAGAAGGGATCGAGAAAGATATCCAGAGAAACCATATTGCAAATGAATACCCCGACTACACAGAGAGATGTCGGGATGTTTTTAGGGATGGTAGGCTACCGCCGCCAATGGATTCCCAATTTTTCTGTCATTTCGAGACCATTGCAGAAACTGACTCACAAAAAAGTCACTGATCCCATAGTGTTAGGCCACGCTGGAATGAAAGCGTTCACTGAATTGAGAGAGAGCCTGTGCAAGGCTCAGGCTTTGGGTATGCCTGACTACACAAAACCTTTCACGTTGTTTTGTCAGGGGCGTGATGCATGTTCTTTGTCTGTCTTGACGCAGGTCCATGGAGTTGTAAACCACCCAGTAGCATATTTTTCAGCTACTTTGAACCCAGTAGCAGCAGCCTTACCAGGTTGTTTGTGCACAGTTGTAGCGGTTGGACAAAGCCTCACACAGTGTGAGGGAATTGTGATAGGATATCCTTTGACTGTAATGGTCCCTCACTCTATTGAGATCCTATTTACAGAGGCGAAAACCCAATATTTGACTGGCGCAAGATTGACCACACACAAAACGAGTATTCTAGGGTCACCAAATGTGTAATTGAAAAGATGTACAGTGCTGAACCCGGCAACCTTACTCCCAAATAAAAATGTTGAAATTGAAAAAGTGAAAGACATTGAGCATGATTGTCTTGAAGTAACTGACTTGTGCACAAAACCGAGACCTGACATTAAAGATACTCGATTGGAAGAGAATGACCAAATTATCTTTGTTGATGGTTCTTGTCTAAGAGGCAATACAGGGACACTGAGAGTGGGATATGCTGTGTGCATAATTGCTGGTATCCTGGAAGCTTCTTAGCTTCGAGGAGTGTATTCTGCCTAAGTAGCAGAACCGGAAGCCCTAACTAGTGTGTGCCATGTTTCTGCTCAGTTGAAAGTTACCATCTATACGGATAGCCAGTATGGATTTGGAATAGTCCATGATTTTGGCCAATTGTGGTCACAGAGAGGTTTCATGACGTCTTCTGGTTCACCATTGAGAAATGGTAAGAGAATTAGAGATCTGTTGCATGCTACTGAAATGTCTGAAAAGATTGCTGTGGTGAAATGCAGTGCACATCTGAAGTCTCAGGACTTCCTGTCAATGGGAAATGGATATGCAGATCAAGTTGCAAGGTTTTGTGTATTGAACTGTATATCATTCAAGGATAAGTGGGAACTGTTACCTGAAGAAGATAACGTTTTGCATTGAAGGTAATTGACACGTTGGAGGAATTGAAAATGTTGCAGAATAATGTTGACAGGGAGGAGAAACGATCATGGAGCAAAATGAAATGTGTACAGCGACAAGATGAATTGTTGGTTTCAAAAGAGGCTCAATTAGTTTTGCCTAATAGTCTGTTGTCTCAAAGGGCTATATAATATCATGGTCAAGCACATATTGGGAGGGGTGCCATGATTCGTTTGTTCAAGCACAATTGATTCAACCCAAGGTTTAGACAGGTTGCTGAAGCCATTTGCTACTGTTGCATCATTTGCCAGCAAATGAACGTGGGCAAAGGGACAGCCGTTAATTTGAGCCACATTGGAAGAGCAGGAGGTTGATTCAGCAGAATGCAGATGGATTTTATTGAGATGCTTGTGTGTTGAAGTTAGAGATATGTGTTGGTGATTATTTGCATCTTCGGTCACTGGATTGAAGCTTACCCTACACAAAGAAATGACAGTCTCACAGTAGCGAAACTACTGCTTAGGGAACTGATACCACATTTGGGGTCACCATATCTTTAGAATCAGATAGAGGAAGTCACTTTAACAAAGAAGTAATTAAATTACTGTTTGCAGCATTGAACATTAAGCAGAGGTTGCATTGTAGTTACCACCCTGAAGCATTAGGACTAGATGAACAAATTAATGGTACCTTGAAGTCAAGAGTTGCAAAGATGTGTGCATCCACAAATCTGAAATGGCCCGATGAGCTGCCTTTAGCTCTGATGACAATGAGAAACACACCCGACAGGAAGAGAGGTTTGTCGCCTCATAAGATCCTTATGGGCTGAGCCATGAGGTTGCCAGCGGTGCCTGCAAATGCACTTGTCAACATTACAGATGATATGGTGTTGGACTGCTGCAAAGGTCTGGCTGATGGGGTTTGCATTTTCTCTCAGCAGGTGGAAGCCACCAAGCTGCCGCCAATCCATGACCCAGGGCACAACCTGAGGTCTGGTGACTGAGTTGTGGTCCAGAAACATGTGAGGAAAACGTGTTTGGAGCTTCTTTGGAAAGGACCTTTCCAGGAAGTTCTGACAACTACTACAGCTGTGAAGTGTGCTGGAGTTCGAAACTGGATCAATGCAAGGTCACATGAAGAAAGTGATATGCTCAACTGATAAAGAAGCAGAATTGTTGAAAGTACCAACAACAGCAAAACAAATCTCAGGGCTGGAAGGAGAACAAAGGGGAACTGAGACCAGATCTGAGCCCGTTGAGGACGGTTCAGTCATTTCTGTGAGAGAGGAAGGAGAAGACCTCCAGGAGGGTGACAGTGAGCTTTCTCAATTGAGGCAGCAGGAGAGCCTTGTCAAAGGAGGGCTTTCCCATCGTCAGATGATTTTGAAAGACAAACAGAGCAATTGCCAGAACCCGAGGGGGAAGGAGTTGAGGCGGCTCAAAGTCACTGTGATCTGACTCCTCCTGAACCAGTTGCAGGTCAGTCAACAGAAAACACCATAGAGCAAGGAGAAGTTTCAAGTTCAACGCTGAAAAAAACATTGACCAAGGGTCCACTCAAAGGAGATAAGTACCCGAAGTCACAACCAAAGAGAAAGGAAGTAATTGAAACAACAATAGAAGAAGTAGACACAGCAAGGAGCGAAGATCTGAGTGAAGGTGAATTGAAGGGTGATCGATAGTTGAAAAGAAAGAGAACAGCAAGTCCTGAATGGGCGTATGCAACTACAAGTGCATGGCAGAATTAATGTTTGTCTTTTTGTTTTAATGGAGGGATCCCAGGTCAATTGAAGGCTGCTGATGAACTGAACTGTTGGGTACATTTTTGAGTAAGAGACTGTTGAAAGTAACCGAAAAAGACTTTGAACCTGATTTGACTTTGAAACCTGATTTTGACAAGCTGCTGACCCATTTTTGACAAGGGATCCTGGAAGTGAGACTGAAGCTGTCAGTAACTGCTGAAAGAAGATTTTTGTTTTTGATTTTGCTGTTCTTTTTCTAACTTTCTCTTCTACTTTCTGATTCTTTACAAATCATGAGTAATATTAGCCAGCAGGGTAGGAAAAATAGGTGCTGTAAATATATGAGTATTGGTTTGGGGACTGTATGTGGGATATTGCTTGTGGTATTGATTGTGGGAATGACTGTTCTTGATGAGAGCAAAGCCAACAATACTTCTGCTTTTGAAACAACTGCTGCACTAGAGAGGTTTAGGTTAGATGAGAAGTATTTGCATCAGGATACAAATGCCCAAGTCGAACCTTCATCTAATGTCTTCTATTGCTTGCTCAGTCAGTATGTTGAGACAATGGATGCGAGGAACTGTTATGTGTTTGCAGATTCCTCAATCAGTCAAAGAAGGAGTTACTTATCACAATTTGCCTCTCACTTATGTGATAAGTTGTAGTCTGTTACTAACAAGATTCCATAACTAAGAGTGCATCCAGTACTTTTACTCTAATCACGATGTGGTTTTTTCTTTTGTCCCTATAATTAAGTATTTGAGTAGAGTACCTAAGGAAAGTGACATAGTATTAGTTAGAGGTTTCTTTGAACCTACATTAACATTTGGCACTGCTTATGCACACAGCAACATCTTGACATGCTGATTTACACCTTTAGAGAAAAGCTTCTTAGATATTGGATCTATGGTGGAAACATCTTAAATGCGAATCAAAAGGTTTATCGATCTATTTGCGTCCCCTTGTAACTTTACTATTTACGGTCTGACGCACTAACACTTCTCTGAGAATAACTTTGAAAGCTCATTGTTCTTCAGTTGTGGTTCTGATAAATGGTTAATTTGGGTGGTGTTTATGAGTTGTTTGATTAGGTCAAACATCACCCGATCCTTCTTCAGGTTGGGTCAAGCTACAATTGGATAAAAGACAGCATGGCATTTAATATCTCCTTCTTATAATCTCTTGTAGCAGGTATATGATAAGCTGGGTAAATAAAGTAGGGTGTTGTTACCAATTACCGTTCTTTATTTAGTTTCGAGTAAACTGTTTGTCAGAGGCTTTGTGTTTGCTACCTGTTAGAAATGGGGTCTTTGGTTGGCAGTCAGGTTACCCCCTGTCCAAGGACCCTCACTCTAGTCAGGGTAAAAGAGAATCACCCTCAGCTAACCGCCTCTAACCCCCTTGGTAGCTTGGCACGAGCAGTAGGCTTAACTTCAGAGTGCTAGGTGTAAAGTATTTGTACCAACACAAACAGTAACTCAATAAAAACACTACATAATGATACAAGACAGGTTTCGAAAAATAGAAAACATTTATCTAAACAAAACAAGACCAAAATGACACAAATCTACAATACACAAGTCAAGTTATTACAAAAAATGCAAAAAGAGTCTTCATGTAACTTTAAACACAACGCTAACGCTGTTAGCGTGAAAATGTACCTTGGGTGCATCAAAAATAATCCTGCACTGGCGAGTGTGCATCAAAAAGGGCTTGTGATGCGGAAAATTTCACTCACAAACGAGACCTTGCGTCGTTTCTCCTTTAGTCGGGTCGGCGTGCATTATTTCTTCTCTCTGCAGGAGAGCGATGCGCCGATCCGATCAGCACTCTCTGGTCCAGGCAGGCCTTGCGTTGTTTTACATGCACAGCGGTGTTTGCATCAGAAATTCAGCCTCATGACGGTGCGAAAATCCACACAGCGCGGGTTGCGATCTCACCAGCCTCCGTCAGCTATGCTGCAAGTCGTTTCCCCAGATCCAGGCATCAATCTTCCGGTCGCATTGCAGGCAAGTGTTGATCTTCAGCCAAGAAGCTGGCGGCACATCAATTTTTCTGCTGCAGATCGGAATTGCGTCGATCTTTTCTCCGCACAGTGGTCTGTGCTTGCATTTCTCACTCTTTGGCTGACAGCTTCTCCTCTCAGGGTCCCAGGAACTGGATGGGCACCACTTGGCAGAGTAGGAGTCTCTCCAGAGACTCCAGGTGCTGGCAGAGAGAAGTCTTTGCTGTCCCTGAGACTTCAAACAACAGGAGGCAAGCTCTAAATCAAGCCCTTGGAGAGTTCTTCACAAGAAGGAAGGCAACCCAAAGTCCAGTCTTTGTCCTCTAACACAGACAGAAGCAGCAACTGCAGGAGGGCTCCACAAAGCACAGTCACAGGCATGGCAGCTGTTCTTCCTCAGCTCTTCAACTCTTCTCCAGGCAGAGGTTCCTCTTGGTTTGCAGAAGTGTTCTAAAGTCTGTGGTTTTGGATGCCCTTCTTATACCCATTTTGCCCTTTAAAGTAGGCTTACTTCAAAGCAAAGTCTCTCTTGTTTGTGAAATCTTGCCTTGCCCAGACAAAAAAGTCCAACACTATCCTTTTCCGTATGGGCTTTCATGTCATTGATTATCTGAAATAAAACTCAGATGCACAAAGAGCTTAGCTGGTCACTTTCTGTATAGGGTTTGATTGTGTTCTGACAAATTCATAGCTATGGACTTTTCTTGTAGAGGACCATTTTAGATACGGTGAAAATGAGGACTGCGCCTTTTATGTGAGCAGCTACAGTGCAGGATGATTTTCACTCAAAAAGGAGATAAGCCCGGAATCTGAAATGCGTGCAGAATCACACCAGTGTAAGTTAAAGTAGATGATATGATTTGGGGAATACATTTGTTGCACTATCAATCTGAATAAGGCACAGATGGATTTGCTACTTAATTTTAGTGATATATCAAAACTCTGATAACATAAGCTAAATGGTGAACTTGAGGTAAGAATGAAACATAAGAAGATGGCAAGCAGTCAAATATTCAAACAAAAGTATATGAAGACAGTAATAGTCGGACCGCCACATTACAATAGTGACAGAGCCACCACAGTCCATTTGCCGACACTGCCAGGTTGCCGCCAGTCAAAAACCTGGCGGTCTCGGCCGTAGTAATTCACCAGGGTGCCGCTCTATGGAGCGCCGCCCTCGGGATTATGACCCCCCAATACCCTAGCCTTTTCATGGCAGTTGGACCACCATGGAAAGGCTGGTGGCATGGGGGCATTGGGCAGTGCAGGGGCCTCCATGTGCAACCCCATCGTGCTTTCCACTGCCCGAATTATGGGCAGTGAAAAGCGCAGCGGGTGCTGCTGCACCCACTGCACCGCCATATTGCCACCGGCATCAATGTTAAGGCCCTGTTTCCCACCGGCCCAGCGGGAGACTCAAAATAGGGCCGGCGGTGTTCTGGCCGCTCTGGTGGTCTACAAGTAGTATGTAGCAGAAAGTATGTGGGTAGCAGAAAAGTGTGATGAAGGTGTTAAATGCATGCCATTTCTAGAAAGATGGAACACAATATAACAGTAGGAAGTGTTAAAAAGAAATCTTGAACAGAATAAATTAGAGAGGGCAATTTTAGCTTGCCTCGAATGCCTTGAGGGATATGGCATCTTTACAATTAAAAATGAGAGAGTTCAATAATTTGATGCCCACTGTGGTGATTTGTTTACCTCCATCCAGCACTTTCACTTCTCCATTTAGTGGTGCTAAGATGATTGACTCTGTGGGGTGTGGCTTGCAGTCGCACCTTAATGGAGCTCTGTGCAGCCCACTACCATTCTACAATACCCTGACATAAGGTAGGTCAGGCCAGGACAGGTCCCTGTGCCTCCCCTGTGTGCTATGGAGGCTTCTGATGAAGGGCTCTGGCAGAGACAGACAGCTGGACGAGGATAGCTGACTGGGCCACGGCTGAGGCAATAAGGGGTAGTCGTCTGGCTGATGATACATCCCTTCTAGCAGCCATCACTCAACCCAGAGATAAGTTAGACGCCAAAATCGCCGCTGTTGGCAGTGATGTCACACTGCTGCACCAAGATCTGGAGAATGCAGTCAACAGAATCACCAGGACAAAGAACCGCATCTCAAATGTGAAAGACATGGTACAAACCCTGAAACAATCTGTGGCCTGTTTAACTATAGTCACCAAGGAAGTTGCAGCCAGGGTGGAGGATGTGGAATAATCTGAGATTTATACGTATGCTCATCCACTCTGTAGTAATTTCTCAGTGAATTACTGTGCACTTTCATGACACAGGGCACTCTTTCGACATGTTTCACTATTGAGAGAGCGCATTGAGGCCTTGTATAGTGTCTGGTACCAGGGGACCAATAACAAGCCACAATAGCCAAAATTCCTAACTATATGGACTGGGATGTTATCCTTGCCACACCCGCTCTGAAAGAAAAATCTCCTTTCAATCCACTGAAGTAATGGTCTTCGCTGACTATACAAGGATGGTCCAACAAAAACACCAAACCTTAACTGATGCGAAGTGGTGGCTGCAAGAACTGAATATTATGGCTGCAAGAACTGAATATTATATATATTATATATATGCTGTTTTATCCAACCAAATTAAAGGTTCTTTGCCACAAACTCTATTTTTCAACTCCCCTGCTGAAGTGTTTCAATGGACAGATGAGAAAGTGCACGTTAAGCCATGTAACCCCCGCCCCGTGAGATCGTCAGACGACTCACTCACAAGAAATGTGGCACCAAAGTCCCCTGGGAAATCCAAGGTCTCTTCCCATGCCAGGAATGGTTCTCGCTCCAAGTGGAGAAGAAGCCGTCCAAGTGCAGAGAAGATAGTAAATGATTTCTGGTGTTCAGGGGGGGCAGGTTCTAGTGGTCCCGACACTGACAGTGGGATATGTTCAGGTCAGGAAAACCTACGACACATACCTTGATCCCACAGAAAGAGGTGCAGGCAGACAGATGGTTTTGCCTCATCCTATCTTAGGGAAGTCAAAGACCAATGGGGTGCACCCTGGAAATCTCAGTGACTCCCTCTTAATATCATTACATTTCCCATCATTGGGATTTAATTAGACCTCCACTTTTGCAGGAGAAGTCACATCGATATCCACCATCTGATGTGTTGTGTGGGGCTGGGGGATACTTACATACACAACAGGATTTGCACCAATAGTCAACTGATGAGGCCACAGCAATTTGGCTGGCCCCACAATGCTGTATATATCACGGTGGGACTTATTACACCAACTCTATACCAATATTGGACAGCGCACTCCAATCCCTTATCTAACAGACCCTAAAGGGGGTATGATTGGGACAGAGAAGGAGAGGTCTCAAACCATTGCTGCATATTATGCAGAGTTGTACTCCCTATTTAACCTACTCCTACCCAAAGAGGTTGAACGATTTGTTGGTGATCTCTCGCTATGGATATTGACCTGGGACAAGAGAGCCTCACTGGAGGGTGATATTAATGAGGATGAACTCTTTGGAGCATTATAGAAGGTGAAAAATGGCAAGTCTCCTGGACCTAATGGCTCGCTGGTGGACTTCTTCAAATCATTCATATGCCAGTGGTGGCAATGGTCAAAGATGCCCATGAAGAAGGCTCTTGCCACAGACCTCCAAAGGGCAGAAATAGTGGGTTTCCCAAACCAATCCTTTGATGCATGCTCGTCTTATTGTCGAATTTAGATTTTAAATGTTGAAGTTGAAATCATAGTCAAAGTCATAGCTTATAGATTGTTGCCAGTCATTTTGTACTGGTACACCTGTATCAGTCAGAGGACGACCAGACATAACATCAGGAGACTTTACAATGCACTAGCTCAAACTAACAGGCTACAAGTCCCAGGGTTGGTCCTCGTGGTGGATATGGAGAAAGCGTTTGACTCCGTAAGTTGGACCTACCTTTTTGTACTTCTCCACCATTCAAATTTGGGCCCCAAATGTATTGCTTATACTAAACTCCTTTATAATGATCTGTTGGCAGTGGTATGAGTGGACCGGGAATATCCAGTTCCTTTTCCAATTGGCAGGGCACAAGACAGGTGTCTCCAATGTCTCCACTCCTCGTCGCCACTCTGATGGAACCACTGGGGGAGTGGATCAGAATTGATGCTCAGATTTCAGCGTTTGGATGGAGTGTGGGTGTCTCTGATAGGATCGCTCTTTATGCGGACAATGTCTTGTTGTTTGTAACCAAACTGGAGATGTCAGGCCCTGAGCCCTACAATTCTGGGAGGTGTCTGGCTTAAAAAAATGAATGTAGACAAATCTCTAATCTACCTAGCTAACTCCTTTCCTCAAGACAATAGCTGGGCAGAATGCTTTGTACCTTCTTAGGGGATGGGGGACACCTTCACATTGCTTTGAACAAATGCTTTAAATTTACCTACCTGGGGAGCATCGCAACAGCTGACATTGATTCATACTATCAAGCAGCACATCTCTTGTTTATCAATGAATGGTGGTATGATACCCAGAATGGCTCTGCATATCCCACTGAAAACAGGCTTTGAGGAATAAATTGCTTCTCTGCCTTCTTTTTATGGGAGTCCAATTATTATTCCTCCCGGTACTACAGTAGTGAACAGGCTTTGGCATGATACCCTTGACTGAATGGGGTGAGGGAGGAGACTCATGGGGCAAATCCCACTATGGGAAGGGGCCTTGATAACATGCCTTGCACCCCTACAGGGAATCCGCAAGTGGGACCTTATAGGTATCACAACATTGGGAGAAGCGGTTGATGATAGGATCCTCAAAGCGTTACATTCCATGCGGGTTGAATACCAGCTCCAATTTAATAAATACTTGCAACTCATATAGGCACTGACTCCCTACCTACATGGCCGGTATGAAATTCCAGAACACCTCCCACTGGAAGGTAAGCACCTCATTGGTCATTGTGACGATAAAAAGGTGTCCAAAATATATCAGTCCTTGATTCACCACCAAATTGACACCTTCTCTAGACAGAAAAACTCCTGGAGACAGACGTAGGGGAGACTGATGAGGAAGATTCGGCAGAGGTCAGGATGTCTCCTAGAACTGTGGCTATATCAGCTAGACTTAAACTTGCTGAAATTCCTTCACAGGGTGTACCTCACTAGACATAAATTGTGGCGTCTGGGGATTATATTGTCTCCCACATGCCTGAGGTGTAGAACTGCAGATGGGGATCTGTTGCATACTGTGTGGGACCGTACTCGGTTGGCTCCATTTTAGAGGGGAGTGCTCTCCTGCCTGGGTACACTCCTGGGCTGGGAGACTAATGCTACTGCGTATTAGTATGCAACTGAGGGTAACAGACACCAGAAGTTAATTCTTCACCTTGGGCTGGCGGTGGTCAAATGAGACATAGGGAAGCATTGGAAGGTCTCTCCGCCATGCCCTTTGCAGAAAGGAAGTAAGGATTAGATAACTATATGGCCTAGGTAAAATCGGTATGCAAGGATCAGGGATGCCCACAGAAAATTGACAAGATTTGACAGGCATAGGCAACATATAGTGGGGTCATAATTACTTCAACAAAGTCGCAAAATTACTCCCTCCAGGAAGTAGTCAGAACACACACAGGCTGACCCCAGGATAGACACCACTGAGGCACTATTGAATCCAAGGAGGTCATACCTGATATACACAGAAAGGAATGTAGGGGTGGAACAAGTAGGGGAACATCGCTTGTTTACAGTTACGTGGTTGTATGTTTCCAGCCTTTGCAATATTTGTTACAACTGTATGTATAGCAGCATGACAAAACCAATAAAATTTAGTGTAAAATTGTATTTAAAAAGATGATTGACTATGCATGAGCGCAGGTTTTTGGAGGTAAATAAGTCCAACAGGTAGTTAGGGAGTTAGGGTGGGTAGCTTTCCAGATGATGCTCATCCAGTTGATTTTGCATTGATGGCTAATGGGAAATCATTTCAATTTGTGGCAAGATGTGTTTGTGTTTTCAGGCCAAACATAGGGGGTAATTATGTCCCCGGCAGTGAGTGTTAATGTGGCGGTATGACTGCCAACAGGCTGGCGGTACATTATGAGATTGGTCGGTTGGCTGCAGCCAACCCGCCACTTCTCCACTCATACCGCCATGGTGGTATGAGCTGCCAGGCTGAAGATGTGTATCTCCAACCCAGCAGCTGGCATAGTACCACCAGCGGCATTATCTGCCTGCCTAAAACCATGGTGGTAGGCACTATCAGTGAGAAGGGAATTCCTTCCCTGTCACCAGTAGACGGCTCCCCCACCCTCCAACACTTACCTGACACCCCCAAACCCCCTTCATCCAAACAACCCCTACCACCTCCGATCCTCAGACACCCCCCCACCCCCATACATGCACACACCTGCAGACACGCACCACGCATACACCCAATCACTCACACTGGCATACACGCATTCATACACACACTGCCATACACGCATAAATCCAGACATGCTTACACACATTCGTACAATTATCACACTATAATGCAGACCCGTACTCACTTCACCATTCTTACACTTAAACAACACAACACACACAGACGCAGTCACACACTCACTCACACATTCTTGCACACACTCAGACACATATACACAACACCCCTCACCCTCCCATCCCCTCCCCTTTTGGAAGCCCCTTCTGGGGTCCTGGGTTCAAGGAAAGCAGGTCCTATCTTTTTTCAGGTTCTTCAAATAGCAGGTCAGTCCTTCTTCCAATTCCTTCCAGTTCCAGGAGTGTTCTGAGGAGAGATATGTGGAGTTCACTTTTATGCCCAGAGCCAACCTCTGGGTGGAGGGCAAATCCTTGTCACCCCCCCCCCCCTTAAACAGCACAAGTCAATCCCTCCCCTCCCACTGGGTTTGGCGCCAGCCTAATTAGAGAGACAAAAGGAAGGCAGGAGCTTCATCTGCCAGTGACATGGTAGACATGCTTTGAACCTTATGGAAGGACTGGGCACAGTCCATCCTGTCAAAGGAGGAATGCCTCTCCTCACATCTAGTCATTTGTCCACTCTCTGGGAGCATTATACATCTCACCAAAGGAAAGCCATCGGGGGCAGGTGACAGCTGGACACTGTCAGGGAAGCCTTTTAGATTTAAGCAGGAAAATGACAACTTTCTAAAAGTATAATTTCAAAAACAGTGCTTTAAAATCAAACTTGGCCAATAATTTGGATTGTAAATTATGAATAAAATGAGTTCTGAAACCATTTTTCTGGCTATTCCAAACTGAATTTAGCACTTATGAACTGTAATAGTGTTAACCAGTATTAACCTATGGAAACACCAGCCTTTACACAGTAAAAAATTATATTGGTGGTTGTCACTGCCAAGACATGTGAAACATTCAATAAACATGTTCTTCTTTTTAGAATCCATGCAGCCTTTCCAATGTGCCAATCACATGTATATTATTTGTACCATGTTTAAACGGAAGAGCACAAGCAATTTACCGCGTGTTAGGGGTGAAGTGCACAGAGTTCTACAGACAACAAAAATAGGTAGCACCAAAAAAGCAAAGAAATAATTCCAGGTGACATTGCAGGAAGGGCGAATCCCCAATAGTCACAGTTCTTTCCCCTGTCATCAGGTTGTATTTTAGACTGTTTTGAAGAAGGTTCTACGTCTCTGTAGTTAAATTGAGTTAGGTAAAGTCAGATACAAATTTGAAGAGGCACCAGGGAGGGGTGTCCATTGTCTTCCTTTTTGATTGCTTTATTTATGTAACAGTTAACAGTTACAGCACAAAGGAAGGCAGATATCTTAGGACCATTGAATTTCAGAATTTCAGAATCCTAAATTCTTTAAAACTATTTCATGTAAAGTTTACAAACATTATGCCAAATGTGGATGACCAGTCTGAAAACCTCCGCAATGTCATGAATGAATTTCACAGTGGCACAATCTGAAACTATGACATCAGCAGATTTCCATCCATGGGTTAAGCAGGACAGAGATAGGCTGTGGCAATTAGAAAGGAATAAAAGGTTTAAACATTTTCTGAAGTACAATTTGCCTCAATGGGGGACTAGTTTTAAGTACATACAGTTTTGCAGCTTCTTGGGTGGAATGCATTAAAGTATTTGGAAAGAAAACCAGAATAAAATAAGATATGTTCAGTGGAAGGAAAATGTCACAAACCACACTAGTATGACTCTCCTCTTGTTGTGGGTTTTTCACACCGGGCTCATGTAATCCTTACCTTGTGGCACCTTTCTGTCTCGTACATCTCATGGCCCCCTCCCACAGCTCTTGAACTATCGAACTACCTGCATTGTTGCTAGTTTGTTCTGTCTTGTCCCTGCAGTTGAGTAAGGTGTTTATTGGGCAATTAGCTATATCCGCTCTGACCAGCTGACTTTTACTATGATGCTCTTAGGTTCTGTTAAACTGTTAATTGCTTCCAACTGTCACTTGCACCTGTCACCTGCAAGAAGTAACATCCAGTTGTATAACATGAGTTCTTCCCCAGGTTCATTAGAAACTTCCAGTATGCCACGTAAGACGTGCACCTTTCTGGAACAGTCTGTCCTTTCAGCAAAAATACCCCATTTGAACCTGAATTAGGGCTTGGCCTTGGTCCAGTCTTGTGTAAACATATTCCCTGCACTAACCTCCTGCATCGCCCAGAACCTCTAGCGCTCTAGTCTTCCAAGCCTTCCTGCTGAACATGTGATGCTGAATCCTGTGGGGCTTCCTGTGTTTACATTCCGGGCTACAGTTCTGCCTCTTCTTGCACTACAGTCTCCTGTCTTCCTGCGGATTCCAGTTTAAGTACTAAGACAAAGCTAAGTACTTAATTCTCAGGTTAGTGCGCACTAATCCATAGTTTAGTTTAAGTAATCCATGACTGAGTTTCATGATGCCGTGAATATGTTCTTGGAGATCGAACATTGTATGAGTCCCTCAGACCCAAACGGCCCATTGCTTCAGACTCTTTTCTTGGCAGCGTTCTGAATTTTAACTCAAGGGTTTTTGCTATAGTATTTCTTGACTTATTGTTTCAAGTATTGAAGAAGCTTCTAGCAAACAAACTTGCATTTGAGTTTTGATCAGACCCTTGTCAGTTATGACCTTCTAGGGACTTCCAGAAAACTTCAGTTTATTTTGGAAATTGTTCCTGCTCTCTTACGTAATATTTAGGAAACAACCTGTAAGAGTAAATTATTTGTAAACCATTGCTCAAACGTTATGATCTCAGAATTTTGGTAAACCATGCTTCTTTTTATTCCTGGTGCTCCGCACCTGCATCAACACTAACGGGGCCCAGGGAGTTCAGACCCTTCTAGGCAGTGTTGCACGGTAGCTGAGTACGCCAGTGAATCCAGTCTAACTTTTCTTGTTTTATCCCAACCCCCATCGCCCTCCGAGGCAATTAGTGAAACTGGATTATTTTTACTTATTTCACACTGCTGCCCCAACTGGAATTTGGGGTCAAGCATCATCTCCACAGTAGGAACCAGGTGAGTGCATGACAGAAAACATAATTTTGTGTTAAGAAAGTATTACATTTCAATAAGTCCACATTTTCCTAAACGTTACAATAACCTGAGACAGTGGAAGGAAAACACAAGACCAAAAATTACAGAGAATGAGTGGGAAAATCAGCATATGATGAAGGATAATGCTCTCATCTGAGCTAACTTAAAACATATACAATTTGTTGGTATTCACTGGTTGTACTGGATACTGGAGAGAATCTGAAAAGCCTTTTCCATTATGCATGTGATAAATGCTCAAAATATAGAAACCTGATAGGGGCTGGCAAATTATGTTTAGGCCTCCTCTTTGCTGAAAGATTTCTGGTGTTAGATGGTGTGATGAGGGTACAGTGTGGGAAGCACCATCTTGCCCGATTAAAAAAATGGGCAATATTGGGTTAGGAACTGGAAGAAGGAGAGGCCAAGGGGATCCAAGACCCATGTTTAAATCTATGAACTGAAGCATCCTTAGTAGCCTGTAAGAAATTGAGTTATTGTTTGTCTGGGGTTGTAAGCCTGGGCTCACAGCTATTTTTAAAGAACATGAGATCACCCAACTCAAAAGGAGCTGGAGCCACCGGTAGGTGACTCTCATAATTGTCAGCGGCTATGACTTAGAGGAAGTGTTAGGGAGGACGTGCTCTGAGGACACCAGCTGACACCTCACAGTAGTCATTCTGGCTCCTGTGTCCCTCAGAACCTCCACCGATTGGCCATTGTTGATGATCCCCTGCCTGTACTTAGAAATATTGGCAGGAATATGGGCTTTTGGTACCATCTCTTTATGCCCCAGGGAAACTAGGGTCACCTCTGTCTGCTCCCCAAAGCTAACTAAGACTACCTCCTTCCCGAGCGCTACACTCATCAACCAATGAGTCTGCCCACCAGTAGGGGGCTGTGCCTTATTGGGACACTTGGAATCACCCCTGGAGTGTCCATACATGTATCACTCAGTGCCATGGGGTTCAAACCTCCCTGTTTATCAAAGAAACCTTCTTTTTAGACTCAGACTGGTGCTGGTTATCACTGTTCCCTTGGGAATTATTTTGGGGGCCTTTTGAGAACTTCTTATTTTTAAGTCTTTCTCCGTTTTTCTCTCCCCTCTTTCTTCTGGTGGGACCTCTTACCACCTCTGTGGGAGTCTCCCCGAGATACCTTTTTGGAAAAAGTGGTACTAGTCCAGGGAGCTGTCGCCTCAGCAGGCTTCCTGGGACCACTCAGCTTACTGTCAACTGGCTGCTGACACAGCCCTAGAAAATAAGTACTGAGCATATACTCTCTCAAAATTAGATTGTACAGTCTATTGTAATCATTAACCTTGCTGTTCCTCACCCAACCATTCTGTGCCTTGCAGGAGTAGTAAACAAAATCCATCCAGGACTGATTGATTCTGACTGCCCTTGTTGGATTTTATGGGGAAGTATCTGGTTTGGTCCACATTCTTTAAAGTAAGAAGTGTGTACCACCTACTTTAGGCTTGTGTTTCCACAAACCAGTCCCCAATGCTGTGATCTTGTGAACTTTAAGGGCTACCTCATAGGCAGAAAACAATTTGTCAATGTTGTCTCACACCACATAACAGGGCACCAAATCCTTGAGGATGCGGTCCTTTATGTCTCCTCCAGACACTGCAGGTATCCTGCAACCAATGCTGCTGGAATCTGCCTGCCTAGATTTCAGTTACAGCTCCTCAAGGTTTTTTTCATGAGCCAAATGCTATAAAGCTAGCTTCTCCTCCATGGCCAGTTTCTTCTCCTCCATCCTGAGCCTGGCCATATCCAGCATGAACTCTCTCTCTCTGCCAGCTCCTCTGGGGATAGGCTGTGGGAAGATACATTGCTCTCTATCCTGGCATGGAGCTCCAAATTAGTGGTCAAGTCATCCTTTCCAGCAGGCAGCTGGCTTTCAGGACTGAGATCCTAATCCTCTCCTTGGCTGTCCATTTCCTCATCTCCTTCATTTGCTCTAAGAGGTGACTGGTGAACTTCCGTCCAGGCCCTCAGTGCCTTTTGCAATTCCACTTTCCTGATGGTACTCTTGGTTGGAAGTCCTCTCTCTTTAAAGAACTCTCAAAGCTCCATGCTTCACAGCTCAAACTTAATGCTTACATAGTTGGATTCAAGCACAACAAATCCAAAAGGCCAATTAGGGAGAAGTTAACTTGCACTGGTCTTAGACTATTTATGATGGGTGATAGTGTAACACAAAATTACTGTATTGTACTCAACAAACACAAGTCAAGCCTCACCACTGATCACCAATATAAGAAATTGGACTGTTGGTTGACTCGGCTGTGAGCCCTGGTCAAGATGCAACAACAATTCTTGGCAATGTAAGGCACAAGCAAACCTCAAATTAACAGGTGCTCAACCCTCTGGTAGTTTGGCACATAGCAGTCAGGCTTCCCTTAGATGCTATGTTTAAAGCATTTGTGTAAAACCTCAAACAGTAACACATTAGCCTCAACACTATAAGAAAAATAGAGTGATATTTAATAAAACAAGACCAAAACAGCAATAATCCAATTAGTAGACCTGAAGATATTGAATGTTTAAGTTTTCAGAGAAGGTTGCACCGAACGGCTTAAAAGATCAACAGTGAATATCTGGTCATGCCAGACCAGGACAAGCCACAAGTTCAGGCCAACCACAATGGAGTGCAGGCCGGCTACAGGAAACTCGTACCTTAAATCCTGGTTTGCAGAGAGTTGCTTAGATCAGTGTTGGAGATGCATCATGCAGCCAAAGCGATGCATTGGTTCAGAGATGTGATGAGGCTGCTGTGTAAGGTCCTGTTGCTTTGATGTTGAGGATCCCATAGAAGATGGTTTGCGATGTTAAGTCCAGAGTCGGGGATTCATTGAGTAGTCAGGGCGATGTGCTAGTTCAGAGGAACTGCAAGGCTGCGATGAGGAGTTTGACATCATTTTTAAGGCTGCAATCATTGAGAGATGCATGGATCTTTGCCAAGGATACATGATGCAGTAGTGGTACTGAAGCCAATGTGGGCTATTGCGGTGATGCAAGTCTTTGCAGCGGGTCCAATCCATACAGCAGAGGACATGCATCAGTCTTGCTCGGGTTGCCCACACAGCAGAGGAGATGCATCAGTTATGCAGTGTCCACAGAGGCTAGCAAAGAACCTTAAGCCCACTTCCAATGGTCCAGGACTGGAGTGGCACCACTTGGCAGGGTAGACTAATAGATGGCAGAATCCAGGTGCAGATGCATGATTGTTGGACGCCTGTTATGTGCCTGAGGCTTCAGATCAGGAGGCCAGCCAACTAGACTTTGGAGTCACTATAGGTCTGGGTTGTAGACATGCAGGTCCAGTCCTTCTCACCCAGGCAAAAGGTCAGCAGGTCAGCACAGCAAAGCAGAAGTCCAGTACAGTGCAGCACAGCAGAGTGGCAGTCCTCCAGCAGCACAGCAGTCCTTCTTTCAAACACGGTATCCCCAAGTCCGGAAGAGTTGGTGACTGAGGTTCAGTAATTATACCCAGGGGTGCCTTTGAAGTGGGGGGCAGTTTCTGGAGGTTTCTGTTTCAAGTCCCCAAGCATCCAGCATTCCCTGCCTTGGCTCCAAACTAATTACAGGGGGTATTCAGCCTTTTGTGTAGAGGCAGGGCACACAGAACATTCAGGTGTAAATGGAGCTGCGCCCAACTCCTTCCTCCCATCCTGCCAGTTATGGCCCTCCCAGGCACACCTACGCTCCCTATTCCGTGTGGCTGTTTAGGAAGCATACACAAAGCTCAACTGTCAGCTACACCCAGTCATGCACCTGGAGACAAGTTGCAGACACTGACTGGCTTAGGCAAGTAAACACCAACCTTCTAAAAGTGGCATTTTCAGAATTGCAACTTAAAATCCATCATCACCATAGAAAAGTTAAGCATTCTGAGAATGAAAATCCCCAGTAATCTCGAAGGACATACAAACTTCCTATGTCATAAGCACATAATTCCTTTTCAAACACTTTAACAAGCAGCACAAGAGAAAAGAAGCATTCTATGCCAAACTGAATTCAGAGGACACTGAAGACTCCAAAGCGTGGAACCCATAAGATAACGCAACAGCACAGAGGAAGGAAAGGAGACTAGGGTGCTGCCCACACAGACCCAACTGAATAAGCTCACATGTTATCTTTAAGCATGGAGGAAGATGACCTCAAAGGAACACCAACAGGGTAACACTTCCCCGGTACAAAGCAGATTTTTTGCATCCTTGAAAACCTGGCTCTCATTTTCCCAGAACTCAAGATTAAATACCTAGGTGACTGTGGGTGGAAAACAGTGGGGAGGCCTTGGGATATGGTGACAGCTTAAGTGGAAATTCAAAGCTAAAAGTTCCAAAAGGTTGGTACTGTAAGCACTTGGGCCTGTACTGAGCATTACAACCTGCAGTATTGAAAACATCTGTGCTACAAAATGGATAAGTGGCACATTATATTCCTTTAGAAGTCATGCCCCTAGTATACAGGACATCCCAGATAGGTGGATGCCCTTTCAAGCCAGACCACGATGACTGCTTTGATTCCTCTGATTTCCAACAAGACCATTTGAGTTGTTCTGGCTTCTCATCCCTGAATAAATATACCTGTGAAGGCACTTTGGAGAATCAACGTTAGTGGCATAGCGTGGTGTCGGAGGTTTAATAAATCCACTGCAGAGTTTTAGTTTGGGCTTTGTATAGTCAAGTCAGTTAGAAGTGGGTCTCCTATGCTTAGTGAGGAGGAGTAATTTACAGGATAACTGGGTGAAGGATTACCTTCTATCTCGGGTAGGGAGAACCCAGTATTTGGCTATTTGATTAGAATATCCAGTTTATCATTGAAAGTGGAGAAGACAGCACAATGTCTGTCAAGGATGTTCTGATTATCAGGTGGCATCATGGTTGATTGGGTGTGATGGGAAATATCTGGTACTGCAGTTTTAGAAGACAGCACATGCATGATTTTGAGCAGATAGCCTTAATCTTGTGGCATGATTTGTGTTTCCAAGTGCACTGGTATGTAAAAAGGGGGATGTGGGGGTGGTGGAGGGGTTGAAGAAAATTGTTTCCATGTGTGTCATATATGTTGACCATGTGGAGTAAATGGGTGTAGGGTTTGGCAGGTCCGAGATTAATGACCCTCAGATAGAATGGAAGTTAGAACCAACATGGCAAAGGGGAGGCTAGAGATCTCTAATAAAGGGAAAGACTAAAAATACAACTTATTGGCAAGTGGTAATGTTACTAATGTCCACAATTTCTTGATATAGAGACACACATCTACCACCCATGACTGTGTCTCTTTTTCTCCAGTTATGTGACTCAACAGCATGCCATGGGTTAACGTGATATGTGCTTGTATTTATTCAAGTGTAGTTACATACAACCTTTTTTATACTGATTGTGTGCACGTATTTAGATAAATGATTACAGCACAGTTATTTCAATGAGTCGTACATGCAGCCGTTTTCAACTGTGCGTATGTGTTCATTCATTTGATCAGAACAGTTTTGTAGTTGAGATTTCAGTTAAAGTCATCTAACATCCGAAACACAAAAAGAGATGAACTTTTTAATGTTAAAAATAGATTTTCCATAATATATTCATTACAATGATGCATACACCATTTATCTTACCTGTGCCTTGTCCTTCAAAAAAAGTAATCAAGAAAATGCCTTGGCCAAATGCAGTTGTAGACAGAAGGCACTGCAGCGGAAGCAAAAAAAAACAAAAAAGCACAAACAATGATTATGCAAAACAGATACAGTGAAGTATATCATGAGCTAGTGGGCTTGTACAAAACTGCCGCAGGGTTAACTACAGATCCTATGAATATCTAAGCCGGTATAAAATGTTTCGCTCAGAAAACGCATAAAAGGAATTTATGAACGGGAGATAGAAACTGATTTGTGTGATGCAATAAATACCCCACACAGTAGACAAAAGTCCTTTTCTGAGTCTCGTGTGTAATGAATGTGCTTTTAGACATAAAAACGCGCGTCCCCAACCCGTCACAGAAAGTAATTTCAGATGTATTTCTTTTTTAGTGCAGCTTTTTTAGTATTCCGTGCAATGTTCAGTTGATGTAATACAAGTCCGCATGTGTATTCCGTTAATTGAGTAGTTACAATGTCAAGGGGAATTTTCAGTCACTCTGCCACTTTCCCTTACATCTACAACAATTTCCGACTCATCACACTACCTCAGTCATTTTGCACATCATTCAGCAAACAGCACACCCAACACCACACCAGATATACCATCAAAGAATATTTCACCAAGAACACCACTCCATTCGACACAGCATACATACAAACCGTCTTCTTTCCATCAAACTACACAATTCAAAACACTTACACCACACTACCCAACGTTTTTAAATCACTTCCTACACAAATCATATTTCACATATCCAATTAACAAACGTATAGTCTATAACCCAAAGCCTCTCACACCTCACTCAAAAATATATAGAACCAAAACACCAGACTACACAAACTATTTTCTGAACTTCTGCGACACCAACCATACAATACCTATACAACTCGCAACCCTTCATCTTGCACACCATATTTCAAAACCCTGCCCAATACCTTACTACCCACAAACACAGTCAATAAAATATGTATCCTAAAATCCACAAACACTCATTTCCGCTCCAGCAACAAGACAAACAACTGTGCGTACCACTTCCACCAATACACAATGCCTCCAGTGAACCTTAGTCCTGCACTTCAGAACATACCCTCCCATACACAACTCTCATCCTACCATTGCAACACAATACTTTAATCATTTATTTCACAATAAGCCATACAAGCACTGCACTCCAGTTAAACCTGACACAACCAACAGCAACAAGACAAGATTGTATATTACCAGTGAAACATCTATCAGGCTCATAAATGGAACTTCACCTCAAAGAAATAATGTGTTTACTGCAAAAAAGCAGTGTGTCATGTAAAGTTCATAGGTTTTCCTATCCTCCATATGCTTAAGAGAGGATTACTACTATCTATAATAATGGGTGCTGAAGGAAAATTATGGTGTCCTCTTTGCTATACTTTCTATCATTCTTAATATCAAATTCTCGAACATGTTTGGAGCAATTTCAGTCTGATATAGGGCTATTTCACGAAATGTTATCATGCATTTCATAATTACGTGGCTAAACGTGTTTTAAAATGATCAGTTTGCTTTTCGTTTATAATGTTTCCACCTAATCTAAAATCAATTTCTCCATATAAACTGGGCCAAATATGCTTACATTTACATCATTTTGCTCAATTCAAGGTTGAATGTGTGACGATTATACCACCGTACAGCATTTAGAAAATTAAACAAATCTGATCTATTTTCAACATTATGGGGGTCATTCTGACCCTGGCGGCCGGTGGCCGCCAGGGCCACCGACCTCGGGAGCACCGCCAACAGGCTGGCGGTGCTCCCACGAGCATTCTGACTGCGGCGGTTCAGCCGCGGTCAGAAGCGGCAAGTCGGCGGGCTCCCGCGACTTACCGCTGCTCGGGGGAATCCTTCATGGCGGCGGAGCGCGCTCCGCCGCCATGAGGATTCTGACCCCCCTACCGCCATCCTGTTCATGGCGGGAAAGCCGCCATGAACAGGATGGCGGCAGGGGGGGTCGCGGGGCCCCTGGGGGCCCCTGCCGTGCCCATGCCAATGGCATGGGCACGGCAGGGGCCCCCGTAAGAGGGCCCCGCAAAGTATTTCAGTGTCTGCCTTGCAGACACTGAAATACGCGACGGGTGCCACTGCACCCGTCGCACCTTCCCACTCCGCCGGCTGGATTACGAGCCGGCATCCTCGTGGGAAGGGAGTTTTTCCCTGGGCTGGCGGGCGGTCTTTTGGAGACCGCCCGCCAGCCCAGGGAAAAACTCATAATACCCTCCGCGGTCTTCTGACCGCGGAGCGGTATAATGGGGGCGGAATTCTGGCGGGCGGCCTCCGCCGCCCGCCAGAATCAGAATCACCCCCTATATTTTCAACTTCCTTACTGTTCTTCAAGAAAACAGGAAGATTGCCCTTTCAATGTGAAATTAACACCTAAATCTTCACAAAAGTAAGTGAGGTTAAAACACTCTAAAGTCATGGTGTTGTACTCCTCTTTTTGCAAAAAAAAAATTCGGGAATCATACATTTTTGTATGATATTTTTGACTTGACTGTCACAGGGACTAAACCAATAAAAGAAAAATGTGCAATACTAGCACTATAGAATGGCCAGTATTTTCCTTTCCAAGGGTAGTGGCCATCTTGTGGCTTGGAGCAGAGCATTTCTTGCTGAGGGTTGAGCTGCATCGGGAGCCTTATCTAACATGCTAGCCCGAAAGCATCCTTTCTACTTCTTTGGTCCTCATCCAATATATTGTTCTGGAGTAATGACCCTTATTACACAACTTCTCCATCCGTGTTGGTCTTGGAGAAGAACAATTCTTTCTCAGTTGCCAAATGGATCTGCTTGACATGGCTATACATCTGAAAGTTTAGGCAGTCCAGAACAGTTTAACAGAGAGTGGTACTTGTAAGTACTAAACAGGCAGTGGAAGAGCTTTTATGACATGGGTACTGTAACAATAAATTTGGCTTTGTGAGTGAAATCCATCAAAGTGTAGTTGTTAGGGGTCTCTCTTCAAGGACTGATTGGTGCCACTCCAAATGAAATTATATAATGCTCACCTTAGTGGTGAATCCCAGTATGAAATTTGTTTGGTCAAAAGCATGTTGGAATTCCTCATGTCAATAGAATTAAGGCTGCTGCTTTGCTGCTAACAGAATTTTGGGTTTCTCTGGAATCAAGATTTGCATGATCTAAGATTAATTGCAGACATGGGCAGTGATATTATATTTAATATATTTGAAATGTAACCTCAATTTTCATTTGTTTCACTGTAAAAGGTAAACTCAAATAAGAAAGATAATGGCAATGTTATCTTGTGTTGGCGTTTTCACTAAGGTACCCTAATACGTGTACCGCCCTCCCTGTAAATGCCATAACTGAATTTTAGGTTGATGTGCAAATGAGCACCGCTGGGCTGGCCAAAAGAAGGTGTTAATACCATGCTCCCCTTCCTGGCCAAAGTGCTTGAGAAAGCCATCAACCAACAGTTCACTGACTACCTCAAATGAAACCACCTTCTCACCACCACACAATCAGGATTCTGGCCAACCACAGCACAGACCCTCCTTGAACGAGGAGAGTTGTCAGCTCTGATCCTTCTGGATCTTTTTGCAGCATTCAATACAGTCTCCCACCACACTCTGCTCAACAGACTCCAAGACATAGGCATTCAATAACATTCCCTTAAGTAGGTCACCTTTTTCCTCTCAGGCCACATGCAGAGCATCCACCTTCCTCCCTTCACTTTTACACCTAAGAACATCACCTTCGGCATACTCCAGGGATCCTTGCGCAGCCCAATCCTGTTCAACATCTACATGACCCTCCTTGCAGACATCGTCAGAGCCTATGGACTCAATATGGTCTCCTACGCTTATGACAGTTAACTAATCCTCTTACTCACCAAAGAGCCCCACAATGCCAAAGCCAATGTCTGCAAAGCCATGACCAACATAGCAACATGGATGAAAAACAGCTGCCTCAAACTAAACATCAACAAAATGGAAGTCCTCATCTTCAGGAAGAACACCTTCTTATGGGACCACAGGTGGTGGTCAGCAGAACTCGGACCAATGCCCTCTCCATCAGACTAAGCACTAAATCTTGGCACCATCCTCGACTGCCAACTATCCATGAATTGACAAGTCAACTCAGTTGTCTCATTCTGCTTCTACATCTTCCGTATGCTCCGCCAAATCTTCAAATGGATCCTGACTGACACCAGAAAGACAGTCATGCATGCTCTAGTCACTTGCCGCCTCAACTATGGCAGCGCTCTGTACACTGGAGGGTCCTCCTAGCTACTTAAAAGACTCCAGACTCTACAGAAAACCACAGCTAGACTCATCCTAAACCTCCCCAAGCACTCAAGTATTACCCCATGCCTCAGGAACCTGTACTGGCACCCCGTCCAGAAGAGATGCCAATTTAAAATCGTCACACTCACATGCAAGGCTCTTAACAACCTAGAACCGTTTTACATCAACCATCAACTGAGCTTCTACGGCCCAGCAAGACAACTATGCTATGCTTCACTAAACCTCGCACACACACCCTACATCCATTGTAGCTGCAGCAGAGGCCGCTCCTTCTCCTACAAAGCAGCCAAATCCTGGAACAGCTCCCTCCCTGGCACATTTCAGCAGGAGACTTTAAGATGTGACTTTTTAACACAGACACAGCAACCTCAGCGCCCAGATTCCCTTAGGGGTGATAGTGCCGCTCTTTACAAATGCTATGATTTATTGATTGATATGATGTTCAAGAATATCTCTTGAGAAACCTAAAAGAAAGTTACATCAATGAGGTTTGCATTTTCTGCAGAAACAGAAAAAACAGGACATTCTCTCTCTCTTCCAGTTCCCATTGTAAGAAGGCACTACATTTTCTCTCTTTCCTCTACATATACTAACCCAAAATGGAGAATACCTTTCAACAAAATTCCTAGATGTAGTACAAAAAAGAGAAGTAAAGCTGCAAAATTGACAAAAGAATTTTCTGTTACAGTGTTTACAGTTTATTTTTGTGAGGGGGCATCCTTCCTTGTTATACTTTTGCTCTTATTTTTGCCTTATGGAAGTTCTGCTGACTGCTCTTTCAAGATTTTTGCTCTTCTCTCGTGGTCATACCATATCAACTACCTGTCAGTTCACTCTGAGTTCTGAACTAGAGCTAGGCTAGCACTTTGGACCACATATTTCTTTTTTTGGGGGGGGGGAGTCCTGCATCAGCTTAAGCCATTTGTTTATTTCTTCCTGAGGCGCTTACTCATTGCATTTATTATGAGTGTGAGCAGGGACAGTGACAACTACAAAGGATGTCTATACTTCTGGAAGTCAAGAATAATTCAAGGTATGACTTCAGCTCACAGCCTTCTGACTGCCAAATTAACATAATTACTATTTTTCTTAGTTTTAAACAACTGCAAAAGTTAAAAAACGTTACGTATCTGTATGTTTTGCTTTAAGAGGGAATCCTGATAATCGATTTTGTGGCAGACTTCTCAAGTCGAATTTTAGATGTGAACATTTAAAATGATTTGCAAATATTTTAAAATAGAAAAGATTGTACCATGGTAAATGACAAACGTAAAGCACGTACAAGCCTCATTAATCATAAAAATAAAGAATAAAGTCTTAGGCTAAAACTATTCCGAACAACGAATTCAATAGCCACGGCCGCAATGATGTAACTCCTTTTTTTCGGAATATGGGTTTCCCATATATTCTTTCTGACCACAAACATGACTGTATTACAGTTACTGATGTTATTTTTAAAGAAAAAAGAGTTAATGATAGACTGCTGAACTTAATGGCATTCGTATAGCATAAAAAAGACTTCCATTCATATTAGTACACCTCCCAGTATTATAGTAATGAGCTAGCAACTCTGGCTCCTAACGCAACAATGTATGGAGAACGGTGGAGCCAGAGGGGTAGTTGACTGGCCTGCTTCACAGAGCAGAGGTGAATGTTAAGAATCTTCCGGGATGCATCTGTTCTGGGCGAGAGACCTGGCAATGCAGGAAAGAAGAAGGTCACCACAGACTAAAGAAAATTAACAGGAGAAGATGAGTGACCTTAACCAGGACGAAGGTAATTAGTACTAAAAAGGGATCAGAGAGAATGTCAGATCTAGAAAATGTACAAAATCAGGAAATGAGTTGCCAGCAGTCACAAACCTGCTAGTTTAGCATGTTAGAGAATAAAGAGGTGTTTGAGTTTTGGGGTGCGTGCTTACAGGGAGGTGTGAAAAGTGGTTCATTGGTATACATGTATCTAAGACCATCTTTATATTTTATATGAACTTTCAGGGCACCAGGACACAAGCTCCTAGAGTGAAAAAGTGCCACTTTGGGCTACTATAAAGATAACTCACAATAGAGAAGTCAACTTTGTGGAATCAGGTAGCATAATAATCTCTTTTCAGTAGCAAATTCAACTTTTCTGCATGGTCACTCATGTCTTTTTCTGGGTCCTATATACACTGGCATTCGGAACCCATGCCCAATGACACTGCTAATCTGTGACATGGTGTGTGTGGCGCACATATATGATAAATGTGTTTAAAGGCACTATAGTAACGTTTGGCAAGATAAAATGTTTTTGTAATGTAGGAAAACTTATATCATATTGATAAAGCCACCCTAAGGTGTACCCTTTACACATACATTATGGAGTGCCTAATTTATGAAAGAAAAATATCACACCACTTTGAAAAAGTGAGTTTTGCAGTGACTGAAGACCTAAAAAATATTCCACTGTGTCCAGTTGCATTTTCCATGTGGCACACCTAGGTGTGAGTAAAATGTTTAATTTGCTATCTAAGCCTGAGCAAATGCTAACAACATATATCAAATGTATTTTTCCATATTTTTGCAATCTGATTTAATGGTGAAATCATATTGTTGAGAACTTACGTTTGTGAAATCTGCTTTGAGCTGTCTGAACCAGAACTGGTTTAAAATCTGTTCTACCAGTCACCACATCACCAGGAAAGACCGGGGGGGTTTTCTATTGACCATTTACCAGGGTGTAGCTATCTGGGTGTGGACAGGAACTGTTACCAGAACAAATGCCAGTCTTAGCCCTACCTCTTTTTACTTGGAGAAGCCAGTAAAGGCTGCTTCTATTACCCTCTTGGAAAGCCGACCCCAAGCCACAGTGGGGGGAAGAACCAGCTTGGATCCTGCCAGGTGGAGCTTGTATAAATAGGGGAGTAGCCCAAGAACTCACGGCATGCCTGCATGGTGGCAAAAGGGTGTGGACTTACAGAAAAAGGGGATCATGAGTAAGATTACTGTAAAACAAAGATGAGCTGCTGCGAAAGGATGTGAGCGATTATGAAAAAATAGTTTGGGTTGGGTGGAAGAATGTCTCCCATTCCTGGATATTTCAGAGGGCAAACACAGTACCTCAACCACCAACTCTTCAGAGTGTTTCCTGGACCATAAATGACTCCAGATGAAGAAAAGAAAGTTCTGGTGAAAGAAAACTCAAACCTGCTGGTGGGAGAAGAGGGCTCACTGAAGAACCTAAGATTCTTACCTCTTGCTGGCCCTCAGTACACTCTATAGGGGACCTAGCTGAAAAGAATCAGTTTGCACTCCTTTCACCTAAAAGCCTGTCCTGAGGAGCTAGGTGCTGTAGAACTTCCCCAGCCAAGTTCTCTTTAGATATGTCTCATTTGAAAAACGTAATTCATATTTGCAAAATATCAGTAGGCTGTGTCCATTTTTCAAACTTTTTTTGCCAGATCATTGTTATTTTAACAGAACAATAGACTGAACCATTTACAAATACTGGCCAAGGCCCGTTACAGCTGCCGCTACTATAAACACCACTGTGTTTCAAAATATCGGTGCACATGGATCCGGGAGGTCAGCCAGTTCACCCTCCAAATTGAAACCTACTTTCCATTACTTTTGAATAAATGGGGATCAAACACTCACAAGGTTTAAATGTCCATAAAACACAGCTACAGAAAATAAAGCCCGTTGTCAGATCCACTGTTTTCCGAAGAACTTCTCTTTCAGTCCACGATTTTTTAAATTTCTTTTATTGCCAGAGTAATTTTCAAGACACAAATTTTGCGCACAACCAAACATCACAATTGTGGCCTGTAGCCAATGTGTTTCGTTCTATGTGAACTTCATCAGGGCTACAATAGAAATATGACTATATACTTCACCCTTTACATTAAAACACAGTTTATTTCTCAAAACATTGTAAAAACAATTTTTTCAACACATCTTCTTTTAGAAAGACCACCATCACTCATGCTGCCTATTTGATATATCACATAAGCGAAAAGATATCCTGGGATCCATACTTTGTCCATATACACCATTGTTACATTGCACATATGTTGTCAATAAAGTTTTTATTAATATTTGTAATTAAATACTCAATAGTCCTTATTCTGTAGGGAATACCATCATTCTTTACAATTATACCACATTATTTCTGTAGGGAATCTCATAGATCACTGTGACGCACCATATACACGTTAAACAGACAAGATCAAAAAGGGGTCAGAGTAACGCAATCAAGTAGTCCATATGCTATTAGCTAATAGCTCTGTTGAAACTAAGGGCCATATGCATGAACACATTTTCCCATAGACACAAAATGGATAAAACCCTTTGATACATTTGGCTTTAAATATATTTTTGCCACATTTTCAAGAACACTTTTTTGGCGCTGTACCATCTGCACCAGGCTTGAGCGTTCTTGCCACCATGATATAGTGAGGAAATAGACATATAATGAGATAATCTTCAGAGCATACGCACCCATTATTTGTTCCGTAACCAATATTGGAATCATTTTATGTACAACTGTAGTATATAGTACACGTACTCTTTATTTTCGTGATTAGTCATGAAACCATTTTTTGCCCTACTGACGTACATTGAAGAAGACATGTTATGATCAAGATTTTAAGTGTAAGCTTAGATATTATGGGACATAATTAGGACATGAGACTTTATAGTATTCTTGAAAATGTTGTGAAAATATATTTGTTTCAAAAGAATTATTGCAGTGACCATAACATTTTAATACACTAACAATAATGGACTTGTGGATGCATTTTACAGAACTTGAGGTATTTGGACTATTTGATTGCGTTACTCTGAACCCTTTTGATCTTGTCTGTTTAACATGTATAAGGCACATCACAGTGATCTCTGAGATTTCCTGCAGAGCTAATGTGGTGTAATTGTAAACATTTATGGTATTCCCTACAGAATAAAGGCCATTGAGTATTTAATTACAAATGTTAATAGTAACATGTGGACAGCATATGTGCAATACGACACTGGTGTATATGGCCAAAGTATGGATCCCAGGATAACCTTTTGCTTATGTAATATATCAAATAGGCAGTATGAGTGATGGTGGTGTTTCTAAAAGAAAATGAGTGTAAAGTATTGTTTTTAAATGTTTTAAGAAATAAACTTTGTTTTAATGTGAGGGGTTATGTATATTCATATTTGTATTGTAGCCCAGATGAAGTTTGCATTGGACAAAATATGTTGGCTACAGGCTACAATTATGATGTTTGATTGAGAACAAGATTTGTGTCCTGGAAATTCTTCTGGCTATAATTTTGTTTTTAAAAAATGGCAAAGAGAAGTTCTTTGGAAAAGAGTGGATCTGACAATGACCTTCTATTTTTACTAGAGTTGTGTTATTTGGACATTTAAACCTTGTGAGTTCTGGATCCCCATTTATTCAAAAGAACAAAAGACTGAATTGATCATTTTATTTTTAACCTTGTGGGAAACTGAGCGAAGGTATATAACATCAATCGTGCATATAGATATTAATTTGTTAAAGGAATTTACAAACTATTCACTCGCCTACCCAAAGTATTGTTATAAAGCACAGAATATAATCTTACCACAATCGTTTGGGTCACAAGACTGAATTGTTTCTGTAGAACGAGCAGGACAATGTATGGTAAAAAGCTGATCATATAAATCAGACTGGCACAGAGACAGGCTGTGTTGGCGCTACTGAAAAAGGCACTAATCAGGTAACTCATCATGATCACAGCAATCCCAAAATCAATGAAGAAGATGAAGAGGATGAAGCCATTGCTCTGGAAGAGGATGCCGCTGACTTTCAGGATGACAACCAGCGTGCAGCTGCTGATGGCAAGCATAATGATATTCTCCAGGACCCAAGCCAGGAAATGAACGGATGGATGAACTCCCATCATCTTCATGTACTATGAAAACAAATTAGGAACCTCATCAATACCAATAGTGGTTACATCATAGAGCTTCTTTTTTACATTTTATTTTGTATTTTTAAAAAGAAAAAAGAGCAATGTACAATAAATAATTCATTATCAGCGTACAAAAAGTACAGTGCTAACTTTATTTATATAGCATAAGGTGCAAATGAGCCAGAAGCAGAGATAATATACCGCTGACCTTTTATAAAACGTATGACCTACGCTGCAAATAGCAAAAAAAGTGTAGATGCATAACCAATACATAATGGATCAAGGCAGTGGATAAAAACTAACCAGAAGCAAACATATTCCTCAGCTAAAGGTCCACAGGATTTATAAAGCGCCAGTGCACAGGAATAGCATCAATGAATTTAGCAACTAGGTAAGCATAACCTACACATCCTGCATTTAAAAAGACATAATACATTCTTCCACCATTTTGACACTATGTAGGAGCCAGCAAGTTAATTCCATAATATCCATCATTCAATCCATGAGCTTCCAGATTCAGGATTAAAGAACATAGATGCAGCTGGATAAAATATATACAGTTACCTGGAGACGTAGGGAACGCATGTGTCAGGGTGATCTGGGGCTTCCTGATTAAACTAAGATTGAATCTGTCCTGGTCAGCCCCATCTACCTGAATCCCCTGCCTGCTCAGAACTAGTTCACACTCTTCATCCAGTTAGTGATGGACGGCCAGATACTAGCATCCCTTCTCTGCGTCTTTCGCCCTTTGCACTCATACAGATTAATTTCGATGTTGTAAATTGCCAAAATCTGGACCTTCATTCTTCAAATGTTGGGGACTCTGAGTTTAGCCATCCTGATGCAATACACATTTGTGTGACTGCCTTAGCAACAAATAACAAATATGACTCTTTCTTTAAAGCCCTGTGCCAGCAGTGCCATCAACCACCTCTAATAGCATCATCAGAGGGGTAATTTAAATCTGTTCCCCAATAATCAACCCAATAAAGGTACCAAGATCCCAGAAAAAAAGAGTCTAGTACAGGACATAAAAAGAACATGTGCACAATTTCGGCCTGATTTGCCCCACACTGATGGCAACTGCCATTTGATCTCCTACCCCATTTATGAGCTGAGATCAAATATGGTCTTAAAATGTTCACTTTTTAAACCTATTGTCAGCAATACTTTGCTGCCAATATCCAGTGATTCCTGTAGCAGCAGTCCTTCTGTCCAAGTCTGATTTCCCACTTGGCGATTTGGGCCTCCAAGTCATGAGGCAGTTCTTGAAACAGTAAGCTATAAATTGCTCCAATCCTAGCCCCCCATCAATAGATCAATAGCTTCCACTAAAGGGGCACAGCTGACCAAGCTCTTATTCAGCTTACTGACAAAATCCCAAATCCGAAGATAGTTTAAAAAAATTGCCCTGGTCAACCTATAGATTTCTTGAAGAGCACAAAACAAACATAGCTGCCCCTTCTCAAAGAGATCACCCAACACCTTAATGCCATTCCATGCCCACTTTCTGTCAACTATGTCATGGAATACAGAGGGTACGTCCATTGAGCACCATGAAGATGTATAATAATAAAATTTGGTGATCCCAACTATCCTCTTGTTTTGTCACCATAGCCTGTATGCCATTTGTAGAGTCTAAAATTTTGGGACTGATTTACAGTTTGATGGACTGGTTACTCCTTCACAAATATGAAAGATATCTTGTTTGCCATATAATGATCTCAATAGGCTATAGTGGGATTGTAATGTGGCGGATGGGATATCCGTCACATGTGTGACGGAGTAACCCCCTCTGCCAAACTCTAAATCAGGCTCTTTGTCTTTTTGTAGTAACTGAGCTCAATGTTTTTCAAAAACCACCCATTGGCCTTAGTCCCCAGTATTAACTCATAAATCAATGGACCTTACGCTAAGTTTAAACCACATATCCTACCCGTGGTAAGAATACCTATATGTTGCAACATACAGCACCAATAATAAAATGTAAGGTTGGGAACTGTCCATCCTGCATGGTCTTTGGGGAGTGCCATATATTTAGAGGCCCTTCTCAACTTCTTAAATTCCCAAAGAAAGCTAAAACAAATTTTATGAGCCAAAATGTGTTGATTTCTAAAGGGGTGGTCCTCAACAAATATAACCACTGTGGTAGAATTGTCATTTTTAGCATGTTACGCCTCCCAACCAGTGATAGAGGCAGATGGTTAAATCTCCTAAGTTCCTGCCCTATGCTATGTAGCCAGGGGGCCAGGTTCAGTTAAACTAAGTGACCTGATATCCAGACCCCAAAGGACATAGCTTCCTCCACCAATTGAAAATCCCTAAGCCCAGTTTCCTTAGTGAAAACAACCTGCATCTTGCCACTCATTAGGGGCCTAATTTACAAGGCCCTTGCACCACTGGACAACACTTTTATCGATGCCCCAGTGGTGCAATGCCTTTTGCCATAATTACAGGGTGGTAAGCCACTTTTTGTGGCTTAATGTTGCCTCATAAATACAACCCCTTTACACGTATCACTCAGCGTGGAAGAGCATACAATGGGTGTTGCTGTGGGTGTTCCACCTCAACACCCACTGCTTTTTGACGCTACTCCAGATTTACGAGGAATCATAAACCTAAAGCAGCACCAAAAACAAATGCCACCACAGTGGTGGCATAACCATGACGCAACGCGGAGAAATACTTTTATTTCTCCTAGTTTTTGCTTTTTCTATGTGTGCTGTATTGTGTCTACTTCCTCGTAAATGAGGCCCTAAGTCTGTAGCCAGCAAATATCCCAAATTGTTTCGCTTCCTTTTCTATTTTAGTCAAAGCCTTTAAGGGTCTGAGGGAACCACTGCTATGTTGTCAGAATAAGCCAGCACCTTATATTCAACCTGGTTAGCAGCAACAGGGAAGATCCACAGGTTATTCTGTAAAAGTGTAATAAAGGGGTCGATATATAAGGGAAATAACAGTGGTGAACAAGGGCACCTTTGACTTGTCCCCCTGGTAGTCAATATTCTTTCCGATTCGATCCCCATAATTTGTAATTTTTCCCTGGGGGCTTGATACAGGATTTGAATGGCCTTAATAAATCCGGGGCCACACTCCTGCTGCTCAAGGTCTGCCCACAGACCTGGTTGAATGGTTGAATGCCTTCTCAGCATCTAATAATACCAGACCCATTTCTGTTTTAGTTAATTCAACGATATCAAAGGAAGTGATCACCCTCCTAACGTGAGCCACCATTCCTCGACCCGTTATAAAAACATGTCATCAGGGTGATACCAAGGTAGAAATAACTTTACCAAACCGGTTTGCCAGCACCTTAGCATATATTTGGGCATCACAGTTTTTTAAGTAAATTGGAATATATGACCCTGGATTTAGAGGGAATTTGCCTTTCTTTCTAAATACAATAATATTGGCTAATTCCCATGAGGAGGGTATCTCCAAAACCTGAGCTTTAAAATAGGCTGAGAGCATCCATTACCGAATTTCATTATAAAAGGACATATAAAACTTCTCTAAAAACCCTAAAAAATCTTATGGGGAGTCCAATTTGCACCCTTAGGTATCCTGTAGGCTTCTATCACTCTTTCAACCTCCTTTTGTCTAATATGCAAGTTGGCATCCAGCATTTTCCCCATATTCGTAGCTCTCCTACTTATGATTGGAAAATTTAGTAGCAATCTCTTTGCTAAAATATCGTATGATTCTAACCTTCAAAACTGCAATATTTTGTTGAATATCAGTGCTGTCAAGCCTCTCGGTTACCAGTTTATTCCGTTGCTCCTCTAATAGTCAAAGTTCTTTTTAAAATCCCATGATCTCACTGCTCTTTGTTTTTGCTGATACAAGGCATAACTTACATTTCCACCCTTGATTCTGGCCTTCAAAGTGTCCCACACCACAGCTTCTGTTGCAGTACCCCAAATATTCACAAAGAATTCAATTATACATTTACACATATAAGCTAGATACTCTGTATTAAACAAAGACTTCCTATCAAAGGTCCAGTTAGCCCGTGGCCTAACAAAGCCAGTGATTGAAACTTCCAATACCAGTAGGTTATGTTCCAATAAGGCCCTGGGGTATCTCTCAATTGTAAGCTGATGGCTGAGTGTGGTGAAAACAAAAAAGTAATCCTGGTGCGTAAAAAAACAAATTTATACCCAGGGTCCGGAGTTTGTGTTTGCCCCATAAGTCTACACGCCTGTGACTTTGACCACCCATTGAAGAGACCTTAATACAAATTTCCTATTGGTATATAATTGGGGTCCAGATACATTTATCTTATCTCCCATATGTATTTTAAAGTCCCCCATATGAAATAAGACGGACTGGCCAAATTGGCAGTTCAGTATTGAACTGGTCAATAACTTCAGCTTCATCTAAATTGGACCCATGGACTAAGCATAGCATAAGCCTCCCTCTTTTCGTCCAGCATTCCAAAATTACCCAGCTTAAAATGATCCTATACATAGAGCCTTGTTGCATACAGCCCAAAAGTGAGAACCCAAGGTCAGTCAAGAGTCCTCTCTTACCCCAAGGAATGTGCATCTCCTGGACGCATACTATATCTGACTTCATCACCCTCAAGCCATGTGTCACTCTACCCCTCTTGGCCCTATCATTCAGTCCACAAATGTTGATTGTGCAAATGTGTAACTTTCTATCAGCCAATCCGACCTATTTTGAGCCAAAACTTTAAGCTAGGCTGAATAAGACATCCATCTGCTAGTATGTCACCCAAACTACCAGACTGCTGTGTCAAAAAAACAGGATACACAAAAGATTTGCTCCCAATACTCAAGTCTGCCTTTGTCTGCTGTGCCAAAAGCCAGTGCCCTGACCCTCCACCAAACACCTCATCCCCCTCTTTCCTTCCCCTATTCCCTACCCTCCCAAACCTCCCCCCACCTAACCACTAAGGGCAATAGGACCTACCAGGTCTGCAGATAGTACGGTAACTTCCTTCATGTATCTGGCTCATTATACAGTTTCCAAACAAAAGCCACCCGCATTCAGCTGGTTCTGCACCATCCCCACATAGTGTTTAAGTCAATTTCCAGCACATAACCATGATCAAGACTATTGAGCAATAGTCAATCAACAGCCTTAATCAAAACCATAGCTTGCAACATCCCAGACCAGGTTATCCTGGGTTTTGACTTTGATTTCCAAAGTAAAATAGTGAGCCCCGCCCTGAATGATGACGTTCAGCTTGGCTGGATTCACTAAAAATGCTCAAGCCCCCTTATTCTCAAATGTTTGTAATATCCGTCTCTAATTTCACCATCTCTCCACGGTAGCATGGCAAAAGTCAGACCTGACAAAAAATTAGCATCTGTCATAGGTGCATTTGTGATCTGGACAGGCAAGCTCAAAAACCAACTGCCTAAGTATCTTGTTCCCAAAAACATCGGAATTGCCCTTGGCTTGGCACCATCCTGGAGATGCGAAGGCTGTTGTTTAACCAGAAACCTCTAGTCTATCTGGTACTCCAACTCCCAGTTCTAATTGGCCAGCTACGGAAAGGCATCTTTAAACAGCCCTACTATATATTTACGAGTGTCAGCTCCCTCAGCTTCTTTTGCTACCCCCAGCACCCCAGGTAATTGCGCCTAAGCCCGTTCTCAAGTTCTTCAAGTGTGTTAGTCATTTGTGATTCAAATGCCTCTGCCTTTTGCTTATGAGTTGCCACCTTGATCTCCAGGGTGTCTACTCTATTCTCCTCCTCTTCCATTGCTTGAGAGAATTCAGCATAGGTCGTGGTGCCTATATAGATAGCCCTCTGTAACTTCCTATTGGCAGTTTGAGCTCTATGACTGTCTGCTTGGGTTTCCTCCTGAAGAGCCTTAATGCCTTGGTATATCTTTTCCAGTGTGGCCGCATCCGGGTGGTTTGACCCCCTCCAGACTCCTTATCACCCAGCAGGTTTCCTTCAAGACAGGGCATAGCTGGCTACTCCTGATTTAATTCTGCATTAGTCATAGTATTAACCTCATACTGGAGCTTCATTTTCTTCACTGTCAGACAGGCCTCATTCCGGCAGTTTTGGATACTGGGGTCTCACCCCCCTCCATTTAGGCTTCTCTTATTGCATGATGCGCTACCCTGTGACCCTCTTTAGGGCAGTCCCCAGGTATTCTAAATCCTCATCAGTAAAGTCTGATTGATCCAACAGGGAGAAAAAGTGCTCTCCTGTTTCAAAGTCTAGCCCTAGGTTGGCCTGAAAGAGTTCAGTGCTTTTCAATGGCTGTGCTTTGCCCTTGTCCGGTTTACAAGGCAAGCTCAGGACAGAATCACCAAAGCCTTCAAACAATAACACCTCACTGGCCCTATCACCTTCTCCCCTCTCTGCTACATTTTCTGTGGCATTAGGTATGCCCCTGAATTGTTTGCACTTCCGCCATTCTGCGCAGATGGAGCCCTCTTGCTACTTTCCTCCTGCTTTTTCATTGGGTCATTGCACTCGGTTTCTGATGGTTCTGTTGGTTGTCCCACATCCCTTTCCCATATGTAGCGAACCCAACCCAACATCACCTGAAGTAATCAGAGTTTTGGTAGCCTCCACATTGAACAGCGCAGGGGCATCATGTAATCCCTGGGTCACCATCAGATCCAAAGATGTGGGGTCAGACTGATTCATCAGAGGCCAACTTCCACCTTTCTCAGCTGCATCAGCCCCATGAGCCAGAACCAGCTTCTTAAAGAAATCTGCTGCCGCTTTCAGCATAGCTGTGGGCCCTCTAGACTGTCTGGGCCCTGTATCCACCGGGCCATCTCTAACAGCGGGGTGCTTTTTAGAAGGTACATTGCTCCTGCATAGGCAGAGTTTCGTCAGCAAAGTCCCACCTGCCACCATACCAGTATTGTGGGGCTTAGACGCTCAAGCCATCTTCAGAGCCATCTGGATCAGCAGCCTTGCAACAAGCCTGCACCTATACAGCCTAGTCCCGCGGCAAAGGACCCACCAAGTCAGTGTCCTGAGAATCCTAAAAAGCCAAACTGTATACCGGGCACCGGGGAACACTCTTGGAGCAGAAAATCGTCTGCAGTTGAACACTGCAAGCCCCGCGTCCACCCCCGCCAAGAGGAGCGGCAATGAGCAGGCTACAGTTTGTGTTACGTCTGAGAGGGAGGAGTGCTGAGTCAACTGTCCTCACATGTCCACCATTTTGGCCCATCATAGTGCTTCAAGTGCATGTTTCCCTCTTTTCATTTTTTGTTCAGATGTAAGTGGAGCAGTATTTGTAAAACTGAGGCATTATGACGCCATTCAGACACAAAATTAATACTTAGCATTTTTATCTGGAATACTATTCTCTGCACTTCTATGTCCTACAGCAGTGATTCTCAGAGTAAGGCCCGAGGACCACATGAGGCCCTCCTGACCTTTCCATGCGGCCCCCTGGTCAACAACAGCAGTGGACTCCAACATTTAAAAGATGTTAAATAAACAGGCAAGCATTTATCTAAAAGTTAATGTGTTGTTCACAGCTTAAATTTAGACATACCATTATTTTTAAAGACATCTTGCAGCAACAGTCTGTTCAAAATTCAAAAGGTTTATATCACTAATATGCTGAACCATTTCACTCTAGTATATCAGAATATATCAGTGCATTAAGTAGTATTTTTGTTTGAAAGTGATAGTTTTCAAACATTAATTTTCAAACTTTCTTCTTCTCCCGAGAACAATGACAATAGTGAACCAAGAAGTAAGTCTGTTATATGTACTTTTAGGGTAGCCTGTTTTCATATCATACTTGCACATTATTGTTTATTACATCAAACACAGGAGAAGGTTTTGTACAGCACACAGCCTAAAGTCGTGTATTTCGAGATCCTCAAATGTGATCATGAAAAAGCACGGAAAGTGATTATAAAACAATTGCAGAGGATCACACAATTTAATTAATTTCAGAAGCTGGGATTAATCACACGTTTTTGGTTTCCCATTGTGCAATGTAGACAATAGATGTATATGCAGCAATGCAGCCATCTGTCATATCACAGGCCAAACTTTGTGGCAGATGGGAAAATGTTTGCCAGTACTCATGTCCTAGAGACTAAGCAGAATTACTTTGCATGTATCCCCCAGGCCTGTTTTTCCCATCATTCATTCAGACATAGACTATTTTGTGACTCCTTTGTAGTTGAGAAATACCAACTGGAAGAATGATTATAAATGTGCAGCTTTCACTGGGTGGGAATTTCACAATTTTGGACACAGTATCTGTTTTGTTAAGTCTCCCATTGACATTAATGACAGTCATAGATTTAGTCAAAAAAGCTCAAAGAGACAGATCTTGACATCCCTGCCAGCCCTAGGGACACAGGACGTCTGTTTCTCCCTTCAGTCGAGTACTGTTGCAGCTGTCTTTGAATTCCAAGCAGCACAAATTGTTAAAGACTTGAAAATCTCTGCAGATCATTTACATTTTTTTAATTTAGCTTACCTCTTTTTTAAAAGTACTGGAGTGTCAGGTTAATTTATGGGAGGGCATGTACCTTGGTACTCAGACAGCCTGTCTACGGAGTAAGGTTAAGTAAAACATATTGAAACCGAGTCATAAAAGCATTTATGATTATTTGAAATTATATTACATGAGTACTCCTTTACATACTCTTACAAGCCTTGGTGAAACAGCACTAAAAGGCCCTATTCCTGATTAGCAAAAGTGGAAAGAGAACAGAGGCCCTCATTTTAACATTGGCGGTAAATCTCGCTTACCGCCACGGTGACGGCTGCCAACATACCACCGCAGTGGCGAATATCCATTCCTCATATTATGAGACACACACACCAATCTGACAGAATACTGCCGCACATACAAATCCGCCAGCCCAAAGGACAGTGTTAAACTGACGGTACCAACACCCATACTGTTACTCCAACAAAACACCCACCACATCATGACCCATGAATCACCACGCCAGACATTCAACAGTGGTAAACCATTTGTGGTAGATACTCATATACACACCCACAGCATCATAAAACACCCACCCACATTACCCACAATCCTTTTCGAACAACAATTACTGCCAGGAGATTGACACGAAGAGCACAGAGACAACTAGACACACACACCACATACACCCATACATCCCTCATGCACCAACAGCACCATAAAACACACACCCACATTACCCACAACCCTTTACGAACAACAGTTACTGCCAGGATATTGGTACGAAGAGCACAGAGACAACTAGACACACACACCACATTCACCCATACATCCCTCACGCACCCCACATCACATACCCCACCACATTACTCAACACACTATCACAAAAACACACCACACAACACTCATGTCCACACTAAGGCACCCCCATTTCAGGAGTTAAGGGTCATGGTGGAGGAAATAGTCAGAGCAGAGCCACAGCCATTTGGAGCACAGGTACAGCAGATATTCACTGCCAGGAAGACAGAGCTATGGCAGAGAATCGTGGACAGGGTGAACGCCGTGGAGCGGCACCCATGAACAAGGGATCACATCAGGAAGAGGTAGAATGACCTATGAGGGAAGGTGCGTTCCATGGCAGTAAGGCACCAGCTCGCCATACAGAGGACTGGCGGTGGATCCCCACCTCCTCTCCCACAGCTCACAGCATGGGAGGAGCAAGTCTTGGCATTTCTGCATCCTGAGGGACTCGCTGGAGTAGCCGGAGGACTGGACACTGGTAAGTCAACATTTATCACTTATCATCCCCATACCTGCATGCCATCACACCCCCTCACCCTCACTGTCATCACTCCATTCCATCCCACACACTGTACCCACACATCTGACTAACCCCAATGCCAAATCCTGCATGCCATACCAATGCATGGACAGCCCTCCCAGCCCTGCATGGACAACCATCACTAAAGCATTCACAGCATAGGGAAACTAACAATCCCACAATACATCACCATACACAAACAAAGGTGGCAGGGCAACAGCAACAATAGAGGGGAAGCCAGGGATGTGCAATATGTCACAGACATGATGCATAATACATCACTTACATCCCCACAGGTGCCCCAGCCAATGTCAGAGGAGAGGAGGTGCCACGACTATCCAGTCCCCCAACAGAAGATGCCCCCAGTGATGAAAGTAACTCCGGACTGCAGGATCTGGATCACAAAACCTGGCCAATCAGGAACCACTGGACAGTTGGTCACCCAAGCCCACTCCCAGTCCACTACAGAGCCTCCCCCCTCAGTATTCAACACTACAGCATCCACCCAGCGTACCCACACCTCTGTCCCCAGGACACTTTAATCAGGGATCTGGGGTCAGTGGCAGTGGGCACACCATTCAGGGGACAGAAGCACAGGGCAACATGGACACTGGGATAGGACCACTGTGCACCAGGGGGAGGACAGGCCCAGGGAACCGACAGTCCGGGAGGCACTCACTGAGATCCTGGAAGCCTACCAACATTCCCAGGACACAATGGGCCAGATCCTTGACAACGTGCAGGAGAACAGGCGGCTGCAGGAGGAACAGTATCAGGGGATCAGGGAGGACTTGCAGGCCATCAACACCACCTTGATCTCCATAGAAGGGGTGCTGGCAGACATGGCCAACATCATGAGGGAAGCAACAGCACAGCAGCGGGCCCTTACCACTAGCCAGTCCATCCGCTGCGGCTAGAGGGCAGGAGGCCCCGCCACAGGAACCACAAGCCACCAGCACCCCTCCACCTGCAGAAGGTAAACCACCCCACAAACATTATCTGTGACCCAGACAGAAGCCAGAGACACTTGCCAAGACCACTGCCAGGAAATGAGACTCTCCTGATTGTCCCCCTTGTGTCCCACCCTGTCACCTTGTCCACTTTGAACTGCCTTTGCACCCCTTCCTATGGCCCCTTAGACACTGGACCTGTGCTACAAACAGACTGGAACAATACCCTGGACTTACCTCTACCATCACCCCATACCATTGCACTTTTCCCTCAATTTCATAGCACTACAATAAACACCCTTGAACACAACTTGACTACTAGTATTTTATGTGTTGAAAATGTGCATTTAGGGAAACAGTCACACCTGTCATCACAACAGGACACTGTTGTCATATCACCAACATCTGTAAACTGACAAGCGATAGGTGACAGTATATTGAGATGCAATGGAAGTTAATGCCTTCATGCTACAGCCACACAGAAAACATCAATAGTCCGAGGAATGGTCAGTTGCACTGTCTCACCTGTGTGTCATTGGAAGTATTGACGTATAACTGATGCTCTGTTGTCCTCATCCACTGCCTCCTCATCCTTACTGTCCTCAGGGTCTGCTGCTGCCACAGGGGCATCTCCAGTCTCCTCCTCCTGCAGAAAAGGTACATGCCATCTGAGGGCCAGGTTGTGCAACATGAAGCATGCCACTACTATCTGGCAGACCTCCCCGGGTGAGTAGCACAGGGATCCACCTGTCAGATGGAGGCACCTGAACCTGGCCTTCAGGAGCCCGACGGTCCTCTCGATGATCCGTCTGGTTCACCCATTTTCCTCATTATAACATCCCTCAGCCCCTGTCCTGGCATTCCTCACAGGGGTCAGCAGCAACAATAGGTTTGGATAGCCAGAGTCCTCTGCAAATATTGAGGGACAACATTTAGCCTCACACAATGATATGGGGATGGCACCTGAAGGCATACACTAACATACAGTATGTGGGGACACTGGCTCACTTATTAGCCACATCCTGCGCCTCTGTAGTTGGGCCATCACATGTGGGATACTGCTATTCCTCAGGACAAAGGCGTCATGCAACGACCCAGGATACTTGGCAGTGACGTGGGAGATGTACTGGTCTACCAGGCACACCATTACGATTCCTGAACACCTGTTCATTCTGGCAGAGGGGGGACAAACGCTGTATGTGTCCCATCAATCTCCCCAATAATATTGGGTATATGTCCCATTGCATAGAATCCTGCCTTCACAGTGGCCAAATCTTCCACCTGGGGGAAAGCTATGTAGCTGCACATGTGTTTCACCAGGGCGGACAAAACCCTTGCCAGAACGATTGAAAACACTGGCTGTGACATTCCGGCTGCCAAGCCCACTGTCACTTGGAAAGAACCAGTTGCCAGGAAATGGAGCACTGATAGCACTTGCACAAGAGGGGGGCTCCAAGTT